>NC_059128.1:145859290-146484290 GCF_020740605.2 Lemur catta
AGGATAATGAGAGGTTGAGTAATACAAAGAGAGAAAAATACCCATTGAAATTGTCATCATAGAACTCTCTGATGACCTTGGCAAGAGCAGCTGTATGGGCAGGATGTGGATTGGAGTCAGTGGCAAGGAAACAAAAACAACTCTTTTGTGGATGTTTGCTACACAGAGGTTTTACCTCTCTGGCTGCCAGTTACTTCTCCAGCTTGGCAGAATTTAGTACCCCTGGACTTATCACAGTGGAACCTGGGGATGCTTGTTGACTGTGAAACATCGCTAGGGCCAAAAATGGAGACAACACATGTAAGCTCTCAGTTCACAAAAATTAATCTCTTGGCTTTGTCTTGAACAACAGAATTGACTGGTATGTGGGACACATGGCGTTGTCCTGGTGGGTTTTGGGTAGTAGTGCTACTTCTTTGACTAGGGAAGGGGGTTAACACGTGTGTTTGACCCTAGAGGAAAGCCACCAGCATGAGGCACAAGAACATGCACACCCCACACATGGAGCCATTTCCCCTACACTTATAGCTATTGTTTAGCACGGTATTTCTCAACCTCTTATTCATTGTTGTCCCACTAAGGAATATGTTTAGACATTTTTTTTCCTAATTGCTATCCTTCATCATGAAATTTCAAATCGTGGATATCTTGTATATGTGTTTGTATACTATATGTATATCTTTGCTTTACATGTAAAATGACTAAATTTTTTTTCACTCCCTTAAAAATCAATTTTATGTGATATCTCTGTTGAGAATGCATGGCCTAGTATAATAACTTTGAAACCAAGAGGTTAATTTGATCAGGTCTGCCTGCTCTGCTTGTTCTTGATCACTTGCTTTTTGTCTCTTTCCCCCCTTTTTCCGACAAGCTGAAGGCCATGGTAGCTGAAGGCCACACTGCTAAGTGCTGAAATGTAACTTTCACTGGCTGCTTTATAGATAGCTTTCGTAAGTCACCATGATAATGGTTCTTTCAGTTGTTTTTCAGGAACGTGGGCCAGCTCCTGTCCAGTTCAAACCAGTTGAGGCTACTGATCCTTCAGCTGGGCCTGTACAAGCGCATGAGAGATGGCCTTTGGTCCTTGGAGGGCCAAAAATTCCAACCTGAGATCATGCTAATGCTGCCATTTTCTGTACATATATCCTATGAAATTCCATGAACCCCAAGTGCGATTGTGCAGAATAAACCTATTACTTCATTTTTTTCCCATGCCAATCACCTTTCCAAATGCCTTCGACCACCCCACTTCTCTAACCCATAAATATCCCTAAGCCTTATCTTTAGAGAGGCATATTTGAGAGCTGTTCCCCTGTCTCCTGTCTCCTCATTCAGTGGCCTTGTGATTAAATCTTTTCTATTTTGCAAAACCTGTGTCACAGTGATTGATTTACTGCATATGGACAGAACAGACCTGGACCTGGCTGGTAACAACTTTTTATCATTTATAGCAGGCATTGGCAATTTTTTCTGTAAAGGGCTAGATAGTAAATATTTCACACCTTGTGGTTTATATATGGTTTCTAGTCTCTATGACGCATACTTTCCTTCCCTCCCTCCCTCCCTCCCTTCTTTCTTTCCTTCCTTCCTTTCTTCCTTCCTTCCTTCCTTCCTTCCTTCCTTCCTTCCTTCCTTCCTTCCTTCCTTCCTTCCTTCCTTCCTTCCTTCCTTTTTAATAATGCTTTCAAAATATACTAAAGCAAATATACAGCCATTCAGAGATGAAGACAATTGGTGACAAGCTGTTTCTATGAGGAGGATGCTCGTGAAATTCAGGAACCACTTAGAAAGTCTGGTTTGGGACATCTCAGAGGCACTTGGAAGTTTTCATTTTTAAAGCAGTCCAGGTGATTCTGATGCAGGTAGCACAAGCACCACACTTTGAGAAACACTGCCCTATTATTAAACAGAAAGGACTGGTTGAGGTTCCAAGATCTCAAAACTATATAGTTTTTCCACCAGGTTTCCTGAGACTTCATCAGCAGGAAAAGGGTGAAAATGCCAGGACTGGGTCCGGAGGCATATAACTGCAATAGCCAACTAGCTGTTCTGCTTGTGTGACCAGTTTTAACAACCCCGAAAAGCAAAAGAAGTCTGTCTCGATCCAGGCCCAGGTTGAAACCCTAGGGTGCTCAGTCAGGTGACTGGGCCCCACAGACAAAGCCAGCACCCGCATGGCTCTGGACAGTGTGACTGGTTCGGGGCAGGGCCCTGGACAGCTGGTCCAGGAAATGGGACTGAAGGCAGGAAGAGGGGATGATAAGAACTAGATGGGGTCCTAGGGTCTCAGCTGCAGTCCAACTTTGTGTATGGAGGTTGAGACAACAACTTTTACCATTTAGCAGCCATACAATAACTTCTCAAGACCTCATTTTTTCAAATCTATAAAATGGGATAGTAATTCCTACTTTAGAGCGATGCTGTGAGGATGACATAAGGTATTTAAAGCACCCTGAATGGCATCTGGCACACTATAGGCTATTAACATACAGGGGCGGTTATTATAATCACTACCGGATGGAGTTCTGAACCCAGCTGAACCCCAGAGAGCTAATCAGGAAATCAGACTCAGGCCAGGCTGGCAAGGGCTGGGGAGGGGTCAGCTCATGTGCCATGTAGGCAGCCAGATTTTATGGCAGCAGGGTTGATCCCTAATGCCCCCAGTGGGGATGTGAGGCTGTATTGGCCCTCATTGCCTTGGACAGAAGGGGCCCAAGGTCTATGCAGGCTGAGTCTGCAGGTGGAAGGGCTCACTTCCTGCAGCATCGAGGGCTTGGCAAAGCAACTCTACAGAGCAGGGCTTCAGGGTCTGGGCCAGCAGCAGTGGTCTCCTAAGCTGGGACTAAGATTTTCTCAATATTGCAGCCAGAGCCATCTATCTGCTTGGGATTCACTCTCAGAGACTCTGATGTTTTGGATTAGGGTGAGAGTGGAGAATCTGCCTTTTAAAGCATCACTTTTCCACATTCCCCTTTTCCCCTTTGACCTCCCTTTCCCCTCTGGTTCACAACTTAAGAAACACTGCACTGGGAGGTCGAAAGATAAATGTATGGAATGGTATTCTCACCTTTTGGTGTTTGTAGCACCCTTTGGAATGTTTGGAAGCACACTATAAAGGATCACAGGAATCAACCTGTCCCTAGCAAGCCAGTAGTCACTCTAGGATTAAATATAATCCCCACCATCTCATGCTGCCTTTAAAAACATCCCATCACCCCACTGGTCTATGGTTTGTCCCTCAGAATCATGCTTCTGTTTGAGCTAAATTGTTGTTGCTCTGACCACACTCTTGAATATGTTCAGGGGGCAAACTTCTCACATTCTCCCTTTGAGTCCTGTTTGACTTCGTGCTGTGGCTCTTACCTTGTATTCCCAGCACATTGTGTTCCCTCTACCTTGAGCCACAAGCCCTGTGCAGCTCACAGTGTCAGCTGATGGACCGGATCATCACAGTGTGTATTCGCTGTCGGAGCAAGAGCGACCTTACACAGCCATCAACAGTTGGTGGCATGCTTGCGTGGCAGCTGTTTTCCAGGGCACGGAGTTGAGAGCCATTGGCATAGACAGACGGAGGAAGGGATTGGCAGAGCCCCAAAGCAGGAGTTGAACTGGACGGAGGCAGGTGGGACACCATTTAGTGCTAGTGAAAGAACAAAAATATTTCTGTGAAAATCTTTTTCACAGAAGTCAGTGGTTGGGAACAATTCCCAAGCCAAGTTAAGGCCCCAGTGTCTTGCTTCATTGACATCTTGTTGGGTAGAAGCATGTGCCCCATGCATGGACTGACTCCGCACATCCATTTGTTAGCTGGATTGTCCACAGCAATGCTGGAGCTTCCTGGCCAGTGGGTCTGGACTCAGTAGTTAGAGTATGAACTGCAACAAGTCTTTAGAATTTACTCCTGTTCCTCCTCCAGGGGACCAGAGTTTATTCCTGCGGCTCTCTCTCTCGTTTGCTGGTGAAAGCATAATGTGTTCATGTTAATTAGATTTGTCTGATTAAAACTGTTTTCTGCTATTGTAACGAATGTAAAATGACAACTATTATTTGTAAGAACTTCAGACAAAAACATACTCCTTGTAAATGAATGTAAAGTTAATGTTGTGTGGAAACAGCATAATTTTAAAACTAAAGACATGCCTGTCGGTTGGCTCTTTTGTCACCTGTGTGGTTCTGTAGGTATAAAACAGTGGAATGCATTGCCCCAAATATGATAACTTTTCACAGACCTTTGAGTGACTCTCCAGTGTTTAAAAGAGGCTGTGTCTGTTTACCTTGAGTTTTTGCAGAAGTACTGACGGACCAATTTTTCAGGTCCTATAGGCCTATTCAAAAGTGTGATCTGAGGATGGTGTCAATCTGCCAACTGTTTGTGACTGGCCCACAGAGAGATGAGGGACATCAATGGAGGGGACTTTGATAGCAATTTGCCATTGCTGCTGCATCCCAGCAATGATCAGTGACTGTCTTGGAATGGAATATAGACCAGTTCTGGTGATGAATTTGCATGATAAGTCCCATGTCATAGGCTCCCATATCTGTTGGGTTTTCCCTGTCCTGGGATAATCAGCCTTCTTCAGTACCTCTTCTGACTCTTACGGTCCTGTGTTTTCTTGCTTAAGGAGCGGAGGAAGTGGAGGGTTCTGAGTCCACACTCTGAGGTGGCTGAGTATGGACTCTGCAGCCTCATACAGATAATCTGCCACAACTCTCCTCCTGCTAGGTCTGGGAGAACCTAGGCCAAGAGGGCCAGGCCTTGACTGGGTGGCCTCATTGAAAATTAGATAGACTTGTAGAGCAGGTGCAAGTCATTATCCTAGGAAGGGGAACAAAGTCCAAATGGGAGTGGCCGAATCAGAATGAGGGGTGAGCACTAATCTGGACGTGGGAAGTGAAGCCAGCGAGTTAGGAGCCAGCTCAGATGGAGCCGGGGTTGAGCACGGGGGTGAAATGTGAGGGCGGGGATTGGGGTGCTCGGTGCTGCCTCCTTGTAGGAGCCTGGGCCACTCATGGATCAGACTGGGAGAGGGAGCAGGGGGCCAGAACCCGATCTAATGATACTTTCCATATTTTAATCCTGCAGAGGATCTTGGAATGATATTTGTTCTAAACTCAGCCTTCCAAACGGGTAAAAAGAAATGTAAATGCATCGCAGCATGCACAGTATCCATTCAATGGAACACCTGGAGTTAACTGTCTTCTCTGGGGAATTAAAATAAAGGTCTTCTAGCAAGGTGCTTATACCAACTGCTACCCACGGTGCAGGTAGAGCTTAAAATAGCACAAGGGGCAGGAGGGGAAGTTGTATTGAAGTTTGTTTGCCTTTGAATTTTGTTAGGGCCACAGTAAAACACAAGAGGGAATGTGTTGCAAAAAACAGGAAGTCATAAAGTATCTTTATTCCAGAACAGTTCAGTTGGTGTTAGAATGTCAATTAAATCAGCAGATGGTTAGCTATTCTTTCTAAGGTCAATTACGTAGTTTCAGAATTAAAAAGACTGACAAATCTAGCATATATCTATTCCATTTCTTCATTTAGAGAAATAAGACATGCCGTGAAGTCAATTTTACAGATATTGACCTGCTTGTTCTCCCTCCCCCAACCCTCCAATATGAATGGTGACGAAATAGCCGTGGGGTCAGGGGCACTGGGACGACCTCACATGGTTCTTCTGGGTCTGTCTGCTTTAATATCCCAGTTTTTCTAACTGATGGATGATGTGTTTTTTTTTTTTTAATGGTGTTGCATATGAAAGAAATGAAAACAGGAAGCTGTCCAGAGTCCCTCAGACAGGTATTGGCAGAGCTAGACCTGAAATTCAGGCAGTCTTGTTATTGTAACCACTGAGGGCTTATTGGCTGGATGGGGTCAACATGAGGTCCTGCTCAGATACACCTATTCACTGCTCAAATCACCAAGTCACAGAAAATCATTTAACAGTCGCTAGGAAAGTCAGATATGGACAGGACACACAAACAGAAGCCCGTGTATCTTATTTATTGGTGTTTAGACTTAATCTGGAGACAGCAAGAAAGCAATAGAGGCTCTTATCTCTAACAGAGGCAGGGCAGGGCAACAAATTATAAGAGAGATAGAAAACAACAAGGGCACTGGCCTCATCTGGTTCTCTTTTTATTTATTCTTGACAAATGTGATTTATGAATCCAAGCTCTTTTGTCCCATTATAGAATGGAGCTATCAGCTTTGTGTCCTGACACCATAATTTTGTTCTAAGCCATGCTGCCTACTCTTATGCATTTCCTGGCCACATTTGTACACCCACTTGTCAGTTCCATAAATCATTACAGATAAGCAAATCCTCTTAACCTTTTGGAAAGATAACATGACCAATATTTTCTGAACATATTTTTGCCAGGCTTGCTTTGGGGAGATAAATGTGCCCTGTCTTGATGATGCGTCACTACACAATAGCATGATTTATGAAGGGAGAGTGGGCTTGTTCATTGTGGCTTGCCCAGAGACGTTTCAAATGTCTTTGTTTGTTTTTTTTTGGAAGAATCCTGGTGAGTTGAAAGAAGACATAGTAAGGATTTTTGACGAAGATCTTATGTCAGATTTTTGTAGCTGTTTTTATATACCAAGGTGGGGGTAGAATATGAAAGTGTTAATAAAGCCACTTGAATGATTTAGATATTCTTTTTGAAGGGTATGAACCTTAGTTATGTATTTTTTCTGTATGTTTACATAGACTCCACCATAAACGTCTCAGCTAAACAGCCTCTTTCCAGCTTCCAAAGACATGTCTTTGGCAGTCTGCCTCTAGAATGGAGGGAATTTAAGCTACAAAGAAGAAATGGAATGTATGTGGCCCATGGGAAGAGCCCTTTACTATAACATAACCATAACATTGCATGTCTAAACAAAGGACATATTGGTAGAAAACCACGTCCAACATAAAGGAAAACGTGTCGTGGTTGACACACAGCCTGTGGAGTCAAACAGAGGGGGGGTTTAATGCCTACTGATCCACGAAGTGAACTCATGGAAGTGCCTATCTTGAGTTCACCCATTTTTCTCCCTTGTAAAATGAGGATAATCTGTACCTCAGGGTGTTGTAAGGATGAAAAGAGACAATATCCTGGCTTTCAGTGAAGGATATTTTTCCTCCTAGGTGTGGAGAATTGGAAAGATCATCCCTACTCCTCAGTTTATTGCACATGATGATTAGCCTCATTTCCTGCACAGCCTCTCTTTTAGTATTTTATTTCTTGTCCCATCCATCCAATCCTGTTTCCTGTTCCCAACAGGCTCTTACTCTTGTATGTCTTCCCAGAGCCCCACCCAGCTTCTGGTATAAGCTCTTAGAAGCAAGGGAAAATTGGAGGGGCCTCAACACGACCTTCAAAGCATCTAATCATCTGACCTACTGCCCTGTGCTCATGAGCTGGAGAGCTGAACTTCAGCTTCCAGGGATGTTTTTTTAATTTAGTTCAATCCACAGGAATCTATGGAATTCCCAGATATTGGCAGAATGAGGCTGGGGCTTTATTTGTTTCAGGATACACACACGCGCACACACACACACACACAGGATGTACATATATGAGGGCTATCTGGAAAGTATCTAGCTGTGGTATCCATGTATCCATTGTATCCATGGCTAGACACTTTCTGGACAGCCCTGGTATATACATACATATGATATATATGTATATCAAACAAAACATGATATAGATGTATATCAATCAAAACAAAGTATGTGTGTATATATAAATACACATAGTGTATATATACATATACATATATATGCTTTCTTTTCTTTTTTTCTTTTCCTTTTCCTTTCAGGGGATATCACAGAAGTTTTTGCTTTTGTTTTTTTTTTTTGGTAAGTATTCACGCAGGCTTTCCATGTAGATCTGCAATATTTTTTTATAGTGCCCACTTTTTTTCTTTTTGCTGCTGGAATAAGGGAAGCTCTCTCTGGATCTTATCTTTACCACTTGTTAGGGGTAGGATTTGATGCCCTTGGTCCTGTTCTAATTCTGCTTGGATTTTCTTTGGAGGGTGATGTGAACAATTCTAGCTCAGTTCATTCTGAGTCCCGTGGTGGGGGAAACATAGAATCTTTGTTTTGTTTTTTAATCTCCACTGCCTTTTTCTTTCTTAAATGGAGTTCGTGACAACATTTCGTCCCCTTTATCTGCTACTATTAGAGCACATAGGGCTTCCCTTGTCTCCACAGACTGTCAGTTTCCTATCTTCCTCTAGGGTTGTTTTCTTTTTTTTTCCTTTTATTTCAAATTATTAAAGGGGTACAAATGTTTTTGTTACGTAGATACCTTGTATAAAGCTTAAGTTGGGGTTTTCAGTGTGCCCATCACCAGAGTAGGTAAGTTGTTACCCCTCACCTCCTTCCTACTTCCCCCATTCTTGGTTTTCAATGTCCTTTACATTTCCTTATGGCCGTGTGTGCGCATCATTTAGCTCCCAGTTATTGAATTGATGGGCATTTAGGTTGATTCTGCATCTTTGTTATTGTGAATTGTGCTGAAAAAACATTTAAGTGCAGGTGTCTTTTTGATAAAATTACTTCTTTTCTTTTGGGTAGATAACCAGCAGTGGGATTGCAGGATCAAATGGTAAGTCTACATTTATTTCTTTGAGGAATTTCCATACTGTTTTCCTTGGAAGTTATAGTAATTTGCAGTCCCACCAGCAGTATATAAGCATTCATATCTCTCAGCATACATGCCAGCATCTATTGTTTCTTGACTTTTTAATAATGGCCATTCTAACAGAGGTAAGGTGGTGTCTCATTGTGTTTTTAATTTGCATTTCTCTGATGATTAATGATGTGGAGCATTTTTTCATATGTTTGCTGGCCATTTGTCTATCTTCTTTTGAAAAACTTCTGTTCATGTCTTTTGCCCACCTTTTGATGGGGTTGTTTTTTTCTTGCTGATTTGTTTGAGTTCCTTGTAGATTCTGGATATTAGCATGGTACTGGTGCAAAAGTGGAGACATAGACCAATGAAACAGAACAGAGAACCCAGAAATAAAACCATCTACCTGCAACCAAATGATCTTTGACAAAGCAGACAACATACACTCGGGAAAGGAAGTCCTGTTCAATAAATGGTGCTGGGAAAACTGGATAGCCACATGCAGAAAAATGAAACAGGACCCTTATCTCTCACCATTTTTTCTTTATTATTATTGTTTTGTCCATAGTTTAACTTTTCACCTCTTTGTGCCACTTTATTTTAGGTGTCCTTGCATGTAGGATATGGCTGGGTTTACTTTTTAACCGAAGCTGAGAATATTCTCCCTTTGATAGGGGAATTTAACTCAAGCCATTTTTGTTCTAATTGAAGTATTTAGTCCTTTGACAATTTCTTATCTGCTTATTTGTCTACATGCTTTCTTTACTTTATTTTATTTTATTTTTTTTATTTGAGCTTATTATGGGGGTACAAAAGTTCAGGTTATATATATTGCCCATGTTTACTTTAAAATTTCACAGTCACTTGTTATTATATGTCATACTTTCAGTTCTACTTTTATTGTTCAACTTTTCTGAGACATATTAATCTCTGTTTCTTCAATTTTTAAGTTTAACATCAATTTAATGATTACAAGTCTTCCTATGTCATTCTTGGGATTATGATTGCTAGTATTTCCCTCCTGTACCACACCATTTCCTGATCTTTGATACTCTAATTTGAGATTATAAATCAGACTATTGTTACTATTGAATCATTTTCCTTACATTACATGTCTGTAGTTTTGATCCTGCTTTTTTAATGAAAATCAAAACAGAATTCAATTCTAATTTTGTGTTTTTACTTTCTTGGACTATTTTCTCACGTGAGACAATGGATTCTTCATTTTTTTCTAGTGAGCTTTTAATCTTAGCCCATATTTTAGCCTGTTAGTTAATTTTCAGTTGATTTTACATTTTAAAAATAGAACGGACGTGCTTGGGACTCTGACTCGGGGGGATGGGCGGGACATGGACAATGTATATGACCTAAACTTATGTACCCCCATGATGAGCTGAAATAAAAAAAAAAAATAAAATAAATAGTAGGAGTTGAAAAAAAAATACAGTTGACACATTTTTACATTTTAATGAAACCACAAATCAGACACAAAAAGTTCTTTTGTGTTTTGTATCAATTTCTTTCAAATGTTTATGTCTCTGAATCATGTAGGTAAGAGGGGCAAAAGAAGAATGAAAGACGGCTCCCAGGTGTTTGGTGGGAGTAACCTGGGGAACTGTGATGACATTTGAATATTCTGTTTTGGACACATTAAGTTTGAGAAGTTGCTTAGATAATCCTTTGGTGATATATGAAGTTTAAAACTCTTGAACAAGTTCAAAGCTGGAGATGTATATGTAGTTTTCACCTATGTATGTGTCCTATTTAAAATAACACAACTTGAGTTTATCAGGAGGGGGTATAAAGGGAGAAGAAAAAATTCCAATCCTGAGGAATGCCAACAATTAGGTTTTGGGTAGAAGGGGAAGAGTACACAAAGAATCAAAGAAGGGACCAATTATCTAGTAGGGAAATGAGGAGATGCTGTATTACAGAATCCAAGAAAAAGATTCTGTAACAAGTTTCTGTTAAAGGCTACTCTTACTGGTTTAGGGGTAGCATTAAATTAGCCATTTAGATAATCTAGATTTGTTAGAGTAACTAAAATTTACCCAGCCAAATATAAAATTGAACATGACCTGGATGGAATAAACTGAGCAACCATCTAGTTAACATTTGGAATATCAGGAAAAAATTAGACTGCCCAATCTCTAGCATCTCTCATTCATCCTGTGAAAATAGGTAGCATAATGGTTTCAGACTGAAGAGTAAAGAGGTTGAGATAGGTGTTTAAAAGTACTATTCAGGCACAAGAAACAATGGTGATCTAGCACCTTTTGTATTATCCTGGATAGAACTGGAACCCATTCTACTAAGTGAAGTATCCCAAGAACGGAAAAATAAGCACCACATGTACTCACTATCCAATTGGTTTTAACCGATCAACACCTAAGTGCACATACAGGAATAACATTCATCAGTGTTGGGCAGATGGGAGGGGGGAGGAAGGGATGGGTATATACACACATAATGAGTGTGATGTGCACCGCTGGCGGATGGACACGCTTGAAGCTCTGACTGGGGGGGGGAGGGCAATATATATAACTTAAACATTTGTACCCTCACAATATGCTGAAATAAAAAAAAAATCATAGTTGTCTCCCCCCTCTCCCCCCAAAAAGATTCTATAGTGTTTCTAAACATCTTCTGGTTCTGGAACATTGTATTGCTTGCCATTTTTAGCTAGTTTAAACAGAAAAGGAAGTTATTGAATTTGCAGAGAATCAGGATCGGGGGCTACGCAGTCAGGAAGAAAACCAAAATGATATTTTCTAGGACTCCTTGCAGGCACATTCTTGTGATGGTGGACACATGCCCCGAAGTTCTTACTGAGGACAGTGACTTAAGATATGGCTGCTAAATTTTCTGATATCTCAGATTCTGAAAGCTTGCTATTTCTCTTCCAAACTCCCTTTCCAATAAGATATATTAAGTGCTGCAGGCCTTCTTGTCTTGTTTTCTTTATCGAAATCTGTGGGGGTGTGTCTGATGAGCTTCCTTGTGCCCTGATTGCAAGGGAGGTGGGGGAAGCAGGTTCCCTGATTTTCATCTTGCACTGGTGGGTCTCACAGGCTGGAAAATTATCAAAGTATAGGAAGGGTTTTCAAAAGATACTGGAAAACCACAAATATGACAAACATAGAAAATAGGTGAACCCCAATAAGGTCACCTAGAGCTTCAGTCATGGGAAAACCAAAGACTGCTTAAGAAAAATAGGTCCTGAGCTAGTTTTGTAATTATTCTGTATTGTTTCCACTTGTGAGATTTTCAAACTAGCTTCTATCTTGCTAAACAAAGATAAACTTAATTTCTACAGTTTGATTTTTAAAAGTACATGAGAACAATAAATAAGCATAAGTCTTGTTTTTTCTAACTTGCTTTTCCTATATTTTCTTCTTCTTATTTAGTCGTTTCAAATTTCATTGTCTGGAATGGACTCTGAGATAGTGATTTGAATGCAGGAGATTTTTCTGGAGGTTTTACTTGGACCAGAATGGTTTAAGTTTTTGGAAGCCCCTGTTTTTAGTCATAGCAAATGGTTCATTTCAAAAAATGTGCTTTTATGCTTAATATCATTTTTTAATCTTTTATTTTAGCAGCTCAACTATGAAACACACTCTGAAATTAGCATTCAGTCAGAGGTATTTATCTCATTTCCTGTCTCCAATTAGCAGCTAGTTATTCTTCTAGGGTAGTATAATTTTGCAGAAGGAAAATAACAAACATTTATTGAGTACTTAT
The DNA here is from genome assembly GCF_020740605.2 of Lemur catta. Lineage (NCBI taxonomy): Eukaryota > Metazoa > Chordata > Mammalia > Primates > Lemuridae > Lemur > Lemur catta. The sequence goes on from NC_059128.1 coordinate 145,871,657, forward strand.
TATGTGGCAGACAGGATTGACTTAATTCTCATAAGGACCTGTTTTGTGGTCACCCTGCAGAATCAATCTGGGATTTGGTTTGCATGTTGAGGCTGATGACAATGCACACCAAAAGAATTTGAGGGAATGCTTATTATTCAAGTGAGGGACTCCTAGGGGGAGCTGGTTGGCCACAGGCAGATCTGGGCTGGCTTGTGCAAAGAAGGAGTGGACTGGCCCATTATAGTGGCTAGGGAGTGGGACTGGGGAAAATTTTCTGCTAATGCTATAGGAGGAGGTGCAAGCATGGCTTTTTTTTTTTTTTTTTTTACCAGCCTGTCCACATGTGGAGGCAAAGAGGAATGGTAAGACATAATAAGTCAGTGGTCAAATATCCAAAATGGAGTCTGACTCTTTATTACAGAGCTTGAAATGCAGTTGGTATTAGATCCATCTTAAAAACGATAGTGAGTCATACAGATAGTGAATATTGGAGCAAGAGACTTGGATTCAAACTCTATTTCCAAACCTCATGACATATACATATATATTATGCTCTATAAGTGTCGTGTGCTCGACAGAAAGATGAGTGATAAATAAAACCACCACCTTCAAAATGTGTGAGCATTTCTTGAACTATAAATAAGTATTTATTTACACTTATAAATAAGTATAAAGGAGCTCCATAATTAAATAAAATTGGAAATGGTTGGGTTAAAACAATTATACTGTTTTTTTTCCCTTTTCTAACAGATTTTATGCATTGTGACTCTTCAAGAGGAGTATGCAGATTTCCCCAAATTATTTGACTGTGAAATACCCTTTTCCCTAGCAACACACTTTTGGGAAGTGCTGGATTACACTAATTCCATTTGCAACAGCAATTCCACTTGTGTCTATGTACATGGAATTGAGATCCCTCCATAAACATGATCTTGATGCTTTTATAACACTCCATCCTACTTTGTTTAAAAGATTAATATAGCTTTTCTTTGATGGAAGAGCAATTCATTTTTATTAGAAGATTTGCATATAGGAAAGAGTGAACAAAAGGATCCACAATCTTACATTTGTAGATCACTATTAGCACTTTGGTGCATAGTCTTTCTTTAAAAACCCATATATTTATAATTACCAAAATATGGGATATACCAAAATATGGGATTATACTTTATTTTGTGCCCCGATTTTTCACTGAATAATATATTATGAACAGAGTCTTATTCTGAAACCATATACCCACTAGATGATGATGATTATGATTATTATTTGAGACAAAATCTTGCTCTGTGGCCCTGGGTAGAGTGCAGTGGTGTGATCATAGCTCATTGCAACCTCAACTCCTGGGCTCAAGCGATTTTCTTGCCTCAGCCTCCTGAGTAGCTGGGACTACAGGCATGCACCATGATGCCCAGCTAATTTTTCTATTTTTAGTAGAGATGGGGGTCTTGCTCTTGCTCAGGCTGGTCTTGAACTTCTGAGCTCAAGCAATCCTCCCACCTCAGCCTCCCAGAGTGCTAGGACTAAAGGCGTGAGCCCATTGCACCTGGCCTGGATTATTTTTAATGTAATGTAGATGTATTGTAATTTAAGTGTAATTAAATTAAATATTTAATTCACTCCTTATGGTTGGATATTTGTTTGTCTACAATGTCACTATTAAAATCTTACCATTATTAAGAACAGTGCTGTGATGAACATTCTTGTGGCCAAATCTTTACATACACCTTTAACAATGTCTTTAGGATAAATCATGGGAAAATTAATTAAACTCTCTATGCTTTAGTTTTCTTATCTATAAAATGGAGCTTTTCATGGCATCTATCTCATAGGGATGTTATGAGGATTAATGAGTATTCTGTGTGGATATTTAGATCATTGCCTGACACTTACCACTGGAGAGGTGTTAGTGATTATTAACTTATTGCCATACTTAGTACTTTGTAATCCTACCCAGCTGTGCTCATTATTCCCTTTATTTACCTGGTTCTTCAGCTGCAGGTTAGTGTCCCGCCCCCCCCACACCCTCCACCAGGCCATTGTCTGTGCCAAACTCAGCCTCCCCCTATGTAAGCCCAAGTAAGTCCAAGGTCTCCAGGGGCCTGTAGAGGGAGATCTGGGGAAGTTGTGACGGTTATGGGGCCTCACATGAGTCAACAGGGACTGAGCCAACAGGAGAATTCCCTAGTCCTTCCTCTGTCAAGGTTTCTCCAGCCCCCAACTCAACAACCCACAGGTTTCTGGCCATTATACCTTGGGAGGGTAAGTATTAGGTAGGTGTCCCGCCCCTGTGAGCCTCTCTCTCTTCCTAAAAGGAGCAAGATGGTGTGTTTGTGAGTACTTTTTTTCACTGGCGCAGAGCTCTCTTTCTCACCACAACTGAAGAAACAGAGTCAGGGTGTGGAATGAAAGGCCATTTTACCCTTAAAGCTCAGAATGCTCCTGTGTTTGTTTCAGAATCTCTTCCTGTGAACTATCAGAGTGGGAGTGTCTCGGAGGTCCCAGCAATTCTGTTTGTGATCAGACTGCAGAGGGCTGGTCCCAGGATGGCTATTTGGGTTGAAGAATTGTCTTATTCACATTCTTGGGATGATTTGTCAGAAACCTCCTGGTCTGATCTCCCCTCTGTTGGCTCAGGTCTGCCTGGCGATCCTTTTTAGAGCTCCATTGTTCCATGAGCTTTGCTAAAGCCCTTGTACTCTTCCTTTAGGTTTAACTTCCCAACATGAAGGAATTTGGATAGCTTCTGAAGTCTTTGGGCAAGCCCATGTCTGAGCCTAGCATTAAACCACTCTGACGCGGACCTGTTCTGCCTGGATTTGACTCATCAAGCTGCTGTCCCCCAGCTACCATATGGCTCATGGTAAGTCCCCCTTGTCTGAACAGAGAACCTCTTGTTTCTCTGTGCACTTGTGGTCATCCTGGGCCCCTCCCCTCTTAGCTAGGAACTCTTTTCTATGCGTGAACATTTAACCGTACAAGCAAAACAACTTTAACCGGTGGCTCCAGTCCCCTTGGATCCTTCCTCTTGCATCTGCTTCTGTGTGTATGATAGCTTCGTGCTTTTCTCACAGGGCAGACTGGGTCAGATACTCACCTATGAGCCAACAGTTGGTGACCAGGGCAGCTGACAGTTACAAACATGGCGATACCCATGGGAACCAAGTATACAGGGGAAGGTGGGGGAGGGGAAGTTCCCTGAAGAAGGGGGTCCTTGTCAGACCATCCTTTATTGATCATTAGAGGGAGATACTTTTAGGTTGTCGAGAGCAGGTGCTAGGTATTAGTCAGCTTTTGCTATAGTAACAAACAACTCAATTTTCAACAGAATAAAATTAAACACCTATTTCTTTTATATTAAATGAAGGGCTGCAAGTTGGCTGTGATTCTGGAGGGCTTTTCTGGCACCTTCTCATGCCAGGACTCAGCCTAAAGGAGTAGCCTCTATTTTTGATACTGTTTGCATAGATGGCAAGAATGCAAGAGGCTAAACAGACTAAGTGAGCACACTGAAAGTTTCTGTGTACAAGTGGCAAATATCATGCCTGCATTCCACTGTCCCACTCTGTTCATGTGGCCAACATGTCAGTGGGATAAAGCAGCATATCCTGCCACTGGGACGCACCCAAAGTCACGTGTCAAGGGTTGGTGATGTCACGTGTCAAGGATTGTTGCTGAGAGATCCTTATCACTCATTATGGGGGAGGGAGCAGGAGGTGTGAGTTAATGGGAGTAAGGGCAGGACAACACATGGAGATTTCTCTTTCAAAGAACTTGGCATTTAAGGAAATGGAGGTGTGATCACTTGTGAGGGTGACAGATCAAGGCTTTTTTTTTTTTAATGGAGGAGACTTTCTGCACAGAAGTCCAAGAGAAGCCACAAAGGAGGACATAAGAAGATAATTTAATACTTTTAGCCTACATTGATTGAGAAATTATTCTGTGTGGCCACTTTGCATTTGTCATTAGTCTTCAACAGCTTCATGAGGCAGGTGCTATCATTACTTTTATTTTACTAATGAGGACAGTGAGGCTGGGATATTATACAACTTGCTTAGTCACAGAGCAATTGACTGGCAGAGTTGGTGTTTCAGCCCAGTTGATAGACTGCAAAGTTTTGGTTTGTTTCTTATTTACTAGATAAAGATGATCGAAACACCTCCTTCTCTTTCCTACCCTGCACCTCCAAGGAATCTAGTAGGTGTGTAGGTAGTACCTTGTGTGTACTGGAGCAGCTGGTAAGTGTTTGAGATCAATGAGAGGCACAGGATGAGATCAACCTGCTCCCATAGACATTTTGCCCTCCTGCCTGTGCTCCAGGTATGCTACAACTGTTGGACAGATTTGCAATTAATGCACTGGGCCTTTGGTAAGACTTTCTGCTTCTTGGCTAGATGTGGCCAAAGCAACCAGAACCCTTGGCGATTGCATCCAGATGTTGCTTTCAACTAGAAAACAAACAGAATCTACCTCAGCCTCCCTCTGGAGCCATAGAAGAAGTTTTGGGTTTACTCTACTCCTTGGTGGATTTGCTGAGACATTTCTTTTTATTTAGGGCCAAATGTTCTGAAAGCAGAGCCTGCATTGTATTTGCCAAACATGCACAAGAACACAAACAAAACTCATGTTTGCAAGCCCCAAATAAGTGCTTCTTATGCCTTAAGTGCTTTTTGGAAACCATCCAGCACCACAGTGTGTAAGCTTTCTGAGCAATTCTCCATAATTGTGTATGCAGAGGATGTGTATTCACAATTGCATGAATGTCTTTAATTGCCTTTGATTACATGGCACGCTCTGTCCTACCCTATTGAAATGAGTGTTCTTTATACACCAATGACTTCCTAAATTTGATATAGGTTCCTGTGGAGTGGAATTTTGTACAATTGAATTTTCTAATTGGAGCTGGGGTGAAAGGAGAAGAAAGAGAAATGGAAGGGGACACCAAATTCTAAACAAAGAAAAGAAAAATCCAAGTGTAAATTGTTACATCTCACTGCTTTTCTCCCAAACAACTCTGCAGGCAGCATAGAACTGGCACCTTGGCCAAGTTCCCTCTGGATGGTGGACTTGTGCAGCCCTAAACAGCATCTGGTATTTCTTAGAGTTTTGTTGGGTAAGTGTAAAGTTCAAATGGGCAGAATGTAGGCAAGACAGAAGAATGTGTGGGAGAAGTGTATTTCATACTTTCCATTCATGTCTCCATGGTCCCCAGTGTTCATCCCCGCCATCCATGCTGGGAACAGGGGTGAACAAGACTCATGAGGGACTTTGGCCATCAGATTGTGGTAGTCCACATGGGATTGTTTGGATGAGGGCTGGAGAGAATCTTCAACATCAATAACAAGTGTTACTCTATACTAGGTGATAAGGAGTAATAGACTGGCTGCTGGCAATCCATGGTCCTTTTCAGAAAGCAATGGGAAGGGCGATGACTTAGCACCATCTTAGTTTACTCAAAGTTCTTCAGTGCTAGTGATGCAAGCTCAGGCTCCAGCTGTGGTTTGCAAATTCTTCATTTTGTCCTCTCTATTCCACCAGGGTTTCTTCCTCTTTGTATCCACCGTGCTTGGTGTCTTTTAATGTTGCCTTTTAGAGAGAGGAAGTTGCTCTATAAGAATGCTGCCCTACTTTTTTTACCTGTGCTTTGGTGCATGGATTATTTTAACATTTGAATATTTGTGGCTTTTGTTTGGGTTCCATAGATAAATTCTATGGGGGCCATAGATAAATTCTTAGAAATATATGCCACTGCAATAAATACCAGTTATTGAGTGGTGCACATAATGAGCCAAACACTGTATTAGGGGACTCCCCAAATATTTTCTCATCCAACAGATATGCAAGGCACATATTATTATTCCATTTTAACCAATGAGGTGACTGTATGTCTGAGAGTATCATTAAATTTACAGACCTGGGAATACAATTGGATATATCTGAATCCAGAGATGTGATCTGTCTGATAATTAACAGTCTGCTTCATTTTGGAAATGTCAGGGTATTTTTTACTGTCTCATTTTTCTCTGGGTTTGTTTTCTCTGGTTCCTAGTGCTCAGTGACAAGTCCTATATGATCCCCTGTCACATCAAAGGCTGATCTAATAGTATTTGTTTATACTGTTGCATTGGTGCTTCTGTTTCTTCTTTGTATTGCATTTGGAGTCTGGCCCCATGTAGAGAAGCTATTCACAAAGGGACTTGCAAGTGTCTGAAGGTGCTGGAATAAAGTTTGCCTAGCAATGGTGATTACAGCGTTTTGATAGACAAAAATGAGGCCAAATAAAACAGTATTCTATAATAGGACATTGTCTCACTTGGCCCCATTTTGTCTAGCAAAGGGGCTGTATGGTAGACACGATAGTGCCCCTCCCAGCTTCCCTGTATTGGGCTGGGGCACCCATCTTTCCAGCTTCTGTGAATCTCAGTTGCTCATATTTCACAGCTACTTATCTTTTCTGGAAAATTGTCCTGGGCTGAGGGAAGCTACCTGGCCCGCAGAGCTATAGGAGTATAAACTTTCTTTTCTTAAGAAGGGATGCCTCTGGGGTGTGGACTTTTTCTCCAGAGCCCTCTATAGATAAAGGCAAGGACAGACTATGCCTAAGACCACATCCTTGCTCAGTCTCCTCCCCTTGCTCTGTCCTGCTACCCTCCCTCCTTCACAGGTTTCTTGTGAGAATGGTTTCCCAAGAAACCACATGTACCTAATCCTTGCCTCAGGCTCTGCTTCTAGGGACATTGACCTAAGACAGGCTGCTTGCTTGTCTGGTCCACTCTGAGCACAGAATATTATTTTAATTCTTGAAACTCTTTTCTCTTTTTCTTTCTCTCTCTCTTTCTTTTTCTTTATTTCTTTCTCATTAGATTTAGGATGCACAACTGGTTTTTTGATACATGGATGAATTGTATACTGGTGAAGTCAGGGCTTTTAGTGTACCTATCACCCAAATAGCATGCACTGTAGCCAATAGGTAAATTTTGACACCTCAGCCCCTTCTCAGGCTCTCTGCATCTCAGTCTCCAAAGTTTATTATACCACTCTGTATGACAATGTGTAACCCATCATTTATTTCCCAATTATAAGTGAGTACAAGCAGTATTTGTTTTTCTGTTTCTGAGATACTTCACTTAGGATTATGGCTTCCAGTTCCATCCAAGTTGCTCCAAAAGGCATTATTTCTTTCTTTTTTATGGCTGAGTAGTATTCCATGGCACATACACATACACACATGCACATGCACACATACACATACACACCCCCCCCCCCCATGATTTCCTTATCCATTCATCAGTTAATTGGCACTTAGGTTGATTCTATATCTTTGCAATTGTGAATTATGCTGTGATTAGCATATGAGGGCATGTGTACTTTTGATATGATGACTTTTCCTCTGGGTAGATACCCAGTAATGGGGTTGTTAGATCAAATGGTAATTCTACTTTTAGTTCTTTGAGAAATCTCCGTACTGTTTTCCATGGAGGTTATACTAATTTACATTCCCACTAACAGTGTGTAATAATTCCCTTTTCATCTCACCTGTGCCAACATCTATTATTTTCTGACATTTTAATAATGGCCATTCTGACTGGTGTAAGGAGCTATCTTCTTGGGGTTTTAATTTGTATTTCCTTTATAATTAGTGATGTTGAGCAGTTTTTCATATGTTGGTCATTTGTCTATCTCCTTTATTTCTGGGTTCTCTACTCTGTTCCATTGATCTATGTGTCTACTTTTATACCAGTACTATGATGTTTTCATTGCTGTAGCCTTGTTGTATAATTCAAAGTTGGGTAATCTGATGCCTCCAGATTTGTTCTTTTTGCTTAGGATGGCTTTGGCTATTCAGGCTTTTTCAATTCCATATGTATTTTGGGATAGTTTTTTCTACTTTTGTGACGAATGACATGGGTATTTTGATGGGGATTGCATTGAATCTGTAAATCACTTTAGAAAGTATGGACATTTTAACATTAATGATTCTTCCAATCCATGAGCATGGGATATTTTTCCATTTGTGTCATTTACAATTTTTTTCATCAGTGTTTTTAGCTCTCCTTGTAGAGCTCTTTCACCTCATTGGTTGAGTATATTGCTAAATATTTTAATTTTTTTGCAGCTATTGTAAATGGTATAGAGTTTGTGATTTGATTCTCAGCTTGACTGTTATTAGTGTATAGAATCATATTGTCTCAAGATCATATTGTCGGCAAACAGGGATAGTTTGACCTCCTCTTTTCTAATTTGGATGCCCTTTATTTCTTTCTCTTTCGTGATTACTCTGGCTAGGACTTCCAGTAAGCAATATATTAAATGAAGTGATAAAAGTGGGCATCTTTCTCTTGTTCCTGTTCTTAGGGGGAATGTTTTCAAGTTTACTGCATTGAGTATGGTGTTGGCTATGGGTTTATCATATACGACTTTTATTATTTTGAGGTATGTCCTTTCTAGGCCTCATTTATTAAGGTTTTTCATCATGAAAGGATGCTAGATTTTATCAAATGCTTTTTCTGTATCTATTGAGATGATCATATGGTTTTTGTTTTTAATTCTGTTTATGTGTTGGATCACATTTATTGATTTGTGCATGTTGAACCATCCTTGCATTCCTGGGATGAAACCCACTTGATCTTGGTATATTAATAATGTTTTTTTTATGTGCTGTTAGATTGGTTTGATAGCATTTTGTTGAAGATTTTTGTATCTGTGTTCATAGGGATATTGGTCTGTAATTTTCTTTTTTTGTTGTGTCATTTCCCTCAGAGCGATACTGGCTTCACAGAATGAGTTAGGGAGGATTCCCTCCTTGTTGACATTATGAAACAGCTTCAGTAGGACAGGTACAAGTTCTTCTTTGTAGGTCAGGTAGAATTTGGGTGTGAATCCATCTAGTCCTGGCCTTTGTTTTTTTGGGAGATTTTTTGTATTTATTCAATCTCACTACTCATTATTGATCTGTTCTGGATTTCTTGTTCTCCCTGATTCAAACTTGGAAAGTTTTGTATTTCCAAAAACATCCATTTCTTCTATCTTCCTGAGTATGTGTACATAGAGATGTTTATGGTAGCTTTGGATGATTTTTTTTGTATTTCTGTGGTATCAGCTATAATATCTCTTTAATGTCTCCTTCTTCATTTCAGACTGAGCTTATCTGAATCCTCTCTATTCTCTTCTTAGTTAATCTAGCTAATGGTCTAACAATTTTGTTTATCTTCTTGAAGAATCAACTTTTTGTTTCATTGATCCTTGGTATTGTTTTTCTGATTTCAATTTTCTATAGTTCTCCTCTGATCCTTGTTATTTCTTTTCTTCTGCTAGCTTTGGGTTTGGTTTGTTCTTGCTCTTCTAGTTCCCTGAGGTGTGACATTAGGTTGTTAATTTATTATCTTTCTATATTTTTGATATAGGCATTTAATGCTATGAACTTCCCTTTTAGCACTGCTTTTTCTGTATCCCAGAGATTTTAGTAGCTTGTGTCACCGTCATCCAATTAAAATTTTTTTTATTTCCAACTTGATTTCCTTGTTGACTCAAAGATTGTTCAGCAGCAGGTTATTTAATTCCCATGTATTTGTGTAGTTTTGAGAGTTTCTCTGGGAATTGCTTCTAGTTTTATTCCACTGTACTCTGAGAAGATACTTCGCATGATTTCTATGTTTTAAAATTTGCTGAGACTTGTTTTGTGGTATGGTATGTCTTGGAAAACATTCCATGTCTTGATGAGCAGAATGCATATTCTACAGTTTTGGGGTAGAATATTCTGTAAAGGTGTGTTAGGTCCATTTTTTCTAGAGCCCTATTTAAGCCCAGTGTTTCTTAGTTGATTTTCTACCTCTATGATATGTCTATTTATGTCAGTGAAGTGTTGAAGTCCCCTACTATTATTAAGTTGTTTACTTTTTATCTTAGGTCTAACAGTATTTGTTTATGAATCTAGGAGTTATGGTGCCAGGTGCATATATATTTAGGATTGTTAAATCTTGCCAAATTCATCCCTTTGTAATTATAAAATGACTATCTCTGCCTTTTTTTTATGGTTGTTGATTTGAATGCTTTTGGTTTCCATTTACATGAAATATTTTTTCCACCCCTTTATGTTGAGTCTATGTGATGTTTTATGATTTAAATGTGTTTCTTGGAGATAGCATATATTTGGGTTGTGTTATTTTCATCCATTCTGTCAATCTGTGTTTTTTAAGTTGGTTCATTTACACTGTTTACAATCAATGTTAACATTAATAATTGAGAAACTGTTCCAGTTATCATATTGGTTTGTTATCTAGTTGCTTTTTAGTCCCCCTTGTGTAACTGTTTTATAAGAGCCATGAGTTAATACTTTTGAATGTTTTTACATGGTTGAGTATCAACTTCTTGTCATTGTTTAGAGAATTTTTGAACATTTTTTGTAGGACAGGTCTAGTGGTGACAATTCCCTTAGTGTTTGTTTGTCTGGGAAAGATTTTATTTCTTCTTCATTTATGAAACTTGGTATGGCAGGACACAAAATTCTTGGGTGAAAATTATTATGTTTAAAAAGACTAATGATGGGACCCCAATCCCTTCTGGCTTGTAAAGTTTCTTCTGAGAAGTCTGCTGTAAGTCTGGTGGGTTTTCCTTTGTAAGTTATTTCATGCTTTTGTTTCACAGCTGGTAGGATTTTTCTCCTTCACTTTGACTTTGGTCATAATGTTGATTATGTGCCTGGTGTTATCCTATTTGCTTTTAATCTTTCAGGAATTTGTTGACCTTCTTATATCTGGATGTCTAAATCTCTAGCAAGACAAGGAAAGTTTTCCTCCATTATTCCCTCAAATAGGTTATCCACATTTTTTGCCTTTTCTTCCCCTCAGGGATACGTATGATTCTTATGTTTGGGCATTTTACATAATCCCATATTTATTAGAGACTTTATTAATTTCTCTTGACTCTTTATTTGTGACTGAGTTAATTCAAAAGCCTTATCCTTGAGCTTTGAAATTCTTTTTCCTGACTGGCTTAGTCTGTTGTTAAAACTTTTCACTATATTTTGAAATTCCCTAAATGACTCTTTCATTTCCTAAAGCTCTGGTTTTTTTTTATTAAATCTATCTCTTCAGCAAAATTTTTGTTCATGTCCTGAATTATTTTTTTTGTTTCTTTGTGTTGGTTTTCAACTTTCTCATTGGTCCCATTGAGCTTACTTGCAATTCTTATTTTGAATTCCATGTCTTACACTTCAAAAAATTTCCTTTTGTTTGGAATCTACTCCCAGAGAGTTAGTGTGATCCTTTGGGGGTGTCAAGACAATCTGTTTTTCATGTTGTCAGAGTTCTTATACTTGTTCCTTCTCATCTGGATTCTTTTCCCTCAGCTCAAATCAGATAGCTTTGCAGTGCCCCCGTTCTCCTCTGCTGAGAATTCTGCTGCTCAGTGTAGAGAAGGATAGGTACACTGACTTTTGGCTCATGCAGGTAGGTGCTTGCTGTGGTGTTGCTGGAAATTTGGGTCAGTTGTACCTCAGACCCCTGGGAGAGTATTCAGGTGCCAGTGATGGTAGACTAGTTTAGGTAATACCCAGTTTCTGGGCCCCTGGATGGCCTCTTTGAGTCCTGAGGGAACTAGACTGAGATTAGGCTGGCAAACTCGCCCTCAAGGCTCCCTGGTTTCAGGTGCTATCTGTGATAGTGAGGGATGGGGTGATCTCCTGCTCCAGAAAAATGCTCGCAGGCAAGGGGTGGTTGCACTGTGAGCCTGTGATAGGAGGGGCACACTCTTCTTGACAAGATTGGCAGAGGCAGGCAGCTGTGGCATGTACATGCCACTCACATCTCCCTCTCTTGGAAGTGAGAGGGTTTCGTCCTCCAGGGGCACAAAAGCACTCAGCTTCCCAGCTTCTACCTTGACCCAGCTGTAGCAGAGGTGGTGAAGGCAGCTCATCCTGTGGTGTACAGGGCTATCAGACTGACTGTGGCTGAAATGCTCTGGTTGGGGAGGTGTGGTCACATCAGGACTTGCTCCAGGAAGGGTAGGTTCCTCTCAGAAGGGACAGGCAGATTGGGGAGAAGATTGCTAACCTCATTCTTCCTTGGGCATTAGTAGCTATTGTCCTTGGGAGATCACAAAAGCACTTGCTGTTGCTTTTCAGAGGGAAGAGAGTGAGCCCTAAGCTCTATTGAATCCTGGGTGGTGATTGTGAGCAGATAATCTTGAGTGTTATAGGTGAGCAAGATCTATTTTATTTCCTGTGGTATCCTTAATGGTATCTGAAGGAGTTATTTAATGGATTTTAGGAGACATTAAAAAAGCTATTTAAGAACAACTGAAACTGAACCCACTTACAGAATAATGACTATATAGACTTTTCAGAAAAGTTAACTTGAACATGAGTAATGTAGCAACTATGGATACTATGTAATGGGGTCCATGTACTAATTTCTAATCTTCTTTCTCTTAAACTATGGCTAGAATCCTTGACCAGAGAGATTTTCCCCAAGGGCATGTTCTCTCTTGTCATCCAGCCTGGACTTCCTTTTCTTCTTTTTTCCTGTGTTCTGCTGAGAATAAATTGCTGCTCTTGTCCCACACCATTTTTGTCTTTTGCTAGTATACAAGGGAAGCAGAGTTTTCATATCAGAATGCTGAGTCTCAGTCTCTTCTTATATACTTGTTTGAAATTTATTTTAAATATTGTTAAATGATTCTAAAAAATGCTAAGTACCAAATCCTTATTGTTGGGGCAATGCTTCTTTCTCTGTTTGGAGGGTCTTTGCTGCATGCCTGGGCCTGCATCTGTGTGCTGTAGCTTCATCGGTTTGCTCTGCATTACATACTGCCTTTTTCCTGAAATGATCCTGATTGGAGCCTGGGATGAAAAGTAATCCCTTTGGGGGATGAATCAAGGAACCATGACAATTCCTATGTAACCTCACTAAACATTTATTCTGTTTGCAGATTAGAGGGTCTAACTGTTGAGTTAGTTCATGTCCAATATACAGTGTCTGGTATATATTCTTTGAAGTTTTCAGGTTTCTGAGAATGTTGCTCATAGAAGTTTTTAAGTCATTTTCCTTCTGGATATATCTTTCTTATTTTTTTTTTTTTTTTGAGACAGGGTCTCACTCTGTTGCCCAGACTAGAGTGCCGTGGCATCAGCCTAGTTCACAGCAACCTCAAACTCCTGGGCTCAAGCAATCCTTTTGCCTCAGCCTCCCAAAAAGCTAGGACTACAGGCATGCACCACCATGCCTGGCTAATTTTTTCTATATATTTTTAGTTATCCAGCTAATTTCTTTCTATTTTTTTAGTAGAGACGGAGTCTCGCTCTTGCTCAGGCTGGTTTCAAACTACTGAGCTCAAACCATCTGCCCGCCTAGGCCTCCCAGAGTGCTAGGATTACAAGTGTGAGCCACTGCACCTGGCCCCTGATTTTTGTAAAGTAGTCTTTAAAATCCTTCAAGGAGGGGTAGACAGTAGGATAGGAAATTAATATATTTATTACATCTAATTTTGTGATATCAGAAAGCAATTGTTGAGTTAGGCAATAGGCTGGTAATCTTTTTCTTCCTCGAGGTCTCTTCACTGTCCCAAACCCATTGGACCAATTCTCACTGACATGTTTTTTACTTATACCATCCCCTCTGCTTGAATGCTTTAAACTCTCCTTTTCACTAACCTGCATCTCATCCATGTTTCAAGCTCATATTTCATTATCTTTAAGAAGTCTTCTCTAACTGCAGGTGTTCTATTCTTGTATGCCTTCACCCTCTTTTGAATTCCTAGAGCATTATCTGTACAAAACTGGCAAATGGATCGCATTGCATATGCCTCCTCTGACAGAGTGGTAGTGGCTACCAGGTATATTGTATTGAACATATATTAAACTAAAGCTCTACCAGGCTCTTTGGGAAAAGGAAGTACTGTAAACTAAATGTTTGTATTTTCCCAAAATTCACATGTTGAAGCCTAATCCCCAATGTGATGATATTAGGAGGTAGGATTTTCGAGGGGTAATTAGATCATGAAGGTAGAGCCCTCATAAATGGGATTAGTGCCCTTATAAGAAGATACAGGAGAGAGAAAATCTCTCTCTTAGCCATGTGAGAAAACAGAAGGCGGCTGTTTACAAGCCAGCAAATGGTTCTCCCCAGACACCAGGTCTGCTGGCACTTTGATCTTGGACTTCTCAGACTCCAGAACTATGAGAACTATATGTGTGGTGTTTAAGCCACCCAGTCTATGGTGTTTTTGTTATAGCAGCCCCAAGAAGAGAGGAAGTATTATTTAGCAATGTCTCCCATGGATATAGCAGTAAGAGTGACCTTACATTTCACATCCTTGTTTTGTATTATTTATATAAAAATTTATATGTCATGCCTTGTTTTTTAGTTATCTTTTAGAAATGTTATCTGTTTTTCCAGCTAGATTGCATACTCACTGAGAAAGTGGACCATATATTTCTCTGTAGCCACAGAGCTTAGTTTCTGGCACACAGATGATATTACTATAATGAACCATTAGTAATTTATACTAGACAAATAATCTTTGTAGGCTCCCAAGGCTTCATTGTTCTCCAGACAGACAAGAACCACTCTTGGAGCTTCTCATGAGTGCTTAACCTACCACCAGGCAGAAAGGCACAATTCAAAGATTCACAAGCATGAAACATGATTTCATAATGAAAGCTGAAGAAAGAAGATGAGGTTCCAATTGACCCAGAAACAGTAAACACACATTCATTTGCCAGTGGGGGATTTTTGTTTTTCAAAATTTTCCATTGCAAACAATGATTTACAAAAGAAAACCACTAAAGTGTACTTAAAACTTAAATTGGATCTTTTCATGGAAAACTAATTATGAATTATATCTTTATTAAATACATGTCTACAAACATGTAAAACTCATCAGATTGGGAACATATTTCTCCATTAAATCTAAATCCTAGAAGAGTTTGCATCATTACTTCAGAGGAAAGACAAAGAGAATATATTCAAAATCTGAACTCATTAAATAACTCAGGACAAGGGTCAATATATAAATGAACAATCTGTTTACCTTTTAAAAATTTCTGAAGCTTATGATGTATCATGTAGATGGCTGTTTCTTTGGAGGTGAATAACTAGAGTAGATTGTTATCACCAAGGCCTAGACACCAAAGCTTGGTTTGTTTATAATTGACAAAGTATCGGGAAAATTTTGTGACAGCCATAAGCATGTGATCATCTAGTGGAAAGTATATAAATTATCCGAGGATAATTTTGAAACTAATGTAACCCCCCAATGGAGGAATTAACACTAAAGTTTTGATGCAATCTTAAAGGTACATATATTAAGTGCCTAATAATAGTCAGGCATTGTGCCACACATTACATGCTTTATAAAGGTGAACAGTTCCAAATTATTAGAAAGAATATGGGTCTTATAATTCATAATTATGGATTCATTTCTGGCAGTGTAACTGACTAATTGTAGGAGCCTGGGGAGGTTATTGACTTTTATGGGCCTCAGTTTTATCAATTATAATTTATGTTGTTGTATAAACTAGGAGAAATAAAATAGATCTAAAGAGAGTTGGGGGAGGAAGATAAGCTGCATGAAGAAGACTTAGGTGGGAAGCTGTTCATTGTTGGCAGATAAAAGACTACAAGATGTGGGATGGAAACCCCTCTTGATAAAGGGAGGATGTCTTGTCAGGGGTTCTCCAGAGAAACCAAACCAAAGGATACACAGACACAGATGCCCCTCCCCCCCCACACAAACACACAGAGTTATGCACTTCATAAAGACATTTTGATCAATGATGGACCACATATATGATGGTGGTGTCATAAGATAATAATGGAGTTAAAAATTCCTATCTCCTAGTGATATCATAGCTCTCATAATATCATAGTGCAATGCACCAACAAACGTAATCTACCATGTTAACATGCTAAAGAAGAGAAATCATATGATCATATCAATTGATGCAGAAAAAAACGCATGCTGAAATTCAACATCTGTTCATAATAAAAACTCTCAGAAAAGTAGGAATAGAAGGGGACTTTCTACATGATAAGGAACATTCACAGAAATACCTAGCACTCTACTTAATGGTGAAAAACTGAACGCCTTCTCCCTAGGTGTCGCGCCCGCCTCGCCAGCAAGGAAGACGCGGCAACAGGAGTTCTTCTACAGTGCTTTATTGGGGATCCCTCTAAGCTTCAAGATGCGGAAGACCCTGAGCACAAGCTCTCACACAGTAATATACCCTCAGGGAAACAGGAAGTAACAGAGATAGGTCAAAGTCAATCACAAGCGGTCACCAATAGGCCAAGCCAGAAAACCTCATATGCATACTTATATAACAGATCTACAGACGTACTACGCATGCGCCACACTTGTTTACCTCAGCCAGGCCACCGGAAATTGGCGCCATCTTGCAATGGCGTCCGCGCTCCCCACATCTCCCCCTGCTTTATTAATTAAGAAGGCCTGCCAGACTTGAAACCACCTCGCCTCGTGCAATGAGCGAACTCGGAGGCGTGCAGAGGCTGATTATAAAGGCGGCCGTGGGTAAGGTCTCTGTCTTAGGCTACGTGGGCTGCTCCCCGGCCTGGCACCAACCAGTGTGCCTCCAGGCTCGGGACCCACGCATTCCCGTCATGGAGGTACCTTACAGCCGAGAAAGGGGGAGAGTGTGCAAGTCGCGGAGCGCCTACAACCTGGCCATCCACACGTGGGGGTCCTGGCCGAGTTGCAGTGCAGCAAAGGCTTGTTGCAGCAACATTTGGTTGCGCCGATTGCGGCGCGCCATACGGGTAAGGGCTACAAATCCTATCAGGGCCACAGTCGCGAGCAAGGCTAACAAACAGCCCATTCCCGCCCACTCTTTCACATGGTTAGCCACTTGCCACACCCAATCCGACAGTCCTTGGGCAAAGTCCACGTCGACTCGCGTAGAGTTGACGTGAACTATACTAGCCTGCAGCTGTTCCATCAGAGTCTCAAACTCATTGGACCATGCACCCAACAACTGCTGTGACAGGGTTTGTGATAGGTTAGCTGCCCGGGAAGCGTTCTGAAAAGGGATAGAGGTGACACACATGCCAGGCAGGCGCCACTCGCATCCGAGCTGCATGACCTGCATCAACAAGTCCACTTGTTCTTGAACCAAGTCCACTCTTTGGTTGAGAATCATGATGCCTCCTTTCAGCTGAGCGTTGACGTTGGATTGGGTCGCCAGGGCGGTCGCCACCCCCGACGATAAGTTGTTCAAGGTGGTGGCCGTATGCACCGAAGTGGTGAGCGCAACTGCAGCCGTCGCCGCGGCAGCCACCGCGGCCGCTACGGTGGCAACTATGGCTGCGGTGATGCCAAAGTCGCGTCGCTGCCGATACAGCATCGTGGCCGAGGGCGCCTCCACAGGGATATCAAACGGGAGGAAAGGTAGTTCTAGAGACTCGTTGGTGGTAAAAAAGCGGGGAAAAACTGTGGCGTCATGCCGGACGGGCATCGGCAGAGGGAAGACATCCATCAGGGCCCAGCGCGCTTCCGGTACCGCCGTCGCCGTCCTTAGGACTCCCGCCAGCATCAGCATCTGCAGTGACGCCATCCTGGCCCGCCGGACGCTCGTCCTCCTCAGCCGTGGTGTGCACCGAGCGGGTCAAGCGCGTCGGAACCCAAATAGGGTCCTCGTGATCCTGCGGGAAAACACAAACAGCTCCCCTGGATCTGGCTATAACCGGATCCGGGCCTCTCCATTGGCTCGTCAAAACGTCCTTCCATTTTACCACCTCGCGGCGAGCCACCGGGGGGGACGTGTGTCTCTCTGCCGCAGAGCGGCCGGTCACGTCCAAAGTCAAAAAGTTTAAAGTAAAAAGGACAAGGGAAATGGTGCCTTTAGGGGACCTCTGTATGGCCTCCAGGGCATCTCCCCCTTTCTGTTTTTGTAAATAAACCTTGAGCGTGCCATGAGCACGCTCCACAATGCCTTGTGCCTGAGGATTGTAGGGGAGGCCAGTGAGAGGCTTAACTCCGAGGCGAGCACAAAATTGTTGGAAAACTCTGGAGGTATAAGCGGGGCCATTGTCTGTTTTAATAGTACGTGGCTTGTCCCAGGCAGCCCAAGCCTCCAAGCAATGGATGATGACATGACTGGCCTTTTCCCCCGCCAGTGGCGTGGCATGGAGGATACCAGAACAGGTGTCTATGGACACATGAACAAAGGAAGTTTTTCCTAGAGAGGGAATATGAGTGACGTCCATTTGCCACAATTGCAATGGTCGCAGACCCCTGGGATTTACTCCCGTATGTGCGACATTGCGAAAAGGAGCACAAGCGTGGCACTGCAAGACAATCTCACGCGCCTCGGCACGCGAGATGTGAAATCGGAGACGCAAGGTCTCAGCTGGCACATGGTAAAGTGTATGAAAATCTTTGGCGGCAGCAAGGTTATCAGCCACCCAAAGAGTGCGGGTGGCCTGGTCTGCCATTGCATTTCCCGCCGCCATGGGTCCAGGCAGGAGGGAGTGTGCTCTGATATGCTGAATAGAGAATGGGTTGGTCCTACTCAGGATGATGCTTCTGAGGTCCGTGAATAAGGAGAAAACTGTACTTTTAGGAAGGATATAAGGGGAAGTTTCCAAAACCTTCACTGCGTTAACCACGTAGCAAGAGTCTGAGATGATATTAATGGGATCGGTGATGGTGCTGAGAACCAGGCCAACTATTGCACACTCCACCAGCTGAGGGGAGGCGTAAGGGAATTGCTTAGTAAACACCTGGTCCTGGACAACATAACTCCCAATGCCTGTTTTAGAGCCATCAGTATAGACATCCAGGGCATTTGGCAGCGGGTGTGCCGAAGTCATCTTCGGGAAAATGAGGTCATTCCTCATAGCAAATTGCAATAGGGGATGTTTGGGGTAGTGATTATCAATGCCTCCTGGGAAAGCGCACCGCAGCACTGCCCATGCATCAAGAGTGGCACATAAGGTGTCTATCTGGTTAGAAGTGTATGGACAGATGAGGCTCTCTGGGTAGCGCCCGAAGTGGGAGAGAGCCATGTGAAGGCCCTTTAATGCGAGGTCAGCTACACAAGTCGAGTAGTGACCAATCACCTTTCCCGGAGAGGCTTGAGGATGTACCCAGAGAAGGGGACCATCCTGCCAGAGCACTGCTGTAGGAAGGGTAGGAGAGGGGAGCAGACATAGAAGAAAAGGGTCCTGGTGACGAATGCGTACTAGGTGCGCATTCTTAATGGCTTCTTCAACCCTATGTAAGACCTTTAGGGCTTCCGGAGTCAAGGTTCTAGGGGATGTGATATGAGGGTCTCCCTCAAGAATCTGAAATAAAGGTTTTAGTTCAGAAGTGGTAAGGCCCAAAAAAGGCCGAAGCCAATTGATGTCTCCTAATAACCGCTGGAAATCATTTAAAGTTTTCAAAGCATCCCTTCGAATGGATAGCCTCTGAGGCACAATTTTATCAGGAAGGATGCTACTGCCAAGAAATGAGCCCACTTCCCCTTCCTGCACTTTATCGGGAGCTATAGACAGCCCCCTTTCCTTTAACTGAACATGAAGGAAGGCGAAGACCTGAAGCAACAATTGGGCGTCCCGATGGCAGAGCAGAATGTCATCCATGTAATGGATGATTCTTACCTTAGGATACTTCTGTCGAACAGGCTGGACAGCCGCGCTCACGTAAATCTGGCATAGAGTGGGACTGTTAGCCATGCCCTGAGGCAGGACCCGCCAGTGGTACCTTTCATCAGGCTGCTCATGGTTCATGGAAGGGAGTGTAAATGCAAATCTAATTTTGTCAGATGAGTGAAGGGGAATAGAGAAAAAACAGTCTTTAATATCCAAAATGATCAGATTCCAATGCTTGGGCAAGGCAGAAAGAAGGGGCAACCCTCGCTGGACAGGCCCCATTAGGCGCATCTGGGCGTTGACTGCCCTTAGGTCCTGCAGTAAGCGCCACTTTCCTGACCTTTTCTTAATCACAAAAATAGGGGTGTTCCAAGGCGAGTGAGAGGGTTCAAGGTGCCCAAGAGTGAGCTGTTCCTGTACCAACTCACGGGCTGCAAGCAATTTGTCGGAGGGCAATGGCCACTGAGACACCCACACCGGGTCCTCCGAAACCCAGGGAATGGGCAAGGCAGCCTCAGCGGCCCCTAGGAAAAACCCAGTCCCTGTCTACCGGGATTGTGACTAGGCCTAAGTGGTGTTGTCCTGCCTTGCAAACTCTTTCCTAATCCTTTACCTGGGACCCATCCCATGTTACTCATCATGCCTTGGCTCTGAGCAGAATACTCATTTGTCAGCTTAAGGTCTAACTGTCTCAGGACGTCTCTGCCCCAGAGATTCACTGGCAAGGGGAGAACAAAAGGCTTAAAACTACCCCTACTGCCTTCGGGATCACTCCAAGATAGAGTTCGGGCACTCACGGCTGGGGCCGAAGCGTAGCCCAGGCCTTGTAAAGTAGTCTCTGAGCGGGTGAGCGGCCAGCCTTTAGGCCACCACCGCTCAGATATGATACTAGTGTCTGCTCCCGTATCCAGCAAACCCTCAAATTTTATTCCCTGAACAGTCAATACAAGGGTCGGACGGGTGTTTAAATCCAAAGACAGAAAGGTACAAGTGCCTCCGGACGACCCAAACGCCTTACTACCACGTGGCTCCTGCTTGCTGGGGAACCAAGCGTGAAGGCTAGGGAGGAGCAGAAGCTGAGCAAATCGGTCTCCGGGGTGGATGGAGATAATTCCCCGAGGTGATGAGCACATGACCTTTATTGGCCCCTGGAAGTCTGAGTCTATAACCCCCGGGTGGACAATCAGCCCTTTTAAGGTAGCCGATGACCTCCCAAGCACTAATCCCACAGTATGATTGGGCAGAGGTCCTTTAAAGTCTGAAGGGATAGGTTGACATCCTAACCCAGGTGTCAAAACTATGAGGGTGGTGGCACGGAGGTCCAATCCTGCGGAACCGGGGGTGGCCCTCCTAGGTTCCCCCCCGGTAGCGCCGGATTCAAGGAGGGACGAGTCCCTGGGGTCAGCAGAGATGTGCCCGGGGGCCCCTGGGGGGTGTCCTGTGCCAGCATTGCCCCATATGTTTGCGGGCCCTGGGGTCGTGGGCCCCGCCTCCCGTTTTTTGGCAGTGCAACCATGCTGCCGCTAGGCCCTCGGGAGATGGGCCGGCCTTCCTTGTCTTTAATGGATCGGCACTCTGCGGCCCAGTGCCGACCTTTCTGGCACACAGGGCAAACCCCCGGCTGTGAAGATGATTGCTTCACCTTACTTGGCGCTCGGCACTGTCTTCTCAAGTGACCGGGCTTGCCGCAGTTGTAGCAACAGCGTTGTTGCTGGGCTTGTGCTGCTATGACCGCGGCCGCCAGGCCTTGATTAGTCAGAGGACCCCCAATCTCCCTGCAAGCCTTCAGCCATGCATTTAATCCTTTACTTTTCCATGGCGTAATAGCATTCCGACATTCCGAAGTGGCCTGCTCATAAACTAGTTGCTCAACCAACGGCAAGGCCGAGTCTAGGTCCTCAAAAATCTTTCCCGCAGCATCCATCATGCGGGCCACAAAATCCGAAAACGGCTCTGCCGGAGCCTGGACAATTTTTGTCAGATTGCCACGCACCTCCCCCCGTTTGGGCAAACACTTCCAAGCCTTAATGGCTATCTGATTTACCTGGCGATACATCTCCTCCGGGTAAGCTGTTTGATTATTGGCCCACTGCCCCTGTCCAGTGAGCATGTCAAAAGTCCACGCTGCCCTGCCTCCTCCCTGGGCTGCATTCGCACGGGCCTGCGCGGCACACCTGTCATGATACATGGACTTCCAGTCTAGATATTGGCCCGTGGATAGCGCCGCGCGCACCACCTGCTGCCAATCCGTGGGCGTTAGGGCACTAGCGGCAAGCCTCTCCAGCAGTACTAAAGTGTAGGCTGCGCTATGCCCCCAGTTGTGGACCGCCTCTGCAAGGTCCTTTAATTCCTTATGGTCCACGGGTTGCCAATATCTCTGATTATTGTTGTCCACATACACAGGGAAAGCAAATCCTAGCTCTCTCCGCGCTTCTGGGGGGAGGAGAGACGCTCCACCCCCCGGTGCGGGCCCAACGAGGGGCGCTGTAGGTGGGGGCAGGGAATACGGGGGAGGCCAGGTCTCTATATCGAGCCTGGGCGGGGCCTGCCTTCTCGGCTGGACCACATCCTGTTTTTTAAGTCCCCGTATTTCCTTTCTCAACTGCTGAAAAGAGGGGGTAGCTTCTTCCCCCTCCGAGGCGGACGATTCACCTTCCGCCTCGGACAAATGCAAATCTGCAAATTCTGGCAACAGCGGGTCGTCACCCGTTCGCCGGTTCTCTACCTGACATGACTGATCGTCCTTAACCGTTGCAACTCCTTCCCCTCTCCCTCCTTCTGAGAGCTGAGACTGCACTTCCGCAAGCTGTTCTGCTGCACTCTGCGAACCCTGCGGATCGCACTTTAGGCAATCCATAACTAACCTATGAAGTATCAAGACGCCAGGCCTTAAATCTAATGCCTCGCGTAGATCATGACCCACCTTCCTCCAAGATGGTATGGTGAGCGAGCCGGAAGCTAGGAACCAAGGGGATACCCAGTCCACCTCCCTCAACAATCTCTTTAGGTCATGATCGTCAACATGGATTTTATTTTCAGCAAGCAGAGTTTTCAGAGGCCACAGAAACCGGCGTAGTGGTATGTTGCCCATGTCTCTCTTGGGGGCGGGGAAATTGGCCGTCCCACACTGTAGTTCTGAACTCACCTCACAAGAGGTCGTCTCCGCTGGTGCCCTGGTGGTACAGTTCCCGGGTTTCGGCACCACTTGTCGCGCCCCGCCTCACCAGCAAGGAAGACGCGGCAACAGGAGTTCTTCTACAGTGCTTTATTGGGGATCCCTCTAAGCTTCAAGATGCGGAAGACCCTGAGCACAAGCTCTCACATAGTAATATACCCTCAGGGAAACAGGAAGTAACAGAGATAGGTCAAAGTCAATCACAAGCGGTCACCAATAGGCCAAGCCAGAAAACCTCATATGCATACTTATATAACAGATCTACAGACGTACTACGCATGCGCCACACTTGTTTACCTCAGCCAGGCCACCGGAAATCGGCGCCATCTTGCAATGGCGTCCGCGCTCCCCACACCTAGGCAAGGATGCCCACTATCAGTACTCTTATTCAACACAGTGCTGGAAGTTCTTTCCAGTAAAATATGGCAAAAAAGGAAAACAAAAGGCATATAGGAAGGAAGAAATAGAACTGTACGTATTTATAGATGACATGATTGTCCACATAGAAAAATCTCAAGGACTCTAATATTAAATAATTTCAGCAAGGTCACAGGATACAAGATAAACATGTAAAAACAATTATATTTGTACATATTAGCAGTTAACACATGGACACTAAAATTAAAAAAATACTATTTAAAATCACTCTAAAATAAAATATTTAGTACAAATCTCACAAAATATGTAAAGGACCAGTATGTTGAAAACTATACAACATTGATGAAAGAAATCAAAGAAGATCTAAATAAATGGTGAGACATATTGTGTTCATGATTGGAAGATTCAACAAGTAAATATGTCAATTCACCCCAAATTATATAAAGTCTGAGTGAAAGTCTTATCAAAATCCCACAAAGATTTTGTTTTTTGGATACAGTATAGACAAGATTATTCTAAAATTTATATGGGAAAAAACTGGAGTAGCTAACACAATTTTGAAAAAGCAGAAGGAAGTAGGAGGAATTGGTCTATGAATTCTACTTACTAGATGGTTACAGTAATCAAGGCAATTCAGTATTGGCAGAACTATGGACACATAGGTAAATGGAACAAAATAGAGAACTGAGAAATAGAACCACATAATTATGCCCAACTGTTTTTTGACAAAGGTATAAAACGTACAAAATTCAATGGAGAAAATTAGTCTTTTCAATAAATGGCTCTGGGACATTTGGATACCCATAGATAAAAAAATAAGCCTCAACTTAAGTCTCACATCTTATGCACAAATGAACTGAAAATGGAACATGAACTTAAATGTAAAATGTTAAACTAATAAAAATTGTAGAAGAACACAAGAGAAAATCTTTGGGATCCAAGGCTGGACAAAGAGTCCTTGATTTGACATCAAAAAGCATGATCTAGAAAAGGAAAAGTTGATGAATTGGACATCCTCACAATTTAAAAGCTCTTGCTCTGAGAAAGACCCTATTAAGAGGATAAAAAGACGAGCTACAGACTGGGCAAGACATTTGCAAATCACAAATCCATCAAAGGACTAGTATCTAAAATATTTATAGAATTCTAAAAACTCAACAGTAAAAAAAGCAAACAATCCAATGAGAACATGGGCAAAAGACATGAAGAGACATTTCATCAGAGTATATATGATGACAGATAAACACGTGAAAACATGTCCAATATCATTATTTATTAGGGAAATGTCAAGAAAACCTGCAATGAGATATCACTTTTATGCATTCTATGCATGTAACATTTCACATGTTGTACTCCATAAATATGTGCAAATATAATGTATCAAAGAATTTTCTTAAAAAATGATATATCTAAAAAAACCACCAGATACCTATAAGAATGGCTATAATAGAAAGTAATGATCACACTAAACGCTGACAAGAATGAGGAAGAACCCTATCACTTACTCATTACTAGCTTGAGAGTAAAATGCTACTGCCACTCTGAGAACAATTTGGCGATTTCTTAAAAAAACTAAAAATGCAACTGCCATATGACCCAGCAATTGTGCTCCTAAGGATTTATCCTAGAGAAATAAAACCTTATGGTCACACAAAAACCTTTCATGAATGTTTATATTAGCGTTATGTTATTTGCAATAGTCAAAACTTCGAAATAATCCAAACATTTTTCACTGATTGAATGGTTAAGGAATTGTGGTATATCCAGAGCATAAAATCCTACTCAGCAATAAAAAGAAAAAAAATATTGATACAAACAACAACCTGGATGAATCTGCAAAAGATTATGCTAAGTTAAAAAAAATCCTAAAAGGTTACACACTGTATTATTTTACTTATATATCATTTTCTAGATTACAAGTTCTAGAAATGGATAACAGATTAGTGGTTTCTAGAAGTTAAGATGGTGATTAGGGCTGAAGAGAACTGGGTGTGTCTATAAAGGGCAAGGCGATGGATTCTTGTTGTGATGGAAATGTTTTCTACCTTGACTTGATCAATATCAACATCCTGTTGTGATTATTGGTGCTGTAGTTTTGCAAGATGTTACCACTGGGGGAGCCTGGGTAAAGGGTACATGGGATTGCTCTCTATTATTTTTTAGAACTGCATCTAAGTCTGTAATTTTCTCAAAATAAATATAATGTAAAAAATCTTTTAAAAGTAATATTGAAAATTTTAGCTAGGGTAACCTAAATTGGAAGGACATAGATCAAAATGTCATAGCTCAAACACAATAGAAGTGAATTTCTTGTTCATGTTATAATCCCAGGTAAGTGTTCAAGGGGGAAGGTGGGTTTAGGGACAGGCTCCAACAATCATCAGGGCCTTGCTATAGGTGATTGTGGCTCAGTTGCTATACCTGTGGTCCTGCTGGTGGAAGGAGAAAGCGAGCATAGGTGTGTCCCACTGTTTCTGAAAGGCCTTGTCCTGGAAGTGGCTCACATTTCTGCTCACATTCAGTGGCAAATGTGGCCACATCTAGCTCCAAGAAAAACTGAAAATGTAGTCCCTGTCAAAAAAGCAGCTTCTGAGATACAACTATGAACAGAGAGAACAGATTTTAGTGGACAGTTTTCTGCTTGAAATCTAAGAAAATTCAAGCAGAATTGCTTCAAAAAAGAAGAAAATGAATGACCTGGCTTTCTTGTTCTATTCTTCTTATCCCCACAGGTCCTGACTACTAATGATTTTCAGAATTTCTTTCCAGACTTTTCCTAGCCATCTACATGTGTGATCATAGACAAATGGCCCCCACAGGGAGACTCACTAAAACCTGTGCATGCTCTATATAACTGAAACAACTTTCTCTGTTCATTTACCAGTTTCTTCCTATTGTTCCCTGTCACTGTCTCTCTTAGTCTTTCTTTACACACTGATACACACACGAACACATTTCATTTTTCAAAAATGCCTGCATTGTATTCCATAGTAGAGATACATTGTGAAGTTTATTTATACTACTGTAGAACCATTTTCTTTTGCCCCATATATAGACTGTTTCCAATTTTATGCTACTGTAAGTAGCACGTAGTTAAACAACTTTGGGTAAAAAGCTATTTCTCTGTTTAGTATTTTTCCATTTAGGAGATTCAGAAATAGAATTCCTGGGCTCAAGACCACTGGGTATAAGGCCTGCAAGTTTTATTTATTTAGTTTTTGACTCTTTCCTCGTTTTTAGTCATACCTTTTTTTGTCAGTTAAGTATTCCTCTGCAAAGTTTTACCAAATTTACTGATTTCAAAAAGCCAAATTTGATTTCTGGATCTGATTTGAATTTTATTGTTTTATAATACTTCTCCATGTTTATGAGTCTCATGTCAGTATGTATGTGGAAAAACAGTCACAAAATCTTGACTTATTCTTGGAAAATTGCAGTTTCTCATTCCCAAGAGATTCTCTAATGAAAGGCAGATCCCTGGGTCAGTCATCCCTGACTCTGTGCTCCGCGAGGGGCGAAGTCAGGTCATTCAGGTCATTCAGGTCATTCATACGTACAATTCATGCTTCTTTTTTTTTTTTTTAAAGGTTTTTAAAAATTTCAAAATATTAAAGGGGTATAAATATTTTTGTTACCTGGATAGCTTTTATAATGCTTTAGTCAGGGGTGTAAGTGTGCCCATCGCCTGAATAGTGTTCACTGTACCTGTTAGGTAGGTTTTCACCTCTCCCCTCCTCCCTGCTCCCCACTTCTTGATTTCCAATGATTTTTACTTCTTCCTGTGCCCATGTGTGCCCATCAATTCATTCCAAGTTATTAGAGAGTACACATAGTGTTTGTTTAAGAATGGAAAAACAATTCATGCTTCTTGATTTAGAAAAGTTTTAAAGAATTTAACAATTCCTTCCTGGGTAGCACCCTTCTCTTGAGTTTGCAGGTCCTGACAACCGATATCTCCCTTGGGCTCTCCTCAGCTTCAGATCCTGGTTTCAGGAGGAGGAAAATCTCTCGTAGTCCTGTATCTGTCAATTAGCTTCACGTCAAAATTGTTCCTACTGCGCAGTTGATTCCACCTATCATTCTGCTGTGGTCCTTCTGGTTCCTCTGCTCTAGGAAATCCAGATTTTTTTCTCCCTTATCTCCATGGTTTATGACCTGGCCCCTTCCTTCTGTATAAAAGTCAGAAAAACATCCTGTACTTTCTTTTTTCCCTGTGGGAGTTTATTTCTGTTTTATTAATAGAAGGTTTCACTGGTTCTGCCCCTGTGCCTCTGGTAACTTTGTTTTCGCTTGTTTTCTCAGCTTCCCCTCTTCCCTTCTCTGTCCTTTCTCTTTCTCATCTGGTCTGTGTCCTTCTGTGTGCTTTATTCTTGATCATTTCTGTTTTACTATGACAGGGTAGCAGGGGAAGGGCCCTGGCAGCCCCTAGTGGGAGATGGCAGAGGTCTGGGTCAGCAAAAGAGGGTGATGATGGATTACTGTTGGGCAGGCAGTGTGGTCAAAGAATGAGCGTGCGATTTGGAGCTAGAATGGTCAAACCTGTGTGTGCGTGCACACGTGTCTGTATGTATGTGTGTGTGCGTGTGTGTGTGTGTGGGGGCAGACAACAGAAAGCACGGAAGCTGGTAAAGAAACAGAAAAGAAACCTTGGGTTAGTCAAAGGAAAGGAATAAAGAAAAGTATCAGGGGCTTTAGGAAAGTCTAGAAGAAGAAGGATGGAAGAAAGTTTTCTGAAGATAAATTTTAAAAGTATTGAGAATACTCTTTTCTTTAGGAAAAAAAAAGTGGTGAGAACAGAAGCTAGACTGCATGGAATTAAGAAAGAAATCAGTAAAGAGTTGAAACTCAGGCTCTGGAATATGACTGCCGGGGTTCAAATCCCAGCTTCACCACATGCTAGCTAATTGATGTAGGACAATCTCCTTGTTTCTCAAGTTCTTCACCTGTGAAACAGATAATAATAGTGCCTACTTTCTAGGACTATTGTGAGGATTAAACGAGACAGCACATGTGTATCACTCGGGGTTCCATCAGAGAAGCAGAACTACTCTAAGTAAGAAAGAAAACAAAATTTATTGTAAGTATTTGACCCTGCAGCTGTAGAAACTGGTGGAGGAGTCTATGCTGGACTACATATCTGTTCACCTAGTGTTAAGCCTGAAGCAGCCCTGGGGGAGCCAGGCAGGCGGGTGGATGGGAAAGCCCATGTGAGGGAAAGCAAAGACAAACGGGAACCCATGAGGATAAATTGGAACCTATGTCTGTCTCTCACCACCCGCACACTCAGTGCCACTGACATGCAGCAGAAGCTGGTGCCCTTCACCAAGACGCACACACACACGTGCAGAAGCTGACGGAGGAGATAAAGCAGGAGCTGGAGGAAGTGCCAGTGACATGAGCGCCTTCCACTGACCTTCAGAGCATAAAGAGTATGGCTGTGGCTTCATTTCTACTTTTTCAAATCTTGTATACGATTTCTTTTGTGGCCTTCACTGACATGGAACCACTCAAGGACAGGAATTCTGGGACTTGTCATTCCAGCTTAGCTATGCTGTCACATTGTAAAGCCTCCAAGGCCACCACCTACATGTTAAAAACTGGGCACATAATGAGCGATAAGGAAAGTTAACTATTGGCATTGCTGAATTATGAAAAGAAAGAGGCAGAGGCTCTCTGGTCCGAGAAAACCCCAGCAACAGGAGGGAGGGTGATGGTCCCCAAGGGTCCACTGGATGCGTGTGTGTGTGTGTGTGTGTGTGTGTGTCTGGGGTGGAGATGGTAACTGTGAGGTGCAAATCTTTCTGCTGCTTCCTGTCACGGTTGCCAACGCTGCCTCAAGCTGGCAGGTTGGACCTCTGTCCTCTTGAAGCTGCTGATCAGAGCACTCTACTCCTCCCTATGCACCAAGGCCTCCTTCTTAGCTCCCTCTTGAGCTGTTCTTTCCTCCTAAGAGGCTTACTGTAGCCACTGGAACTTGGTTCAAAACAGGAACTTTGTGTTTGCCATGACAGGTGTCACAACCATGCACCTTTGGAGTTCTGGCTTATCTGCTTGCCCTAACCTCACTGACTCAGACTCTTTACCCAGTTAAGGGAACCCCTGTCCCGGCACCCACCCCCGCCCCAGTCCCATAATACACCCAGTCACTTTAGGAGAACGGTGGGCTGCCTTCTCCAAGAAACCACAGTCATACTCTCTGGAGATTCCTGCTGACCCGCCGTGCACTCCCATGAAACGCTGGTCTTTGTATATAAACTGAAAGTGTACTCATAAGGAACAAGGAATCCGTAACAAGCATAACAAGTCCTGTGATTTATCCCCTCCCTGCCTCAGTTTATTTGTGTGGAAGATAAGGTTGTCAGCCACCTTCCTCAAAAGGATATTCTGAGGTTTCACATTGAAGACTTGACATTTATTAACCAGGGTCATACGAAAGCCCTGATTCTATCTCTGGAAAAATGCTCTGAGCATTTCAGACATAGGGACCATATAAGCATAAAGAATTTTGCCCATAGCTCTTGAAGGAGGTGGCGGTCAGTCAACAGAGGCGTGGGACAATTGTGGTTCACTCTGTTTTGCACTTCGTCCAGACAAGTTAAGGGGAGAGGTGGAGGGGCTCAGCGTGTGCTATGATGGTTAACTAGTCACAAACTGGACAAGGATATTCTGAAGATGTTCACCATGTGAGAGTAGAATTCTTTTAGTTAACAGATTATAATACTGCAATAGCCTCTTGATGGGATAATACCATTCTTGGGGGACAACAGTAAACAAACGCGAGCCTTCTGTGTACTAGTCCCTATACTATACCCTTTCAAATAAATATCTCCCTTAGTTCACTTAATGATCCTTCCAGGTAGGTATTATTACCTCTGAGAATCAGAAAGATTAAGCAATTTGTCCAAGGCCACCAGCTAGTAAGGAATTAATTAGGATTTGAACCAAGGTTGCTTATATTAAAAAAAAAATCCATGCTCTTCCCAGTATATTATCAAACATTAATAGTTGCCTTCTAGGTCAACAGCTATATTATTTAGCATTTACTATTTAAGTTCTTTTTGTGATACAGTGGCAGGATAAGTAAAATAAAGATAAAATAAGCATTTAAGGACTATAGCTATTATATTTTAGGGGACACAATTGCATTCATAGTATTCAAATAATGTTATTGTTCTTGTGTACTTATGAAACATTATATTCCTTGGAAGAAAGAGTGTATAGTGGGAAACCAATTACAGCTGAATTTGTGTGCAG
This sequence comes from Lemur catta, assembly GCF_020740605.2. Lineage (NCBI taxonomy): Eukaryota > Metazoa > Chordata > Mammalia > Primates > Lemuridae > Lemur > Lemur catta. The sequence goes on from NC_059128.1 coordinate 145,902,047, forward strand.
GGCAGGCCAAATGCATTCAGTGCTGGAAGCTCCAGGAACCTGAAGAATACAAATATTAAGGAGAAACCAGAAGCATTATTAAAAAACCACTTACTTCTACAATAAAATCATTCTGTTTTCAGGATTTAGGTCATTTTGTTTTTGCTGTTTGGTCAGGGATAAGATTTCTATTTCTCTAAGACTGAACCATCCCCCAAATCCCTCATTGTTTCTTATCTGTGATATGTTGGAAAAGTGACTTTCCAAAAATAATCTATTTGCTATAATTATCCAAATCTCAAATCAGAAATCCAATAAAATCATTTTATGTTCAGTATGAAGGGAAGACGTTAATAAAAAAGTAAGTGTGCATTGTACTCACACCAGCAGTTACCTGAGTTGACGCTGTGACACTTTCAGAAGTAGGTATCAAAAAGAGACATGACGCATGTGGTGTAGGGAAGTTCCAGCTGGCTCGCCATGAGAATGTGTGCAGAAGGGTCCTGAGATGCTGAGGCTGCAGAATTGTCCCCCAGGGCAGGAGCCAGAGCAAGGGCCCGGAGGGGAGAAACCTGTGGAGCTCTTCTAATTCATTGTTCTAAATGGATGCTTTTCTCGGTAACCAAAGATGTTATTTGTATAATTTATAATTTTCACTGTCATCTATGTTCTTCTACAGAGAGTAGGTCTTGTCAAAAGGGAGCCCCTAGTCCTATTGAGCACTTTGGTGTGTTTAGATGTGCAAAGTCAAGGAAGTAGCTGGAAAGAAATACTTTGCTTGAAGAATGAAAGGAATCTGGAGTTGCTGGGGGCAAGGTGGGGGCAGGCAGAGAGGAGCAGGGAGGGCACAGTGAGGTGGTAAAGGCGGTGGGCTAGGACTCCTGGGCCTCTTTGCTGACATCAGCAAGTCCAGTCTATTAAACTCAGCCCTTGATGTAAGGGACTGGATTTCTTGTAAACAATGGTGAGCAAACTGGATCTTGCCTCCAGCTTGGGGTGGTGCAGCTCAGAAACAGCCTGCAAGGACGTAAGAACAGGGAGGCAAACGGGGTCCAGGAGAACATGAGTCTTTGGGGATTTCTAGAAATTGTGATAGAGGCTTTAGACATTTCCAGGCTTTGAACTTGAGACTCCCAAGTAATCCTCTCTAGATTTCAAGGGCTGAAAAGCCACTAGCTGGCACCTGTGTTTTGGAGGCATATTCAATTTAATTCAATAAGCCACTTATTGGACATTCACTATATGTGGAGAACTCTGCTAGGTGCAAGGAAAATAGAAATTGAGCTATACATTCCACAAATGTGTGTTGCTGAAACTATGAAAAAGATCAGTTCCTCCTCTTAAATTACTTCTAATCTAGTAGGAGAGAGGGACAAGAAGGCACCAAGTCTATAAGCAGAATGTGGTAGAAAGTCCTGACGGGACACCAAGAGCTGGGGAGCAAGCAATTATAATGAGCAGTAGGTTCAGAGAGGTTATTTTCTGCACTTGCAGGATGGACATGCATAGGTATGTTTTACTGAGTGCTTACTATGTACCATAACATATGCTAAAATATTGCTGTCTAATTCTCCGAATCACCCCATGAAATGGGCATTATCTGATATCTGTTTTGTGGCTGATGAAGCGGATTGTAAGCGTACACAGCTGGTGAGTGTGGACCCAGACTAAAGCCCGCCCAGTCTGAGTGCACAGCTCATACCCATCCTTAACCAATGCACTGCAACTGTGGGAACATCCAGGTGAAAGGCTTTCAGTTCCTCCTTCTGGGTGCTAGCACAAGTCTTACAGTCAGTCTACGACACAGATTTATACAATACACTTTACTTTTAACATCACTCATAATTTGAGACTTCAAGTCATAAAATGGAAACAATCCCTATTCTTTTTCCCCAGTCCCCCCCAAGACCTGCACTGTCTCTAAAAGCAAAAGAGATTGGAGGGGAAAGGTGCACAAAGGGGCCTTGTGAGACAGCCCCATCGGCAAGTGCTCTTTCAGCTATTTTCCCAGAGGTGGCGATGGATCTGCGACGTCACCCCCAGCCCTTGTGAGTGGGGCTGGAGCTGCAGTTCCCTGCCAAGGAACAGGACATCATCAAGTCTCTAGTCCAGGTCTCGAATTGGATCTCTATCTTGGTGGGCTTTGTTGACTGATTTAACTTCCTATAGGCAGAGGTCATGGGCATCTAGTACCATGATCTGGGTGTGCTAAGGGGTAGGGGGGTGTGCTAGTCATGGCGGATGGGGCTGGGGAGTTTTCTGATGATGTCAGTACTCTGTGGTACTCTGAACTTATCACAAAGACAGTTTTCCTTGATTTCTTTCTCCAAGGTCATGAAGCCTAGTATTCTGCCCTCAAGGAGTTTAGAGTCTGTTCAGAGAAATGAAATTTTAAAATCACCACCAGTCAAACACGGAATGATAGATGCCAATTTTGAGCAGATCTGGGGAGGGCTGTGCAGTTTCAGAGGAGCAGAGTGTGGTCTGGGGACTCTGGGGAAGACTCCACTGCAGGGCTGGGCTTGCTTCTGCAGCCCTTGGGGAACCCCTGCAGGTTTTGAGTAGGGCGGCAACAGGATCAAAGTGACACTTTAGGATGATGATTCTGGCATTGAGGTTGGCTCTGAGGAATAACCACCACCAAAAAAGGCTTTGCAAGGGTAGAGGAGCTGTGAGCACACAGGATGCTGCCAAGCAGGCTGGCCGACCTTGCTGCGTTGCTGTGGGTCCCCTGCTGCTGCCCTATATGGCTACAGACTCAGCCACTCAGCCACGGCCTCCCTCATTTGTAGCCTGCCCCTCTCTTGTTCCTAGGAGTGTCTTCTCTTCTGTTTCAGCTCTCCCAATACCAACTGTGTTTTCACCCCCAACCCCCGTTGGAAACCCTACAGAGTATTCATTTCATCCGTATTCCATGATGTCCCGTAAACTTCTTCTTTGGTCTCTTCACCTACCTTTATCACCCCAAGCATGGTATAGTCTCCTTGTTTCCCACAATCTTGTCTTCCTTAGACATCTCTTTCTCCCATGCCTTATCAGTTACTCATTGCTGGTAATGATTGATCTGCCCTGAAATATAAAGTGTATGTGAGAAACAAATGGCAGCCCAGGGTGGAAATGCTCATATTGAACCATATCCGTATCCTCAGTCCAGAACTCACCTTTAACTCTGCTTTTGCTACCCCTTGTCACACAAAGCCAGAGGTCCCTGAGACCAGAAAATCACCCTTCTCCTCTGAGAGAAATAGCAATTGGGAAAAGGAAAACAAATTTTTACCTTTATCCGTGAGGCTATGAAATGTACAAGGTGCAAGAAATGTGTCATCTCCTGAAGGAGGCTGGATTATTTCTGAGTGGCAGGATAGTCTCTGGTGGGGGTGGTGATGGGGGCAGTGGAGGAGGAGAGGGTCACAGAGAACTATAGGAAGAGAAGGCCCTGGTAGGCACCCTCCAGAGGCCTAGGCAATGAGACTGTGCTTCTTTGTAAAAAATGGGTGGAAACTAGCTTTGAAACCAATAAACTGAATCAAAGAACAAATAACTGCTTAAATCTTTATCAGGGTCCAGTATAAATCCATCTGAGAGTGTGTGTGAGCATGCTGATGTGCATGTGTGTGTATGCACACACACATCCCAGAATTCTCTGCCTTCTGATTGGAGCATGGACTGCAGCAGCATCCTCCATGTAGGGTACAAGGTGCAGGGAGAGTGTGTCCTTGGATGCAGTCCTTCTGACCAAATGGAGCAATCTTTCCCTGCTTTCCTCACCTCAGAGGCTAGCTTGGGGAAGGAAATAATAACTTTCCTACTCTGGTTACACATTCGTACCATGATACTGGTTGTTTTTCCTATTGTCTTTGGTTGGCTTTTTCTGAGTTTTAGGAGCTCTTTTTTAATTCCTAATCTGTTTTTGCAGACTTTGTTCTTCCTTGGACACAACAATGGCGTTCAGTTAAATTTTCCTCTTCATCTCTCCACCCTCCCAAGTGGCACCGTGATGTTGTACGTTTCCAATTGGTGCTGTAACAAATGGCAGCAAACTCAGTGGCTCAAACAATGCAAGTTTATTATCTTACAGTTGTGGAGATCAGAAGCCCTAAATAGGCGTCAGGGGGCTAAGGTGCAAAGAGCTTCAAGGGTTTAAGGAAACTCATCTGTGGTCCAGCTTGTAGGCTCAGCAAAACTACAGCCCTGCAGGTAACAGGACCCACCCTTCCTGGAAGTCAGGTTAGCATCAATCTGTTGTTACTTCAGTTGGTCTGTTGAGGGTCTCACACTCCAACCAGGAGCTCCTAAAGTGTTTCTGCCTTCAGCAGACGCAGACCCCAGCTGTGCAGCCTGCTCAGTCTTGCTGCATGGCTAGGGATTCTTTAGTGCCTGGTGCTACTCCTCCACACCACCTTGCCCTGTCTGGAACCTCATCTGAGTCCAGCTGTGCTTCTTGCTGCTGCCCTCCTGCCTGAGTCCTTGGACCCTCCTTGTTCTACTTCTCTTTCCATAGAGTACATGATAGCTGATTCTCCTGTGAATGCAATGAACATTTCTTGGTCCCCAAAGCCCATAGATTTATTTCCAGCACTGGCTCAACAAGATTTGCCTTGCACTGTTTTATCACATTGAATTTTATGGTTTTAATATCACATGTCTGCCAGAGTCATAAACTAATTTCTTAGCATTTAAAGTTTTAACTCCCCTCCACCCCCGCCTTGTGATTAAAAGGGGGAAAAGCGACTTTGGCAGCACTGGGGCTGAGCAGTTGCACGTTTGGGATCTCTCTATAGCAGGAAGGCTCTCGTGAGGTCCATCATGGAAGTGACAGGAATCTGGCCCAAATCACAGGATGCTTGTGATGGTTTTAAACCTTCATTCCCCTGGTTGTGAAGAAGCCTGTATATTTGTTTTTATTTTGATGATGTTTTAGCCCTTCTTATTCTCTGAATAATTGTCTTCTGGGGTCCTAAACATCAGGATTGATGTGGGAAGGAAGGAGGTTTACCAGGTTACATCATTCTCCTCGGGCCATTTCTCTAGAGATTAGACATGAACCTAAACCCTCCTGGGAATGAAATGTGGCATAAATAAGCAAGCAGATTCTTCCTTCTGTGGCCTCCACCATGCTTCCACCTGACTCCATCCCCTCTCCCTCACTAGCTCCTCTATTCCCCACCCACTATTCTTCTGATACTGCTAATATTGTTCAAATACTCAACACTCCAACATGAAGGGATTACATTATTGGAAGCTTTTGTTCTAAAAAGCTCGAAAAAATTGTCTCACTTCCTCAAAATCTAACTCTACTTCATCTTCACAAAATACCCTCCTTTATCATCCATAAATTCTGGTGAAACTATTGTGCTTGAAGTGTTGTGAAATTATAAAAAGAAAGAGCTGAAAAGCTGTCTTACCGCTTTCAATCTAAAATTACCCTTTCGGAAAGTGAGAAACTTCTTAGCATGAGAGCTTTGAACTTTTGTAGACCCTGTTCCTAATGGAACCAGCAAAGTTCTAGCATGCTCTTGTCGTTCACTAACTTTCTCTATTGTAGCACTAATTGCACATTTTCAGTATTGCTTGTATGGTCTATCCCAGTAGACGCTAACAAATACTTGTTGATTTCACTTCAAAAATAACAACCATTGTTTCTTAGTTCGTTTTGTGCTGCTATAACAGAATACCACAGACTGGGTAATTTATAATGAACAGAAATTTATTGGCTCATAGTTCTGGAGGCTGGGAAGTTTAATATCAAGGTCCCAGAATCTTATAAGGAACTTCTTACTGCATCAACACACGATGGAAGGTAGAAGGGCAAAGAGAGGGGAAGGCAGAGTATGATCCCATTCCTGAAATAATGGCATTAATCCATCCATGAGTGCAGAGACCCCATGATCCAAACACTTCCCATTAGGTTCACCTCTCAATACCACTAAATTGGGGGTCAAGTTTCCAATATGTGAACTGTGGAAGACATATTTAAACTACAGCACATTATAATGATCAAAGAAAAATCTGTCTTGAAACCAGCAATTAATAATTTGCCATGTGCAGATTTAGATACTCTTAGGTATGAATATGTCTCATTAGCTCATTTTGTGATTTTTCAGCCTTGCCAGTCTCATAGGTGGTACCTATTGAAGCTGTCATATGATCCCTACCCAAAGACCCAATCTTTAAGAACTTAGTGATGAGGTCATACCTGCCTTCTAAAAGTTAAACTGTACAATCAGTACAGAGTAGATCAAATCAGAGAGAATGAAGCTCACTTTGAAAAGAGACATTCCCTGGCTAGGATAAGACTTACATGAAAGTAAGAAATGTGCCTCTGAGGAGGGAAGTCATCAGCTATGAAAGCATAGACAAAGTGGAGTCAGAAGTGCAAAAATGAGCATTGACCATTTAAGCACTAGAAGGGGAGAGGGAGTTTTGTCCAACAGCTATTCAATATGGTGGGTCCCATTGGCAAGGCCATTTCTATTGTGTTTGTGGCTCTCTCAGGCTATGTTAGTGGAATGCCCATAAAACACACCTCTAACTTCGTAGTCACTGAGTATCCTTCCAAGTACAAGGAAAATTTCATGCAGTTCCCTTTAGGAAGACCAAGTAGGGTATGACAGTAAAATTTGCCCATCAACATAGTGACTATATTATTTTCAATATCAATCCATAAATTATTATTATTATGGGCTTTTTGAGGTTGGTGAAAGAAAGTCCAACTTTGAGAGATGGAGTTCTTCTCAATGCACTGACATGTCAGATTTTTAGTCTGCAAGACTCAAGGCCAGGGGTGTGTCCCATGGATCCTGGGGCATTCATGAGTGTAATGCAAACTCTTCTTGCAATATCTCTTTATCACTGTGTGCTTTTTACTACAGTCATCTATAATTCCATTAACTTGAAAGTATTACTATCATCATGGAAATAATTACAACAGGCTATGTAGTAAGGCATGGCCCTTATAATAACTGCTGCCTGCTCTAACATTTAACTTTGCAACAAAAACTGTTTCAGTAGCCAGCCACTTTGGAGCACTAGAGATGCTGTTAGAGGTTCAAAACCTAGTTCTGTCTTTTATGAGTTATGTGACCTTGGGAAAGTGACCTAATTATTCTGAGTCTCAATTCCTCCATCTGTAAAATGGGGAAAATAAGACTCAGCTCTCAGGATTTTTGTCAGGAATAAATGAATTCTTACCACACGGCAAGTGTTCTTATGAGGGTAAAAGATTGCTTACGCCAAACCTACTGTAGAAATGTATTCTTTGGCTATGTTCTTCTAGGATTATCACTTCAGTCAGAAATATATTTCAGTATTTTATTTTGTGAGCATCTAACGTGAAGGAAAGAAAAAAATTTAATATCTTATAACTAGGAACTCAAAAGTCCCATTGAGTTTCTTAGAACAATTCTTAGCTTTTCAATAGTGATTGTTAAGTTTCCTTGTAATATTTCTGTCTGTCAAAATTCCCTGACCGAAATTCTCTGCATTCAATATTGGAGTTTTCTAAGAATATCTTCAGAACCTCTTCACTTAAAAGTGGTTCATTTACAGTTTGCTCCAGGGAGTTAAAGAGAATGTTTACTTAGGTAGTAACCTAAGTGGTTCATCCTAACTGTAGAACGGGAGGCTGTGGTGGGAAGCCCTGGCTGCCATTCCTCCTCCCAAGGCTGGCTCTAAGGAAGTGACTAGAAGACCTTGTAAGGTGTCTCTCATTACAGCCCCACTGTTGCTTGCCCTCGTTTTTGACAGAGCAAAAATAAATGAGACTATAGAAAACCTGAATACTTTAAGGATTTATTTAATAGATACAGACTGGACTCTATATACTGCAGACATAACTTTTCCCTCAACATCACTGAACATTTCTTAAGATTAATCATACTTTAGAGCACAAAATAAAATGCCAACTAATTTCTTAAAGGAGAAAATATATCAACTATATTTTCTGACCACAATGCACAATGGTTTAATTGCACACATTTGCACACACACACAAAATAGAAAATCAAAGAGAAAATCAAACCATAATTACAGATTATTTAGAAACAAATGGAAATGGAAATAGCTATTTAATATGGTCAAAGCTGACCTCAGAGGAAAATTCATAACCTCGGTTGATTTTTTTTTTTACTTCAATAAAGAATAAAAGTAAATGAACTAAGCACATAATTTTCAAGAAGCTGGTAAAAGAAGACAAAGAAAAAATTTTCCATGCCTAGAAAAATATGGAATCAGGTGAATGACCCGAGAACCTGAGTGAATGACACCAATGGAGGAATATTAAAGATGATCAACCATTGTTCTTGTACTTTTCCAGCAAGTATTTTCAGGACTTTAGTAGGTTCTGACTTCCAGAAGATATGGAAGATGTTCAATAGCTATTTAAGCTTGACAATGAGATGATAAAAATAAAATCTGCCACCTTTTCAATTTTAAAAGGGAACTATTAAAATAAATTGCTATCATCTTGTTAAAATTTCAAGATATAGGTAAAAGTTTATATTACCCATAAGAAGATTGAAGACTATTTAAAACTCCTTATTGGAAGCTAAGAAAAAACACATTCAAAGGTCAAAACACCAGGTGTTGTACAAAACATACAAATGAATGGCAACTGAACAAAATCTAGGAGACAGTTACAGGATGTCATTAAACTGGTTTTAATATTCTGTCCAGAGTTATTTTTAAGAGTTTTTGTTTTGTGATAAATCTGTGGAGCACACCTGCTCACTCAGTTTCCTGGGGATGCTATTTTGGGTAATACAGAACTTTCTTTTATTCTCAGATTGATACAGCCTACTCCCCTGCTGGTCTGTTTGCTAAAGCTATTTGCATGATAAAGCAACTCTTCCTCCCGAGTTTCCCACTTTCTCCTCTCTGTTATAGACTCAGATAATGGAGTAGATTGTCTTCAGCCTTACTTATCACTATGGTTGTGTGCTTTGGTTCTTTTCACTACTTCATAGGTATTTCAGTGAGATGTAGGAAGAGGGGGAATATTACGGAAACTGAGGCTATTAGGTGATCCTATGTTATGTGAGAATTCTCTGCTGCAGAATTTTCCAAACTATGTTCCTTGGGATGTTGTTCCAGGCGAGACTACTAGGTGTTTCACAGTTTTAAATCCCCCTTTTCAGATTCATGATGAGAATTAGCAAATTAAAGGCTCTGAGAAGTCCTGAGTAAATAAGTCAGATTCATTTTATTTAAATTTAAGCTTCTATTTGAGCACAGGATACTTTTTCACAACTGCATTTCTGCCTGGGTCTGGCTCTAGGCTGAGGCTGGCCAGTGGGATTCTTTCTTGGCTCTCTTCTGCTTGGAGTAGCAAGTTACTTGGACCAGGATTTGGACTTCAGGGGCCCTTTTTTGCCTTTTAACCATACTTGGCACCAAACTATTTACATGTGCTTTGATCTTCCCACTGATTTTATTTTTCTCCCTTTAATAGCAAAGAGGACTAACTCTAATAAGCTCTTACCATGTACTACTCCACCACTTGCTTTAAATATACAAACTGAGTTGCTGGACTCTTTTTCTTGATGAGAGAGGGAGAGAGTGAGCACACAAGAGAGCGTATGTGTGTTTGGTGTATGGTTGGGGAGAGGAGAGGTGGTCTTTGAAATGAATCCTACCAGTAGCCATCTGGATATCTATACATGGGTTCTCTTCGTAGCCTCACTGCCCACATTAAGGCTGCTGTAGATGTCTGCTAGTGATAGAGGTAAAGGAAGTTCTATTTTCTACCTTCTGGAGCCCTGAATAAAGTTCAATCAGTTCTTCAAATTTACCATGATATTAATAGAATTGAAGTCCTACAGCATTGGTAGTGAAGTATAGGGCACAGCTTTCTTGGTTTAGCAACATATGTATCATCCCTTAGCTCAAAGCAGGGGTAGAAGGTGAGGGGCACAAGGCTGTTTGCTTACACTATGAAGAATATCCCCTCAAACCCCTTTTTATTCTTCATATAAACACTTTCCCCTTTTTCCCTGTCTCCTCACCAGAGTCTGTCTTCATCTCATCTCCATTCAAAAATTGTGGGTCCTTCTTCTATCCATTTTCTGAGTCTTAGAAACCTTTAACACTTTGGTAGGTCATAGCTATCCTTGTTTCTTTATAACAAATCACTCCAAAACTTAGTGACTTAAAAATCTCCATGTAGTTCTCTTGCTCATAAGTCCATCACTTGGGCAGGGCTCAGCAGGGATGATTAATCTCTGCTCTGTGATGTCTGTAAGTTCAGCTGCTGAAATGTGTGGTCTTTCTACTGCGTCTCTCCTTCATAGTGGTCTTAGAGTAGGTAAAATTCATATGGTATCTCAGGGTTTCAACAGTGAGTTTTCTAAGAGATCAAGGCAGAAGCTGCAAGGACTTTTTTGACCTAGCCTCAGATATCATTGCTCTGGTTTGAATATGGTTTGTCCCTTCTGAAAGTCAAACTGAAATTTGATTGCTATTGTAGCGTGTTGGGAGGTGGGGCCTAATGAGAGGTGTTTGAGTCATGGCAAGGTATTGCTCCTCAGTAGAATAATGCTTTCTGTGGATGTGAGTGAGTTTTAGCTCTCATAGGACTAGATTAGTTACTATGAGAGTGGGTTGTTAAAAATCAAGGCTGCTCCTTGTGTTGATCTCTCTCTCTCTCTCTCTCTCTCTCTCCACACACCTGCTTTCTCTTCCACTTCTCTGCCATGTTATGACACAGCATGTGACCATCATCAGAAGCTGAGTAGATGCCAGCACCATGTTTCTTGGACTTCCTACCCTCTAGATTTGTAAGCCAAATAAACCTCTTTTCCTTATAAATTATTCAGGCTCAGGTATTCTCTTATAGGCAGGGATCACTGGGGGAACTGCCTAGAAGGCTGGCTACCATATCATCCTTCTTCTCAACTTCAAAAGGCAAACTGACTTTTTTAAAGCAAATTAAATGTGCATATGATATGACACTACTATATCAAATAACTTCAGTGGATATTGCAACAGAAAGAAGACATCAAGACACATGTTTCTATGCTCCTTCCAGCCACTGTGTTGTCTTTATTAAATGGAATATTGAATTAGAGGGAAAGAGTGTTTGCACTTGGCATCCAATTACACAGAAAGGCCATCATATTATCCACCCTGGCTCTCAAAGAATGCATCTTGTCTTTGTACACCTGGTTTTGTGTGTTGCATCAGAGAGGGAGGAAATTCTGGATTCTGGCTTGGAAATGAGAATAAGGCATCCAAACTTCTGTGAAGCCAGCAGCTATCCCCTCTCAGCTCCCAACTTCACACTGAGCAGTAACAAAATAAATAAATGGAGACTAATGATGCTTTGGTTTGGGAAATAATGCTTGCATGCACTGGATGTATCCACTTAAGTCTCTTAAAAACCATTGTTCCAATGATTTTATTGCTCGGTAACAAAATATATCAAACTGACATTGATTCCAACGTCATTGTGAATTGAAGTTTAACCATGGTAATGACTAATAGGATGCAAGTTTGAATGCTAGGAGGAGGCTTGAGGAGGAAGGCATCACAGTATATTGCATTCTTGTAAACATTAGTACAAGTGCAGAGTAACAAGAGATTCCCCTAGATGATGCTAAATAGGCCCCAAGTTCCTCTGCTTTCAGAGGGATAAAACATTAAGGATTTTTTTCCATTTTATATCTGCTAGGGTTTATATAATATGCTGTCCTAAAGAAGAATGGATTCCAATTTGGCAGCATTTCTTCTAAGATGCTGTTGTTGGTTCCCCTCCATGTTCCTGGTTCCCTGCAAGTTGGGTTCAACCTCCAAAATGAAGTCCTATGGGATGGCATGAGGAAAAATGCTGCCCCTAACACAGAGGATATAAAATGAAAATGGAGACCTTTGGCCACATTCTCTTCCCCAGCTCCATCTCCTTCAAGAAAGGACTTCATAACTGAAAGGGCTGTATAATCTTCAATAAATACAGGGTCTTTGTTCCACCTTATCCACTCTGTCGTCCCCCCATGTCTATGCTTCCTATCTGCTCTGTCACCTCTGCCAATAACCACAGCAGCAGGAAGGACTGCCTGTCAGCAGTCTTTGGGCAGGCCAGGTCTTTGCAGCTGGTGCCATGTCAATGTCGCCCTCATGTCTAATGCACATCACCAGGATTTACTCAGAGGACTGAAGGGAAAGAAAGCATAAGCCAGCCACTCTGGACTGCACAATCACAAAGTCGGGGCATCGTGCTGGGGAGCACTGGAATATGGGGGGCTAGAAAGCAGGCCTTCCTGATATTCTGCAGAGGGGCTGCTTGGGGTCTGAAATGTGATCATGCTGAATGGCTGGTACTGGGGACAAAGGTCTGGAACCAGAATAACACTTGGCTACATGGATCTGAACCTTGCATTGGGGCTACCCCACAACCTGCTACACAGTCCAGCGGGTTAACTTACACCACATGGACAGGGAAGGAGCTGGGTCCTGGGGGACCACTGTGGTTACAGCCTTGCCATGGCTGCTGCCAGGCAGGCACCCAGCTCTGAGGCCCACTCAGCCTCGTCTCCACCTTGGGCAGCCTGGCGATGCTGTACAGTGGGCCCTCTGTTTTGTGGCTGTTACTCCACAGTTTCAAACCCCTGAGTCTTGTCCCACTATTTCCTGGGGGCCGGGTCAGCGCAGCAGCTCCTCCGGGTTGACACAGTGTGAGATGAGGCAGACGGCATCGGCATTGCAGCAGAGCTTGCCCACTGCAAAAGTAGGTGGGGCCAGCAATCAGATATTTTCTAGGACATCGAGAGGGATGAGGCCTCTCTTCTTTCCACTGAGGACTCTGATAAAGCCGTCTTGCTCTTCTTCAGAACTCACGCAGATCTGAATGCCAAGGAAAGACAAAACAAGACTTAAGTGTCCATTCCCCAGACGGTGCGCAACGCACTCATCATGTAGGCATACATCCATGCTTGAAGGTGCTGACTCGGGGAGGTGGGGGGGGAGGGGATGGAGGTATGACTACATGGTGAATGCTAGGTGCACTGTCTGGAGAATGGACATGCCTGAGGCTCTGACTCAGGGGGATGGGCAGGACACGGACAATGTATATAACCTGAGCTTTTGTACTCCCATGAAGAGCTGAAATAAAAAATAAAAAAAAAAAGACAAGTGTCAACAAGAAAGAAGCTAGAACATGCTGCTTGAATCATTGCTGACTGAGGTCATTGGAACAACAAACTGGAGAAGAGAGAGCAGTTTCAGGGTGGGAAACTGGCACTGTGAGAAAAAGATTTGATAAAAATTTAGGCACAAACTCGATTTGGAAGTAAGTCCAGGCATTGAATGTTTTCTGAGATTCAGCTTTATGAATGAGGATCAATAAAATGTGGATTAATGATACTGTGACCCCCCTGAAGAGTCACTGTAAGAATAAGATAATGTTTATCACAGAGCCTAGCATATAGCATGCTGCATGCATGGAGCAAGCAGAATTTTCAATGCATTATTTTGTAGAAAAATAATAGCTATCATTCAGCAGACTCCTATCATATGCTTCAAATTTTATATGTGCCTCATATAATATCAGGAAGTCAAAGGGAACTATTTCATTCCTGGCCCCAAGCAATAATAGATGCTGACATTTCCCATATTCCAAAGTAAGCCCACCCATGCTAGATTTAAAAATTGAGGCTGTAAAAATCCATTTGGATAGCCTTGCAACTCACCACTTTCAGGCCACTGAAGGGCATGGAAGGGTGAATGTGGCCAGATAAAAAACTAGGAGAGGTTTGCAAAGAGAGCTGTCACTGTATTGTGAGTTTCTCCTGCTTGACCTGCTTCCATGGATGGTGGGTTCTATCTTAGGCTGGATTTCCCAGAAACAAAATATGAGACAAAGATCTTTGTGCAAGTGATTTATTGAGTGGGTGCTCTCAAGAAGAGGGAAATGAGGGAAGCAGGATGGGGCAGGGCAGGGAGCCAAGCAAGGATGGGGTCTCAGCTGGAGACCAGTCCCCAATCCAGCTGGCCCCATGGGAGCTCTGCAGCATGCATTGTGTCACAGAATTGTCTCACTTTGAAGCAAGGGGTCCCACCTTTTGAACCCCATGTTATGACTAACATTGTGGTCATTGACCACTGGCTGACCTGGGGTGAGAGAGGCATAACCTCTTAGGCAAGGCTGCACCTGCTCTCTCAACGAGGCCTCCAGAGAAGGGCAGTGGTGAGGTGTTAGTAGCTGACAAAGCAACTTGGAGATGGGTGTGCCGCCTAGTGAAAGGGACTTGGGAAAGACTCCAATAGAAGCCACCACAGTGGGCTGTTCTGTCACATAGAATACGGGGCTTGAACAGGACACTTAAAGAGCTTGGTTTGTGACCCCTGGGGCTTGGGGCATACGGTGGACTGGTATCTGACTCATGTTTCAGAAATCTACTTTATGAGAAACTTGCCTAGACAGAGGCTCAGAGAGTGAAGAGAAGAGAAACTAATCTATACAAGCAGAAGATGTGATGGCTGTTTCATGAAGACCAGATGTGGGTCACTTGGAGAGAGAAATAGCCCAGGGGTCACACTAGACTGATGGGTAAGATGACCTCAAAAGGAAGGTAAACCACCTGGTTTTCAACAGCTGAGAGCTGCCATTGCCCATGCCAGGAACATCACAGGTGAGAGGACCCAGTGATGGGCAGGAGTATGTCTTGAAGGAACCCACAAAAATGCCTTGAGAGGAAGATTTACCTTTAAGATCTACCAAAGATTGTGTTTTCTTCCTTACTGAAATGTGCCAAAATTCAACAATCCTTAATATAAGTCCAACCAATCAGCATCAATAAAAAGCTGAACACCTCCTCCCTTGTGTAGGCTTGTTCTAGGTGCTTATTAAAAACATGTTCAGGTTAATGTTGAAATAAAAAATCACATTTGAAAACAATTCACTGATATGTACACACACAGATGTTGTTATCATGGTGATGTTGAACAGAGAGAACTGGGCAAGAAATCGGAACACTGAAATTCTGGCCAGAGCTAAGAGCCTTATGCCATTACCCCTATGCCTTGGAATAAACGAAAAACAGACTGCAGTTTGGATCCCCACTGGCCTTTGGGGTCATTTTCAGGGTGTTCCATCATTTCTATGAAGATAATATTTTAGTCTCCGGAGAAAAAAACTATTGAAAGTCCAAATGTATGCCCATATGTAAGACAGACCTTTCCTTTTCCCTTTTCTCTTTCAGGGGTTCAATGTGGAAGAGAAACATTGCTCAATAGAGGAGTTGTTTGGAAGTGTCTTGGAGACAGGAAGTCAAGAAGCACAAGCATAGCTGAATATATTGACTTATTTTGCAGCTTCTAGTTGGCCTCTCTAGAGTGATTGGATTTGGAGAGACTTTTATAAGGATGGGAAGTTCTGCATCCACTCTGCACTGCTTGGGCCGTCTTGGTGGAGGCAGTGGGTAAATGAATGAAGAGGCTAAGGAAAGTCAAGAAGGATGATGAGTACAAATAGCTGAACACAGGCTTTAGCAGCTTTCACTCTATCCAGAAATTAAGGGTGTAGAGTTTAAAATTCTGGTGGTAAAAATACATAGCCTCCCAACCTTGAGAATCTACCATTTTAGGAAGTGTTTAGAGGCAGAATAGAAAAGTCTTCCCAGAAGATTAATTATGAGTAGAAAAGAGTGGGAGGTGAGGACACCCAGAGGAACTCCTTTGGGTTGGAGAGCCATAAATAGGGTGACCAACCAGTCTTGGTTTGCTCAGGACTTTCTCAATTTTAGCACTGAAAGTCCCAGTCCTAGGAAGCCCCTCAGTCCAAGACTGAAACAATTGGATAGTTGATTACCCTAGCAGAAAGGTTTTACTCATCAGCCCAGGTAAAGATACTTCCATTGTCTAAGGATCCCCAGTTCTCTGCTTTCCAAGTTTATTCATTCGTTCATTCATTCATTCAACAACTTTTTATTGGGTACCTGCTATGTGATAGATACCATTCCAGAGGCCGAGAGACTAGGGAACATGACAGACACATCCCTGCCCTCACAGAGCTTTCTGGGCACAGCTGGGAAGACAGACATTCACTGAGTAATCACAACCGTGGTGAGCGCAAGGGCCATGTCTGTTTTGATGACTGATTATCCTGTGGACAACACTTAATAATCTGACAACATGAGACATATTATTTCTGGAATGAATTAGTGCATGAAGAAAAGGGTGCTAATGGAGATATATACAGCAACTTGATCTAGCCTGGGGGCAAGAAAGATCTTCCTGAAGAAGTGACATTTAAGCAAAGCGAGGAAGGTGTTGTGAGAAGGAGGAAAATGAGAGTAGAATAAGAACAAACTCCAGTATCCAGAGACTGTGACACTTTGGAGTAATAGAAAAAGTTCAGTGCAGCCAGAACAGAGATAAGGAGGGGGTAAAGGATGTGAGATGAAGCCAGCAACACTACTGGGGCCTAGAATGTGCAGGAAATGCAAGACATGCTAAGATTTGGTAAGACCCCCAACTGACCTTCTGACCTATCTCATGGCCTTGAATTGCGCCAAAGCCAACCACTAAAATCATCACCGACAAGGAGAATGGGACCATGCGACCAACTCATCAATTCAGTTTGGATTGCCCGAGTCACATAAGATATAGGTGGACAATGGAACAAAACTCAGCTCTGCAGCATGGGAAAAGGACAAATGTAACTGTTGGCATCAACCAAAGAGTGTTAAAGGGTTTTAAGTGGAGGAATGAGATGGTCAGATTGATTTAAAACAGGTTTTGCCCTCCCCCCGCTCCCTTCCTGTCCTCTTCCGTCTTCATCTCTCCTCTTTTCTTCTCTTGTCATCTGTTATCTCTACATCTTCTCTCTCTTTCTTTAACCAGAAGACTGCCTGAAGGCTGGAAATATTTTCTTCCTGTACTGACAAATCCTGACCTAGCCAGCCAGCTTGCTGTCATAGTGTGGGTGTGACTCGAGGACATCGAACGTGCAGTGGTGGCGAGCTGGGCATCTCAATACCACGGTGGGTGCAGACAATGGAGCAATGCGTCCCACATACACAGTACACCATCTCCAGCCAGCCCAGGGCTTAGCGAGGGACAGCTGCTCAGCATCACTCAGAGACTTTGTTTTCCTAATATGGGACACAGACAGTTTATGTTCTTCTGGCTTAAAAGACTTATTCCATTTCTTCCCAATCTCATTCACCAGAGCCTAAACTCTTTAATGGGTTGGAAATCTCTGCTTTGGAGTTAAATTTTAACACTCAGTGTTCAATCTTTAATCTCTTAGACTTTATTATTATTATAACTTTAAGACCACTCATGCATGTCTCTACTCTGGCTTTGGATTTTAATTTGGTGGATACTGAGCTGAACTCTGATTAATCCACTCATCTTTTTAGCTGGGAAACCTTAGCTCTGTGTCAATCACTACTTATTCTAGGATAGCTAAAATGCTTGAGGCAAACACTGTTGATTGATACTAACTCGTTTTTTGTCCTTTGCCCATACAGCAGAGTCCTGACTTTTGTTCTGTTGCCCATCACTATCCTATGTGACTCAGGAAAACCTGATTGATCCAAGTCTGTTTCTATCCTCCTTGTTAGTGATTCTCTTAGTGGTTTGCATGGCACTTAGTTCCAGCCAATAAAACAGGATGAAATATCTGCTAGGGGACTTCTGGGAAAATTTGTTTTCCTTTTAAAAGAGATGCATTAAGAAGAAAATCTCTTTCTCTGTCTGGAAGGGATTCCTGGAGTGGTTGCAGCCGTCTGTTACCACTAGGGGAGGTGGCTGATATTTCAAGGGTGGCAGAGCAGAAGTGTAGAAAAATTTGGTTCTTTGATCATGGGATCAAGCCACTAAATTACCAACCCAAGAGCTATCCTGTATCAGACCCCTTATGACATGAGTAAACTATACCCTTTGAGATTGAATCAATTTGAGTTTTATAATTTGAGACATGTATTGGTTTGCTATTGCTGTTGTAACAAATCACTATAAACTTAATGGCTTTTAACAACACAATTTGTTATATCACAGTTCTGTAGGTCTGGTGGACTCGGCTGGTTTTCTCTGCTCTTGGTTTCACAAGACCCAAATCAAGGAGTCAACAGGGCTCTATTTCCTTCTTCCCTTTCTACTTGCCAAGAGTTCAACTGCAGGCTCCTTTAGGTTGTTACTGTGTCCAGTACCTTGTGGCTGGAGGACTGAAATCCCCACTTCCTTGCTGACTGTCAGCCAGGGGTCATTCGCAGCCTCTAGAGGCCACCTTCATTCTCTGGCTTGTGGCCTCCTTTCTACATCTTCAAATCCAGTAATGGTAGTGCAGTCCTTCTCATACTTTATCTTTGCCGACTACCCTCTGCCTCATTTCTCTGCTTCCCTTTTCTGTTACATCTCCCTGACTCCAGCCAGATAGACTTCTCTGCTCTTAAAGGCTCAAGTAATTATATCTGGCCCACCTAGACAGTCTACGCTCTCTCTCCATCTCAGGATCTGTAACCTTCATCACATCTGCAAAGTCTCTTTTGCATGAACTCTGGATTAGTTTCCTATTGCTGCTATAATGAATTAACCCCACATTTTGTGGCTTAAAACAACACAAATTTATTATCTTACAGTTCTGAAGGTCAGAAGCCCTAAGAACAGGTGTTGGCAAGGCCGCACTCCTTCTGGAGGCTCTAAGGGAGAATTTGTTTCCTTGTCTTTTCTATCTGCTGGAGCCCACCTGCATTCCTTGGCCCATGGCTCTTTCCTTCAGCAGCAGAGCATCCCCAAATATTTTTCTCTCTCTGACTTCTGCTTCCATCGTCACATCTCCTTCTCTGACTCTGACCCTCATGTCTCCCTCTTAAGAGGACCACTGTGATTACACTGGGCCCACCCAGATGACCCAGGATAATCTCCCCATCACGAGATCTTTAACTTAACCAAATCTACAAAGCTCCTTTTGCCACATAAGGTAACATATTCAAAATTCAGGGATTACGACATGGGCATCTCTGGGGAGCTGTTATTCTGCCTACCACAAGATGAATGGATCAAGACTGTTACTATAAAACATTCAAAAATATTGCAGGAAATATGTCTGGATATAGTAGGCTGAAGGAAGACTTGGCCTCAATGCTGTAAGGAGAGAGAATCTCTTGAGTTGAAAAGGTGATGTAATGAGATGCAAAGAAAATATGCTGTAGAAAAAAAGGGCTGGCTGAGAAGAAAACACTATAAGGAAATGAATACTAAATTAAAATCTATGTTAGAAGCAATGAAAGACTGAATTGAAACTTCAGAAAATCAAAGTGAAATGGGGATTATTTACAATGTTCTCTTAGGAAGCAGTGGAGAGAGATAAAGAAGTGGAAAATAATAGAGATTAAAACTATAAGAGAAATATGGTAAACTAGAGGTGATCCAAGTAAAGAACTGTTAAGCTCCCAGAGGAAGAAGCTTTAAGATCAAAAGGCCAGTGATAAACTGGGAAAACATTGGCCACATATGGTAGATCAGGTATAAATATTCTTAAAAGATAAAATGCTTTTTTAATAGTGTGAGATAATGGGCAAAGTACATAAGCAGATTATTAAAAAATGCAAATGCCTGATACATATTAGATAAAATTTCAACCTCTAGCAATCCAGGAAATACAGATTAATATGAAATATTATTTTTATATCCAAATGACAGATATAAAAAGATAGTAGTGTTCAATTCTGGGAAGGATGTGGTGACCTGAATATTCTCGTAAACAGCTAGTGTGTGTGTAAATTGGTGTAACCTTTTTGGAGGCAAATTGGCAGTAGATATCAAGAACTGTAAAAGTCTTTTATCTGTTTTCCTATAAATTCTAAAATACATCCTAAGGAAATGATCAGAATTAGGGAAAAAGATTTAGGTCTAAAGATGTCCATTGTGGTTATCAATAATAGTTAAAAAATAAAAACTATGGATATTCAACAATAGGGGACACTTAATTATATACTTGTATATTTAGACTAGGCATTGGCAAACTTTTTTTGTTAAGACCAAATTGTGAATATCTTAGGCTTTGCAGGCCATATGATCTCTGTTGCAGTGACTCAACTCAGCTGCTTAGTTGTAGCATGAAAGTAGCCACAGATAATACATATATAAATGAATGTAATATGTTACACTTCAATAAAACTTTGTTAAAAATTGTGTTTTGATGAACATTTAATGACTATGTTAAAAAATTTGGCAAACTAAATGGAATATGATATCAAAATATGAATTAAAAGAAAAGTTTTGTATGAAATACACCAAAGTGTTTATGTTGATAATAGTTTAGTGGTTGAATTATCCATGCTCACCATTTAATTCTTTATACCTCTTAAAAATGTTATTTCCCAAATTTTCTCCACAATAAATGCATTTTAGTTTTATAATCTAAAAATAAATTCTCTATTTTTTTTAAAAAGCCTTGATAGAACACAAAGGATCAATGAAAATAATTCTGTAGATATCAAAGAACTATGGATCAATTTAAAGAAATGTTTTATGGTATTTAAAGATGATTTAATAAAGATATTTTTAATTTAAAAATATAGAAAATACACTTGTGTAAATGCAAACTCTGGCTGTGTTCATAACAAATGGATAACTTAATTCTATTTGGAAACAAGAGCTCTGTGAAAAATAATGTAATAATTATGAGGCAGATTAACCCTAAGGATAGAAATGTGATTTAATCAAAGAGATGCACTGCATTTATTTTCAGAATAAAATTTCTTCTATTTCCCTGTTAATGACCATTTGTCTGTTTATATTTGTAGGGTTATAAATATCATCCTGGCTGTTTTCTGGTGCTTAATGGGCAATTTTAGGTGGTGTTAACTATTGCAGATGAATTCTTCATTTCGGTTTCACTCTGCACGATGATGGTGGCCAGGGAAATGACCTCTGTTATGTGTCAGTGGTGGCCTCACACTGTGCTGGGGCTTCACACAGGTGGCCACATTTCACCTGCACATCCACATCAAGAGGGAGATGCTACTATGCTGATTTTACAGATGAGAATGTCATCATCCAGAGGTGACGCCAAAACTGCACAAAACATAGATCCATTTTTGTATGACACTAGAATCTGTGTTCTTTCTACTATGTTACACTCCCTGAAATTAACAAGCATATTCTGAAATCTTCCACCTCAGGTAGCTAAGGACACTAAAGTGGAGACAAATTTTGAAATGTGTTTCTAATAATATATTTTTAATATGCAGTTTTCTTTCAAGTGGCAGATGTGTTTAAAAAAATTGGTTGTCACATTAATGACAAATATTGAAAATAGAGAATGTGTGTAAAGGTAAAGAGACCTCAATGCCTCTTGTTGACCCATATCTAATTGGAAATAAAAATGCCTTTAGTTGTCACAGAACAACTATAGGACCTAGAATGAGATAATAATAGTGGAGGTCATTCTCAAATTTTAGCATTGCTCTGAACATCTGGGGAGTTTACAAAAGAGACTAATTCCTGCCTTTATGTGAGAAGTTCTGATTTAGCAGGTCTGGAGGGGGGTGGGTGTCCAGGAATCGGCATTTTCAACTTCTGATCCCCAGGTGAGTCTGATTCAGGCGATCCAAAGACAGAAAACACTAGACAGGACAAATATCAGAGATTAAGGCATTTTCCTAAAGAATTATGGGCAGACTCATGTGGTTCCAGGTTCAGGCTGAAAGGCTACGTTGCATCCTGAACATGTCTAGCTGAAGAGGTTGGGTTGTTTGCCTCACCTCCTCCACACCGCAAACCCCAGCACATGGTCAGTTTAGCCACGAAGGTGGAGAATGCAGGTGTGAAGCCCATTCCCAGAAAAATTGTTTTTGGGGAATATGCCAAAGAATTGGTAGGAGTCACTGAGCAGATGTTCTGCTTTTGGAAATTGATTAACTTGAGCCAATTTTAATTTGACTTCTTATTTCACTGGTTTGTATTTTAATAACATAAAAACAATGTCTAATCTCAAATGGGGAAGCACAAGATTTTTCTGAGAAAAAAATCAAACATGCTAGCAAGATTATTTCATAACACTTTGCCAATAAAGATAAATATCCTTCCTGAATTTATTTTATTCAAAAGACTTCCAAAATTTTTGAAGTAAACTTAGAGAGAGTTGAACTGTTGGCACAGAATCAAGGTGGGAAAGTGCCTGTTTGCTTTTTGGGGTGCATATGGCTTTAGAGGTGGGGTCTCAGCCTGATGATGAGGATCCCATTGCCTGGAATCAAGAATGACTCAAGAGAGAGTCCCCATGAGCAAGAACTTGTTTTCAAGGGGTCCTCTAGTCCCAAGACAGTTGCCTTTACGACCCTTGCCTTCCTGGGGAGCCGAGCTGCTCTTTACTGTTCAGAGTTTGCTCCACATTGTCCAGGGCACCTGGCTCATGAAAAACATCAACTTGGGGTTGGCAGACCTGTGTCTAAGTTCCGGCCTGGCCACTTAGCAGGTTTTTGCCCCCTGAGCAGGGCACAAAACCTCTATGAGTACTTGTTTCCTCATTTTAACAATAGAAATAATGAATAATTAATTTGTAAAATTCATAGGACAAGTGTGCAACCTGAAATAAAATGTAAGTATATGAGCTTTATAAATATTATACATAATGTGTGTATGTAGGACATTATTAAATAATGACTAATAATAATGATACTTATAATAATTATTGTGACAATGTCCAGAGCAGTATTAATTTGCTCTTTTTTTCCCCCCTGTGAACCACGGGCTAGAGATAAAAGATTCTCTTTCAAAGAGCAGACCTCAAAACAGGTCGTATCATAATCCAAAAAGGAATATCCATGAGAGGTTTGAATATTCTTTTACTGGAGGCAGAGTGGTCTGTGTGATCTTCCATGAGTGGGGGGACAGTGGGCTCCCCAGCAGTGCTGTCATTAATGGGATTCATCAGATGTCACTGTTCTTCATAAGCAGATGTTGCCTTTTGCTGTTACCTCTTTGGGGAGTGTGCAGACAAGTGATATGTTGGCAAATACCAGCTCCAGGGAAAACAAACAACTTTGGGCAGGAAATGAAGCACCAGGTGATTTTAAGCAAGGTTTATTTCATGTCAGCACATGGATGGATTTTGATATCTTTAAATGTATATTCTGTCCACAAACAACCAGGTAAAAGGAAGGTTGTACAATTTATAAAATGCAGTGTGTCCTCAAGTGGGCATATCATGTAGGCAATTTTTATAAAAGAGAAGAATGCCAATTTCAACTAAAACTGTAAAACCAGGGTGAAACCATAGAGCCCAGTGATCCAATTTCCTTAGGGTTTTAGAAATTTTGATAACCAAAAATCATTAGATGGCATATGCCTTATGGGGCTATTGTAGTTTTATAAGCAGCAGACACTGCAATTAGATATGGCAATAGTGGGACGTGGTGCGGGAGTGTCCGTGCAAGAATTTGCACAAACATGCAAAGTTGAGGCCCAGGAAAACCAGAGCAACACTGTGTACTCTTATATTATTAGATTCAAAAGATTGCATATTTTACAATTTGCTTCTTTTTAAATGTAGTTTTTATAAATTTACACATAAAAGTAATCTCAATGGAAAAGAAAAAAAGCCCTTAAAACTTCTAATTTCTCCTCCTATATTTATATATTTTTTTCACTACTCCATATCATTTTTTTTTTTTTTGAGGTAGGGTTTTGGTCTGTCACCCAAGCTAGAGTGCAGTGGCCTGATCACGGCTCACTGCAACCTCAAATTCCTAGATTCACCTGAAGTGATCCTCCTGCCTTAGCCTCCCAAGTAGCTACAACTATAGGCATGTGCCACCATGCCTGGCTATTTTTAATTTTTTATAGAGGCAGGGTCTTACTATGTTGCTCAGGCTGGTCTCAAATTTCTGGCCTGCAGCGATCCTCCCACCTTGGCCTCCCAAAGTGCTGGAATTATAGGCATGAGCCACTGTGCCTGGCCCACTGTGTCATTAACATTTAACTTATCCACTCACTGTTTAAAAACCATAATTTAACAGAAACTTTTCAAAAGAAGATAGACTAATAGCCAACAAACATATGAAAAAATGCTCAACATCTCTAGTCATTAGAGAAATGCAAATCAAAACCACAATGAGATATCACTTAACTCCAGTGAGAATGACTTTTATCAAAAAGTCCCAAAACAACAAATGTTGGCATGGATGTGGAGAGATAGGAACATCATATACTTCTGGTGGGACTGCAAACTAGCACAACCTCTTTGGAAAGTATCATGGAGATACCTCAAAGAACTAAAAGTAGAACTACCATTTGATCCAGCAATCCCATTACTGACTATTTATCCAAAGGAAAAAAAGACAGTCTATAAAAAGGACACCTGCACTTGCATGTTTATGGCAGCACAATTCACAATTGCAAAGATGTGGAAACAACCCAAGTGCCCATCAATACATAAGTGGATTAAAAAAATGTGGCATATGTATACCATGGAGTACCACTCAGCCATAAAATTGGTGAACTACCTATTGTACTATCCTGGATGGAACTGGAGACCATTCTTCTAAGTGAAGTATCACAAAAATGGAAAAATAAACAGCACATGTACTCACCATTAAATTGGAACTAATTGATCAACACTTATGTGCACATATGGGAATAACATTCATCTGAAATCAAGAAGGGGCTGGTAGGAAGCGATGAGTAAATTCACAGCTAAAGGGTACAATGCACGCTATTTGGGGGATGGGCACACTTGCAGCTTTGACTTAAAGGGTATAAGGGAAATTTATCTGACTAAAGCATTTGTACCCTTGTAATATTCTGATATAATAAAAATAATAAAAATAATAATAAAGATACATTGAAACAAAGACCCATCCTTTAAGACGGTGACAAGATATTTGAAGAATTATGCCCTTTGTTCTAGATCTCTTTACTTCTTTAAAGGCAGGAGAGCTGATTGGGATACATGTTCCAGGGGTTTATCACTGTTTCTTAAAGCTTCCTACTCTCTTGTTTCTCCTGGGAGGTCATCAGGCCACCTTGTCTCCTATGTCAGCTTTGCCGCACTCCTTTCTGAGCCTTTGTTCTCCCATGGGTCATCTGGTGCCATGGGGTCCTGAGATTCAGACCTGCCCGTGGCGGTGGTGGTAAGGGTAAGGTTGGTGGGCTATGCTAAGGAGGCCTTTTAGATTCCTAGATGACATATCCATCTGGTTCACTGTGGTTCCAAGGGTAAAAATAGGGCTTCAGGCCCCATCCATATTTCTCCCTTTCTGTTTACCTTGGAAGAGCAATGACTGGGATCTGGGTCTGTCCGTAATATTATGACAATACCATCAAAATTGCATGGCTTTCTAACATTATCCATTAAAGCAGGTATTATGGTTGATTTAATCACTCCCATTTTTGTGTGATTGTTCCTAATTCTCACCATTATGAATTGTCTTTTGTTCATAAATATTCCCCCCACTCTATTTTAGATTATTTTCTTGTATACATTATAGGAAATGGACTTACTGTATTCATGAAGTTGAGCAATTTCATGGCTTTAAATGCATAGGACCAAATCACTATTTAAAATGAATGGACCCATGTACCCTAACATTTATGAAAATGCAAATTTCACTCATTCCATCCCTCATAATTGTTAAAATATATAGGGAAAATAATAATCAGAATTATTAATCTCTTTGTTTCAATAACTTTTATTTACTTGAATATAAAGGAAGAGTGAGTTAAACTTTTTTAAGAGAGCTATTCCTCTATATTATAATTTTTCTTTAGATTTTTCTTTTAGAGATTCCTTGGCTAGCCATAAACAAAAGGTAAATCATTATTCTTTGAGGATGTACTTATTAGTTTGAAAATGATAAAGTCATTTGAAGCCCCATGTGACACACAAAAAATGGTTAAGTTGGGTAAAACAATGTTTTAAACCTACAAATCACCTATAATTATAATGTAATAACTGATTTTTTTTGTGTGTGTGACTTAGAAACTATTTTTGAAGGCAATTCTAAAAAGAGAAATTCAAAATGTGTTTGGGGCAACTCTGTTGAACAGAGATGTATTACAATTATTAATGCCGTTTTCATTTTGTACTTCTTTGTAGGGTGAAGCTTATCATTTTCAAATATAGTCGTTCATTGCCTTGGGAAATATTAGAATTATTTATTATACCAAGAATGCAAAAAGAGAGGCAAACTTTTGACTTTCAAAATTGAGAATTAAAGTCCGCTGTGAGACTTTATGGGGAGAGAAAAGAACAATTTCTAATTCCCAAAATCCTTCCCTAATATATCAAGAACAAACTTGGAGAACTAAGCATATTCTTTTACTCAGTAGTGAGGATAGAGAATATAACATGAAGGAAGTTGCAGTCAGAGAGGAAGGGGTGGTAGGAAGCCCTCTCTCTGCTGGAGGAAGACAGAGGAAGAGTAGGACAGAGAATTAAGCTGTAATGTCCCATTTGTCTCTATCAATGTTCCAGGGATGAGACAGAGGAACACGAAGCAAGGAGCATAAAGACCTACAGGTGTGGGGGTTCACACCTTACCTCTCAGGAGAACTGACGGCATCATAAAGAACTCCACATTCAACATGGTACTGGAGCAAGATGGTGCTAGATATCTCTGGATTAGATGTACAGAGATGTTCAGCGCATGGGCCAGAGATAGTCCCTCGTTATGTATGCTCTGTGCATGTCTTATGCAGTGATGTGTAGGTGTCACAGGCTTCACTGAACTGGCAGAAGCTTGGAGTCTGGACATAGAAACCTTAGAGGGGTGCTTGTGACTGGAGGCAAAAGTAATGAAGTCTGGAACCCAGCAGCAAGTAACCACAAAATATTCTCAAGAATCCATGAAGAATTAACCGCACAATTAGTGGACACCAACACAGAGCCCATTTAGATTGGCTGCTCACATCAGGGACCCAGTGGTCTTCACAGCAAAGATTGGTGAGAGATGTCCTCACCCTGGCACCATGATGTTTCCTCTTGTGAACAGATAACACCAAGTGAGATTCCTAACATTTTGGTATTGCATTTTCCTACTACACTATCACTGGAGTAAGTATATCTTTTCTCAAAGTGAACGCTTTGAGTGGGACCCCACACATTCAGATTTATATGTATTGTTATGTTTATTAAAATGACTGTTACTCTATTTCAGTCATATCTGGAGTGTGTTTGTGTCCTTTACTCACCTGATTCTCTTTCAGTGTTATCTGCCCCTGTTCCTTACACCCAATGAAGGTTCTAACACATCTAAAAATCTTCTCATTTTGTTGTACTCTCTGGACAAAGTTGGCTGGAAAGAAGCCAATCCTGTCTTCAATTTTTCCCTGAAAGGAAAAAGGAGACATGCATCTACAACTGTAGCATTTATTGTAATTATAGTTACCAAATCTTTTTTTTTAAAGAACGAGAAATACTTACTTTCCACCAGTCTTCATTGGAATCTTCTAGAAGAGTAATAATGTCTCCTGGCCTAAAATGAAGAATGAATGGAGTGGGGAAGTAGAGGGAGAAAGCAAATGAAAAATATGACACTTTAAAGTCAGAGATAATAGTTTTTCATTTATACAAATAATCCTAAAATAAATAGAAATAAAATAAACATGACCTTGGCCTGTTCTTTCCACCAAAGAAAATAGTTTTGTTAAACAATGAAAGCAATCATAATTTCTGTGTTGTATTTTTAAAAATAATCTTTGCCTTTATTTTGGTACATAAATGGTCAAAAAACTCCAAAACTTAGAAGTTGATAAGTTTCAAGGTGCAAGTCCCCATAATCTTCCTCCCATTCCCTGTGTGTTTTCTAGACCCTTTTCTGTGCACTTATATTTATATATATGTACATGTATTTTTTTGTTTAGTTTTGACATCTAGAATTAGTCATTATCTTTATCATTATCTACATCTTTTCAGTACCTTCTCAAAACCTAGTACACATTTGCTTAGCTTCACTTTTCCTGACTGCCACATTTTGTGTTGGTATAATTTGGAATTTTGTGCTAGATTTGAGTGTGTGCGTGTGTGTGTGTTTATATCATTTATCAAGAATTACTTGGGTTTAGCTGAAGACAACATGTTTTCAGTTTTGGTGCTATTGTAGATGTGGTTGTTGTTTGATTTTCACATCCAGATGTGTGTTTGAGAGTGTGTGGATGTGTGCTGTAATTCCTTCTACTCGGCACTTACTGGAGCTTTTAGAGTGTAAAGACTCTTATTTTTCACCTTGAGAAAATTTTCTCTACTATTTCTTTCACTGTTTTCTCCCATCTATTTTCTCTCTTCTTTCCTTCTAGAACTTCTGGTAAGCACATGTACTTTTGGATCCATCGTCCACACCTTTTGTCTTTCTTATACATTTCCCATCTTTTTCCTTTTCTATATATTCTTAAAATTCTTCTCAATTTCATCTTCCTCATCATTTATTTTATATTTGGGCCTGTCTCTTCTATTATTTATTATAATACTGAGAATTCCATTAAAAATTTTCAGAAAACATTTTTAGAAAAAAATTTAATTTTCAAGAGTTCTTTATTATTTTCTGAAAGTTTTCTTTCTTCTTATTTCTTTGTTATTTCCTGAAAGATTTCTAAAAGTTGCTTCCTATCATGGATGTAATATTATAATGCATCTTTCTGAGGATATTATATTTTTAAAAATGGTATTTCTTTTATTGAATTATTTGTTTCCTCTAGGATTAGTTGGCCCATCTTTTATCTTATTACTTCTCTTTCATGTAAAGGATTTTCTCCAGCATCTGGTGTTTCTTGCTTGTCTCTTTTATTAATGACTGAAAATGGAGGTGGGTGAGGGCGGACAGCAGGGGAGGCTTCTCTGCTATTATTAACAAATACCTCTGGTCTGCCGTGGGTCTCTCTCCCAAGTGTGAGAGCTGTTTACAGGCTCTATGTAAGGGAGCAGGGTGTGTCAATTGACTCTTCGCGCTTTTGGATACATGAAAGTATAGCAGGCAAGCAGTCTAGTGCCTCCTACCACTACCCCAAGGGCTGAAATAAGCAGGGTTTTCTTAACCCTGGTGCGAGAGAAGGTCAGTTTATTTTCCTCCTAAATAGAGCTGCCTTTCCCTTTTGTCCCTGCCCTATAGAAGGTCTGGAAGTCTGGAATTATCTCAACACAATTCTTTCTCAGGCTTCTGTGCTCACATAGGGGTCCTCATAAGGCATGGGTTCCCTTTCTTTAGAGCATAAGCGTTGCCTGTCAAACACAGGTTCCGTGACACATTGCCTCTTCTGCCTTATTGGCCAATGCAGGTCTCAAGGCCTGTGTAGACTCAAGGGATTGGGTAAGAGGCTCCACCCCTGTTGTGAGAGGAACTGCAAAGTCTCATGGCAAAGGGCATGAATACAGGGACAGGGAAGAATTGGGGCCATTAATGCAATCATCCACTGCAGAGCCCTTATGCTGTTCAACTGCTCTGTGTTCAGTGTTTTTGAATGAATTCTGACAGCTAAAGTTGTTTTGTCCTGAGTATTTTTTAGTCTCTGGTCATCTTCATTGTGTTCTCAACTCAATTGCATTTACTGCAGTCTGCCAGGAAATTCCCAAGATTTCTGGTTTTCTCATGGCTTGCTTTCTTGTTTTCTAGTACTGTTATGGATGTGTTCTTAAAAAAAGAAATTTTATGACATGTTTAGGAATTGGAACAAAAGTAGATTTGTGTGCTCATTTTGCTATTCAGATTCAATCTCCTTTGCTGTCATTTTCAATTCTCAGTTAATATCTATCTTCGTCAGGGATTCCAAATATAACAGGCTTGTTACACCTGAAGCATTAAACACAACTGGCACTTTGGTATTTCAACAGTCACAGTTTCATGCTGATGCCACAGAAAGCGGGATGGCTGAAAATCGCTCTTTCCCAGGTGAGGGATTTAATTAAGCAGCAAGGATGAAAGTCAATGTAGTAAAATCTTCTAAGCTCCAGCAGATTTTATTTAACCCAGTAACCTAAGAAACGACGAGTGAGTATCAAATGCAATAACTTTGCCATTGGCTTGGCAGAAATTTTAAATAGGGAATAAAGATGGAGACTAGGGGAGGTACCTTTCCCTAAGGGTGAAAGAGGCTGCTGCCTGGATGTGACCTCTGTGGTTAGAGTCTAGCTAGAGACTCACTCCTTACTCTGCCCAGATGCGGACAGTCCCCGAGTACTTGCCCCAGGTTAACTAAACTGCACATTAGAATAGGCACTCCCTGGAATACATGCTATAATTTTATGAGAAATACCAGATGCACTCCTGAAGGTGTGATGAGGATTCTGTCTTTTTCCATAAAAGAGCTCCACCAGGGTAAGAAAATTGCTTGGTGAATGAGGAGAGTTAAAGTCATCTCTTTATTCTTTCTTTTGTTTTTTTGTTTACCCACTCACTTGACAAATATTTGTAAAATACACGTTATGAAAAAATACCATCTTACTAGGCATTGGGCTTACTTTGGCGAATAAAATCCTTATTGGAGCTAATGTTTTAGTGAGAACAATAGATAATAAGTAAATAGATGATAAAACATTTAATAACTGTATAAATAATAATGTATGTATGTATAATTAATAAATATATAATTGCAGTTGGCTAAGGACTATGTAGGAAATAAAAAGATGTAGCCCAACAGAATGGGTAGACAGAGTCCTACTGAGATCAGTCAAATACTCTAAGCATCTGGCAGCGATAGCTAATGCCTCTTTTCCACTGCAGGGAGGATCTTGCTCTAGGGTAGCCCTTGAATGCAAAATACCAACTCTCTAACATCTGGGCCAGTAAACCCATGGTTTTTAGGGGTTGCACTGCCCCCATGTCCATCCAGGCACTCCCCACAGTCCAGTCTCAGCACTCTTTCCCATTGAGCCTGTAGTCAGAATCCTTTTCAACACTGAGCTCCAGGGTTCATTCTTAGCTGTCCCTCTGCCTCCCTCTTTTCTCAATTTTTCACATGGGCATTAGAACCCATCTCTTCCCCAACCAGGTAAACTGGCTTCAGGGTCTCTGCAGGCAAAGTGTGCACAGAGCTCACAAACGATGCAAGATAAGCCCAGTCAGCTATATGGAACTCTTCTGCAAGGTGTTATGAGGATGGTTTGGTCTTCTGTGGCTGGGGGCTGTTGGGGGGAGGAATGTGAGTTGTTCTGAGGCCTCCCTGCCCAGCCTCTCTCCATTCCCGAGGTAGAGCACAGATTCCCAGAAGGGGAGACCCTGCCATTCTCCTGATGAGGTTACTGCTTCCAAGAAACACCTTCTCCACTGCCAGAGACAATCTGAGACCTCAGACTGGCCCTCCTTTGGGAGGCACAAGGTCAAAGCAGGATGCCTTCTTTGTTTTCTGAATATTGTGGAATTCGAAGACCATTTGCCTTGTCTTATTCCTCCATCTCTGCCCATTTAGCCTATGAAAATTATATGACATTCCAGTATATTCTGAACTGCTTATTAACTTTTAGGTATTGGGTAATATAAAGATGAAAAGATTTCTTTAAGCCTCTGTTTTCTTATCTGTACGGTGAGGATAATAGCACTTACCTCATCAATATTTTTTGAGGACTAAATGAGGTAATACTTATAAAGTACATTTAGATATCCCCACAATAGACAGTGGCTATTACTGTTTTTAAGACATAACTACTGCCCTCCAGATGTCAGTAATAAGGAGAAATACAGTAAGCTGGTAATTTCCAGTAAGCCTTATCTCTGAATGAACAGTAAATACTGGTGGGGGTGGGGGGAAGGGCCCACAAACAAATATGGAATTGATCCCAAACAAAAATCTCAGACACATGCCTCTTTGAGTCCCGGCTATCTCAATTATATCCATATACTTATATATTATGCATAATAAATTATTGTGAACTATATTTACTTTGCAAAGTTGCTGTGTGGATTACATGAGAAAGCATATGCGGAAGTCTTTAGCATTGCGGTTGATCTACAATAAGGCTTAAAATGCTAATTTCCTCCTAAACCTGTAACTTTTCACTTGGAAATCGGAAGATCTAGTCATCACTACCTTTTAAGTGAATGTCCCGTGGGGTTTTTGGCAGGGATAGTTGGTTAATGAAATCATCTTTGACTTCAGTGGCTTAAGATACTGACCTTTGCTGTGGTTCAGAGCTTTGGAAAAGCTTCTTCCTCTCTTCACACCATCCCCCCTTCCCCTCAGCCCTCCACTCCAGGTAGTGACCACAAAGGCGTATCAGGGCCCAGGGGCTGGACCTAGAATCCTTGTGCTCAGGTGGCTGATTGCAAGGGAGATGTTGGTAGGGTCGAGCAGTATTCACTGAGTGAAATGGGCATGACCAGTTGCATTTTCATACAAGTAAGCAGGTTCAGAGGGATTTCACCACTTACAGGCAGGGGTTGAATCTGTGACTAACTCCACTGCTCCAAGCTGCCTCTGTACTACCCAGGCCTTGTCAAAACTCATCAGAACTGCCCATTTTACTATGGAGGTATTTTGGGTCTCTTTAGTATTTCTTACCCTTTCCCATTCATTAGGCAAAAAGAACCCCAAGTCACATTTACAGCAACCATTGTAACTCAGCCAAAACAGGTGTCCTTGAAAAATCAAGCTAAAGGGAAGAAAAAGGAGCCAGCCTAATGGCTCCATTAATTTTTAGATCTACTGCTTAATTTTTCACCAGCCTCATTTCCCAAGTTGCATTATCTTGGTCCAGATCTTTTCCAGTCTGGGCACATGGGTAGGTAATACGACACTCCTGAACTTTGCAGTTTGATTTTGTCTTCATCCTGATAACTGTAAGACTGTCTTTCCCAAGTCCATAGACCAGCTCAGAGAAAAAGCATTCAGCTAAAGGGCCATTTGGAAGGAATTTGGTAAATGTTCCTCAACTGTCATGGATCACGCTCTCCAGAACCTAATTGAGAGGGGCATTTGAGTGAGAAGGAGGCCGCTAAACACATTAGTGACATTTGGGAAGATCTGGGTTTCTTGACATAGTGCAGCATCAGAACATAATATGCATCAGAGACTTTCCTCAAATAGCTTTAATTGCATTTTGATGTCCTGGTGACTGTGAAGATTATTTTTAAATCAAATTGGTGCATTATAATTACATTTAGTTTTAATTAAGTTGATGCATTTGCCAAGCAGTAATGTACTTAAAGAATGGAAAGAAGACACCAAGGGAGTCTTATTCTGTCTTACTCTGACACAAAGGCTCTTCTTTTCCTATTTTATGGAGAGTTTGTAAAACCTTGCAGGGTGAAGGACAGGAAAATGTAAATCACAGGCCAAAAAGCCAGTGCAGACCCATGAACGGGGCACTGACAGGGAATCAGGGAAACTGTGTTCTGGTTTTGGGTCTGCCACTGGTCCACTGCTTATCTTTGCATAAGTCACAGTTATTCTCAACTCTTGCAGATAATTAGAATTTAGAGAACATTTAACCATACAGATTTCCAAGTGGGATTGGACTCTCTAGGTCTAGGTGGAGCCTAGGAATCTCTGTTTGAATAGTACTCTTTACTTACGGCTTGTAACAAGTGGCTTAACCATTCTAACCACAGTTTTCTCCTCTGTGAAATGTTATTTGCTTGGGTAACCTCATGGATTTGCTAAAAGAACTCAAGAAGATGCTAGGAAAAATTATGAAAGCTTTGAAATGGGCAAAAAGGATGACTCATCTGTCTGGTGCACCCTTTCAGGTTACTTCGCCCCTTTCAATGCCTTTGACCTAGTTTACACCTCATGCAAGTTGTAGAAAACTGATTATGCAAATGATTCTTGCCCATAGAGAGGCAAGTGAATTGTGCCTGGTGGAATGTCATTAGTTGTTACCCCTTACCCTGTGAATACTGTCTGGTTTTATATCTACCTGTAAATTCATGTCAGCATTCCTTATTGCCTACATATATGTGACGCATCCAGGTGTGACATCTTACTGGTGCTCTCATTAAGTCAAGTAAAACTTTTGACATGTGTTCATTTTCCATTTGTATGACAGTCATGATTTTATCTTAATTAAAAAAATTTTCCTTTAACAGGAATACACTCATGAACACACTCTACAGATCACAAGCTTCCTGGTTTTACCAACCAGACTTAACAATTCCAATAGACTTGCAAGAAGTGGTATGAGTGCCCAATATGGGATAAATTAATACATTGCCTACATTTGCTGATCAAAATAGAATTGTCACTATTATCAGAGAGGAGCACTACTACCATTAACATAGGACGGAAAGTGTGGGGTAGAAGAAAGACTAGTGGACTCACCTCCATGTTTTCTATCCTGAGCCTCTAATTTCTACCTGTGAGTTCCTGGGCTTGGCTCTTCCACCTTCCCTCCAAAAAGATAAAGAATCATAAATTGTCTCACTGGAATGTGAACTTAACAGCCAGGTGTCCATTCACCAAGCATTACCAAATTTTAAAATAGTCTTTCCAGCGTCAACATTGGAATCAATGTAGTTACCTAAATATTCTCCTGCTCCTGCAATGAATTTTCACTACCTCTTTTTGTAATGGAGTTTGCATTTGCCCCCCATTTGGTACCTCTTCAGATAATTCTCTGATTTGGATGTTTAACTCATTCTTCACCTAGCCTTTCCTCACAGGAAAGAGGGACTGCTCTAAAGAGAGTGCCAGGCTTTGTGGGTACCCATGATCGTCTTCTTTCTGGGGGCTCAGCTGTTTCAATGCCCCTCTGAGGTGCTGTTGTAGCTTCCTGTACCACCTTGCACCCACAGCCCTTCACACTGGGTTATAACTTCTGGTTATAACCCAAGACTGCCTGAGCTCTTTGAGAACAGGGCCTGTGAATAGTTCTCCCAGCAGAGAGCAAATGCTTGGTCATCATGTGATGAGACTAGAATGAAGCAAATCCTGGAAACAGCCACACAAGGGTTAAAACCATTTTTAACTAAATTTCAAGCAGTGCTTTGAAAACATCTGAAAGAGATAAATTCAGGCCATCCCATCTCCAGAAGTTCTTGCAAATAAATACTAGCTAATGAGAAAACTGGTTGCCTGCTTTCTTTCAGACTTGCCCATGGAAAATCTGAGACTCACTGCTTCTGAGAGTGTGGCAATTCACAAATCTAAATTTATATTTGGGGTTACAAAAGAATGTTTTTCTTGGAAGCCTCTTAAATGTAGGTGTTTTGACATACATTGAAGTGGTAACTAATTTGTGTCTCTTTTAGAGTTTAATAATATTGAAAAATCAGTTCCCTCTTTTCTTGGCTTATAAGTCTTTTTTTCTTTCCCTTCTCTTTTTTCCACCCTTATGAAAAATGGCCATTATCATATAAATCTGTTTGAGGAGAACTAATAAAAATGAAAATGACTTAGATGTGGGATGTCAAAATGAATTCTTTGGGATAGGCATTATATGGTCACTAAATAGGCATTTAAACCTTTAAGTCTTTTATTTACTCTTGATCCTTTATTTCAGAGTCCATGTGATGTTTTAGGGGTTTGTGTTTACTTACAGTTGTTTACATCTGCTGATTATTTACATAAAATATCAACTCAGCAAAGTTATAAAAGTTATTCTTATTGCTTTACAAAAGGTGCCTTGGTGTGAATAATAAGAGATAACTCCAAGACTGTTTTTCAGACTTTTGAGTCCAAAACAATGAGGATAATGGGACTGGCTACATTGTAACTGTTGAAAGCAGGATTTACTTTCTCAAAAAAACTAACCATGGGTTATCAAGCTTTGGATATCTGTGTGTGCACGTGTGTGTGTGAATGAATGTGTACTGGAGTGTGCATAAGTGTATGGATGTGCATATATGTGTATGAGTGTGTGATTGTGTGTGAGTGAATTTGTGTATATCTGACTATGACTCTGAGTGTGTGTGGGAGTGTATGTGCATATGTAAGTGTATCTCACACACATATTTACCCACTTGGCCAGAAGGATGATCTGACACATGGTCTATGTGAATTCACAGAGGAGTATATAATGATAATGACATCAGTATTGATTGTAATGAGGTTCTCACTACTATAATGGGGTTCTCTGGTTTGTTTTTCAAGCAATATTTTAAAGAGCTTTGCTCATGAATTAAGCTGACAGTCCATAAACTGTGATTTCCAGGGCTCTTCAAAAAAACTTGATACTAAGGGTTGCTGGCAGAAATTGCCTAAGCCTTTTAATTACAGAAGGTTATCTATCATACTATACAAGCCTGTTATAGTAGAACCTGGGTGGCTTATTAATGTTATCAGAACTCAAATCTTCAGCAATCGTCTGGAGACCCCATGCATGATGGCATTGCATCTTGGGTGTCAGTGGTAAAATTCCATACCTGTAGCATGTCATATCAGCAACTGCAAAACCTATTCCAAAGATAAATATTGGATATCACAGGCCCTTTTTGCTGGGACAATTAGAGAAAGTCTCATTAGGTGTTCCCAAAGGCCACAGAGAGCCTTTAAACTATGTTTTGTATATAATATATCCTTAGGGTAGTGTTGTTCAGAAGACTAGGAGAAAAAACATATTGTGCAAAGATGCAAATTATGAAGAGAATGTATCTAAAATATACTGTGTGGCTCACTTTGTACTGGACATGAAATCTCACATTTTACTTGTATTGTCTCATTTAATATTCAGTCTCCCTAGAAAGGAGAAAACTGAGGCTCCAAGAAATTAAACAGTTTGCTCAAATTGATGCAGATAGTGTTAGAGTTGGAAAGTAGACCCAGGCCTATCTGACTCCCAAATACTGCTCTTTCCTGCCCTGTCACCTTCTCTCTCCTACTCTGCCCAGGATGATGAAAGATAGAGAATTGTCATGGTCTGCATCCGCTCCAGAGGTGTGGGTGGACAATAGCAAATGGATTTACGAAGAAGTTTATTTTGTACTGAAACCATAGCAAAGCCAACTGTGGGAAGTCTCTGCCTTTATGCAAGGTTTGGAGACTAACGATACGACCACAGAACTTCCAAGAAGAGTAGTCACTGCCCTAAGAATAAGAGCAGCCACTGGCTCTGCCTCTCTGAGGTTCCTCCTTCGCCCAGCTGTGAGTGCTTCAGTAAAGGCTCACCAGGCTTCCTCCAAGTTACCTAACCCCTTTGTTATTTGCAAGTGGGACCACACCTACTTTTGGTCTCCCCTTCTACAATTTCTCTTGACAAACAATATCCATCATGGGCTCAAGGCCCATCTCCTCCAGGAAACAGGCCCTGACTAACCCCTCTCAGCTTGGTTTGCTTCCTTATTTATAGTTTCCTTTTGTTTTTTGAGACAGGGTCTCGTTCAGTGGCCTGGGCTGGAGTGTAGCAGCATCATCATAGCTCACTGCAACCTCAAACTCCTGGGTTCAAGCAATCCTCCTGCCTTGCCTCCTGAGTAGCTAGGGCTACAGGTGCCTGCCACCACACCCGGCTAATTTTTCCAATTTTTGTAGAGATGGGGTCTCACTTTTGCTCAGGCTGGTCTCAAACACCTGATCTCAAGTGATCCTCCCACCTTGACCTCCCAAAGTCCTAGGATTATAGGCATGAGCTCCTGTGCCTGGCCAGTTTCCATTATTTTATCATGGACTAGATTTGCCCACTAATTGTACATGCCAGGCACAGCATTAATTCATTTAATCTCCACAATACTCATTCATTCATCAGATGTTTACTATCCACTATGCATCTCCTATGTTTCAAGGACCGACCCATGCTCTATGCATATAAAGGTTAATGATTACAGAGTTATTCTCATGGAGTTTACAGGAGAGAGAGAGAGATTAACCAAACAAGTCCAGAAATATATAAATACAAGTTGAGATAAGTGTTTTGAATGAAAGAAATATGGGATCATGAAAGTATGTAACAGAGAAATCTAACCCAGGCAGGTGGTAACAGGAAAGGCTACACCACAGAAATGAAATCTGAGTTGAGATCTAGTGGATGAATAATAGTCAACTGGAAGAGCATGTGAGTGTGTGTGTATGTGTATGTGTTGGATGTGGCAGTGGTGGTGGACAGGAGGATGGGGCAGAGAGCAAGCCAGTGTGGATGGATCAGAGAGGTCACCATGGACAAGACTGTGTGGGTCCTGGAATCCCCAGAAAATGTTCTGGACTATACCCAAGGGCAATGGAAGGCCATTGGAGAATCTTGAGCAGACTTAAGCCAGGCACAAGGAATGTCTCCTTTACAAGCCAGGACAGAGGCTCGAATGGCTTGGGTTACTTTTCTAGGAATTGTAGGGGTCACACGGCTGGTAAATGGCTTGTCTAGGACTTAAACCCAGGTCAAGGGATGGCCACACTTTTTATTCTTAAACATTCAGTGAATCTGTGCTGATTTTTTTTCTCACTCTCTCTTTTCTCTCCCCCTCATTTCTTAGTTCTGAAAAGGAAGCATCTGCTATCTACTTCTGGAGTATGAAAATAAAATGATTGGAACTAACATTATTAAGTTCCTACAATGTATGAGATATTGTTATCTAATCACGTCCATCCTATAAGGGCAGGCCTTATTACTCATGTTTTCAAGATGAGAAAACAGAAAGTTAGGCAATAGACCCTCTAGTTAGAAAGTAGAGGAGCAGGGAAGTGAATCCATTCTGTCTGACTTCAAAGTTCAGATGAAACCCAGAGCACTGCAGAGTCACCTTAGCGTATTCTCCACCCATAATGGATAGGAAGTGGGGGCAAGACTGGAACACAGAGACCAGGTGGGGTCTTCTACAACAATCCAGGTGCGAGATGAAGGTGGGGATGGATATGGTAGATTTTAGGCAAATTCCTACTCAAAGAGAATGAGTAGGAATCGAACAGCAATGCATTTTGGGCAGGAGGTAGAAGAAGGCCTCCCTGGGTGGCTTGAGGCCCGGGTAGAGGGTGACATCATTCACTCTAAGCGGCAGGTTTGTGGGAGGGAGGGGAGAGCCCACCCGTTTTTTGGGAGTAGCAGGTAGACAGGTCCGACGAGAGGTCTAGATCACTGGCCTTTGGTAGAGAAAGCTTTCCTTATTATCGAGCAGATATACAGTGAATGCTTCCTGAAGTGATGCTTCATCTGCTCTGATTTATGATGGTTGGCTTTGCTTGTTGGGCCTTCTTTGGCCTCAAGGTCACACTCCTAACATTCCCCATCCCCTCGTTTCCTGTGTTTTCTTTCCTGAGGACCATACCCAGTGTGCTCCTCTGGATCAGAATGCGGGTGGTTAAAAATGGTACTTTATTAAAAGGATTTTTTTCTACCTTATGGTTCGAGGAGAAAAAGATAATTCACAAAGCCTCGGTTCATTCAAGAAATTATACCAAATCCCCAAAGCATTGCTTTACACATTCTAAATCATGTGCCTGGCTTTTAAAATGGGAACCTACAATCTCCTGGGAAAAAAAGAGCGATTTATCACTCCAAGCTTGCAGTCTATGTAATACAGACATTTCACTCCTGGGAATGAATAGTCCTATTTGCCTCAAAGCAGACGTGTAAACGTGACCAGACAACTTGACTTTTAATGGCCTGCAACCAACTAAAATAAGCACACAAAGTTACGACCACCACCAGGCAGTTAAACATCATTCTTTGGTATCCCAGTAACATTCTGTATTTCTCTGCAACTGCTTTTTTCTTTTTTAAATTTGCTGACTTCAGAATAATCTTCTACTATAAAACTGTGGGCCCTGTATAACAGGAAGTCATTAAATCTTAAATTTTAGATACCCAAATGACATTCTCGAAAGGGACCCAATGTACTGTACTTACTGCAAAGTAAATACATGTCATCCTTGTCTCCATCAGCAGGTAGTTAATTAACTGTGGACCGTCAGCTGAAGGCACGACACCATCCTAGCAATGAATCCTAGGCAGGCTCTGCTGCCCCGACTCACGGGCTGTCATGTATCTGACAGAACAGGGCTTCACTTGGTAAATACCATCTCCTCCTCGCGCACCGACGGTGCCAGAACTGTTCAGGAAATGGTCATGGTTCCAGCCGGTGAGTTCAGCATGACAATTTTACTCGATGATGGAGAAAGCTCAGATGCACAAGAGCTTAGCTGTCTGAACAAAACTAAGGAGCCAGAATCAGGCCCTGAACTCTGCCCTGGAAAGACCCAACAATCAGACCCACGGCAGCAGATAGCTGACTTTGGGGTGTGAGCCAGGGAGAATTGCCAGACTCCAGCAGGTTAAATACATCTGCTATGACGTCTCACTGGATACCAAACCCAGTCTGAGGGGTGGCGGAGCTGCTGGGGTTGATCCTGATGGCCTATGGAACCCTGGAAACAGTGTCGAACTAGTGCCTTCGATGATGCTCTCCTTTTCTAGGGGGTTTGGGGAAAGTGGAAGAGGAGGAGGCTGATTTCACTGAGGCGGGAACTATGCCTGGGAATGACACAAGCCTGAAGATGTGGAAAAGCCCAGGTATTTAATAGCTCCTGGGTGGAGAGGCAAGGCCTTCCTCCAGACGGAGGCTATTTTCCCAATGCTCTGGCAATTAAACAGTTTTCAGTGCTAATTTCTCCCTGCTTTCTTTTCAGAAGAGGAAAGAACCAATCTCCAAAGGCCTATTTGACCGGAAAAGCAGCCTCGTCTATCCTCCTCTGGGATGGGAAAATATGGAGCTTTTTTCTGAGATTAGTTACATTTTGGGGTCATGAATGGAGAAAAGTAGAAAAGTCTTTTCCTTGAGATAGGCCAGTGAACATCCCATTATAAAAATTATAATAACTACCCATTACTGAGCATTTATGACAACCTATGTGCTTTATGTGCATTTTTCATTTCAGCCTCACAAATACCTCAAGGGGAAGAGGTCATTATTATTCTCTTATGGATAAGGAAATCAGAGTAGAGAGATGTTTATAAATTGCTAAAGGTCACCAAGTAGGATGTGAACCCAGGCTTGACTCCAGCTTAACCACCCATGGAAACTGAGGAACCTCAAGCTATGGTCAAGAGAAAGATTCAGATTTTGTCACAAAATTCCCCTTATGCTCCCCAGTGTTTTCAATTACTATGAAGTGAATGGTTCCAAGTTGACCTCGATAGTTTTAGTTTGATTCTTCCATCAATGTTAACTTGAGGATTAAATACACTTTTTGATTCCCTATTAGACCCCAAGTGCATCTGATACTCAGCCTTCATGAAAACTCCCATTGGCAGCTCTGTTGACCACATACTAATATTAAAGCAGTGCTGTCCAAAGCACCACCTACAAATTCATCAGAACTGCAGATTCTCAGGCCCTGCCCCAGACCTGCTGAATCAGAAATGCTGGGGATGGAGCCCAGCAATCTGTATGTCAACCAGCCCTGTAGGTCATTGGACGTGTGCTAAACTTCGAAAATCATTGCAATGCGGATCATTGCATTAGGAGGCGCACAAAGGGAATTTTTTTCTTATGGAAAAATATTGACTTAAAATTTTTTTCATTCATTTTTTTTTTTTTTAATCTTTTTACCTCATTTCCAAATCTTCATTCTCCTGTGGTACAAATTTGTACAAGGCAACATAGGTGTTCATCTGTAATGGGTCTTTGGAAAGAGGTCCCTAAAAAGAAAGTAAAAACAAAAATGAGAAAAGGAAGGAGGAAGAACATGAGAGAAGAAAGAAAATAGGAAATGGAGACGTTATTGCAATGTAATTTCAGTGTATGCATCTTAAGTGTTAAAATATCTGTTATTAAAGATTTCCTTTCAAATTTAGGTTTATTTTTAATTTCACAAATTAGTTTGATTTTACTACAAACCATTTGAAAACAATTATTTGGAGCTCTTTGTCAGAAATACTGAAAATTTCTTCAAATATATTTTCTTTGATGTTGTTGTTCATGAAAATTAATACAGGTTTGGCCCCAGGAATGGGAATATTCTCTCTAAAGAAATAGGGACACGTGAATAGCTATAAACAACTCTCACTTCCTAAAATTAACTTTTTATCAATTAGCCTAAAAGTTGGTATCTAGCATATAGAAGGGAACCAGATATGTTCATCTGGAAATTATTAATAGTTCATTTATGTTAAGGAAAAAACATAGACTTTGCATCTTTGCATCAGACTGATTTAGTTATATCTACTGGCTTTGAACTCTTACAATAATGATAATAAAAGCTACCATTTTGGACAGTTTACTGTGCTCCAGGCATTATATATTACATGCATTAGCATCCTTGAATTTCACAACAACCTTGTTGGGTAGATTTTACTGTTGTCCCCAATTTACAGACTATAAAAGACTTTTGTGAGTGTAATATAAATATAGCTATTATTACTAACCAAATAAATAAAAGATTTATACTTTATAATAAATAAGTTAAAATTAAATATCATGTAATATATAATTGTATAATACATATAAATATGTAATAATACAATAACTACATGATATATGTATAGAAAACTTAAACAAAAGTTGCACACAACTGTATGTATCCTTTTAACCTATGATTCACTTTACTATTCAGTGTTCAGGTAGCTTATACCATTTTATTTTATTCTATTCTGTTCTAATTGTGTATATATATATA
Organism: Lemur catta; assembly: GCF_020740605.2. Taxonomy (NCBI): domain Eukaryota; kingdom Metazoa; phylum Chordata; class Mammalia; order Primates; family Lemuridae; genus Lemur; species Lemur catta. Next base: position 145,944,431 of record NC_059128.1, read on the forward strand.
TAAATAAACATATAAAATATAATATATACTTACTATAAAATATGGTCATAATATATCATATAATTTTATAATTTACATATTATATAGTACATATCTACTTGTATGTCATTTGTAACAGAAACAAAAGGTGCACAATACAATACTTATCCTTTTTACCTTTTATGCACCGTGATATTTCTGCTTATTCCATGATATCTATGTTGTAGAACATTATGCTCCATTATTATATCCTATTCTATAAAAATGCTGGTCTGGGACCCACTGAACTGATTTCATGACCCCCCCTGGGTGGTGACCTGCAGTGTGATCTAAGGATTCCTTCTGAGTTGTCTTCTGTGACAGCCATAAATACCTGGTGGTTTATGTTCTTTGCTTGGTCTCTGAAATCGTCAGTGCCATTTTCTGGATACGTAAACACTGAAGGAGACAAGAGAAAGCAGGTGCTTTATGAATCCAGTCACCATCTTTTGGAAATGTGCCTGAAAGATGGCTTTATTTATTCCACGTTCTGTAGCTTCTACCTGACTACTTGTTGCCTTTCCCTCATCCTTAGTGACCAGGCTTTCAGGTCCTCTTCTAGGTGACACTTCCCCTGCCTCCCCACATGGCATGCTGTGCCACCTTCCCTGCACTCCCACATGCCTGGCTAGCACTCAACCCCTGGCATTACTTGGCAATTTTGTGTTCAAAATTTGGTCTCACTTGGCAGTGTTCTTCTCAGGAGCAGAAAACCATGTCACTCATCTTTGTTGAATGCACCAAACTAAAGGGATGGTGGGTGAGGTATAGTCCAATTTAGTTGTATTTGAACTGTCTTTTCTAAATATCAGATTCTTTAATCTATTATATATTCAATACCTTGATTCTGGTTTCTTGATGATACCTATATCCTATTTTGCAGATTAAAGCTTTAATTTTAAACTTGAAAATATTTCCTTGACCTCTATTGTCAATGCATTGGGGCTATTATTTGTTTTTTTCTTTCAGTGTATGCTTGGAATATATAATTCTCTTTCTTTTGTATTTAAGCAGCTAATATGTGGCCTTTGATATAAAACAAGCCTTCTCAAAATGGGGAGGAGTTTTTACCATCCTCATATATGGCTGTGGGGGTCCCTGACGGAAACTGGAGCATCTGCCTTAGCTAGCTTGATCTGCTTAATCTACGCTGGTGACTAACATCATAGCCTTATCATTCTTATCGCATGTATCTTCCTTAAACAAAAATGTGGCAAATGGTTCAAAGCTGTGGTGTCTAAATTAATCTACCATTTAGATGACTTGACATTTTAAAATAACACATTGCTGCTTTATTCTTCCTTTTGATTTCCCTTCAGATTATCAAGGAAATATCAGTAGAGGGAGGGAAATACCACAGAAAGCTCTATAACCTACTTCATTAGTGCAGTGACACTCTCCACTGTTCTTAAAATAGACTCAACAACTGTGATGTAGAAAACATGCTTCAAAATGAGAGCCCTTATAAATATACTGATGCTTATTAAAATATCCATTCCCAGTTTATAGTTCCAGAGTTTATGGATGTAATTCCATTATCTGGAGGAAGCCAATATGCAGTTGTTGGTGGAGCTCTAATTTGTAGTAACTAGAAAATGAAGGCCCCGTTATATGGGCCTTGTCTGCCTCAATATTTGGGCACTCAACTTGTTGTTTACTAGCGTGAAAGAGTAGAGATTAGCAAAGCCTTTTTCTGATATCATGTGATTATTTGAAACCCTCGTGTAAATAGTTGATTTCATACGTATAAAACTGGATACTTTAAAAGAATATTAAATATGTGCGTGGAAACATGCAAAAAGAATCTTCCTAGAAAATTCTTGACTTGGGACAAAAAGGGGAAATACATAACGTGAATATGCAACATTCAATTTGGATGGATTATGCAATTTTGTATTAATAATTTCACATTATTTTAGCTTTTTATTGAATATCCATCTGGCCATCTGGTTCAAAATGGGTATCATTTTTGTGAACTGTGCTGAAAATTATTTGATGTGACCCCAAATGTGTTTTCAGATATATGGTTGCAAGCAGAAATGGAAGGTTGCAAAAATAATTCTATTCCTTCTGGCCATTTCTAAGACTTTAAGGGAAGATGAAAAAAGAAAGGTAACTGTTTTACTAAAAATATATCATATACCTTTTATTTCTGGTGCTTTAAATTCTTTTATTAAAAGTAATTTGGATGCTTATTTCACCCATGACAAATATTCAAAGAATATGTCCATTATGCAGGCATATTTTCTAATGTTACAGAAGCAAAATGAATCTATAGTTTTTACCACATGCCCAAAGAAGGTTCTTCTTTTGCTTTCTCATATGTTATCTACCTTTTTTTACTTGCAGACCTGTGAGGACTATGTCTGCCACTGGTTTTTTAGTGAGATGATTATTTGGTTTGTCTTTTCTAACCTGTGATGTAGCAAGTTACATTACTGGATAATCAGACATTGACTCAAATTGGTGTCCTTGGAATAAGTTCAATTCGGTAATTATGCAATATGTTTTAAAATAAATTGTGGATTCAGTTTACTAAGATTTCATTTCAGGCTGCTGCATCTATTAATATATTCAAAAGAGAGACTGGCCAGTGATTTTCCTCTCTCACACTGTCCTTGTTTGGTTTTGAAGTCGGTATTATACTAGCCTCATAAACCAAGTTAGAGAATGCTGCTGCCCTTCCTCCTTGCTACTTCTTGTTTCTCTGAAAGAGCTTATGTAATCTGGAAATTTTCTATTCCTTAAATGTTTGGTAGAATTTACTTATAAAGTTGTTCAGGACTGGTATTTTTCATTGTGCAAAATTTAAAATATTGATTCAGATTCTGTAAGGGTTCTAAGCAAATTCAAGTTTTCTATTTCTATTTCTTCTTGAGTCAGGCTTTAATCATTGATATCTTTCTTGATATCTGCCCATTTAAAAAAGTTTAAAAATTTATTGGCATGAAGTTGGTTATTAAATTCTTTTATTTTCTTTTCAATCTCTGTTATGTTCCCATTTTTAATATTATTTTTTGTTTCATCTTTCTCTTTTATCTTAAAACATCCCTTAGAGATTGTAAATGTTATTTAAAAAACCACTTGATTTATTGATTTATCTTTGTAATTTAATAATTTCTGCTCTTATGTTTATTATTGCCTTTCCTTGCTTTCTTTGGGTTTATTCTATTTTCTGACTTCTTAAATGTGGTGCTTAAATTATTACTTTTCAGACTTATTTTTTAATAGTATAATTTTAAAGCTAAATGCTCTAATCACAAGTATAGACCTATCTGACAAGTTTTGATATGTGTTGTTTTCATTATTACTTAGTTTTAAATATATTGCCATCTTCATTATGAATTCCTTTTAACACATGAGCTTTTAAAAAGTGTTTTAATTTCCCGAATTATTGGTTTTCCTAGTTAGCTTTTGACTATTGATTTCTATCTTATTTGCCCTGTGGTCAGAAAGATATTTTCTGTAAAATGTTAATTATTTTAAATTCATGAAACTTGCTTTATAGTCTGCTAGGTGATCAATGTTTTGAATTGTTCCATGTGTTCTCAAAAAATGTGAATCCTCCACTTGTTAAAGTGTCCTTTTTAGTCAACTACATTAGGATTGTCAAATGTGTCATCAAATCCTCTGTCTCTATACTGAACCCTTTTGTCTATCTGATTTGCCAGTGACAAAGGCACCTTACAATCCCTTACTGTGAAGGGGAATGCCAATTTTCCTAATAATTTGGTCAATTTCTCCTTGAGTTTTTATCATTTTTCAGGCTATGTATTAGATATATGCAAGTTTATAATTTATATCTTCTGATGAAGTGGACATGACCATACTTTTTATCTCTAGTAATACGTTTTTGGTCTTAAAGTTCATTTTTTTGCACATTAATATGGCCAAATGATTTTTCTTTTGCTTAATATTTGCCTATGGTTTTCCTTGGTTTCTACATCTCAAAAGTTCTTCATTTTGCCTGTGTTTTCCTTTTTGTTCCCCTTGTGGTAACTTTAAAAAATAGCTCCTTCACTTTTCAACTTTCTATATCCTTATCTTTTAGATAGTTATAAACAGCATATAGGTCATTTTTAAAAATCCAGTCTGACAAACTTTATCTTTTATCTGGTGTTTAGTTGGTTTACATTGATTTTGTTTACTGGTAAGTTGGGATTCCTTCTTAACATTTTATTTTGTACTTTCTATTTGTCCCAAAATTGTCCCCAAAATGCTTTTTCTAGTATTCGCCACCTTCCCTTATTTATTTATTTTTATTTCAGCATATTATGGGGGTACAAAAGTTTAGGTTACATATATTCCCCCTGCCCGCCCCCCCGAATCAGAGCTTCAAGCGTGTCCATCCCCTAGACGGTGAGCATCGTACTCATTATGTATGTATATACCCATCCCGTCTTCCCCCCCTCACAACTGCACGACACCTGATTAATGTTATTCCTAAATGTGCTCTTAGATGATGATCAGTGAAACCAATTTGATGGTGAGTACATGTGGTGCTTATTTTTCCATTCTCAGGATACTTCACTTAGTAGAATGGGTTCCAGCTCTATCCAGGAAAATACAAGAGGTGCTATATCACCATTGTTTCTTATAGCTGAGTAGTACTCCATGGTATACATATACTACATTTTATTAATCCACTCATGTATTGATGGGCACTTGGGTTGTTTCCACATCTTTGCAACTGCAAATTGTGCTGCTATAAACATTTGAGTGCAGATATCTTTTCTATAGAATGTCTTTTGTTCTTTTGGGTAGATGCCCAATAATGGAATTGCTGGATCAAATCGTAGGTCTACTTGTATCTCTTTAAGGTATCTCCATATTGCTTTCCACAGAGGTTGCGCTAGTTTGCAGTCCCACCAGCAGCATATGAGTGTTCCTGTCTCTCTGCATCCATGCCAACATTTATTGTTTTGGGACTTTTTGATAAAGGCCATTCTCACTGGAGTTAAGTGATATCTCATTGTGGTTTTGATTTGCATTTCCCTGATGACTAGAGATGTTGAGCATTTTTTCATATGTTTGTTGGCCATACTTCTGTCTTCTTTTGAAAATTTCTATTCACGTCCTTTGCCCACTTTTTGATTGGGTTGATTTTTTCTTGATGATTTTCCTGAGTTCTAAATAGATTCTAGTTATCAGCCCTTTATCAGGTGTGTAGTATGTGAAAATTGTTTCCCATTCTGTAGGTTGTCTGTTTGCTCTCATGACAGTTTCTTTGGCTGTGCAGAAGCTTTTTAATTTAATCAGGTCCCATTTATTTATTTTTGTTGTTGCTGTGATTGCCTTTGGGGTCTTCAGAAATTCTTTGCCTAGGATAATGTCTATAAGGGTTTTTCCCACATTTTCTTATAGAATTCTAATAGTTTCACACCTTAGGTTTAAGTCTGTTATCCACCGTGACTTGATTTTTGTGAGAGGTTAAAGGTGTGAGTCTAGTTTCAGTCTTCTACATGTGGCTATCCAGTTTTCCCAGCACTATTTATTGAATAAGGAATCTTTTCCCCAGTGTATGTTTTTATCTGCTTTGTCAAAGATTGGATGGGTATATGAGGATGGTTTTATATCTGGATTCTCAGTTCTGTTCCACTGGTCAGTATCTCTGTTCTTGTGCCATTACCAAGCTAATTTAATAACCACAGACTTGTAGTATAGTTTGAAGTCTGGTAAATTAATACCTCCCATTTTGTTCTTATTGCCTAAAATTGCTTTTGCTAAATGGGGTCTTCTCTGGTTCCATACAAAGCGTAAAATTATTTTTTCTATATCTGTGAAAAATGATGTTGGTAATTTAATAGGGATTGCATTGAATCTGTAGATCACTTTGGGTAGGTATAGACATTTTAACAGTGTTGATTCTTCTGATCCATGAACATGGTATGGTTTTCCACCTGTTTACGTGCTCTGCTATCTCTTTCCCCAGTGTTTCAGAGTTCTCCCTGTAGAGGTCTTTTACCTCTTTAGTTAAATATATTCCTAAGTACTTTATTTTCTTAGTTGCTATTGTGAAGGGTATTGAGTCTTTGATTTGGTTCTCAGTTTGACCGTTATTGGCATATATGAATGCCTCTGATTTGTGTGTATTGATTTTGTATACTGAGACTTTACTGAATTCATTTACCAATTCCAGGAGTTTCTTGGTTGAATCCTTGGGGTTTTCTAGATATAATATCATATCATCAGCAAAGCGTGAGAGTTTGATCTCTTCTGTCCCCATTTGGACACCCTTGATTCTGTTGTCTTGCCTAATTGCTCTCACAAAGAATTCCAGCGCTATGTTGAATAGCAGTGGGGACAGTGGGCAACCTTGTCTGGTTCCAGTTCTAAGTGGGAATGCTTTCAATTTTTCCCCATTCAGTATGATGTTGGCTGTGGGTTTGTCATATATGGCTTGTATCATTTTTAGGTAGGCCCCGTCCATGCCTACCCTTTTTTAATTTTGAGTTGATTGGCTTTTTTCTCCTCATCACTTAATTTTATTCCTTTTCTGATTTGAAAGGTTTAATCTATTTTTTATTCTTTTTGTAGTTGTCCTAGACATTTTATGAGGCATATTTTTAAAAAATCTAAAGTGAAATAATATATTTAATCTCCTTCCAAATAATACAAGAATCTTTGAATGCCCATTTCCTACTTAAATATCAGTATTTTAATATTTTATTAACAACTTTTAAAAATATTATTTTTTTATGTAGCCAATGTTTGCTTAGATTTAACCACATGTTTACCACTTTCTTTGTTCTTTATTTCTTCTTACTTTTCAGTCTTTCTGTTAAGGTCACATTTTCCCGTTTGAAGTACATCCTTTTACAATTTTTGAGCATGGGTCCTTCTTAATTGCACTATAGATATGATTTTTGCCTGAAAATATATTCTTGAAAGATAGTTTTGCTTCATTTATAATTCTAAGTTAAGAGTCACGTTTCTTTTATCGTACAGAAGGTATCATTCTACTCTTATTTAGCTTCTATTGTAATTTGTAAGAAGTAACTGTCAGTCAAATTTTCATTCCTCTCCAGGTAATTTGTCTTTTAATGCATTTAATGTTTCCTTTTGTCTCTGAAATTCTGCAGTTCCACTAAGATGTGTCCAGGTTTAGATTTCTAAATTTGAGGAATGGTATTTTTAATCAGTTCTGGAAAATTCTCAGCCAGTATCTTCTTGAATATTGTTTCTCTCTGATTCTCTCTTTATGTTCTTCTAAAATGTCAATTAGATGCATGTTAGACTTTCTCACTTACATTCCATGTCTCTTTTACTATCGTGAACTCCAATGCTTTGTCTCCCTGGCTATTCTCTGCAATTTCTTTGGCTCTATATTTTAGGGAACTAATTCTCTCTTCATTATGTCTAAGATGCTATTAAACCTGTCAATCAAATTTCTACCTTTTTAAAAAAAATTCTAGAAGTTCTATTTGATTTTTCTTCAAATTTGCCTATTTACTTTCCATAGTCTCTTATTGTTTTGTTATGTTTTCTAGCCCTTTTTTATATTTTAAATATACACAACTATATAGTTACATATGTCTTTATTTGATAATTCCAAAATATACAGTCTCTGAGAGTCTAATCACAAAATTGGTTGTTTCTGCCAGCTCCTACTCATGATGGCTTATTTTCTCATGTGTTCGGTGAATCTTGATTGTTAGCTCATGTTCTTTGAAAGTTCCATTTGTGGGAAGTTTTTAATATCTGGGTTAAAATTCTCTTCCTCCAGAGAGGCTTTACAGTTGCTTCTGCCTAATGCCTGGTGATCTTATCACACCCGGCAACTTTAAATTAAACTAAAATTTCATATTATTTTACTTTGCTCATACATAGCATGAATTCAGTCCCTAAACCCAAGTAAGAAGACTTTCTTTTCTTCTTTCCTCCTTCCTTCATTCCCTCCCTCCCTCTGTCTATCTCTCTTTCTCTCTCCTCCCCACTCTCCTTGTTTCTTTTCTTTTCTACCTAAATTAAGGCTGGTATAACATATTCTTCTGCAGGGGATTGTCTTTTTCTAGTGACACTAAAGATGCCTTTTGGGGTATTAGCATTTTTCTAAAGGGCCTCTCATGTAACCTAGTACCCTGCCCACTCCCCAGGTTTTGTCCTCTAGTGTTCATACATGGGGTCTATTATTGTCTAAGCTGAGGCCCCAGGGAGATGCAGAGGAAACATTAGCCTTTACCTGCTTATGTCTCTGGATTCATGTTTTAGTGTCCTTTCTATACTCTAAGGAATTTACTTATTTTGCTGCATGCTCAGTCATGCATTAACTGGAAATTTAAAAAAAATTCCTTCTCAACAGTTTTAGGAATGCTAAACTGGGAAAAATTTCTCTGAACATCCAGCTCTCCACATTGATAGAAGGGGAATCTTTTATGCTTTCAAAGAGATCTTTACCTGGTCTAGATACAAAATGTGTGTTGTAGAAACATACCATAAATACTTGCATCTGTAATTTAGGAATTGTCCACTGGAGGGGTACAAAATCCAGGGATATCTGCCAACTTAGCCATTAAAAAATATTCTGCAGGCAAGGATAAATTTTCTAAATCAGAGCTTGCCCTTTTTTCTCTCTGGACATAATTTCTTTGCTTTGGTGCAAAGTGAGGTAATATCAGATTTTGTAATATCCTCAAGTGGATGTGAATAACCCAGTCCTTTTTGAAGACAATTTCTAGGGATTTGTATTGCTTGTATCCTGTTCTCTCTGTTTCTCTTCCAAGAAAATTATGATCACATACAGTCATTCTGAAATGCAATTATTAAAAGCAGCCAGTAATGTTGTTCTATGGCATTTCAAGCTGAAATGGGAAGCCCAGAATTTTACTTCTCCCTTGCTCATTACTTTGTTATGAGTGAAGTTTCTAGCAGTTTAGCCAGAGGTGAAGGCCAACAATTTTCCTCATCTATATTCATGATGCATCCAGGAATAGTGTTGAAACAACAACCAGAAACACTCAGACCTGTCCAAGATCATTTATATGAGAGAAAGCAAAGACTGCACTCTTAGTAGGAGAGAAATTAATTGTACCCTTCTTCTAAGGTGGCTTTGGAAATATTCCTCAGGGAATTTGACATAATACCTGGCTGGAAGAAATAACATCTGTGTGCACTACATTTACTTTTAGGACATAAATGAAACATGTAATGCAGAACTGGTTGAGACTGGTCTCCCAAACACTGATTCTGAAAAGCCAACACCCTCCTTGCCATGATTGAGAAGATCAGTGGGAACTTGAACCACATAAGTTGGGTGTTTTCTCTATGTTGTTTCTCAAACTGCATGGACAGGGGATTAAAACCAGTCAAAGGAAGATGTTTTGAAGCAAACTGCTGCATAATTAATCTCCCTAGCTTCTAAGGGTGCATTGTGAAGAAAGCTATTGCTGATCAAAGGAATTGTTAATAGATCTCCAAAGCTTTTTGGAATTTTATTGCTTTCTAGGTTCTTTCAACAGATCCCTTTGAATGAGGCTGTGAAAATTCCCCTTACCATAGAAGAGATGGAAAATAATCAACTCTGTGTCTTTGTGTGTAGTTTATTACTCTGTGAGTTAGTTTCCTTATCTACATGGTATATGTTGTAGTGTGTGTATGTGTGTTTGTGTATGTATTGGAGGGAGGGTATTGGACTGGATAACCTCAAATCCTACTTTCCAAATGTTAATGGCCATATGACCACATGAACCATAGATTCATATGCAGACTCTGAGTCAGCAGGTCTGAGGCAGCCTGAAATTCTGCATTTCTAACAGGCTTTCACATGGTGCCCAGAATGCTGGTTGGATGGGTCACAGTTGGAGTAATGAGGCTCTACCTGTATCTCTGATACTTTATGACCTTATGATGGCTTTGTTAATAGCAACCATGCCGCATATTGATGATTCCTAAATACAGCTCTTCACATTATAAAATCCTATCAGGCACATCTTTTGAGAGAAGAGCTCCCCAGGGTAAATAGAGGCCTTAGCTATTAAAGCAATTGGTGAGCAACAGCATCAACAGAACTGGACCAGATGGCCGAGGCAGAGAGTTAGCAGTGGGCACCTGCTGGGCACAATTCTGAGAAGCAGCAGATAGAATTTCCTGCCTGAATGGATATGAGGTGTGAGAGGAAGGGGGAGTCGAGGCTGACACCAAAAACTTTGGCCTAATCAACTGGTTGAATGGAGTTCCTATTGACTGAGCAGAGATAATTGTGGGAAGAGCCAGTTTGGATGGGTGGGTGGGTGAAGGGATCAAGAATAAAGTTGCATGTAATAACTTTAAGGTTCCTATTCCACATTCAGAGGGCAATTCCCAGTAGGCTATAGGCATCTGGAGACAGCAAAGAAGCCTAATGCTGGAGTTGAAGTTTGGGTGTCATCAATGTATGGATAGTGTGTACATTTACTATCTCACATAAAGGTCATAGCAACCCTATTGATTTGGTGTTATTACTATCTGCATTTCAGAGATGAGGCAATTGAAGCGGAGAGAGGCTAGGTCATTGCTTCAAGGTCACATGATCATTAGATGAAATCTGGCAGTCTGTCTCCAGAGCAAGGATGGGCCATGGACCAAAAACTTCTAGTGCAGTTAGTGATGAGGAGGCCATCAGCGATGTTGGCAGAAGAAATGTCAGGGGAAGGATGAAGGTGGAAGTCAGACTCAGGACTGAGCAGCCTACCGGACTTGAAGAATTAACATCCAAGCCTGATTTATACGGGAGTCCCTGATGAGTTAGTGCCTCAGATGTCGAAGAACTCTAGGACTGCTGTTTAGATTCTGTTGCTGGTCCTGCAATGCCAGACAGACCTGGCTGGGACAGCCCTGCCGTGTTGCTGCCCTGCTGTGACATTCCCCTCAAAGCCAACATCTTCTTCTAATGTGTCTCTCTAATGGCACTGCTAAGTGCTCAATGATTGTTTGCATTGATCTAAAAGTACACTTTTGCCATGTGATACCAAAGAATCCTTACCCTAACGGTAGGCATTAGCAGATGCATGAGGGCTTGGCAAGGGGGGTGTGGTAGTACGGTGAAAGCTGATGTTTATTGAGGAAGGAGAGTAACCGGGCAGCTAAGCACATGGTGCCTGTGGGAATCACACAGGCACAGTCCTAACATGCAAAGACACATAAATGAATTTCCAGAGGAAAGGAAGTGGAAGCAATATGGTGCAAGACAGCTGCTGCTGATGCAGCAACAAGCAGTATTGAATGCAGAACTTCTGCATCCAGGCTGGAAAAGGCAGGGGTGGGATTAGCATGGAGGGATCACTTCTGCCATGAGAGTGCATTCAGCCTCAGTTAGCAACGCAGGTCAGGACCTGCACCTTGCTGGACTGTGACGGATGTACTTTTGCTGATGGTAGTAAATGCTTCATAAATATGTTTTGATAAATGAGTAAAGGTTGAATAGTTATTGATGTCAAAAAGGCTCAGCAGGAACGCATCCCTAAGGGTCTTCTTAATGTTAGCAAGCAATAGTATGTGGTTAGTAATAAATGTTTTAGAAATTATTCAAACAAAGTCTTAAGCTATTAGAAGATTAAGTAATATTAATAAAGAATGTTTGACTGGATTGTATAGTTTTTGAGGGTCTTAGTTGTCTCTGCCACAGAAGGAGCCAAGTCTGAGGCCCCTGCCCTTGCTGGCCCCACGGCCGTCTGGTGTCAGGCACCTCAGGTATAGCATGGAGTGGCGTCTCTGTGATATGGTTGCTAGTCTAATTTAGGTCATTGGAGAAAATGATGCATTCACAAAAAGGTCTGAAAGTGACTCCTAAATCCTCATATAGCTAAGTCTATAAGGTATGAGAACTCAGGAGACAGAACTCAGGCAAATGTTTGAGTCACGGAAATCAACCAGAAACTACGCTCAGTTTCCCTCCAGAATATTGAACACTTGCCCTGGCTGAATTCCTGAGCTAGCAGAGAAGTAGGGATGGGAAATCGACTTCACCTGTCCACTGACCCTGACTCAAGTGATTCACATTTGTGCCGGGCCACCTCCCTCACTCACCACTGTTGCTGCGTTTCCTTAAGTCGTATTCGCCTCCTGGCCCATCAGCTTCCTCAGGAACCTCCACGAGATCTGAAGTCTTGGAGGAAAGAGGAAATAGCATGGGATGAGCAATGTTATATCAGTGGGTCAATGAACAGAAATTTTCATGTCAGTCAAAGAGCTAAGGTGGAATTTGCATGACACTTAAGAATCCAACAGTCATTATCTCATCTGTTTGGCTAACTTTCAGAGAGGCTGTGTCCTCTTGTGGGCACTTTACTGTCATTCAGGTGTCTGGCAGGCTCAGGCTGGCCATGCTAGGTACTCTGAGTGAATGCCTAGGTGCACAGGCCACAGTTAGGCTTCTTCCAAGGAACAGAAAACAAAGAAAAATCAAAATTTCTGCCCATATCTTGTTGCTTAACATTTTAAGTAAAACTGCAGCTCTTTCTACAGGTGAGTTTTAAGTATTAACTATGAAGAACAAGGTACACTACTGAGAATGCACCACTTACTTAGGTACGAGTTAAATGCTATTTCCATTGCTGCAAAAATCAGTTGTTTTTGTAATACTTACTCTGCCTTTTTTGCAATAAGAAAAGCGATAATCATGCTTCCACTTAGGTTACAGAAATAAAAAGAACAGTAACAATAATAATGTCAGGCACTCTAAACAGGTAATGGTTCCTGATCATTTGCCACATGCTGTTTTTAAGTACTTTATATGTATCATCTCATTTGTTCATCACAATAATTCTGCAATAGACCCATTTATCAGAGAGGAATCTGAAGCCCAGAGAGAATCAGTAACTCTCCTTGAGGTGCCACCGCTATTAAGTGGTGGAGTTGGGGCCCCGAATCCTGGGTGTTGCCTCCAGAGGGCGTGCTCTTAGGTGCCATGCTTCATGCAATGGTGCTCTGGGGCAGCTCCTCGGGCTGATGAGAGCCTTCGGGGTCGTCACACTGATAGCATGAAATTGGTTACTATAGTAGGGGTATTTACACCATGGAAACTGGCAAATGCTACAAGTCAGGGTCCAGCCACAAGCTGCTGGTTAAACATTTACCAGCAGACCACTGATTGCCTCCTTAAAAGGCCCAGATGACCTTGCTTCTGTCTGCCTGGCTCCATACTTTTCCAAGGAGGAATTTAGGGGGCCTCTGAGGAAAGTCACATTTTTAAAAACAATTTATCTTTTAACAGAGGGGGACAAGTTTACTTCCCCAGCTCTCCTAGTCACCTCTAGAGCACTATAGCACCACCCTCCAGAGACTGATTTTTGTTACAATTTAGCGTTAAGATTTTTTTTCAACCACTCTTACTTTCATGACATACAGAAAGAAGAAAAAAATCAGTGTCACAGGGCCACTAAGTCACTTGTACCCTGCTCCCCTTGAAGTTCGTGATCATGATTTCTGTACAAGATATGCTTTGCAGAGAATTTCATTTATGTTAACTTAATCTTATGAAACTGAAGATTATTCATAAACTAGCCAACTAACTCCCAGAATGTTGTTTCAATTTGGTTTCTTTTGGCCTTCTCAAAGCCATCAAGCCTTTTAGATTTTAGAACATTTGAAAGCCCATTAAAGAAAACATAGCAATTTGGAAACAGCGAGGCAGCGACTTCTCAACAGTGTAAAACAAATGCCTCTACAGCCCTGGAAGAATATAAATCTGTGGGACAAAGCTTTGCTATGTGGGAATATGTTAGCTCTAGGACATAATAATACTAAAAGAATGGCAAGAGGCTGAAGTTCATTATCACTGACCTGCAGGAAGGAAGCAAAATCATTTTAAAGCACCAATCAATTGTTTCTGTTTTCTTCCATTGAGGCAAGTTGGACTTCTGGGAAAGAGTGATGTGACAGATATTTCAATACAATTTGATTTGTCTTTGGTTCTCTGCAGCTTTCAGAACAATGCTTGACAGAGCAAAACTCCAACAAATATTTACTGATGGAACCAGCCCCAGTATAACTGGACAGTGATGAATAGACATCATATTGACATTCGCAAAACTATGTTTCCTGCCCCTAAAACCAGTCTGTAGGGCCCAGATGTTACTAGAAGCAAAGATATTTTAGAGATGAAAGCAAACTGAACAACCTTCAATTGTCCCTCTGGTGGTCTTGCTGCTTCTCAGCATCAGCCAAAAATGAGGAGGCTGAAATGTTCATTGCCTACTGTGAAATGTTTCTGAGGATCTCTCCTTGTCATAAACTCAGCAAAGCTCAGAACCACAGGAGTGGCCCTTCTGCTGCTGATGTGGATAGATTAGTGCCATCTCTGGGGAGTCTCTTCTCAGCTCTTGCCTCTCTAGACTTGCCCTTCTGCCAAGGCTGGTCTCATATAAGCATGGGAGATGCTTGTGCTGGCGTGGGAGGAGGATATATCGTCTCTCCTCAGAGATGTGAGAAAGGCCTGTTCAGAATGCAGGTCAAAGTGGAGAGGTTTGTTTGTGCTTTTCTTCTGGATCGCTGAGTGGGATCTACAGAAGTCTTGATGAGTAAGGGGAGATGGCTGCAGGCTGGGAGCCAGCTCTATGTGGCTTTCAGGAAGTGACTCACTGGCAGCATGGCCCTCCTCAGTCCCCTGAGAAAGGAGATGTAATATGGTACATGCAGCTAGAGGGATAGTTAGCATTCTTGGTTCTCTGTTTCAAATTTCAGACCCAGCCTGGTGGCCACTATAAATGTGTGATTCAAAGCTATTCACACAGAGAGGGAACAAGAGCAAGTGTGAGCCAGCCAGGGTGAATACAAGAGAAGAGGAGGAGGGGCTGGCACAGGTCAATTTCCTGGGAAGCAAACTTAAGTCCTTCTTTTAACTCAGTAACTCTCAAATTTTAATGTGTATCAGAATCACCCAGAGGGTTTTTTAAAATGAAGATTATTGGGCTCCCCAAATCAGATTTTTCGATTCTGTAGATCTGAGAGGAAATTTGCATTTCTAGTAATTTCCCAGGTGATGCTGACGCTGCTGATCTGGAGACCACACACCGAGAACCAGTAATCTAACTCATTGCTGGTGTTAAGCCCTTTGGAAGTTTAGACAGTTTGAGGAGGGTGTTTGTTCATTTGTCTATTCGTGCATTGACCACATATTAATATTTAGTGAGAATCTATAATGAGTTGGGACAATATAGATCAATGGTTCTCAAATTGTGGTGGGTACTGGAGTCACCTGGAGAGCTGATAAAACTCACAGAGGTCCAGGCTGGTTGAAGTAGGACAGGACCTGGGTCTTTATATTGTTACAAAGTTCTCCGAAGGATTCTGACACCCACCAAAGTTTGAGAATCCCTGGTGTAAGGTAATGGATAAGGAAAATAAAAAGATGTGAACAAAGAGTCCTTTCATTTAAGCAGCTTCATCTAGGGGAGAAGGGGGTTGGAGAAGTGAGAGAAAAATTAAGCAAAAAAGTGAAAATTACCGAGCAACATGTAAATCATGGATCGATGAACTAGTTGCTATGGGAGACCAGGGAAGAGGCACCCACTCAGACCCAAAAGCTCAGAGAGGTGTTGTCTGCAGAGAGGTGGAGACCAAGTGTGAGTGTCTGGACAGAACACAGCTATCCAGAGAAGGACACACTGTGCCTGGAGCTTAGGGAATGAGAACTGAAGTGCTGTGTAGATACCCGAGGATTCTGAGGTCAGTCATCAAGAGTCCCTTGCTAATTCTTCCTCATTCTTCACCCATTTCTTGAGTGGTCACTATGTGCCAGGCATCCTGTCAGGCCCTGGTGTAATGAGAGGAATGAGGAATGGGGGGGCTCTGATGTCTACTGTAGTCACCCAGCACCTAGTTCAGGAAATAGATGCAAAAGCAGATAATTACAATGCAATCACATATATCCTATAAGAAAGGAATTCTGGAAGGCTTGTGGGAGGAGCAACTGGCCATGCTTGGGGGAGTCTGGAGACTCTTAATTGCTTGTGTAGAAATCAAGTGGCTCTTAAAGAATTTCAACTGGGAGGAGCAGCATGTTCTAAGGTCTGGAGATGTCACAGAGCTTGGGGAGTTCAGGGGAAGGTGGGTTTTTAGGGTAGCGACAGGCCTCATATGCCATGCCAAAGAGAGTTTGGGCATTCTCATTCTGGCATAAGTGACTCTACAGAGGATTTTAATTAGGAAAGTTGCACAAAGGTATTACTAAGGGTAGATTCAAAAGGAAGAGGGTAGCACAGTTATTTCTTTATAATAATCTGGGTGAGAGATAATTAGGTTCAAAGCTCCAGCATTGGTGATAGAGAGGAAGGATATTTTTGACACATATTTCTGAGTTCTGAATCATAAGACCTAATCACCAATGGAATATGAGTTTAGTTTGGACATGCAGATTGCAAAATCCTACAGATTTTGCAGATATCTGTAGGACTGGTCTCGTGGTTGGAAAAGAGGTTAGGACAGGAAATACCTAAGGGAGTCATCAGCTTAGAGGCATGGTTGAACTAAAGGAAAGTGAAACAGATCAACCAGAAAGAGCATGTAGAACAAGAAGACAAGCAAAAGCAGACCCCGGGAACACCTCAACTTAAGGAGTGACTGGAGGACATATCAGACAAGGAGATGGGCTGAGCAGAACAGAGCAGAACCCTTGAGTATCCAGGGGTTTCTAGCAGATCCCAGGCACAGGCCCTGTTAAAGGGTGGTGTGGGGAAAGCTCTTCTCAGATAACATGTCTGCCTTGCTATGGATTACACCCTGGTTTAACTTCATAATAACTCAGGTTCAAAGAAAACCCAGCTAAGGCCTAGATGCCTAATGAAAACAAAGAAGCAATAAATTTTACTTATTGCATGTTAATTTTGTCAGGTCCTGTGCATTTTATATATATTATTAGTATTATTACCCAACCTGTGCAGCTGTATTTGTATATAATATAAATGCCACTTATATATACTTTGTATGTTTTTTTGTCACATTTAGCACCATTTCTATCCATTTTTCAGATATCTTAAATGTCACAAATTATAACCTCATTGCTTTGAGGCAATGTCTACTAAAGATAAACATTTTCCATCTTCACTATGAAGTACTTCAGCACTCAAATGACATAGTTATTATAATATCCTTAACACATATATATTGTGTTCTCACTCAATAAAATAGTATAAGACATAAAAATGTATTTTTAAAATGTGCTAGACAATGCCACCACCATCAGCTTTCTTCTCTGTTGGTTTGTTCTCCAGAAATAAGTTGTGAATTCTAAGGGTGTGGGGCCATGTCCTCCTCTTCTTTTGTGTCTCTACAGTGCGAGTAAAGGTGGGCTCTCCATGTGTGCTGAGTATAAGAAAGAACTAGTTGACATTAATTTTATGTACAACAAGGAAAAAGAGTAAAGATTTATTTTTGGTTCTTCCCTCTTAAAAATCAATAGGATACACGAAGAACAGGCTTTCAGTGAGTTTAAAGATGGCTTCTCAGATAACCATGTGGCATCAGTCAGAGGACCCACATCTACCTGCCCACCCACCTGATCTATTAATATATTCCTACTCAACTACCTACAATCTCAGGTTATCTTATGGATAAACCTGTACCCAATGAGAGAGCTGTTTCAACTCAGTCCCTGAGAACCCCTCCTGGGGGTATGCCCTGCCTTTCTTCCCACAGGCCACTGTAATCACTGGATATTGAGAGGACCCTGTAGGGAAGACCATTTGGATTCTTATCTGTGTCTTGCCCAGAAGTTTCCAATTTAGCAGGGGCTGAAACAGTGGAACTAGTAACTGGGTACAGGCTATCCTAAGTGGTCATGTGAACTGCAAGGTCCTTGCCTCTTTGCAGGAGGCATGGTGGCTTTCAGCATGGGATGCAAAACTCTACGGCAATGGTCCCCAATCTTTTTGACACCGGGGACCATTTTCATGGAAGACAATTTTTCTACGGACCAGGGAGGGGTGGGGATGGTTTGGGGATGATTCAAGCTCATTACATTTATTGTGAACTTCATTATCATTACATTGTAATATATAATGAAATACTTATACAACTCACCATAGATTAGGGACCCCGCTCTATGGCATCTTGGAGCATTTATAGACATTCTGGTTGGGACAACCAGAGACAGATGATGATAACAGGTCATAGAGATGCATGAGACATTAACTTTAGATCAAATAAAGCTTAAGAGAGGTGCCTGGGAGGGTGAATGTCTCATGGCAGGTCAAGTACCTCTGGGGAGGGCAATTTTTATGCGAAATGAAGAGGTATTCCTTGTCTGAGAGAGAAAAGGCTAGGAAAATATGAGAAATAGCTATGTCTTTGAACTGGGATGTAGCTGGAAGGAGAACCAGAAACAGCCAGGACTTCCTGGCTTCTGCCCATTGTATGTGTTGACTATTATGTTATTTATTCTAATATTGGGGGGGAAGGTTAAGGAGAGGGGAAGAGTTAAGGAGTACGAGGCCAAGAGGATGGTCTTTGAGCAGAAAAGTAAACTCATCCCTGGGTGTCGGCAAGGTGAGGCTAACCCTTTAAGGCACTTTGGGTTTCCCTTTGGAGGCTGCTTGACTCTCGGCAGCCCCACCCTCGAGGCATGTAGGTGGAATCCCTCACACTGTAGTGCCTGCGGCGCCCTGCCCAAGACTACCAGGGACAAACCAAGGGAAGAAGAGGACAATTACAGAGGTTCTGTGAGGTGAATCAGAGCCGCTGCCGGAGCTGCCCTTCTTTGTTCTCTGGGCCAGGGAGGTGCCGAAGCGGAGGGTCTCGTAGACAGGATCTACCTTATTGCCACAGGCTGCAACAGAAGAGAAAGCTCATCTGAGAAAGCTCGTCTGAGAGAACCCAGCCAACCACCTACCACCTCTCCTGGGGTAACGACACCCAAGAAGTAAGTTCTGTGCAGCAGCCCCCAGCCCCCAGGAGGAGGGGGATTTCTGTGGTCAAGCTTTCCTCACAGATGTGCCCCCGACCCCAATGTGCTCCCATTTGCCAGGTCCCTCCACTGCACCCAGCATTTCCAAGGAGGACCCTGCTCCTAAACTCTTCCTGATTGGTTGCTTTTCCTCTTTCATTGTCCATCTCTTGGACTCCAATTTCAAGTTTCTTCCCAGAGACCAGCATTATTTCCTCTAATGGGAGGCTCTGTTCACTAAGATACAAAGCCTCGAGACACAAGCTGTGCAGGAGGAGGCAACTGTTTTAGAAAGAATTTGTCATCACCAGGCCTTATGAATTTCAAACTGAAGCTTTCTAGTTTACAACTATTTCTAGTTTAAAACTTTTCTCCCTCCAAAAGGTAAACATAGATATAGAGATTTTTGGGAGAGAAAAAAATAATAGAAGTAAACCAAAAGATATTGTTAAAGAAGAGATTCAAGCCAGAAATATCAATAAATATAAGGCATTTTGTTTGGTCCTCATTAAAGAAAAACATATTCACTGAGTTTCTACTAAGCCTTGATCTATAATCTGTATTTATTTTTTATAAAAATTATGAAAAGCAACAATTGCTGTTCTCTTTATTAAGGCCTGACAGGTTAAGTAACTTGTTTAAAGACACAAAGTTGGTCAAGAGAAAGCTGGGTTTGAACCCCGTCTGTGGGATGCCATTCTACATTCTCTTTCCACTCTGCCATGCTGCTGATGGTTGGGACAGCAGATGGATAACCTTTGAGACTTAGATGTTCCTTAAGCTTCATTAGGGAAATGATGAAAATTACTGGAGAATTTAGTCTGCTTTCGGTGTCTCCTCCAGCAAAACAAACAATCATAACTTCAACAGCCACTAAGCAAACACACAACGATACCCCACTTTTTGCAGCCTTGGGGTAATCACAGCCATTCATGCTGTTTTTGCTGCTCAAAACCCAGCTCAACCCATCCAAGTCCCAACTCACCGATGGGCATAACTTCTTTAATGCATCCAAACTGTTCATGAATGAGCAAGGGGGAGCTGTAGTAACGTCGGAACCCCTTTGGCTGGAGAGAGAATAAGAAAGAGAAGGATTTAATGTCACCGATGAGATGGAGAAAAGCACACAAGGGCCCTAATGATAAGACCAGTTGGTTTCTCCAGGAATACCCTCCTGTCTCCCATTAAGATGCTGACATCCTATGATTCTATAATTTAACCCCTGCAGGGGCATTGCGGGGAGGAAGCTATAACTGGCAATAAGCAAGTTACATTCCATCCAAAAATAAGCTCCTGGCCCTGACCTTCCGAGTCCCGTGTGTCCTCCTGCAGCACACAGCAGCCTCCTTTCCATCCCAGATCCTCATTATCTGACCAATAGAAATGGACTGCCATGCACTATTTCACCACAATTTGTTACTGTGGTATATTAAAATCATAAAAGGCCTGGGCATGGGAAAGCAAACTTCAGAGGTAGGCCTAGAGGCCCTTGTATATCTGAAGAGTTTTACCCAGAATCATCTTCTCAGTGTTCTTGATTCTATTCTCTTTTTCTGAATTCTCCTCCATGGTCTTTGCCTTGGTTTGTGGGAATCACCATTGGAAAAGGAGAAGGGGACCAGGTGAGGCAGGGCTTTGAGAGAAGAGATACTGCAAATCAGAGTAGGTAGATGAACTAAGAGCCTGGACTTACTATACCCCAGTGTTAAATGGGAACTTAATGGCGCAGTCCCCACTAAATTCCAGAACTCTCTCCAGTGTCCCTGGCAAGTGCGTTTGAACACTGTGATGGGAGGGTGGGTAGGAGCATTTGTTAACCCTAGAGGCAGGTCTCTGATGACATTATCTCCGATTGTTAAGACTTGGTAACCACTGATCCTAAGTCTTTTCCCTGGAGCCACAAAGGACAATAGGATCACTCTTTGGTGTGACAGGGCTAAATTCTTTTGAAAACAGCTGTTAAAATCCTGTCTAATTATTCCCTAGAATAGACGTTTTTGTTCTACAATTGGTTCTACAATGCTTTGGCCATCCTAGTTTAAAATACCCTCAAGTGTGCTCTGGGTTGCTTTCATCAATAGATTGATGCTCATACTCCTTAGATGGTATGATCAGCCCAGAATGGGCCAGGACTGTCTAATGTCTCTTGATTAGGGCAACATAATTCTGTTAAAGTGGTGCAGATATTTATCACTCACTCCGCTTTTGTGGGGGCTTAGCTCTAGTCCTCTCTAAACAACTACTGAGCTGACAGCCAACTGCCCTGGTTTGCTTGGGGCTGAACGGGTTCCTGAGATACATGACTTTCATTTTCAAAACCTGAACAGTCCCAGGATGTGGGGCTTTCAGTTCTAAAGCTGAGAAAGTGTCAACCTGGGAGAGGTCACTCTACTAAGGGCCTTAACTCTTTTTCAACGTGGGGCATTTGCCTATTAGGTTGACAAAGCTCTTCCTCTGCTCTATCATTTTGACGATTAGGAAACCAAGCTGGCAGGCCAATACTGGGGTGCCTTCCTCAGGGCTGCAGGGAAGGACTTTGGAGGGAGTGATCTCATTGGGGCAAGCATGTGCCCTAGGCAGCGAGTTCTGGGGCTCCCTCCTGGCACAAGCCCTTACCAGCTTGCCCATGCACCGCTGGGGTGCCAGGCCATCTGTGCACTTGTGGTGGATGCTCATCTTACAGGCTTTGCAGCGCAGTCCATGCTTAGCATTTGTTCCTGTCAGGCACATGGCAAACTTTGGTTAGGATACAACCTGCCCTTCACTGGTGACTAATATGAAATCACTGAAAAAGAGGTTATTCCTAAAACGTGGTAATTCTGTCCTATGAATTTTTCATGAAGCTTTCAAAGTGGAAAACAAGTTATGGTAGATTCTTTTGCCTTCTCCCACATTTTATACCTAAGGTATATGCTCTGGTGTCTTCTCATATCTTTCCTATTCATCACTCCAACAAATCTAAGCCTCCTTCACATTTTTGTTCTCGTAATTCAAGCTAGTGAATTCCATTTTCTTTGTTCTTCATATAAGTCACCCATTTCTGTTTCTCTGTGTTTTGCTGAGTATTGAAAGTCCTAAAATTTCACCCATTTTCTCCTTTCTATCACAGGGTCTGAGTGGTTGGACAAACTCTCAGGAAAATGGCTGAAAAAGAGGAAACAGCAGGATCTGTGTGGGAGTGGGGTTGATTGTTTTCTAAACTGGGGGAGAGGGCATGCAATCAGACACCAGGCCCTGCCTAGGGGAGGAGGAAGAGGAGGTGGGCGGCAATGACATTGCTGCTGCAGTGAGTCACTTAGCCTTTGGGGACAGGATGCCATCATAGGGCAGAGGAGGAGAGCAGAGGTGGAGAGCCATCCTGGCAGCTGCCCTGCTGCACCAAGGCCCATGGAATGAGCACTGGCGAGGCAGACAAGAGGGTGGGGTGCAGGAGCTTCAGGGAGATGGCAGTGGTGTTCAGAAGGTGGCTGGATGGGGGCTAGGAGAGGATGCTAAAGTGGGATGTTTTCTGCCTTCATTTAGTCCAGGACAAGAGTTCAGGACAAGAGGTGCCATCCGCTCTGACATACCAAAGTGAGATGGTAGGCCTCCTGGGAGGCCTCAAAAAGGGCTCCAAAATAGACTTTACCACTCTTAGATGACCAAACACCTCAAGTATATTAGAAAATACAAAGAAAGGTGTGATAGTGGAGAGAGGATTTCCTTGTAAAGGCTCTATTAGTCTCACCCCTCCTCATCCACCATGATGAGAAGGATGGGGATGCTCTGTTGTCTCCTCAGTTCTACTGAGGGGGTCTTCAAGGAGACTACTAATATTTTAAAAGCTTGGTCTATATCCTCTGGAGTCTGTGGGGCATGTGGCTATGGCCACACCCATACTTGGGCAAGTCTAAAAGTGAGAGCCATGGGGGACCTGTGTCCTGTCAGCGTACTGATGAGATCACTGTGTGGGCAAGGCTTGCTGTCTGAAATCCTGTAAGGAAAATGGTATTTGAGTAAAACAAGTGTGTGATTCCTGTGGCTCAGATATGGATTATGTAGGCTGCTGTCCAAGATGACCACCTGGAGAGGCAATAGCATTCTAACAAAGTCAGTCTCTTGAGAGTGGAGATATAGGGATGAGTATGTCCATATAGTATGAGACCTGAAGTCAGAGCTACACAGCTAGCTATAGCCCCAGAATGAGGGTTCCCTAAGATTATACGTAAAATCCACCCTCCTCTCTACCATTGCCTCCCCTTCCTAGCCACCCTTATCCCTTCATCTGTTTTTGGCCTCCTCCAACCCAGTGCAAGCACAGCGGCCAGAGCAATGTTTTAAAAATGTAATTGAATGTCCTTTTTTTCTCACTTAAACATCTTCTAGCAAGTTTCCTCTGCCTTTCTGACATCATATAAAATGCTCACCGTGGTTCATTTGTCTGCTTTGGTGGGGCCCACCTGTGACTTTATCTCAGCCCAACCCCTCTCGTTTATTCTGCTTGAGCCACATGGCCTCCTTGTAGCTCCTCAAATGCACAAACTCTTTAATTCCTCAGGGTCTTTACAGGTGCTGCTCTCTATGCCCAGAATACTGCTTTCGCCACTCTTCACTTGGCTGATGACCCCTCCACTTCTGGATCTCTTGTCATTTCTTCAATGAAGTTTTCTTGAAAACATTTCCCCTCCTCTATCTAAATTATCCTTTTCCTATTATTCTTTTTCACAGCACTCTGGTTATCTTTCACAACAATTTATCACAGTTATTATTTATTTGAGAGTTTGTTTTTGTCTGTCTTTTCCTCTGGACAGTGAACTCAAGGAGGCTAAGGACTATGTCTGCTCATTTGACACTGTATAGCCTGCTCTGAGCATGATACCTGATAAATATGCATTAAATAGATTAATAAATAAATTCTTCCATAGGCACACATGCACTAAAGCAATGGTGACTGGTTTGAGATAATTCATTGAAGTTGATTCATCAATAGTGTAGAAATAGTATTCAAGAGCTGAAAGTGGACTTGAGTCTGTTTGTGTTATTTCATTTTAAGGATGAGAATCCTAAGGGCCCAATGGGTGGAATGATTTGCCCCAGGTTAGAAGAAGTCTTGCTTAGTTTCGCTCTTTCACTTCTTGACCCAAACATTTCCTCCCTTTATTTGGTTTGTTTAACATACATGAAGATGAAGTTGAGTTAATTAGACAATAAAATAAGGGAGTGCAAGAACCTAACATCCTGCTGGGAAAAGCCAATGGGCAAACCCTTGAATGGGAAAAAAGAAACTTTTTATTACCTGAAAACTGCTTACAGAAATGCATCATTTAACACAAAGCCTGTCTGCTGTCATAACCACAGACAGAAAATCAAAGTGACACATAAACACACCATAAACTATTGGATATGTGCATTTGTTCATAAATACTATGAGAGTCCCTTTTCCTTTTTGAGAATAAGCAATTATCTGAAAGACTGCTATGCTTTCAAAAGACTGGACTTGGAAAGCAATTACTTATTTTTTGTTTTCAAACTAGAGAATACTATTTGTGCTCTATGTGGGAACGTAAGTGAAATCTTCAAAGAGGAAAACTATTTCATTGTGTGCTAGACTCTGAAATAGCATCATTGTATATTAAAGTATATTTTACTTCAGAAGCAAACACCACTATTTCAGTTCTCCTTGTCTGTTTTCATATACTCTACCATTTTGTATGAGTCAGACTAACAGCAATTATTTGGTTTTAGATGTTCCAATTTCCACTCAGGAATAACAAGAATGATTGAAGAGGAAAGCTTGAATTCTGCAGCTCAGAGAATAGTTCAAAGGAATAATTCACATCACAGCGGTGGCATTTAGTTTATTGTAGCAAGATATGGAGAAACCAAGGTCTGACTTGTTTTATTACTAGTGACCTCCACCAGAAAGGCATTGCTGGATGTGACCCTTATGCCTGAGCAGAGTGGGAGAAACATAGTTTTATATTTGAATCTGTCTCAGGCTGGCTCTTTAAAGTTAAGAAAACCACTAATATTCCTGCAGCTGCAGCTATCTCATCATTAAATGGGAATAGTACCATCTAATCTAAGCATTGCGAATAGTGTCATAGTATATGCAAAGGGATTTTGTGGGTTTAAACACTCTTAAACAAAGATGTCACTGGACTTTGGGTAAATAATGCTGAATTGGCCACATGAATTTCCCACTTCATCATATCAGAAGCCTACTAAAATTATAGTCCAGGAACAACAACAAAAAGGTATAAACTTCAAAGAACAAGGTTACTGGGAGCAATAGTAACAGTAGAAGAGAGTTGAACATATATTTGGAAGATGGAAGGCCAGTGAAGATGTGGTAAGCAATTTAGCAGAAGACAGGAAGATTGGATTTCTCAACAGCAACTTGGAAACTAGAAGGCCATGGAGGAAAACTCAATGGAAATCAAGCAGGGAGGAGGAGGGAGGGAATGGGCAAAAATCTACCTAATGGGTACAAAGCACACCATTTAGGAGATAGGCACATTATTAACCCTGACTCAAGCATTACAAAAGTGATCCATGTAACCAAAAACTTTGCAATTAAAAAAAAACAGCTGTTGAATTTAAAAAGTCTAATGATTTTCAACACAGAATTTTATATATAGCCAAATTATTAACACATATGGAGATAGAATAAAGATATTTTCCAACTTTTGGGGATTCAAAATATTTACTTTGCACATATCCTTTCTTAGAAAACTACTAGAGAATGTAACTCAGAAAAATAAGGGAATAAATCAAGAAAGAGGAAAATATCAGATTCTCTACCAAATAGAAGAACTGACACAGAGGAGGGGAGAGGTAAATAATACCTCCCTATGATAACTGCAATACCCTGACAATGGAGCTTCAAGATAAAATAAGGCAGTAGACTTGGAAAAAGCAGCACTTAAAAGTTGATTGATGCTTTTGAAGTTTCAACATTATAACAGATATAGCATTTGACAAATCTATGAAAGCATTAGAGAAAACAATTATAGGTGCATTAAAAGTTTAGGAAGTGAAAAGGCCATTTCTAAATTGAGGAAAAATAACATCTGTGTAAGTCAGTAAGAAATACAATCACAGTACAATATTTGAATCAGAAGTTAATGATAGTCACAATAGTGCATAAATTGACCATATAATTAATTACAAAATTGTGATATGACTATTTTGGAAGATGGGAGCAAGGGAGCAAAAATCGTGATATAACTCTTTTTGGAAGGCAAGATCAAGGAAGAAAGGAACAAGGGATGGTGCTGGAGGTGTGAGAGCTGAATCCTCATCTTCTGTAGCTGGAAGCCAACAAATGTTTCATTAATCAATAAATAGCAGAAGCACAGCATTTAGAAATATTGAAATAAATGACAAAAGAAACAACTGAAGAGGATCAAAGTATTTGCCTTTCAGAAGGGAGTCTGGGGTGAGATGGTTTCCACTGTAGTTCTTTCAGTACCGTCTGTCTTTATAACTATTCTCACGTACTGCTGTGATAAAAAGCATGTAAAAAAAATGAAGTCTCTGGAAACAGAGTCAAGTCATCCCTTTGGAATGATGTGGCTCTTGGTATATGGAGATGCTGGGAAAACATGGGGTCAGTTCATCGCATAAGTCATCAGTTTTTCCCTGGGCATTTGCACTTCCTGGCTAAATCTAGAGCAGTTTTATGAGTTACAGTTGAAAATTATTAAGAATGTTAGTCATAATGTTCAAATGCACTTTGTAATGAATCAATGCAAGCCAACACAACACTGATTAGTGTTAGGCACTGGATTATTTTATGAGCATGGTTTTTTACCACCATGAATAGGATAAGTGAGCTGTGAATAGAGAACCAGATGTTGAAGTTCTAGAGCAAGACAAGTCTACACATACATGTTGGGAGAAAAACTGCAGCTTTTCTCAATGCTGGTGGCTGAAGCTACTACATTGGATGACATGCTTCTGTTGTTGTTGTTGTTTTAATGAAATTAATTACATATGTCTGTAAAGCAATTGGCCAGACTAGTTTTAGAAAGATTTTTCTATGGAGGCATTTCTTAATCCTTAGCCAAATTTCATATAATGTCAGAGTTAAAACAGGATAAAACAATGGTTACAATTGAGATCACTGAATTACAGAAATAATTTAGAGAATGAGTAAAAAACAAATTTATATAAGAAAAGAAATGTAATCATAGTATAGTTGAGTCAGCAGTGAATAAGTTATAATTATTACTAATAATTAGTTTGCTTCCAGAGTATACAACTATAGAATTACTCCTATAAATTATTTGATTAAAATTAATGTAAATTAGACAATGAAAAAGATTGTTTATTATGATTGGGGAAAAACTTTAAAAGTCTGCAACTAAATCTATAAAATATGAATATCTATAAACATATCCATAAATATTTCTTAGATTATATAAAATAGCTATAGATGATTCAAAGGTAAATACAGGCAAGATAGTCCAAAGATTTCCCAGGCCCTTGTTCTTGAAGGTTTAGCTACTGGACTCCCCTCACCCTCCACCAGTACAGTGCTAGGTTGGGAGTGGAGGGATGCCTGCTTTGAGAGTGTGCAGAGCCCAGAGAGGGCCAAATGCCCAAGTCACAGAGGGGTCTCAAAGCTGAGAAAGGAGGGCAAAATCAGTGAATAAGTTTTGGTGCCTGGCAGACCAGGGCTAGGGACCAGGCAAACAGTAGTAAAGATGACAGTGTCAGTACTTTTAAGTGAAAGGTTGGGGGGGGGAGGGGATGGAGGTATGACTACATGATGAGTGCCAGGCGCACTGTCTGGAGAATGAGAACGGATGCGCTTGGGACTCTGACTCGGGGGGATGGGCAGGACATGGACAATGTATATGACCTGAACTTATGTACCCCCATGATGAGCTGAAATAAAAAACAACAACAAAAAAAAAAAAACAAACTTTTTCTGGATAGTAAAAACAGGCATAATAATGCAGCTAGCCCTATTCCTGGGTAGTTTACCCTTGAATAGACACTAACACAAAGAAGGACACAGAATTACATGGGAGTCAGTTAAAGCAGCTCTCCAGGATGGGATCCCTGCCTACTTTCCTCACTTCATTTTCCACATGAAACCCTGGGATTGTCCTTTGCATTTTCAGATCATTTCTGGTTCCTGACAAAGGTGGTTGGGTCGTGCCTCTTGAGGGCTGCTCACACTGCCTCCCCTGCCTTACTGGTAAACAGCTGCTCACCTTCTATGAACCACTTCTAAGTATTAATACTTTCCAAAGCCTCCAGCACACATACCTTCCCTCCTTCCACAACTACAGAACCTACTACTCTCTTCCGTCCCCTCACTGTTCCCGGAGCACCTGTCACGAAAGGATGTCTTCTCCTGTACTATATGGGACTTGACAGGGAACGATGGTTTATTCACCTCTGGAATCCCAGTAGTCAGTGAAGTGCTTGGCATAAAGTACATTGTTGGTCTTCAGGAAAGATTAGCCTACCCAGGCCTGGACCAGAGAAGTGTCCAGGCTAGGTGAATACTGGGGATTTATCCCACTAATACTATGGTAAGACCCAGCCTGCTTTAGGTGGCCCCTTGGCTTCTGGAGTCTGTGTGGGCACCAGGTTCAAGCCTGCCTGCAGATCCTTATGTATGGGCTCCCACCCAGCTGGTCTTGCTTCTCATACCAATGTTGTAATGTGTCTGCATCCTAGTTTGTTGGGACCTAGAACTCTCCAAGCTCCTGGGTGATCCTACACTATGGGCCAGTTACAGCTCCATTGGATGCCGGGCTGACCTAGGAAGCTATCTGAAAGCTGATTCTGGGAATCACTCCTTCTGTCTCTGCTCTGGGTCCTCATGCCCTCCTCGAAGCAGATGTTGACAATTATCTGGACAAGACCCAAGTTAGCTGTGCCCCTTGACTTTTGTGATTTTGCTTGTCGACTTCTCCCAGCTAACAGCTTACACTGGCCTCTGCTTCCTCCTCTGCTTCCTCCTTGTGGTGTGAGTTCTCACCGTGCCTCACCAGGTGACCTATGCCTTGTTATGCTGAGAGACGCCTCAGATTTCCATTATTGCTTTTATCTCAGATATATAACCCAGAAGTGCTTGGCATTCTATACCTAAACATACCTAATTATAGGAGTGTGTAAGCGTAACAATTTAGCCATAGTTTCAGGTACCAATTCAATGCAAAAGCATCTGACTTAACATATATGAATGATGGCCTGAATGATGACATGAGAAATCTTGATTTTCACAATCAAAGGAATGCATACATTTTACATCTTTATTGCCACTATTGAAACCTATGGCTGCAGAATCTAAATAATCACAGAATGATTTGGAGTAGTCAACACTCCATAGTAGAAATTAAAAAAATACATAACATGGGATATATTTTTATTACTTTCTCACACTACTTCTCTTTGATGTGAAGTAATGATATGGAGACAATTTCTAAGACTCTGAAGTAACATAAAACTAGATAGCCAAATGGGGCCACTGGGTGTTATTTTTCCCCTTCTTATGTGGACAAAGGGTAATTTGAAAAAAAAAAGGAGTTTGTCAGTGAATATACAAACATACACACATACACATATCTGAGAAGAAAGAACATTGTATTAGAAGTCAGAAACTTGAATTCTTATCCTGAATCTGCAGGAAGGAAGTAAAAATTATTGAGCTCTTGTGTACCATTAGGCAATTTCCTGGACACTTCCTCATTTTATTAATAAATTAACATTATCTTTTACATACAAAATATTATTTTAACTAGGGGAGGTAAGGATAACTGGAAATAATGAACAAACGTTGAGCTGGGATGAGTATGTAACTCACTAGCTGTGGAGCTCAATATTGGAACTTTTCTCTCCTCTTATGATCTCAACAGTGTGTGAGATAGGGATTTTTATTCCTTCATTTTTACAGATAGTGAACTGAGGCCCAAGGATATGCAGCTAGTGAGACAGGACTAAGGTCTGGGTCCACACAATCTGAAGTTTAGTTGTTTTCTCTTCTCCTCCCTGTCTCTGCCAGCCATCTGCTCATTGGCAGATCTCTACCCTGATCTGGTCTAAATTTTTCCACTGAAATTAAACAGATAAAATTAGAAGGGCATTTGTGGCCCTCTCAACTCTGACTGTCTATGACAGTGATAAAATAAAAACACAGGTATGTAACCAATGGTCAATGAGAAGTAGCAAGAGTTTCCAGGCACCAAAAGTTTTCCTGAGAATATTGTAGGGCTGCAATTATCCTGTAACTATCCCTGTTTGGAAGAGGCATTCTGATTACATTTATGGTGGGTTACAATAGTTGACTAATGTGAATAGGAATTTTCAGGATGAGCCATCCACTATAGAGATGCAGGTCTCCGTAACAGATTCGTATGAGGAATTATAGACTCTACTGGTCTACAGCCCAGTGCAGGCCTTTGAAAACACACAGCATGAAAGTGTGGGAAATAGAGTTTTTCCCATTGCACGTGCCATTACCAAGTCCTCTAAGCTGGTGAGTATATACATGGTTAGAAACACATTAGGAGTCAAGTCTGCAAATACACTAGCCAATATAGGTGTATGTTGCTGTTTCTAGTTTTGTTACACCCTATTCAGGGACTTACTCTTTTGTTTTGAAAAGGATATTGATGAACAGTGTTCTAATCTTGGTTGATTCTCTTAAAAGGAAGAGTGGAGCCAGGGTGGAAAAGTACAAACGTAAGAATATAAAAATAAAAAAGTAGAACAGCTATTTTAGAAATTGTTACAACTTCTATGCATATATACATAATAGTATTATATTTGAATGTTCATGTCTGGATACATGTGTATGTATGCACATGTATAATTTATGAAGGCTCCATGGTGGGGTGGAAAAGTCATACCTAAGGCATCAAAAGATTGAGCCCTGAAACCTTGGAGAAGGCACTTGATCTCTGAGCCTCAGTCTCCCCATCTGAGAAAAATGTATCATGAACACAAAATGGGAAAATGACCGGGCCATCTCTTTAGAAAGCATAACTCACCATGAAAAAGTTAGTGGTGAGATGGCTAGAGGTGTATTATCTGCATCTCCCAAAAGTGACTTTCCCTGGGGTCATGGTTTCCAGGTTTTTCAGCTGCACTGGACCCACCAGACTCAGGATGTGATTAGGCATGACCTCAGATAAAGCAAGAGTCCACATATAGCTCTCTATTGTCCTGTGTATCCTACTTCCAAATGCCTCACTTATATCTTTTTTTTTATTTCAGCTTATTATGGGGTACAAAAGTTCAGGTTATATATATTGCCCATGCCCCCTATCCCTCCGAGTCAGAGCTTCAAGTGTGTCCATTTCCCAGACAGTGCACATCTCACTCATCATGTAGGTATACACCCATCCCCTCCCCCCAGTTGATCCTTGCTTTATACAAGTTTACCTCAAATACAAAACTAGGCAGTATGTGTGAAATTTTTTGCACTAAATCAAGCATTCTGGCAAGATCAGGCTCTGGGGAGAGATCATTTGCAGCCAGTCATTTTTGATAGCATTTAAAATGAGAGATTTTGATATAGACCAAGACCTGTGATTCTTATATGTCAAAAAAACATGGATTTTTGGAGCCACACACCCCTGGCTCCAATATCTTCCCTCAAAAGTGTAAGAAAGACAAAAGGAAAACTTTAATAGCCTAATAACTGAGGATGAAATTGAAAAAAAATTGTTTCAAGTCTCCCTCCCTGCCAAAAGATACCTTACCTAGATAATTATAAGGATGAGTTTTTATCAGATCATTAAGAAGAAAGAATTCCCTTGCTATGAATATTAAGTTGTACAAGATAACAGAAATCTTCTTAATTAATTTTATAAGATGCATTAAAAATGATGCCAAAATTTGCCAAAGCAAAGAAGGAAAACTGCAGATTGGTCTTACTAATGAATATAAATGCAAGATTTCTAAATGAATTGTTAGCAAAACAAAGCCCATCTTGTACAGAAAGAAGAGTCATATGATCTTGTCAAGTTTTCTCCAGGAATGCAAGCATAGTTTTTCATGAGAAATGATTCTCAATCTTATATAAATAGACTTATCGTTCCAACTTAAACTATTAATAAATGTGGGATAGAAGGGTTCTTCCCTAATATAATAAAGGATACACATCTGAAATGAGATTCTGTGATACCTAAGAAAGAAACATTAGAAGCTCTTCCTCAACATCTACCAAAACTGCTCTCATCAAGGTTACCAGATACCACCATCCATCCAGCTAAACACAATGGTCAAAGTTCTTCCCACAACTGATCTACTAGCCGCATTTGACAAGAATGATCATTCTCTCCTTAATATGTTTTCTTTTTTGGCTTCTAAGACAACACATTTTCTTGCCTTACCCCTATACACTAGCCCCTCCTTCTCAGTTCCTTTGCTGGTTCCACCTCTTCTACCCAACTTCTTAACATTAGAAGGTCGCAGGTCTCAGTCCTACATCCACTTCTCTGTCTATTCTTATTCCCTTGTTCATATCAAAAGCCTTCCAATGCTATATATAAGTGGTGACTCCAATATCATTTCTCTAATCTAGACAAGACTCTCAAACTCAAGGCCTACTTACACATCTGACTACTTGACATTTCTACTTGACATTTGTTGCTTGGCTGTTGAATAAACATTTCAAATTTAACATGTCTAAAACTGAATTTTCTCCCAATGCATACCCCAGAATCTACTCAACTTACAATGACAGCTTACCTATCTCATCTGACAGCAGTGCCATTCTTCAAGTAGCTTGGGCTAGAAACCTTGGAAGCACCCCTGTCTCCTATACCCACACAGCCCACGCAGAAAATAATGTCGGATACTTCAAAATATATCAAGGATCTTGCCCCTTCTCTATTCTACCTACTGTATCTTGATCTCTTACCTGAATTATCATAATAGCTTCCTAACAGGCTCTCCTTGCTTCAATCCTCACCCGCCACCCCACATCAAAGTCTATTTTTCAGATAGCAGCCAGAATGACCTTTTGCAAATATAATCAAAGTCCTGTAGTTTACAGAGTAAACACCAAAGTCCTTGCAATGGCCTGTGGAGTTGTGTAAGATCTCTGTGCTCCACCACGCTTTGCTCCACATTTACTCTGCTTCAGCCCCACACTGGTTACCTGGCTGCTACTTAAACACACCAGGTGTGCTCTTGCTTTGGGTGTTGCTCTAGCTGTTCCACTCACTTGGAATGCTCTTTCCCCTGAGTTTCTTCACCTTCTGTAAATTTTACCCAGATCCTACCTTCTCAACAATGTTCACTCTGACCACCTCACTTGATACTGCAACCTGCTCCCTGCCTCTGCACTTCTGACCTTTCTCACTCTGCTGCACCTTTTTCTTCTTTCTATATCACATATCAACTTAGGAAATCTATTTATCTATCCATCCATCTATCTCCATCCACCCATCATTTCCCTAAAATGCCAACTCTATGAGGGCAAAGACCTTTGTCTGGCTTGTTCACTGGTGTGTCTCAAATGCTTAGAGCAGAGCCTGGTACAGAAGAGATACTCCACAAATGTTTGTTGAATGAATTCCTATATAAGTTTGAAAGAAAGAAAAGATGTTTGGTATTAGTAATACTCAGCATGCTTATTAAATAAGAAAAATATTTATTGAAGTGATGCCAACTTTCTCCAAATGGTTCTGAAAATTTACCAAAATTCCAATTGAAATCTCAATGGGATTTGGGTGGGACTTCACAAAATTATTCTAAAATTAATCTTGAAAAGTACATGCATGAGACTAGCAAAACTTTTTTTTTTAAAGCATCTGTTGGAAACTGCAATAGTAATTAAGCCAGACAGTTTTTGGTTCTGGAACAAAGAAAATAACCAGTAAAGTGAAATGAGAGCCTGACATAATAAGCATCTTTAAGAATTTAGTGTTTGATAAAAGTGACTTTTCAAATCAGCAGTGAAAGGAGGATTATTCAATAAATATTGGTGAGTCACCTGACTAATTATTTGGGGAAAACACCAGGTACTTAATTCATAGCATATTCTGAAATAAAGTTTGGATAAGTTAAGAAATTTATATGAGTTAAAACTATTAAATTAATTGAAGAAAATATAGATACTAGCTTATTTATTCTTGGATAGAGAAATTCTATGCATAATTTTATGAGAGATTTTATATGAAAAGATAGATAAATTTGACTACCTAAAATATAGTTATTAGTATAAAACTGAAAGGCAGATAAATTAGGGAACATTATGGCCTTACATAATTAAAGATAATATATAGTATTATATAGGATTTATAAGCAGTTCTTACAAATTAACAGGAAAAGATAAATAAGCCAAAAGATATATTGTCCAAGGACATAAACTGACAACTTACAAAAGAAATGGAATTGCAAATTAAGTATTTAATAAGTCACAGACTTAATTAGTAATCAAAGAACTGGAAATAAGAGTAGCAAGCTATCTCCCATTCACGTACTAACCAGGCCCCAAATGAAAAGAAGTCATTTTATTAAAAAGACACCTGCACTTGAATGTTTCTTGCAACATCAATTCATAAGTGGATTAACAAAATGTGGTATATATATATACTACTAAATACTACTCAGCCATGAAGAAGAATGAATTAAGCCTTTTGCAACAATTTGGATGGAACTAGAGACCATTCTCGTAAGTGAAGTATCTAAAGAATGGAAAAACAAACACCACGTGTACTTGCTATTAAATTGGAACTAACCAATGAGGACACATGTGCACAGAGGGAAGTAAAACTCAGTGAAAAAAAATCAAGCAGGCAGGAGGAGGAGGGAGGGGATGGGTGAAAAACTACCTAACCAGTACAACGAACACTATCTGGGTGGTGGGCACATTTATAACCTTGACCGAAGCATAACAAAATTGGTACATGTAACCAAAAACATTTGTACCCTGTAATATTTTGAAATAAAAAAGAGAGAAAAAAAGAATAGCAAACTATCTCTTTTCCCTATCAAATGTGCAAAGATAAAAACAAAAACAAAAACAAAATGCAACCCATAATGAGATATTACTTAACTCCATTGAGAATGGCTTTTATCAAAAAGTCCCAAAACAACAAATGCTGGTGTGGATAGGCAGAGATAGGAACACTCATACACTGCTGGTGGGACTGCAAGCTAGTACAACCTCTATGGAAAGTAGTATGGAGATACCTCAAAGAACTAAAAGTAGAACTACCATTGGATCCAGAAATCCCATTACTGGGTATTTACCCAAAGGAATTTTATAAAAAAGACACCTGTACCCAAATGTTTATAGCAGCACAATTCACAACTGCAAAGATGTGGAAACAACCCAAGTGCCCATCAGTACATGAATGGATTAATAAAATGTGGTATATGTATACCATGGACTATTACTCAGCCACAAAAATTGGTGAACTAATACCTCTTGTGTTATCCTAGACAGAGCTGGAGCCCATTTTTCTAAGTGAAGTATCACAAGAATGGAAAAACAAATACCACATATACTCACCATTAAATTGGAACTAATTTGATCAACACTTATGTGCACATATGGAAATAACATTCATCTGAAATCAAGTAGAGGTGGGTAGGAGGAGATGAGTAAATTCACAATTAAAGGGTGCAATGCACGCTATCTGGGGGATGGGCACACTTGTGGCTTTGACTTAAACGGTATAAGGGCTATTTATGTAACTAAAACGTTTGTACCCTGTAATATGCTGAAACTAAAAAAATAAAATTAAAAAAGAAGCCAAAAAGGACACCATCATTGATTGGATGTGGATAATGGTTACTCTTACACACTGCTGCTGGGAGAGGAAAATAGTACCATTGTTGTCAGGTTAATGTGGGGGCATGCATCAAAAGCTTTAAACATGTGCATAATTGTGTGATATAGCAATTCCAATATCAGAGTTGGGCCTTAAGAAAATAATGCAGTATGTTTGCAAAGATTTAAATACAAAGATGCTTGCTTCTGCTTGGCAAATACTGAAAAATGGAAAACAACAAAATATCACAAAATAGTGTGTTAGTTAATGAAAGTTTGGTACATCCATAAACAAAATATTTTGGCCACTGAGAATTTTTTAATTAATGTTTTAATGTTCACAATATAATGTTAAAGTGTCAAAATCAGGGTAAAAACCAAACATGTTTAGAAAACTCATTTAAAATAAGAATATACATGCATGTAAAAAAAAGTCTGGCAGGGCATACACCAAGATGTTACTAATATTTCCATCTGGATGGTAGGACTATGGATGGTTTTTAGTTATTGTTTTTGCTTATTTGAATTTTCCCATTTTCTATAATGAGCATACTTTCTTTTTGTAATAAGAAGCATTTCATTTTCTCTCTCTCCCAGATACCCAGCGCCTTCCGCATAACCCTTAGTGACTTGCTGGGTTTTAGCGAGGTAGAATAGTCAGGAAGATGTGTTAAAACTTGCAACTCAAAGTGCAGTTCATACATTAGCATCACCAGCACCACCTAGACCCTGTGGGGGCTGCAGAATCTCATGATCCAACCCAGACCCACCACATCAGGTGTGTGTTTTAATGAGACTTCCAGGTGATTTGTATACATGTTACATTTTTGAGAAGTCCTGCCTTATGCATCAGTAGCCTAGGGATAGCAAATACATAGCCTATGTGTTGAAGTCCTTCGTTTTGGGTATATGGCAAACACTGCTAATCAATTATAATAATTTTCTCACTGAGTTATTGTGCCTCTTTAGAAACTTCTTTGGAGAATCAGTTCCCATCAATTAGTAGGGAAGTCAATTTGCCAAGTCAGTTTCCCAGATCTAGCCAGCCCTGTCATTTTACAGATAAAAGAACTGAGGCTTAGAGAAGCAAAGAGGTTTGACAAATACCACACTGCTCCTTCACAGTAGGGCTCATATTAAAATACTAGTCTCCAGCCTCCTGGTCTAATGGTCTTCTTGCCACATCACGCTGAGAAATGGAGCAGACACAGCTCAAACGAGGGCTTACAATGACCTTCTCTTTCTCTCCATCCCAAAAGGTGCCCTTGATTACCTGTTACTGTCCTCACAGGGCGGTGTATTAGGAAGAGCTTGAGCTTTGGAGTTAGAGCATTGCAGCTTAAACTGCCCCTGGACTTTAGATATCGCTCAGTAGGTAGAACATTTTCTGTTAAAGGGGAAGAAAGGGAACCTATTTTCTAACACAGTTGAACTCTAGTATGGACTTCACTTAAAAATAACCCATCCCATGTCTCTCCTATATTGAGTTCAATTGAATAAGATGGTTTCTAAGTTTTTCTGGAAATTCAATGATACCATAAATCGCTAGTGACTTCTGAAATGTTATCAAGCAAGAAAGAGCCCATTAAAAAATGTAAAGACCCCTGGGTCATCTTTCTCTGTTTATGTTCCCCACTTCTTGCTATACTACATCTTTTCCAACCCCGCCTTAGTTTAAAAAAATTAATGGCATTCATTGTTTATAAATGCCTCTGTTGATCTTTCCTATTTCGGTTCCTGACTGCTAGTGGAAAAACTCTCTCTACTTCCCCCGCCCCTCACCCGCACTTGGCTTTAAAAATAGCAACTGGAGTTTCATTGGCTCAGGGCGTCGTGTTTGGAGTCCATAGCCTCTGCCCTCTGGGTCATCAGTTCACATCCTAATACCGGGGCTGGCAAGCTTTTCTTCTGTTTTGTGTGTTTTGCTTGAAGTTTTGGGAGGAGGGTTACTTCTGAACCATCACTTTCTCACGACCATCTGGGAAACATCTGGACTTGACACTGCTGACCCCGGTATTAATAATCTCTGCTACTCTGTCTTCTCCTCTTTGCTGAAGCCTGCAGTGTTCACAATCTCATTTACTTTCTCCAGAATTGTTTTAGCTCAAGGCCAAAGAATTTGTATTTATACCCAGGTTTCCAAGAATGGACTGGCCAATCCATGTTCAACCCCTTCGCTCCATCTCCAAAGTGCTTTCCCAGGAATTAGGCATATGATTACTATCAACCTGCTTTTTACACAT
This sequence comes from Lemur catta, assembly GCF_020740605.2. Classification (NCBI taxonomy): domain Eukaryota; kingdom Metazoa; phylum Chordata; class Mammalia; order Primates; family Lemuridae; genus Lemur; species Lemur catta. The sequence goes on from NC_059128.1 coordinate 145,982,280, forward strand.
AAAGATAGCTTCAACAATAGTGAACAGATTTTGAGCTTTATAGTCTAAAAAGCACTTTCACATGTATCACTTTACTTAGCTGTCCATAAATTATATAAAGTAGATATTGTTACTTCCAATCTCTTTTAAAGACACTGGGATTGACAGAAGGTAAATCAGTTGTCCACGCTTACCCGTTCTACCCCTCTCAGACTCCTCTGCACCATCCTGCTTCTCTCCTGACTTTCTCTTGCAGGCTGTATTTTGAGTTTGTTTGTGATGATAGACTTATCGATGTTCACCAGTGGCATTGGCGATGACTGTCAGGGGTAGTGATCACAGTTTCACTTGTATAAATCTGACGGGACAAAGTCCTTACTTCGCTTTTGTTAGTTACTGGAGGTTTTAACAAGTCAAACTAGGGAACATGATTGTAATTCTTTAGGCAATGAGGTAGTGCAAGCATTCTTGAGAAAAGCAATAATGTGTTGGCACATTATTGTGTTGGCAGTTTGTTTCCAGAAGAGATTTGGCAGCCATGAGTAAAGTGGATGAGGAGATAGAAAGAGAAAGAAATAACATAATTTAGAAAGTTCTTGAAACAGTTCATTGAGATGTACTAAAGCTTGGACCAGCTAAGGAACAGTGGGAAGAGCGGTGGGTGCTGAAGGTGGAGAAGGCACAGAAGTAACCTTGCCATGCTCTGGGGCCAGGCAGCTGAGGGGATGAGGTGCCATCTGTTCTAAGAGGAGAGAAGACATTAGTAAAGTGGCAGGTTTTATGGAGGAACGAGATGCTTTGTTCCATTGTGGTCCTATTTAAGCATTTCAGCATTGCCAAGGCATCAGGCAGCAAACGCGTGGCAGTTGACATGAGAGACTAGACCTCGGGAGAACAGGAAGGCCTTCAGCAGCAGCACACGACCCCCACAGCCCGACACAGGGCAGCAAGACAGAGAAGAAGCAAAGTGCCTTGAGAATTACTAATGATTTAGCACTAATGCATTTGGGTACTGGCTCGTTTAATCTTTACAACAAACTTATCAGATAGGTGTTTTTAATTTCTATTCTTTTTTTAAGGAAAAAATGGATGCTCAGAAAGAGTTCCTTGAAATCTACTTTAAAAACAGGGATATTAGGCTAATGTCAGATAAAGTGATACAGTCTTTCTGGATCAACAGAGTAAGGCTGGTTCATAGTCCCTTGTCAGTCTTAATTATATGTAGATTTTCTTGATACTTCTATTTATGGCATTATAAGTGGGATGAAGATGGTGCCTGGATCTTGGATTGCAAGGGATCCAGGTATAGGCTGAAGTGGATCTGAACTCTTTAAACCACATTCCTGCTGTGTCAGTGAAACATGTTTCCCGGACTAGAGGTGAGAGTATGTGGGGGTGTGTGCGTGGTGTGCACGTGCATCCATCCATATGTGCATGTAAGGCTTGTTTATTGTTATGTATTGGGTCAGGGAGTACAGAACCTATAGGCTTCTGCATTTTCTTCCTAGGCAAGCTTAGCACATGATGAAATGATATCTGCTTTGTTTCTGTGGGTAGGCAACCAGGCAGTATTTGATAAACTATGGAGAAAATACTTTAGTGGAGTTTAGCGATGTATTTTGCTTCCCCACACTCTCTGCCCTTAATAGTTGGGTCACAATGTACAGACACTCCAAAAGACATGCACACACACACACCCCACTTGCCTGACGCATTGGATCCCAAATGTACAAAAAGGACTGTCCTATTTTATACTACTGGCCCAGTTCTGTCATTGGATGACGTGGGATCCATTGTGGCTGCACAACCAAGAGAACCATTCTAAACTAGGTCAGTGGAACGCTCCCTGTTACCGCAGCTGAATGGTAGTGCAAGATACACATTTTCTAACCAGTCTCTATCTTCCCCATGTTTATAACTGTAGATGGCCTATTCCTGTAGATCCCTAGCCTCCAAACACTGAATTCATCATGAGGCAAAAGGCAAGCCACCTATCAACACTTGTCTGTCATGTCTTGGTCTGACCCTCAAGCAGGAAGGCAGAATCAGCACTATCACAGAGAGGAAAAGGCTTGCCAGCTTCAAGCTTAGAAAACTCTCAAGAGTATACTAGGATTCAAGCTTTGTCTACTTTCTGTCCATCCCAAACCCCACCCAAACTCCACCTATAATGCTTTCTCCTCCTTTCCTTCTGTCCAGGGTAACTTTTAAATTTTTCCTGGATGGAATAGGAAGAAAATGTATTAAGCACAATGGGTCCCAGAAGAACATGGAAATATGTATTCAGAATATATATGTTGTGATATTGCTAAATAGCATCTAGTTGGTGACCTGTCAGGAATGACTACAAATATAAAAAAAGCCCACCTTAAATGATCAACCATTCTCCCCTCTTTGGTCTGTTTTTTATGCACTGAAAATACCTTCCTGTGTGTCACTTCTTTTCAGCTAAGGTATGATCCTAAAAGGCCACTAAAATACAAATCTCTGTTTGGAGGCAGGAAAAACATGACTTTCCTGAAAGATCATTTCTATACAGTGATTCAAGAAATCACCAAAACACTTGTGAACGTTATGATCTATAATTTAATTTTTTTTGAGACAAGGTCTCACTCTGTTGCCCAGGCTTGAGTGTAGTGGCATCATCATAGCTCAGTGCAACCTCAGAACTCCTGAGCTCAAGTGATCCTGTGGCCTCAGCCTCTTAAGCGGCTAGGACTACAGGTGGATGCCACCACATCCAGCTAGTTTTTCTATTTTTTATGGAGATGAGGTCTTGCTATGTTGCTCAGGCTGATCTTGAACTATTGGCCTCAAGTGATCCTCTTGCCTCAGCCTTCCAACGTGCTAGGATTACAGGTGTGAGCCACTATGCCCAGCTGATCTATAATTTAAGAGGGACTGCTTTTTTCCTTTGGCTGACTTTTAAAAAATGATTTCCCCCAAATTTGACCATTGAAACTTCAGTCAATTCTACCAAAATAAACAGTTGACAGGAAGGAAGTTCCACATTTTTTCTTACACTGGTAAGATAGAGGCAGTGCCTGGCAACTTGGGGAAATTTTTATTTTCTGGGGAGTTGTATGCATGTGAAGACTCTTTTCACCACTTGATCCCTTTCTCATTCTTAATAATCATGAGATCTTTCAGGATGGGGTAGAGAGGGTGGCAGTTTCCATGTCTTTCTAATATTAGCATGTATGTATATTAAGAAAAACAGATTTAGGAAAATATGTAGCAGCATGACCAAATCATCGAAATGAACTAGACTGTAACAGTTCCTTTGGCTTCCTGACTTCCCCAAACTAGTACCCTAAATGGGGTTCATATATCTTTCCATTGGCAATTTGGCTTCAGGACATGCCAGTCTGATCACCTGAATGGGGGAGGGGGGTTGGATGGCCTTGGAAGGCTCATGAGAGCATCAGGAGGCCTGCAGAGCCTACCTTGCCCACCAACTACTGCAGAGCCTGTCATGGAGGGAGGCCCTGCAGGTCTTCAGCTTACAGGGGCAGGGCTCCTTCTTCCTTCTTCCAGTTTCTAGATAATGTCTATTTCCTTTTCCTTTGCTATCTCTCAGTCTCCTCACTTGAATTTATGAGATGTTAGACTTGCTCTTCCCAGATACCAGCACAGGGTTCCTCACACAGTTGGTGCTCAGTTAATGCTTGATGGATAAATGGTTACTGAGGTCAGCTGCAGTTCTACCTTCTTCATACTCAGTATTTTGCTTTGTGTATAATAAAAATAATCATGACCATAATTCTGATAATATTTCTTATTGCTTGAACACTCATTCACTCACTTAACAAATTCATATTGGCCAACGATCGGATAGGTGCCAGGCTTAATGCTAAGGACACTACAGAGAACATGACACAGCAAATGGCCTCTGCCTTCTGGAATCTACGTTGTCACATCTGCCACACGCCAGTCTATGAGACTGTGTTATATAACCTGTCTCCTTTAGATAATGCCATAATGAAATACATACTTTGAAGAGTTATACTTTATTAAACAAAAGACAATAATAGCATCTGCTTTTGGTTGAAAATAAAATACAAGAGAATAAGATATTATGATAAAGGAGTCAAAAGAAGAAAAATGTATTAAAAACCCTGAAAGAATGTATGGGGAACATAGGGAAGCAAAAAACAAAATTTCACAACCCAAATCCTTATTAGAGGCAGTGAAAGCCAGAACTGAAGTTGCAGATGATTTAATTACTAACATAAAAGCAGCAGTTTCCAAATCCTTGGATTTTACAGACTAATATAAAAAGACAGAATGTGCTACCAGCTTCAGTGAAAGCAAAGTGGGCAGGGGAACAGTGCGAAAGAACAGAACTGAGGGACATTAAGTAAAACCTGCAAGTCCTGAGTTGATCTCTGCTCACCAATCTGCCCCATCTGCAAGAGACGGATTAGCCAAGCAAGTGGGATCCATGGCGATTTACTTCCTTGTGTATTTGGTACCCATGTTTTCTTCTCAAAAATATTACTGAAAATATACTTTGAACAACCAAGAAACAAACAAAAAAAAAGAGCTTAGGAATAAGGAAGTTCTATATAATTAGAAAAGATTTGAAACATTCCTAACACAAAGAAATGATAAATATTTGAGGCGATGGATATCTTAAATGCCCTGATTTGATCATTACACATTGTATGCATGTATCCAAGTATCACATGCACCCCATAAATATGTACAACTATTATGTATCAATGAAAACAAGATAAGAGAAAAAAGAACAGGGAAGTTATGTAGTAATAGAACTGGTGATAAATGTTGAAACTGGTTAAAAATAGAAATATGATATCTAAATAGATGTATAAATCTTGTCATTAAATGTATGTATATCTTAAGATTTCTTCTCAATCAGAGGTATGAATTATAAAACATTGGAATAACAATAAAAATATGGATTGAAAAGAGTGCCATACTTAATTTGCAAAAACAGGAAGTGAAAATCCCATTGCTGCAGAGATGGGGCTTGGGATTAAAAGTTTGGTAAAGTTATTTAAAATAATAGAGGCATCAAATTACCATATGTATTTTTACTTCATAATAACTTGAGAAATGTAGAATAAAGAATGTTTTTTGAAAACCTCAGAGGTAATCATTAGTAGAAGAACATAATACATATTTTCTAAAATGTGAAAGGTTATCAAAAGGAAAGAACACATAAACCACATGTGGCAAATACACACACACACACACACACACACACACACACACACAATGGAAGGAAACAGGAAACACAAAATAGAAAGCATATAGTAATAAGACAGAAGAAAAGCCAAATATTAATATTTCACTCACAATGATAAATGCAAATCCATAATCCTTTTCTGTTTAAGAATAATAATTCAGGTTGGGCAAAAAATAAATCTAAAATCAATTATGTTTATTTTTAAAAGAGGGATTTATATAACATGACAAAAGAGGTTGAAAGGTAAACATAGATAAAGGCATACCAAGCAAATATTAAAAACACTAAGGTGGAAATATTATAATAGTGGAATTCATGACAAAAGTTTTAAATAGGATAGGATACCATTTTATTTGATATGAGTATAATTCCCAATGAAGATATGCCTGTGCTGACCTTTGCTCACTGAGTAACTTTGCATTAAAACAAGCAACTCAAAGGAAAAATGAAGAGAAAGACAACATATGAGGGAATCAGGCCTCTGTGTCAAGCTTCCTTTTGGGCAGGATAGAGCCTTGATATACCTGGGAGTGACTTTCAGAAGAATGAGAAATTTTTCTGTGTTCTTCTTCTATTTTTAAAAATACATTTCTATTTCTGGTTTTTGGTATTTGAAGGCAGATTTTTTTTTTTCATTCACTGACTACTATTTTTAAAATACTATATGCCAGGTGTGTGCTGTGTAGCTGCTATGGGAATAGGCACAGACATCAGAGCTGGTCATGTCTTCCGGGATCTTCCCAAAGTTTAGGCTGTTAATGACATAGAAATTCAGAGAAAATAAGAGATCACCATAGAACCGGAGAAAGAATTTTAATTGGATCCTGATAGATTTAGGATTGGATTGATGGAGAGATGGATCAAGAAAGAAGGGCATTAAGATGTTCCAGAAGGAAGATCAAAATGCAGGAGCTGACTTGGGGAGGTGGGGGTTGGGGGGAGGGGATGGAGGTATGACTACATGGTGAGTGCCAGGCGCACTGTCTGGAGAATGGACACGCTTGAGGCTCTGACTCAGGGGGATGGGCGGGACATGGGCAATGTATATAACCTGAGCTTTTGTACCCCCATGATGAGCTAAAATTAAAAAATAAAAATAAAAATAAATTGCAGGAGCCCTGAAAATGGTCCCAGAAAATAGTACTAGGACCTTCCACAGAGAGGAGGATATCTGTGGGAGAGCAGCGAGAAATACGGTAACATGGGCAGGCCTCCCTACTGCTTCTTGCCCGTCTTGTCTTTTGGCAGCTGCTCGGGGATTTTTACATTTTCAAAACGATGACATGCAGGTCCCATGTGATGCCTCGCAGCACAACGCTAGCCCGTAGCTGGTGTTGATTCCATTTCTGTGTGAGACTCCAGGATACCTCTTTTCCTCGGAGTCTACCAACATCAATTTTTGCTCAATCTTTGTTGGAAGGAATGTGGTTTACTTTTTCATTTAAGTAATTTTCAATGAGAGATTTCTTAAAATACACAGTACTTGGCAGTAGGCATAAAATTTCAGGGAAATAATAGCAGATGCCAGCTTAAAAGTATTACGTGCTCTTTTGGTTGAAAGGTGCTGGGTACAAGCCATATATTCATGCATATCATTTATATTTGATAATTACTATGAGAACATTGGACCTTATATTGAAGTCTTAATAACTCTTTAATGAATTTTCCTTTGTAATTATTGGAAAGTCTCTCTGAATTGTGTACGTTAAAGAGCGACCTGCCAAATAGTGCTCAGTAGCAGCCAAGTGGAATTAGGGGAAAGTAGATATGAGAGAGAACTCCTTTCTTAGAATCCATTTGCCTCACTGCCTCTGTTCTCCACTGATGATAACTCCTGGGTGGTTTTCAGGATGGCAGGACTTCAAAATGCTAACATGTGCTGTGAATATTCAAAGGGAGTATAGTATACAGTGTTTTCCGTACACATGTTTTATGCCCTCCCCAAATCCAAGGAGCCTACTTCTGGAATTACTTTAAGAACCTCTTCTTTTTAGTGTCTTGAACTCTGCCTCATTGCATCATCTATCATTGCGCACTTGGGACCCCAAGGGAGTTTAAACCCTCTTCTAGATGAGATCTCTTCAGCTACTTGAAGACAATGATCACGTTCTCCTAAGTCTTTTCCAGGCCAAACATTGTCACCTCTTGCAAACATTCCTTAGCAGGCAGGGTCACCATCTCCTTACTGTGACTGTGTTCCAGCTTTACTTACTTTCACTTACAATTCTGTGCCTAGAATCAACAGGAGTCTCTTAAGTGGGTTGACTGCACAAAGAATAGAAAGGAACTATTTGCCTCTGTTGGACTGGGCATTACACTGCATTTTTGTCCTTTAGTAGAAAAGTATCAGTTAAGTTCTGGACACCAGAGATTTACAAACATTGGACAAACCACTGAGTTCTGGGTACTGCAATTTAATATGGAAATATATTATGGCCCAAAGGAGACTATCTACTTGAGACATTAAAAAAAGGATTTTAGAGAGAATTCATATTTTATTATTTGCAAGCTCTGCATCCCCTAAAATAATTGTCCAGTGGAATGATTGGCAGCACCTCAGGGGTTCAATTCCATCCTGAGAATACACAGACTTGACATTTACTTTTTAATATTCCCCTTGATCTTTGTTTGGTCTTTCTCACCAAGAGACAACTTCATTGGTGAGCAAACACTGCTTTGTCTTTTTAGTTTTATGTCTTTATGTTGTGTGTGTGTGTGTATATATTTTCCATTCAAAGTTTGGTTAATGGGTTATGGCTTTTTGGAGCAATGGGATGAGGTCAGCATAGGTCAGGAAACAATTAAACTAATGGTCAAACAAGAGCATAGCAGAAAGGTCCTGGGCTCAGTGTCATGTAGTATTTCCTCATGTTATATTATTCATTAGAATGGTAATGCAATGAATAATATAACAATATGCAATACACATACAGCAATGCCAAGGTCCATGTGCATTTTAAATTCATTCCTAGTGCAGGGTGTCTTATACTGCATCTTGTAGCATTAGAGTGTGTTCACAGATGCAGTGGAACCTCGTCCACCTGTTGGTACCTATTGCAGGTCTTATTTACCATGCTAGTGCTGTGAGTATTGGCTGCTAATCACTCACATATACCCTTTTTTCCCCCAGAGAACTGTCCTCAGCCAAATGGGATGCTCCTTGCCTGAGATGCCCCCTGCTACTTCCTGGGGGCAGCCATGGCAATGATGGAGAGACAGGAGTGTGTAAAGGTCAGTGTCTTGTCTCAAGGTGGGACTGCTCAGTAGGGTCAGTCTGAAGTGGACTCCCACTGAGACCACAGCCTTGCTCGGCTCCCTCCCCTGCCCCTCCTGCTTCTTTGACTCTCCTCCTGAGGACACTCCCCATAACAAATCACTATCACAAGAACCCCTGTCTCAGGCCCTGCTTCTAGAGACGCTAACCTAAGACATCACTATTATTATTTTTCCCAGGGGTTGCCACTTGGACATTTATGAAAGTGAATGATTCTTTGTGCAGCAGCTGTATGTGGAAACTTGATGTTTTAGGCAATGAAATCCATTTTGGTAAATATTTGTTTAGAAAATATGAATTCATTTAATATGCTGTGTCTTTTATTAAGTGGACTCCAACTAAATAATTTTAGTTAATTTAAAAATAGTTTTGGAAACAGGGGATCTGCCAATAAACAGAAGAATGGAGTCCCTTGGAAAAATCTAATTGTTGGAGTAGACTCATGCATTGAGTTAGTTATATTAATAGTACATGCTGACTTGTTGAAGTCTTTGAAATTTCAATGAGATGCAGATTACCATAGAGGTTCAATGTTCTCCTGAAATGAGTCATGGTAGACAGTAACTCAATATAGAGATAGAAAGCCACAGACACAGTGAAGATGAGTCCTCCCACCCCTAACTCTCATTGTCAAGGTCTAAGAATGGCAAGATTGAATCTGCTTAGTAGGTGAAGTATGCTCATCTAACCAAGCACAAGAGACTGTTCAGAAATCTCCTGGCCTAGCCTAAGACTCAGTATGGAGTCCTGTTGACCCAAAGGCAGCGGCATTCAGCATTGGAGCTGACAGTCACACCTGACTGCCTGTTTCTCTTACATCTCCATGAAAAGTTGGGATGATCATCTTTGGCTTCATTAGGTGACGAAATTTGCTTGGAAGGGATAGCTAAGAGGTGATCATAAAGGGTAGCAAGGTCCCAGAAGTAAGACTGGATTAACTAGCGGTCATGTCATGGTGCCTACTTAACCCAAGGGATCTGGGAGCCAGGTAATAGCTGTTTCAGGTGTCAAGTTCAAGGTCAAGGGGAAAATGTGGCAATAGGAAGCTAAAGAAATTAGAAACACATGGGCCAGCGAATGAAGCTGGGGTCCTGGTCTACTTTCATTGATCAGTGATCCTATGGTCCATCTTTAAGGCACAGGTGTTGGTGGGACACAAATGTGAGGCCTTGTAAAACCAACTGTGAGTACCCATTGAGGATGTCAGATTCATTTTATTTTTAAAGAAGTATCCATCAGCTGGAAAGTACACAAATGAGGTTTGATTTTTCTTGGCTATCATACAACCTTTGGTTCTCAGTTGAAAGGAAAAAAAGAAGCAGCTTTAATATCTCTTCTGAAATGTTATTCTAAGTGGATAACAGCAGGTAGTCTTTCCTGAAAATCTAGAATATGGTGATGACCTGTGCCTTGAAGGAAACAAATCTTTGGGTAATCTGTGTGGAGACACAGGGCTAGGTTTGAAGGGTAAAGAAAGAGAAAGAGGGTAGACCAGCTGAGCTCCCTTGTCAGAGAATTAAAAAGCCCTAAGGATTGTTTCAGGAAGTTAGAGCATTTCTCAGCCCTACTCCACCTCTCCCCCTCTCCTCTCCGCCTCCCTCCTGCCTTCTTTCTCTCCCCCTTTCCTTTCTGCCTCACGTCTCCCTAAAACCCTTTCTTCTTTCCTGGAAGGAGTCTGCTCTTTGGTTTACTTTGTTTTTACCCTTGAAAAGAGCAGCATGCCTTCTGGACTCCTTTTTTTCTTTCTTTTTTTTTTTTTTAAGATAAAATGGCAGCTACAATATAAATTTAATTCTGATGGGAGAAAAAGCACAGTGCAATTCTCTTTAGCAGAGGACATTTTTGTACGTGTGATATTCGAAATAGAGTCTTTCAAAATTGTTGTCGCACTTGAGGCGTACCTAGAATCCTCTTCAGGGTAATGACTATGACATTCCTCAGAGGTGAACTCATTTCCATTACTCATTTTTAAAAACACATGTTCCGTTTGTCTTTTCACACTCATCACAATGAGATTTAAAATAGAGACTCATCATCACCTATTTAAGGGTTATGAATAGTGCTGCCTTGAAAAAGCCTGGTGGAAATTTGTGTGGAAATTGAAAATGGCTCATCAGATCCAGAAGGTAGGCAGACAAGGAAACTGAGTTAGAGGCCGAAGTGCCCAAGTATTCAGGGCGTGGAGCAGGATGAGACCTCTAAGCCCCCCACACTGACGGTCAGATGCCAGGTGTCACTTCCAGATGGGATGTGAAATGGAAGGGTGGGAGCCCCAAGATTTAGCAGAATCTACCAAACAAACAAACAAACAAAAAATGATCCATAATCCAGAGACCACACTAGGTGGAGATTGGATTACTGAGCTCACTCTCCACCCCTGTATCTATGTCCTTTGCCTGGGGGGGGGGCTTGCAGTCCCTGCTACTAGAGGCAGGGGGCACTTCCCCATCCCTTGACTGTGGGCTTGGCCACATAGCTTGCTTTGGCTGATGGAATGCCAGCAGCGGTCATAGTGTGTCACCTCCAACCCAAGGCCTGAAGAAGGTTTACAGGCTTCCACTTGTCTTTGCAATGAGAACAGGACATGGCTGGCCCACTGGTTCAAGCAAAGTGTGAGAAATAAGGAATAGTGAGAAGCTGCCATCACTGTGCCCTGTCTGGATCAGCCAAACCCCAGCTGACCTGAAGTTGCCTGAGAGCAAATTATGGCTATTTTTAAAACACTGGAGTTCTAGAGTAGTTGTTGGGCAACATTATGGTGGAAATCCTTGACTGATACAAGCACCATTCCTAAATGTGACCTGTTTGAAGGAAGAACATGAATCACAGTGACTAGAATATGAGAGTGTGAGTAGATAATGATTTTCTGAAAATGAGGACAGGACTTGTGTATACCGTTGTAAGAGGGGGTTGACATTGCTCCTCATTTTGAACATCCCACCCTTCAACTGGGCCTGGCAAAGGGTGAAGGAAACTGTAGAACCCTGCCTTCCAGGCCATACTGGAAATCACTGATATGCCCAAGTTCAGGGATGACAGCCATTGGCCTCTCTGGGAAGCAACAAACATTCATTCCAAGTCTCACTTGTTGCTCACTTGCAGTGACGGGCTAATGCAGCTATATAACGATCCAGACCTCTTGCCTCAATGCAAGAACCTCTGAAGGACTTTAGAGCTCCCTGGGGGTCAGCTGAAGTCTTGGTTACAACTATATCATGACCCCACATCTCCCTCTGCCCAGTCCTGCTTCCCTTACCTTTTCACAAATATTGCTCCCCAAAGCACTCCTGAACGATCCTCCTGCATGTAAATCTCTGAGGCCCAGAGTCTGCTGTGGGAACCTGGACCCGTGGTACACCACTCTCACTCAGCTTTCCAGGGGCGCTGGGATCTGGAGGAGGGGGTAGGGGAGGCCTTACCCACTATCATGTGGTTGCAGACATCACAGAAAGTGGGCTTCTTAAAGATGTGTTCCTGAAAGGCATGGGCCTTGCTGCCTGGGTGTAGGCCAGCCCTGGCGGGCGTGGATGTCAGGCTTCCCGGCACAGGGAGTGGGCTGGAGCTGGGGCTGACCTCAGCCAGCATGTCTGCTTGCAGCTTCACGTCGTCACTGTTGGTGCGCTGGAAGAAGTTGTCAGCACTCTTGCTCCGTAAACTCTTGGTCTTGAAAGAAAGTGATCGTTTTAGTTTCTGGAGCTGTAATATAATGACAAAACAGTCTCTCTTACGATTGATGGATCACACAGACCCAGGCTGTGGGGGTGAGGTCTGCTCCATGCACTGCACAGTTCCCATGGACACCCTCCACCCCAAGGAGGCACATGTATGTCCCTGTATGGGTGGGATGATGGCAGTGCCTAGTGATGAGGGAACTCAGCAGCTCCAACCCGCCCCTGCCACCAAGCCAGATAGCAGAAAGTGGTCCCATTGTGCCTTTGCTTCTGCCCCTGCTCCTCTTCCCCTCCCTCCTTCAGGTCCCACCAGTGTGCTGTCAACATGTCCCACCATGCTGGGTTTTGACATCACTTGCCTTTTGAATTTGAATCATTGGAAATAGTAAGTGCGTGAACTCATGGGCTCAAAGGCTGAGTGTGTAATGCTGGCCTTTCTCTCTTGTGATCACTTAGCAGCCACTTGTCTCTGCACACAGCAAAGCAGAAGAGCCCATTGGCTGATTTGAAATCAATCTGGCACAACTATCCACAGAACACAAACCAGAAACTCTCAAGTCTGCTTTGGTCTGAAGCATATGGATAAGTAACCTCTGTGTGTGTGTGTGTGTGTGTGTGTGTGTGTGTGTGTGTGTGAAGGACACAGTGTTGAATTATCCTTTTGACTTTCTCGGCTCTTCCTGCTGCCCTGCCGCTTGATTTTGGCCATGACAAACTAGACCATTTCTCCTTTTCCTTTGGGACTTAGGAAGAGGCACCAAAATGGGTGTGGAAAAGCACTAGCTTCTGAAAGGTTTGGGTTTGAGTCTGGTCTGCCCCTCTAATCTAGTCTTCTCATTGAAGCTAGAAGGATTTTTTGGAAACACAGATGTGAGCAGATGAGCCTTCTTGTTTAAAATCTCTCAAGAAGTTTCCTTTGTTCTTATATTTAAAGAAAAACTCCTTGTTGTGGGTTCCAGAAATTGGCAGATTCTGAACCCCAATGACAGCTGGCACCACCATCCACCTTGTTCTGTCCCCCCAGCCACAGTGGTCTTTTAAAAGTCTCTCCTAGCTACTGTTGGTTTTCATTACCATCCCTTAGTACCTAGCTATTTCTCTGCTCAGATAAAAGAAATGGACCACCTACTTACTAGTTGCATGACCTGCAACAAGTCATTTCACCTTTAAGGTGGTTTCCTTAATAGTTCTTTTTATTGCCTAGAATTAACATCTATGGCAGGCAAAAATGTGCTCAGATATCAAACCAAAAAACTTCTTCATAACAAAGAAAGTAATCAACAGAGTGAAAAGACAGCCTACAGAATGAGAGTAAATATTTGCAAAATATTCATCCAACAGGGTACTAATATCCAGAATATATAAGGAACTCAAACATCTCAATAGCAAAAACAATAGCAACAACAAAAACCACCCCCAAATCTGATTAAAAAACAGGCAAGTAATCTGAACAAACATTTCTCAAAAGAAGACATACGAATGGTTAACATATATATGAAAAAATGCTGGACATCACTAATCATCTGGGAAATGCAAATCAAAACCATAGTGAAGTATCCTCTCACTTCAGGTAGGATGGCTATTATCAAAAAGACAAAAACTAGCAAAAGCTGGTAAGGATGTGGACAAAAGGTAACTCTTATACACTGTTGATGGGAATGTAAATTTAGTATAGCCACTATGCATAACAGTATGGAGGTTCCTCAAAAATCTGTAAATAGAACTACTATAAGGTCCAGCAATCCCACTACTGGGCATTTATCCGAAGGAAAGGGAATCAGTATGTCAAAGACACATCTGCACCCCCATGTCTACTGCGGCAGTATATACAATTGCCAGGATATGGAATCAACATAGGTGTCCAACAACAGATGAATGGGTAAAGAAAACATGGTATATATACACAATGGATTACTATTAATCATCAAAAGGAATGAAATCCTGCCATTTGTGGCAACAAGGATGGAACTGGAGGACATTATGTTAAGTGAAATAAGCCAGGAACAGTTAAACACCACATGTTCTCACTCATATATGGAAACTAAACAAAGATGATCTCATGGAAGTAAAAAGTAGAACAGAGGACACTAGAGGCTTGGAATGGTAGGGGGAAGGTTAAAATCATAGCTAGACAGGAAGAATAAGTTCTAGAGTTCTATACCACTGTAGGATGACTATGATTAACAATAATATACTATATAGTTTCAAATAGCTAGAAGGAGGATATTGACTGTTCCCACCACAAAGAAATACATGCTTGAGATGATGGATGTGATAATTACCTTGATCTGATCACTATATATTATTAATATATGTATTAAAACATCACTCTGTACCCCATAAATATGTACAATTATTATATGTCAATGAAAAATAATAAAAAAAGAAAAGGGTGCTCAGTACTCTATTCTAAAAAGGGCCTCCATCAAGTGTGCTCAGAGTCCCCTACACAATATATAAGACAAGTGGATGTCACCTTGACAAGCCCAGTTGCCTCTGCCTCAACCTCCCAACTTCTACCTCAGAAGTCCAGGAAGATACGGTGGCCATTAGTGCTTGGTGTGGATTACAGAAAGGCCACATTCTCTCCCCTTCTCCTTCTCCTTGCCATTTTGCAATGTGACTTTGTAGCTCCTCCCATCAAAAGTGAAGTCTGTTCTCTCACTCCTTGAATCTAGTTGGTTTGGGGAATTTGACCAACAGAAGGCAGCAGAAGCAATTTTAAGGCAGTTCCAAGCCCAGGCCTCAAGATCCCTGCATGTTTCTGCCCTCCCTTGGGAAACCTGCCAAACTGCCATAGGAACAAGCTACCTAAGGTAGCTTGAGGGATTATGAGAGACATGTGGTCTAATCAATTCCACATTACTCCAGGGAGATCCCAGAAGCAGAGCCACCTTGCTGCCCTGCAGGCACAAGGGAGTCCAGATGAGCCCAGAAGAACTGTCCAGCTGAGTCCTGCTCAAATTGTCAGCTCACACACTCATCAACTCAAGAGATGACTGGTGTTTTAAGCCATTAAATCATGTGTCTGTTGTGAGTACACAGCAATAGATCACTGATGCAATACTGTTCTCCCCACCCTCCTGCATGTGGTGGGATTGTACTTCTTTGCCCATCTGAGGTTAGGTGTGGTTGTTTGAAGCCAGCTCTCCACTTCAGGGAGCTGTTCAGCGGGGAGAACCTGTAGGGACCTCTAGAAAAAAACCCACTATGGCCACCGATGGGGCTTCCTCAGCCAGAAAGTGCTAGCCTGGGAAGCAGCAACAAGCTACACAGAAAGGTCAGAAACAGTGGGCCAGCTAGGACTCTATTTTCTTTCCTTCTACCCTATAGCTCAAAGCTGCTAAAGAAGGGGGGATAAGGAGTTATTGTGTTATTGTGAGTTATTGTGGAATTGCTTGTTACTGCGGCACAACCTATCATATCCCTACTGATAAAGGGGAGCAGGTTCTGAGTCTTTGGAAGCATAGCATTGATTGTGAAAAGGCCCCTCTATCTCTGAAAAAGCTAAGTGGGGTGAGGGGCTATGAAACATTCACTGAGATTGAGCCACACTGAGGGGAGGACCTGGAAGCAGCAAAGGGGAAGAACAGACCCTCTTCACTTCAAGTACTTCAGGCTGTAAACTGGACAGGGGCTGGAGGAAGGGAGGCTTAAATAGGAGACAAAACTAGAGTTTTACTTTAGACAAACTTTTATTACATTAAAGTAACCAGGAAGTTAAGGAATCTGCCAAGATTTTGTCATGGGATGTACAATCAGGGGAGAGGAAGGTATGTTAAAGCAAACAACATTAAATAGGGAAAATAAAATCATTTTCTGTTTGCTCCTCACTGAATTTACATGGTTCAATAAATTGGCTACCCATGTCTCAAAAATAGAATAATAACCCCCTTCCTGATTATACCAAGGCACTATTGTGAGGGCCACAGAGGATGATGTATGGGGAACTCCCCAAGAACTCTTCAGGGTGCAAAAGGTGGAGGATGCTGGGGGCAGGGGAGGGGCAGCAGGGAGTGTGGAGCTGGACTAAGGGCTTCATCAGGTGACCCCTCATAATCGTCCCAACTATTCATGAAGATGCTATTTTATTCCTGGAGAAATGGAGCCTGAGGGAGGGTGAGCAACTTGCCTAGGGTCACACAGCTTATGTGAATCAAGACAAGGGCTTACAATGAAATCTGCTTTCCTCCCATCCCCATGCTCTTTCCACTGCCAGTGAAGCTTTAGGGGTTTGGTGGGGGGTGGAGGAGAGTTGTCCTTCAGCCCCATGGGGATGAAACAACTTCCGGTGGTCAGTGAGGGTGGGAAGTGGGAGGCCAGGACAGGGAAAGTGATTGGGTGATGCCTACACATTTCCAGTCTTGTCTCCCACCTGTGCTCACATGCTGTACAACTTCTTTCAAACTCTTTGTCATATGTGGTGTTCTGTGTGCCCTGGAAGTTGATGTGTGATGTTTCAGTGTGGTGCTAGGAAATCTGCAGCATTTTCCTCGCCCTGTAAGATGTGGCTGTAAGTTGTGTCAGGCAGTTGGAGCCTGACTGCCTCTAAAACTGGAGACTTTGCTTTGGAAGCCAATGTGACATTTCTTATTCAAGTGGACGGCTTAAAAGAAATATCTACATGTTAAATAAAGTCCTAGACATGAACCCAAAGGAATATGTTTTCTCCAATTACCCTAAAAGAGCAAAGGCCAGATGGGAATATATGCAATGCAGAAACAGAAGCAAACCCTCGTAATCACAGAATTCACAAAATGCTTAGCTTCCATGCACCACTGCCATGGGTTAACTCCATTTTATTTATATAATAACGGTAAAAGGAAGAGATGTTCTTGGGTACCTTACCATGTGCTAGAAACTACTCTCTATACTTTACTTCATGTAATCATTCTAGCAAACTTATAAGAGGATCATTCATTCATTAAATAATTCATTTAGTAAATATTCATTGCGGTAGTACTATGAGCCAGGCATAGTCCTTGATTTTTGGGAAAGGATAAAGTCCTTTCCCTTAAGATTTTAAGGTCTAGGGGCTGGAGATAGAAAATAAACAAATAATCAAAGAGGTATATAATATAAATTTGGATAGAGACAGGAGCTATGAAGGAAAATAAAGGCAGAGCCAGGCCTTAGAAAGTGACAAGGAAGGCTTCTCTGACAGGTGACCATGGAGCGGAGACACGAAGGAAGTAGGGAGTGTGTTAACTGCACTGGAGAAGAGCGTTCTGGGCAGCGGGAAAGCCAAGGACTAAGGCCCCAGCAAGACAGCAAGGGCAGTGCACTTGCAAAGCACCAGGGGGTCAGTGTCTGGATAAGAATGACGGGAGAGAGAAAGGGCAGAGACGCCAACGACAGCGTCCTGCTAGGCCCTGCAGGTCATGGCAAGGGCTTTGGAATTTATCCTAAAGGTGATGGTTTTGACCAGGGAAGTGACAGGGTCTGACTTTTACTTAAAATGGTCACTCTAACTTCCGTGCGGAAAACAGACTGTAGGAGGGCAAGATGGAAGCAGGGAGACCAGTTGGGAAACTCTTGCAATAAATAATTCTGATGAGAAGTAATTTAAGTTTGGCCTTGTATAGTTATGGTAAGATGTGGTTGACTCTGGGGTACATTTTGAAGGTAGGACCAATGGGACTTGTTGAGGGATTGGATGTGGAGTACGAATGATTTTAAGGTTCTTGGCGAGAGCAGTGGGGTGAATGGAGGTGCCATTTACTGAGAGGAAGAACACAGAGGAAGCAGCATGTTAGCATGAGGGGTGAGGTGGCGACCAAGAGCTGAGTTTGGGATAAGTTACGTTTGAAATGCTTATTTGGAATTCAAGTGGAGCTACCAAGTAGGCAGCTGTGTAGATTATTTTGGGGTTCAGGGGAGAGGTCCAAGCTGGAGTAATACCTTGGGAGTCATTAGCATATAGATGGTACTTAAAGCCAGGAGACTAGCTGAAGTCACCATATGCTGACTGATCACCCATGTGTGGAGCTTCCTTCTGCAACTTATTAGCCATTTAACTTCTAGCCGCGGGAGGAGGAGGGAGCAGATGTTGGAAATAGTGCGAGAGACGTGGAATCGCCATTTCAGAGGTAGGAGAGTGAATGGACTAGAGCAGTGCACCGTGGTAGGATGCTAGGGCGGCACGGAGGCTCCATTTCAGGTTATTACCTCATTTTACAGAGGAGAAAACAGACACCTGGCAACTTACCCAAAGTTAAATGGCTAGTAAGCCCCTTAAGCCAAACTGACATTCATGAGCAGGTATCCCACCCTTGACCTCCTCTTAGTAAAATTGCTCTGCTCAGGGTATTTCATCTTCCTGGTGCCAGCTGGAATTTCAGCAATCATCTGTGTGGTTGCCAGGTTGAGCAACACTTCCATGGCAATTAGTCAGGGAATGCAGAAACTGGGCGTCACGAGAGCACTGAAACAGAGAATTGCAGCCTGAAGGTGACTGTAATAGCAGGCGTATTGATTTACCAGTCTGCTCTGCGGCGGCACATCAAGTTAATTAACCAGCGTGCGCCCGATCGTTTCTGCCAGGATCTCAAGTCCGCAGGACGGAAAAGGGGTGGTTTTGTGCACACGCATCTCTGCCCACACAGGCAGTAAATCAGGAGGCACAGTCACCACGACAACTCAGTTTCCTGCCTGTTGACATTAACCATAAAGTCAGCTGCGTCTATGCAGACATTTCCATGGCTATGTAAGACTGCGTCAATAATGCACTCGCTTTTACTTCCGCATTGAAATGAGATCATCAGAGAACCTCTGACAAGCAAATGGCTCATCCTTGATACTCATATGTGATCTATACCTTTAATTTTAAAACGAACATTTTTTTTTCTTTCTCACGTTTTAACTTTTCTAAAATAGAGTTACGTTTTCAATGGAAATACTCATTATTTTCTATTTTTTTTCTGAAAAGATATTATTAAGCCAATTGATGACATCTAAGACTTGAGGAAATAGGTTATTTGCCATGCTGCAGCCTAACGGCCCTCGTGCATTGCCCTGAATCCCAGCTCCCTTCACCGTGCGGCAGCCACGCGGATCCACTCCATCTATTCCAAGTTTGCCTGACGCTGTGTGGGTCAGAGCGCTTTCCACACTCACCCCTAACATTTTACCCATGGCTCAGTGCACGGAGTGAGCACTGGGGGGCGTGAGAAATGTAGTGCCACTGGTGAGGACTAACTCTCTCACCAACAGTTTCGCCCTTCCATAGCCTGATTTCTATTACGGCAAGCACAATACATCTCAGGTCTCAGTTTGCTTCAGTTTGGATGATGACTTCAAAGTAAGAAATATTCTTCTTACCTCTGCCTGATTCCGTCACAGCCAGCTGCAAAAACCAGTTGTTAATGAATATATTGGTAAAGTGACAGTTATTGAATATATTGCATGCTCTGCCACCAGTGAGCTGTATGGTCTCGGGCAAGTCCCTTGAGCTCCTTGGCCTGGGTTCCACTGGGAAATGGAGAGGATGAGCTCAGTGGCTGCAAAGTTCCCTCGCAGCTCTGGGAATTCAGCACAGTGAGGGAATACAAAAGACTTTGAACAGTCTCTACTTTTAGGACGTCTAATATCTAATTCTGGAGATAAGTAGCAATGGTTAAAACTATCTGAGGGTGACATGCGACCCTATATTTATATTATCAAGTGAAAAGTAGAGTGTTTTGATCACTGTCTACTCTAACATGTCAGAAAAGGGAGCTATCAATGGAGGCAAGAATTGTCAGAGACATTCTTTCAAACCTTGAAGGATGAATCGACTTTAAAACATATAATTCTACTGTTTAAGTGCTTCAATGGCCTCCCTCATGTCTAGGTTATTTCCCAGAAGGACAGGCTCCTTTCTGTGGGATACAAGACCCTTCCTGATGGATGCAGGCCGTCCACTTGTCCAGCATTATTTCTGGTTACCCCCTCCTGCACCCCAGGCACACAGACGCACTCAAAGCAGGCCCCAGGTTTTTAATGATGCATAAGCCTTCAGTGCCTTTGTTTGTTCTGCCTGGGAAGTTTGATACACTCTCATTCAATGTATCTGGGACATGCCTCCTTCTCCTTGACTGCTAAGCTTCCCTGTGGAGTCTCACCTGGCCCTCCTGCAGGTGGCTCTGGACACCCTCTCCTGTGTGACTCCCAGGGTGCAGCATGGAAGTGTGTCACTGCCCTTCCTGTCTTCTGCTCTTGGGCCTCCCTGCAGACCACGAGGCTACTTCCAACAGGCAGCACAGTGCCTGGCACACAGTAATGATACTAATTATGCTGGCAAATAATTATTCAACTCTTACTATACACTAGACTCCATTCTAAGGATTTTATATGGCTTATCTTTTGATCTTCTTGAGAACCCTATGAGGTAGATGCTATTACTATCCCCATTTTATGGATAAGGAGATGGTAGCAGAGAGAAGTTAAGTAATGTGCCCAAATATACCCAATAAGTGTAGTGGAGTTGAGATTAGAACCAAGGAGAAGTTTGACTTCAGAGTCCAAGTTTTTAGTCTCACTATACATTCATTAAATGACTGGCCGACAGACCGATGGACTGACTGAACACAGCCAGACTGGAGACGTAGATGTGGAAGCAGGAGTGAACATGCCATGAGCCAGCACAGAGGGTCTCCACAGGAGTCAGGCAGAGCTTACAACAGGGCTGCAAACACAGTTGTCCAGTAAACTTTACTGAAAATCCTGGCCTGACTGGTACCCTGTGTGCTGGTGAGAGTGGGAAACAGCAGCCAATGAGGAAGTGTGTGCGAGTGCGTGTGGGTGGGGGTGTTCCAGGTACTGATGGCAGCAAGCCAGACAGTGTGAACAGTATGGTAATCCACAGTGACCCACTGCACACTCTCCATAAGGCAGATGTTAGTCTTGATGAAAACAGTGTGTGCTGATTACATTGGGGTAGAATCTGGCTGCAATAAAAGGGAGAGAGTAGCATCAGGGAGACACACTGGGAAGGAAAATTGGCAAGCTCTCCCTCTGTGCACTCAGGCTAGCTGACATATTTCCTCCAAAGAAGATTCTGTGTGGCTCCCAAGTTCACAGTTGCTGGAACAAGAAGAGTGTAGTGCCATGGAGGTCCTGGCTACCTCTCCTCTATTCCTCTTCACTAGAGAAATTCATGACAACCAATTTCTTTAGACACCATCACCATCCTTTCTGAAAGCCCTACATGTTGTGGGACTTTTATCTCTTGTCCTGAAAATAGTTCTTACCTATATTGTTTAGGCCCAGAGTGGTGGCATTGGTTAAATCTTGTTCAGTGGCAAAGGGGGTTTTTGTTTTGCTACAGCAAAACAAACACACAAACACACACACAAAGCCCCAACCAAAGAAAAAACACATATATACACACACACATATTTTTTATTTAACATACCTTTCCGTGAAACAGCCCTATGAGTGCAGCAGGCAAATATCATCCCCATTTTACAGATGAAGAAAATGTGGCAGAAAGATACTAAGTGATATGCCCGAGGTCCACAGAGATGCTTAACAGGGAAGAAAAGTTTTAAGGCTTATCTCATATGCAGGGACAGAGGAGCCTTTCATACCCATGGATGGGACGCAGGGGAGAGCTTCAGGCTTTGGGGTCAGACTGACTCCTCTGCTCTTCCCAGCTCTGCTGGTCCCTGACAGTGTGAACACAGGAAAGTTATTTTTCTCTGAGCCCCAACTTTCCCATCTACAAAATAGGGGTAATAACACATCCCTTGCAGCTTTTTTTGTGAGGATTAAATATGATAAGGCATCTAAAGTTCCTGGCAAGGTGGCTGGCACTCAAGGGACACTTCATAATTCTGCCTTCTCACAGTACTGGTTAGCACTAGATTGAGGAGAACGGCTCTTTTTATCCTCCCTCCTGCATGTGGATGCCAATGTGACAATACAGGGCCACTGTGTCACCTTCAGATTCAAAGATTCCTCTTGGGAAAGAGAACTCTATGTGCTCAGAAGAAATACTTCGAGAAGCCACCTGGCAAGGGAAAATGGTACCTCAAGGGCCCATCCCAATTTTAAAAAATACAGCACTTTGTTCCACTGAATACTGAGAAGAGTGAAGTGGCTGTCTACCAGGCAAAGAGAGAGGCCTAGGCACCTTGATCCCTAACTTCCAGCCTCCAGAACTGTGGGGAAATAAATCTCTGATGTTTATGCCACCCAGGCTGTGGTATTCTGTGATGGCAGCTCTAGCAAACTAATACAGTATTCAAAAAAGCCTGTTGAGGTGAATATTCTGTTCCTAGCACTATCAATTCCAGTCAGAAAGAACTGCACCGAGGGCATTCTGTAGCATTTCTACTGTTCCACATCAAACGTGCCTCGCATGTGTTCCACTGGGTGATAAGAATGGAAACCCAAGCTGTATTACCTGGGACATGTTTCCTCACATACATTCCTGGAGACCTGCTGCTCATCATCCAAGTCTCAGCTCCAATACTCTGCCTGTGCTCTACACCAAGCCTTCCCTGACTTCTTCACATAGGGCTCAATGTCCTCTGCTTACACGTGCCTATCATCGGTCTACCATAACCTGCAGCAGTACAGCACCAACACTAACATTCTGCAGCTCTTATTCCATACACTGAGGTCAAAAACTCATCTCATCTCAAAGACTCTTCTCATCTTTGTATCTTTGCCATACATGTGTAGGTTTTGGCATGGAATAGGCATTCTATGTTGAGTGAGTGATTGAATGAATGGATTGCCTGCCTTAACATGTTTGAATTCCCCGCATTTAGTGGGGAGAAAATGACAGAAGAATCATTCTTTCTGTCTTCAGGCCTAGAACAATATTCTGGCCTATAAGACTCTTCAAATATTCCCTTTTATCATCTTGAACCCTATTTTCCATCAGCAACCGATGCCAATTTCCTTTCCCTTGACAGTGCTTCCTGTACTTCTTTCTCCTCTCCAAACAATACCAACTCCAACCATTTTCACCTGTGTTTTGGCCTCCAGTCTCTTCCTTTACGGCATTCTCGCAGGCTTATCTTCCAAGAGCTGGGGTTAGGCAGGGTCAAGGTTCAAGGAACTAGGGTGGGCACATGAGTGTATTAGGCCAGTGTGCAGTGTGAGGGGTTGGAGCAGAGGGAAACAGATGAGAATGTTCCTGTTGACTCTGAGGCCTGAAGCCAAAGGCAGGGGAAAGGGGTTCACATTCAAGGCTAAAGAGCTGAAGCGGTGGTCAGGCAAGACAGAAGAGTGAGTTCAACAAATCAAACAAGGTTATATCCCTGAAGTGGCCCAAAGACATGAAAGAGGAGGGAGCATCTTCTAGGCTACACATGTCAGCCTTCATGGACAAAGCTAGCGAGAGCTGTGAAGGCTCTGAGCAGGTTCCAACATGTTCTCTGCCACTCCCAGGCCTTCTCCTGGTGGTGGATAAAGCCAGGTTAGGTGCATGGTGGGAACGTGGCAGTCATAGGGAGCATCTCTCTCTGCTCTGGTTCCCCCTCATGTGTTCTCTGGGATAGCACAGGGACTGTGGGGTCACGGTGGGAACTTGGAAGGTCATATGGAGTGGTTGGATTCTTACAGAGAAAGGCCTCTGAATTGCTGACCCTTGTGCCCTTAGGAGCCCCAGGAAGTTGTCCTCTAGCTTGTTTCCTCATTTAACAGACTCTAAGTCAGTAAATGACATGACATTTTATCCAGTTTTTCAGGCCTCAAGCCTTGGAATCATCCTTGACTCCAATTTCTCCCTTACACTTCACATCTAGGCTATTAGCCAATACATTAGTCAATGAGACTTTCAAAATATGTGCAGAATCCACCCACTTCACACTACCTCCACCACCATCATCCCAGTCCAATCTGTCATCCTGTCTCACCCGGACACCTGCCTGCTCAAGGTCTCCCTGATCGAATATATCAACTATATTCTATTTTCTTGCTCCACTGTGTTTTCCACAAAGTGGCCAAAAGTGATTATTTAAGATGGAAGTCAGACCATCTTAATACTCTGCTCAAAACTTTACCATAGTTTCTCATCACAATTACAATAAAACCTAACGTCCTGTCTATGGCCTACAAAGCCCTACCTGACCTGACCTCTGACCATTCTCACCTTTCTCCTTCACCACTCACTCTGCTCTGTCCGTCTGTTCCCCCTGCTGTTCCACAAACACACTGGAAACCTGCCATTTCAGAGCCCTTGCTCCTGTTATGCCTTCCCGTGATGCTCCCCTTCTCCCATGGCATTCTCATTTCCCACTTCCTTCAGGTCTCCCAGGTCATATCACAGGAGACTTTCCCTGATCCCCTGCTCTATCCCCATTTCCTCTTCAGAACACTTGTTACTATTTCATTTTATTTCTTTAACTTTTTATTTCAAAGATTTCTGCACCCACAGAAAGTTGGCAAGAATAGTTTTATGAGTGCTGATATACTCTTTACCCAGATTCACCAATTATTACGGTTTTGCACTATTTGCTTTTTATTGTTCTCTCTGATATACAGATATTATTGTGATTGTTGTTGTCATTGCTATTATTGTTATCATTGCTGAACTGTTTGGGAATAAGTTGCAGGTATCAGGATCTTCTATCCCTAAATATTTCAGTCTGTATCTCTCAAGAATAAAGATGTATTAATGTAAATACACTAGAGTAAATTAACATTAATGCAGTACTATGACCTAATATGCAAATCATACTCAAATTCTGAGAATTGAGCCAATAACACTGCATAGCATTAAAAAATCTGCTTCAGGATCTAATCTAGGATTATGCATTGCTTTTAGTTTTCACGTATTTTTAGTCTTATTTAATTTGAAGTAGTGTCTCAGCTTTGCTTTTTTGTGACATTTTCATTTTTAAAGAGTAAAGAATAATTGTCTTGTAGAATGTTCCTCAGTGTGGGCTTGTCTGATATTTCTTCACTATTTAGGTTTAGGTTACACATATTTTTGGTCAGAAATGCCAAGAAGTGACGGTGTGTCCCTCTTTGTGCATCACATCAGGAGGCATATGATTTCTTTATATTACATACTCCTTTCTTCCTTCCTCCCTCCCTCCCTCCCTCCCTCCCTTCCTTCCTTCCTTCCTTCCTTCCTTCCTTCCTTCCTTCCTTCCTTCCTTCCTTCCTTCCTTCCTTCCTTCCTTCCTTACTTTTCTTCCTTCTTTCCTTCCTTCTTTCTTTATTTCTTTCTCGATTATCTGCCTTATAAGCTATAATGTAGTCTCCACCAGGGCAGAGAATTTTCATTGTTCTATTAACTTCTGTATCTCAGAATCTCAGAGCCTGAAACACATTAGATGCCCAATAAATATTGGTTGAAAGAATGAATCCAGATGCAATTGACTCTAAAGCCCAGGTATACTTGACTACCAGATGAACTTCTTACTGTAGCACCCCCCAGAGAATTCCAGAAAAATGACCCCACGTTACATATTTTGAGCAGGCACAACATGCCAGACAGCCTATAGACACTGTGGGTAGGCAGAACAAGGCCTGTAAATAGCTCAGGGCTCTCTGGGAATTATGTCCAAGGCTGGTCCAGAGGGAATGTGGCAGTAGTGGCCTGTAGCATTGCTGGTTGTAGGAGGACCTGCAAAGGTTTTGCATGCAACAGTTCATTCCAGATGATGCTTATTGGAATGTGGAAGAAGGCCGAGGTGTTTCACAGGCTCATAGTCTTCTCTGTATAGTCACATTAACCCTAGGAGCGTGGGGAAAGATCTGCTCTGCTCATTACACCTCAGAGTGTGGCGTAATTAAGCTCTTGTTTATAATCTTATGAATTCAGAAGTGGAAAAAGTGGAAATAAAAAGCAAGGTGGAGGCTGACTGAAAGAACAGACCGCTGCTCATTTTCCCAATGCAGGTTCTCAACCCTGGGGTTAGGCCTTAGCTGGAGGATGGGGCAAAGAGGAGGTTGGTGGTGGGGATGAGTGGAAGGGCAGCGAATTAGCTGTTAGACTTACATTTTGCTTTTGGTGGATTGGACTTTTAACACCTGCAAATGAGGTCCTTATGACCAACAATGAAAGCCATGAGATCTGCCAAAATGTCAAGAGGCAATGAACAGAATTGCAAGCAATCATGTGAGAAGAGTGTGCTGTGAGAAACAGAAAGCTGATAGCTGAGGGCACCCCGCTGAGTTCCGCCCACTTAATAAACCGGTTACCCTATCTCTATTTAAGAACTTATTTTCATATACATTATCTAATTTTACGTTAAAATCAGTAGTGGGGTCAGAACTTGAACCCAAGCTTTTGAGTCCACATCTAGAGACTTTTCCCACAGCCTGGTTCTGCTATTCTGTATTGTATTAGCTCAAGAAAAACTCACTTATGTCTTGAAAAAGTACTTAATAGATTAAGTCAATTTATATGCTGAATACTTTGTATTTCTCCAACAACGTGTATAATCCTTGACTTTTCAGTTTCAAACCACTGCAGGACCTACCTCTAGAGTTGCATGTTAGATTTACAAGAACTTAGTAAATGGTTTTTTTTTTTTTTTTTTTTTTTGAGACAGAGTCTCACTCTGTTGCGCAGGCTAGAGTGCCGTAGCATCAGCCTAGCTCAAGCAACCTCAGACTCCTGGGCTCAAGCAATCCTCCTGCCTCAGCCTCCCAAGTAGCTGGGACCACAGGCATGTACCACCATGCCTGGCTAATCTTTTTCTATATATATATGTTTTTAGCTGTCCATATAATTCTTTCTATTTTTAGTAGAGACAGGGTCTTGCTCTTGCTCAGGCTGGTCTCGAACTCCTGAGCTCAAACAATCCACCGGCCTCGGCCTCCCAGAGTGCTAGGATTACAGGCGTGAGCCACCGCGCCGGTCTAATAAATGTTTTTTTATTAAACAGCTTGTAGCTTTAAAGTCTGCTTAGAGAATCAGAGCAGCAAGTACAATCCCAGCTCTGGTTGGAGCCTCCTCAGGTGCTTTCCCTGATTTTAACAATCTGTGTAGCTAGAGATAAGGGCAGTTTCCTTTGCTAAATGAACAAGAAGACATTGCTTCTTCCTAATAGTTAACAAAAACCCCAGAGTTAGATTATATCAAATGAGGGGAAAAATCGCCTGATTTTAAACATTAGCTATTACGCATTAGAGAATTATTCTGAACTTTTAAATTCAGCAGGACTCTGGATTCCCTTATCTTTAAAAGAGCAACCCAGTGGTAAATCGTATGACTTATTTCCTTTAAAAAAAAACATTTTGGGCCGGGCGCGGTGGCTCACGCCTGTAATCCTAGCACTTCTGGAGGTCGAGGCGGGTGGATTGTTTGAGCTCAAGAGTTCCAGACCAGCCTGAGCAACAGCGAGACTCCGTCTCTACCAAAAATAGAAAGAAATTATATGGACAGCTAAAAACATATATAGAAAAAAATTAGCCTGGCATGGTGGCGCATGCCTGTAGTCCCAGCTACTCGGGAGGCTGAGGCAGGAGGATTGCTTAAGCCCAGGAGTTTGAGGTTGCTGTGAGCTAGGCTGACGCCACGGCACTCTAGCCCGGGCAACAGAGCGAGACTCTGTCTAAAAAAAAAAAAAAAAAAAAAAATTTTGTTTTAAAATAATTTTAGTCATGCTGAAAAGTTGCAAATTAGAGTCCCCACACACCTTTCATTCAGCTTCCTCTACTTCACTTCTTATATAACCATAGTAATTTGATTGCAAGCAGGACACTGATATAAAACTATCAACTCATCTATAGATCTTAGCATAATTTTGCCTTATTAGAATTAGCTGTCCCACTAATGTCCTTTTTCTGGCCCAGGATCCAATCCAGGATTCCACATGCACTTACAGTTATGTTTCTTTGGTTTTCTCCAAACTGCATCAGGTCCTCAACCTTTCTTTGTCTCTCATAATCTTGACCCTTCTGAAGACTGATGGCCATTTTGTTGAATGGCCTTCAGTTTAGGTTTGTTTGATGTTTTCTCATTATTAGATTGAGGTTATGTGTTTTTGGTAAGAATAGGACAAAAGTGATGTGCTCTTCTCTGTGCATCATACCAGGCAGCACCTGATGTCAATGTGTCCCATCACTGGTGATTAACTTTGGTTGTGGGGTTAAAGTGGTATTTGCCAGGTTGCTCCACTATAAAGTTACCTTTTTACCCTTGTAATGAATGAGTATCATGTGACTAGGAGACTTCAGGACTGCAAATATCCTGCTCTCATCACACATTTGCCCTCTAGTTTCAATACCCATCGGTGAATCTTGTCTGCAGACTTATTACCTGGTGTTTGCCTGATGGTGGTGTTCCATTTCCATTAGTCCTTCTATATTTATTGATTAGAATTTTACTGCAGAATTATCCTTATTTGTTTGTTCATTAACTTATTTATTTCTATCAGTATGGAATGATAGATATTTGTAATTTCCTGATTTTATACGGAGAAAAATATCATGATGACCACCATAACAGTGGTATCAGTTTCAGCTAACATTTGAGTCCTTCTGTGTGTCAGATATTGCTCACAGGACTTTACAGGTATCATTAATCCCCCCAGCCACCCTATCAGGTAGGTCCTATTATTATTATTCTAATTTAAGATAGGAGAGGAAATGGATGTGCTACTCCATTCTCAATGCTAATACAGGCACATAGTTGCAATAAGTGTTAAGTAGAACTTTTAAATTAGCCATCAATATATTTTACAAATAGAATTGTCTTCAATTTATCAGGAAAAAAGTTCATACAGCAAAAAATAATTTAAAAAGAAAATAAGAGAATTATCAAGGGGTATGAAAACCTCCAGAAAAGGAAATGAAATGACAGAGGTAAAATCAAACATATGACAGTCATTGGACTCCAAAGCCAACACCCCAAAATACGGTGCTTTGACATGCTGGACTGAAAAAGCAGCCTCAAGGTTTTTCTGACCTTCCCCACACCTGTCTCTCAGTCCTCTTCTCTCCCCGAGCACAGGATGACGTTGTTCCCTGAAGTTTCTTTACCTGCCTAAAGTCTAGACCTGCTAAAGAAGAAAACAATTAACTTCTGGTCCTTCCCCTGAGTTTTCATGAACTGAACTCATAGTGTAGGAAGAAAGACTGAAATCTGTCAACACACCTGGACAGACTTTGTCACAAACCATTGTCTGTTCTTAGGTCCCAACAGACTTTGTCCCAGGCCATTGTATGTTCTTCAAGTCCATTGAATTCCCCTAAACATCATTTACTATCCCTGTAAAATCACCCATAGTTTCCAACCTCCTTTTCCTGTAATAAGAAGAGTATACAACCATCAGAACCCCATTGTGTGGTAGGGAAATCACTCTGTGACTCTCACTTGTGCACACTAATAAATTTTAATGCTATTTCTCTTATTAATCTGCCTTTTGTAATTTGATTTTTCAGTGAAACTTCAGAGGGCAAAGGGGAAGTATTCCCTTGGTCCCTACACAGTAAATGCTAATGGATTATATTCCCTATTAAATAAATTTAAAATATAACTTAAAAGAGACACACTAAAACCAAAGTAACTCCTAAAGATTAAATGAGAGAATTAACAAAGAGAATGATAAATACTGTCAAAAAAGAGGGCTTTGTAATATTATTAATAATATTAGACAGAGTGAATTTAAGTTAAAAGAAGTTGGTGAGACAGAGTGAGAAGTTAGTCAGTGGGGAATGGTACAATCCAAAATGAAGCTTAAGCAGTTAGGAGCTGTTGTGCACCAAATAACATGTCATTAGACTATATAAGATAAAAGTTTTAAAACTATAAAAAGAGATAGAAAGAACTGGCTCAGTAGCAAAATACTTTGATTTCCTTCAATCCATGATAAATCTCACATTGTAAAAAAATTATAAATTATACAATTGCATTTATAATGTTGATTTAATTGAGAGTATTAAATTCTTTACACTTCATTAAATACATTTTATTTTCAAGTGCCTATAAGACAGTCATCAAAAATTACCTTATAAGCCGGGCGCGGTGGCTCACGCCTGTAATCCTAGCACTCTGGGAGGCCGAGGCGGGTGGATCGCTCGAGGTCAGGAGTTCGAGACCAGCCTGAGCAAGAGCGAGACCCCATCTCTACTAAAAATAGAAACAAATTAGCTGGCCCACTAAAATATATATAGAAAAAATTAGCCAGGCATGGTGGCGCATGCCTGTAGTCCCAGCTACTCAGGAGACTGAGGCAGGAGGATTGCTTAAGCCCAGGAGTTTGAGGTTGCTGTGACCTAGGCTGACACCACGGCACTCACTCTAGCCAGGGCAACAAAGTGACACTCTGTCTCAAAAAAAAAAAAAATTACCTTATAAAAAAACAAAAAGGAATCCTCAATGAGTTCCTCAAAATAGATGATTAAACAGACCATATTCTATGAACACAGAGCTATGGAACAAGAATTTAATAACTAAACAGTAAACAATATTAAAACACCTAACCAATTGGAAATTAACCCTTGCCTTCTCATGTCTGCACAGACATGCGTATGTCTTCTTCTGTTTTAGGGTACTAAGAAAATAGTAATGAGAATAATAATTACAAAAACTTAAGAGATGTAATCACAGTTGTATTCAAGAGTGATTCCAAAGCCATAAAATGTTCATTGTTGCAATGAAAATTGGTGAACTAAGAATGCAAGTAAAAAATTATAAAAAGATCAACAAACCAAGTCCAAGGAAATCAAGAGAGAGATTGTTTGATAGATAAAAACACAAATTAAAAAAAATCACAGAATAGATAAATTTAAAAACTATTTTATTTAAAAATGTTAAAATAGAAAAAATTACTTAGTTTAATCAAGAGGAAAAGAAAATGTCTCCATTAAATACAGAAAATTTAGAATGATAAAGGAGGTATAATCACAAATGCAAATGACTGGAGAAACTTTACTAATATACTTAAAAATGTGGCTTAAAAAGATAACTTTCTAAGAAAACATAAATTGCTAAGATTAATTTAGAAATGAGCTGATTAGCTCAATTACCATAGAAAATCTAGGTTCTATTATATGGGAAAAAATAGCTTCAACTTAGAAGAGAGCTGAGCACCATGGGATATATAGGGTAACACTTTGTTGGGCGACTTTCCTCTCTTACATGGCTTTAGGAAGCTCATT
Source organism: Lemur catta (assembly GCF_020740605.2). Taxonomy (NCBI): domain Eukaryota; kingdom Metazoa; phylum Chordata; class Mammalia; order Primates; family Lemuridae; genus Lemur; species Lemur catta. Next base: position 146,013,469 of record NC_059128.1, read on the forward strand.
GCCTCTCACACTCTTGTCCATGCAGAGACTTTAAGCAGCAATGCCAGCTCAGGGCAAGTTGGAGGCCATGTCGTATCATCAGGGAACTTGCCTGGTGCCATGGGGGACAGACATATCAGGGGTAGCCCAAAGACTTGTCCCCAATTTCTTCCTGGCCTCCCCTCTACATGCGGGCTATATGGCAACTCTTGACAAAAAAGAAGTATGTAATGTGGAGGTGCAGGAAAGTTTACTGAAGAGCAGGATTAGCTAGTTGTGTGAGGGGGGTTATAAACAAGGAATGGCTGAATCCAGATAACAATATCAGAGACAGTCTGCTCTGTGGTGCATTTCCCACTCCTTAAATGGGAGCAGAGGACATGCTCTATGGCTTTGGCTTTGGCTTTCCCCACCAGGTGCAAATTGGCAGCAAATACTCTCAGGAGAATATTAGCTCACAGGAAAAAATAACATGACATAGAGAAGACAATGAATGGACCAGAATAGAACATAAACTTAACATAAGCATCATAAATATCCTAAAAAAATTAAGGGACAATGTTAGAAGCATGATGCAAGAATAAACAATCTGTCACAGAAAACCAAATAGAGATGGTGAGTATAAAAAATATGAGTCAACATAAAGAGCCCAAGAGAAAGGTTGAATAGCAGCAAGGATACTTTTGTGCAGATAATTTAAATGTCTTATTGAAGGACATATAAAAAGACCTGCACAGTAGAAAGATACACCATGTTTATGGATGGTATGACCCAACAGTTTTATTAAGTCAATTCTTTCCAAATTACTATAAAAATTCAATGTAATTTCAACAGAATATCAAAAAAAAAAATAACATCTGAATATAAAAATAATCTTACAAAACAAAGGACCAGAATAAAACTAAGGCACTATTACAAATGAGGAGCAAAGATGTTGATATCCCAACCAGATTTTATAACATACTACAAAGCCAGAGGAATTTAAAAAATATTTATGCAGAACCTTATATATCAATGAAATCAAACCAAACATGGAATCCCGAAACAAGAGTATGAGTGTGTGCAGAATTTTGTGAGTATAAGAAAATGGTCCAGGACAGACAAATTATATTCCTTCTTCTTGTGCCATACACAAATTTAAGTTGAATTAAGATCCAAATGTGAAAGGAAAAAGCTAACAAATGAAAATGTAGAAGAATATCTTTGGCACCCTGGATAGGGGAGGATTTCTTAAACAGATCCAGTAATCACAAACCATAAGGGAAAACACTGGTGGACTTTACAATATTAAAGTAAGAATTTCTGGCAAGTACTTGACACTGACCTGTGACATGAGTGAGAAATAAACATTTGTGGTGATAAGCCACTGAGATCTGGGGGCTATTTGCTTCAGCAGTTAAACAACTGATCAATACAAGCAGTAAATCAAAATGTAAAAGGTTGGTATGGCTTATGCCTGGCATTAATTGAAGGGGGTCTGGCAAGAGGTTGGGGATTTCTGTTTGTACAAGAGGATTGTAAATGTCTAGTAATGAAAGGATGGATCAATAGTTAAGGTTTTAATTAAATTTGAGTAGGTTACTCTCCTAGAAATAGTAGATAATGAAAATGTTCTGTCCTGTGACTTTAGTGTCACTATACCGAAATCCAGGTTTAAATTCTGCACCCCAATTAATTAAAAATCCAGACAGTCAAGGTCAGTTATTTTTACTAGAGTGTAAAACCCTTGAGAGCAGAGTCTTGTCTGTTTTGTTCACAGCGCACCCTCTTTCCCAAGTGTGTGGAGCTGTGCTGTCCAACATGACCCGTCTGCCACATGGGCATGTTGAGCACTTAGAATGTGGCTGCTCTGAACAGAAATATGCTGTAAAGTAAAACACACACCCAATTTGGGAGACTTGGCACAAAAAAATTTAAAAAAGGAAGAAAGAAATTGAAATATTACAGTAATATTTTTATATTGATTATTCAAATTAATTTTACCTTTTTTACTTTTATTAATGGAGTAACTAGAGAATTTTAAACTATACATGTGGCTTGCTTTATTGGACATCAACTGCTTGTCTAGAGCAATGGCTGGCACATTTTAAGTGCTAAAAGACAGTGAATGAAAAAATTAACGAGTGAATTAGTTCAAATGAATCTTTTAATCAGCAGGTATCCCAGTTTTTACATTTACTGTTCAGTTTTATATCCTTATATATAACTGAAGATATTCTACCAACTGAGAAAGAGATAGCTTCAGTCAAAAGGGCTAATTTGGCAGTTTCCAAAGGAAGAGGAACAATGAATAAAGCATTATTATTAGAAAACATTTCACATATGGAGCAGTTACTGTGTGGCAGATGCTTCATATGCACTCTCCCATTAAACATACCCTACAACTCTGTGAGGGATTATTATTCCAATTTACAGACAATGACACTGAGGGTCAGAGTGGCGAAAGTCATGGTAAAGTCAGGAATCAGTCCTTCTCGCTCTGGCAAAGCCAGATTTTTGCAGCCAGCCTAATATGACCATGTTCTTCCATCCTCCTCAGTATTTCAGCCACAATTAATCAGCAGGGTGCACTTCTCTGCCTCTGCGCCTTTGTTCATGCAGTTCCTTTGGGAACACCCTCTCACTCTTTCAGAAAGCCACTTGCAATGTTAGGATCTGTCATAATTGGATGTTATTTTATTTATTTGTTTGTTTCTTGTCCACATCCCTCTTAAAATGTGAACTCCATGAGGGCAGGTGGGTTTTCTGTCTTGTTCACTGGAGAGACCTTAGCAATTAGTGTTAAAAGGCCTGATTCACAAGCAGTGCTTAACAGATAATTGCTGCCTAGATCAAATGACAATGCCTCCGTCATTCCAATCAGAACTAATTGCTGCTGGGGTCTACCATAACTTGGACCCCAAGTATAGTTCTTATTTCACTTTGCATCATATGATAATTAGCTCTCTTTTTGTGTGTCTCACCACCCCAAGTTTGTAATTCCTTGTAGATTGGGTTAGGTCTCAATCAACGTCGTAGTTTTCTCAAAGCAGTTCTCAGTCTTCTTTTCTCCTGCAAGACTTTGTTTTTTACCCCCCTTCCCCAGTGCAGACTCTGTTAGTTGTGTACCCAACTTCCATTCCCTATTTCTCTTTTCCTTAAAAAAAATCCTCCATTTTGCTTAGAACAGCAATCTGTTCCTTACAGCTACAAATGGCCATACCACAGTTCTGGCCAATGAAATGTACATCTAATGTAAATTTTTTTCCAGAGATTTTTGCTTTCCTGGTAAAAGAGAGAAGACTTAGTTGCCCCCCTGTTTCTCTCTCTCCTTCTTGTCTTGATCATAGGCACAGTGTCCAAAGCTCCAGCAGCCCTCTTGCCATCCCAGTGCCATAAGCAAGAGGACATAAGCCAACAGGCCAAGGTGGCCGAGCAAAGAAAGATCTTGATGGCTTTGCTGAGCAGCTGAGCTAAGCCAGCAACTTCCTACTTCCAGACTTCTTGCTATGTGAGAAAAACAAACTCAGACTTACTTAAATTATTGTAAGTTTGTGTGTATGTGTTACTTTTAGCCAAAATTATCTTCCACTTGTATAGCTGATATATTTAACTGGTATAGCCGTATATGCTACACTCCCATGGGCATATGCAGATTTTTGATAAACCTAAAATGTTATTGCAAGAAAGTAAATCACTGCAAAATGTTGAAATATGAGGAGAGTGAGACTCAGAGAAGCTCTGACTGCCCACAGTCACAGGCTGATATAAGTGCTGGAGTCAGGAATAAAATACAGGTCTCTTAAGACTCCAAAATCCATGCTCGTGACCCATCCATATTGCCTTATGACAGGGTGTGTGTGCTGCCTTCAGAGGTTATATCCCTTGGCCTAATAGAGATATGGGGACCTCTCTTCACCGTCCCTTGAAGACCTCATCATGGTGGAACAGTCTTTCCTGGGCTTGGCTGCTATAATCTTAGTTCCTAGGATGTAGATACAACTCATTGGCAAAATACTCCCTGCTTCTTCCAGGTACTCCTTTTAAGAGCTACTTTGGAACATTCCCCACTAGTATTCTTTGATCCTGGTCATTCTCTCAACCTGAGATGGGAATATGTTCTGTGTGTTTGAGGGACATCAAGGAGCTTGAGCATTTGTGACTGCACAGACTTGGAGAGGAACAGCAGGAGGCAAAGGATAAGGTTCCCTGTGCACCGTGTGGATCCTGTAAAACCTCAGAGGTCTTGGTAAGGACTTTGGATTTATTCTCTGTATGACAGAATGTCATCGCTTCACTTTAACTGATCTGAATATTAAAAGGATTATGCGGACTTATGGGCAGAGAAAGGACCAGCATATCTATAGACAGATGATGGCTTAAGCCGGGGCTAGGGCAATGGAAATGATAAGAAGTGGTGTGTTCCAGACGTAATTTGAAATTAGGGTCTACAGGATTTCTTAGTGGGTTGGATGTGGGGTTTGAGGAAAGGAGAGTAGCCAGGGATGAGTCCAAAGTTTTGCCTTGTATGTTTGCCGCTGGAGTGGTGGCAGGTACTGAGGTGATGGAGAGTGTGAAGAAGCATGTCTGATGCAGGGAGGGATGGCTATTGGGCGATTGTTTTTCATGAGTTAATTTTGAGATGACTATTAGACATCTATGTGAAGATGAGGTATAAAGAGAGTTCAAATCCCCTAACTTTATAGTCCCAACATTACACCAAACTGTTTTTATGAGGCAGAGGCCAGATGGCAAGGCACTAAAGTGAACCAAGTGGGTTATGAGACATATTTGAAGATAAAGACAAATATCCATAAGGATTCACAAACAAACACCCTAGGATTTATCTTTTTAATCTTAATTTGCTGCTTAACACATCGATGTGTTACCAAGAAGATGGGTATATTTGTTTGGTCAATTTTCTCTGCCCTAAGTAACATACTGATTTAACACAGGCAATAAAGAGAACAGAAACCTTTTAAGATTTTCTCTAGAACAGACAAAAAGTATCCAAGCACACATAGAAACATGGTTGTCATGCAGCATAGCAACAGAATCGGCGGCAAAGGGCTCTCAGGAGCTATTTGCCCAAAATGGTCAAGCTGTCTGGATCTGAATCTTGGTTTTGACTCCAAATAGTTCTATTAACCTCTTTGTGAATGAGAAACTTAGGCTGTTGAGATAATTTAAAGAGATAATTCCCATAAAGCTCTTAGCACAGAGGCTAGGACACAGTATCAACCTAATAAATACTAGTTAGCTATTATTACTTACATTCACAGGGAATGTGATACAGACATATGTAACCCATGGGATGCACCTCTTCACAGCCCCACCCTGATAAGCTTATGAGTAGACACACACACTAACTAGTAAATCTGTATGTTGAGCAACATTCACACAAATACACAGAAAATGCCTTAATTTTTCTCATTCCCTCACTACCTGTCTAGCCTGTCTTCATGCTTGATAACATTCCTTTTTAATGCTTTTCAAGAATGGAAAGATTATTTTCCTTTTCTTCCAAGAGCCGGCTGTTACTACTGATGCCTGCCATGGCTCACGGCTGGCTGTCTTCCTGAATGAGTGACAAATACTCTCAGCAAATCACTTTCTCTAAAAATAGACCACCCCAGATGATCTTTAGCTTAGATTCTCATTTCCATACACCTTTAAAAGAAAAGACACATTCCATTCTTTTAGAGACCTACTGCGAATCCATTACAAGCTCTGTGACTCAATGAACATGAACAAATCTCCTTTCAAGGTTTGCAAAATGCCCTAGGTTTGCCTCATCTGTTTACTGGATGTATATAAAATAGAAATGTAAGGCTGACAGATTTCTCCAGACACTGCCAGTGGACTGTTCATTCTGTTTGGCTTTATGGCACCATTTTACACTGATAATTTAATGCATGACTTTCCTTCTCAATTTTTCCCCTAAGATGCCCAGGGATGGATTGAACGGTACAAGATACCTTTCAAGTCATAATCACTGTGCAGAATCAGATGAATTGCTCTTAGCATTATAAGCCAATTGAACTTGTGGTGAATATAATTCCTCAAGAGTTCACTTGGCTTTTTGAGTCAAGGACCACTCAGTTTAGAGCATTCATACTTTTGGGATGCATATTTATGGGAAAAATTAAAACAAACAAACAAACAAACAAACAAAAAAACCCACTGAAAATGCATTTTATACCAGGAACATCAACACTGTTGACCCAATGCTAATGGAGCCTGAGTATGAATTCTATTTACCTCCTTACAATCTTGTTATGCATAAATCAACTAAATTCTGATCTGGACTACTCTGCTCCACTGATTTGGATTGGAAAGGGGCATTCAATCAAGATTTTAATATCAAATCATTAACAGCTCCTCTAAAGTCTATTCTTGGCACACTTACTCTGAATTTTCAAACTGGAGAACACTGAATCTGGAAGACTATAGAAAATATGCCAAATCTATGTTGATATACCTCTAGATGCTATTCAGTAAAATCAGGGGCAATGGGTTTTGCAAATTTTATGCTGGTGACCTTGACATCATTCCTTGGCCAGAGGCAGCTCCTCTATACATTGTTGCTGATGTTATCAACATTATCATCATCATTATCAATATTTCCAATGATAGTATATGAAGTAAGGGAACCATAATATGTTGGGTAGTTTCATTGTGCTCTGTCATGGGTGCCACAATTAAAGATTAATACACACACATATATATACACAATCATTAGGTGTCTATAATTGCAAGTATCAGGAAACCCAGTTTCAACCTGGCTTAAAAAGGATATTGTGTCATATAACAAGAGGTCCTAATGCAGGGAGGCTCTCTAGGGATGGTTGATGCTGCAGCAGAATGACATCACCAAGGACTCAGGCTCTTTCCATCTTTTTACTTTGCCTCCCTCATTCCAGCTTTAAGTCTGCCTTCCCTCATGGTAAAAAAATGGCTGCCTATTTGCAAATATTTAGCAGCAAAAGAGTGATGGCATTTTCTCCTGTGTTTGTTCTTGTCAGTCTGGAAAACCTTTCCCAGGAGCTTGCCATTAGATTTTCCTCAGGTCACATTGGCTAGAATTGTAACCACCATGCTCAGCTTACCAATCAAGATTTACCTCTTTGGGCTGGGCACAGTGGCTTACAACTGTAATTCGAGCCCTTTGGGAAGCTGAGGCTGGAGGATTGCTTGGGGCCAGGAGTCCGAGACCAGCCTGAGTGGCATAGTGAAACACCGTTCTCTACAAAAAACAGAAAAATAGGCATGTGCCAGCATGCCTGTAGTCCCAGCTACTTGGGAGGGTGAAGCAGGAGGATTGCTTGAGCCCAGGAGTTTTGAGTTTGCAGTGAGCTATGGTGACACCACTGTACTCCAGCCTGGGCAACAGAGTGAGATCCTATCTCTAATAAAATCTTTTTTTTAAATAAAAAGAAAAAAGATTTGTGTCTTTTGTGCTTGGTGCTTGGGCTGAGAATATAGTTATGCAGAGTAGGGTGGCTACCAGAGCAATTAGCAGTTTATCAGAAAGAAGAAAGAGGAGTAAGGTTCTGTGGGATAGGCAAACAACGGGGTCTCCTAACATACAGACCTCTGGTGGAGAATGACAATAACTGGGCCAGTGGTAGGAGCAGGAGGAGGAGATAGAGGAGAAAGATGGAAATGAAAAGAGGAAGAAGATGAAAACAAGGATTTAAGGGGCCAGGAGTACATCATCTCCTCTAGAGCTTGGCAGGACCTGGGATAGTAACTCCCTTGATTAGGTTACATTTTATGAGAAAGGTGATGGGATAGTCACTGTGCTGTCACATTGTGCTATATGAGAGTCCATCCTAGCAGACTGGAGTGAGACATTCTGTTGGCCTTGGAGAAGTAAGCTTCCATGTTGTGAGAAGAAGGGAGGGCATGTGGCCAGAACTTAAGGTGGCCTCTAGTTACTTACTGCATCCCTGGACTGTGGCTAGCATGCAAATGGGGGCCTCAGCAATGCAGCTGCAAGGAAATGAATTCTTCCAACAACCAGGGAGCTTGGAAGAGGACCCAAAGTTTCTTATGAATTTGAAGCCCAGGTTGACACCTCAATTTCATCCTTGTAAGATGGTAAGTAGAGAAGCCAGCTAGCCTGTACCCAGACTTACGACCCACAGACATTGTGAGATAATAAATTTGTGTTGTTTTAAGCTGCTAAATTTGTGGTATTTTGTTATGCAGCAATAAAAAACAAATACACCCACTTTATACTGTTGGATGAGTGAGAAATAAACATCTTTGTGCTAAACCACTGAACTTCAGGGATTCTCAGCATCTAGTGTTACCTTAAATTTAAGTAAATACAATGGCATTAACAAAGTTGCTCATATAAAGGCATTAAAAGCCCCACCAAAAGTACGGTGACTAACCCCTCTGGAAATCTTACTTTGGTTTCCTGGGGCTGGTCTACAGCAAGGCTGTACCTGCTAATGAAATGGAACTCTGACTGGCTGCGACACATTAGTCGTCACTCTTAATTTATAGCACTTCTCATTTATGGGATTTGGCTTGCTCCAATTAATTAGAATCTGGGCCAGATATATAAAGCATGATACCTCTGAGAATCGTCAGGATTGTCCGTCACATTTATGAAGCAGGAAAGGCCATGTATTTCTGGCAGGTACAAAAGGATTTTTTTTTTTTTTTATAAAATTAGCATCACTAACATCTAGTTTGTTCATATAGGGAAGCAGGATATAATTCAGTCTTTTTCACCCTTAAAATGTCATATAACTTTTTGAATAGAACCAATGGCTCTCACTTAAGTGAACATATAGCATGTGCCATGTACTGTGCTACTAATCTATACATACTTTCTCATTTAATGTTTACTACAACCCTGAAAAGGAAGCAATAAATTCCATTTTATTGATGAGCTTAGAGAGGTCAAACAGTGTGCCTAAGATCAACTTTTGAGTGGCAGAGCCAAGAATCAAACCAAAGTCTGTGTGATTCAGTCATCCATTCATGAATTTATGGGTCTTTCCTCCAAAATTCAATTTCCAGGCACCAATTATGGAATAGTATATAGGAGAGCAGGGATTGGTACACTTTTTCTGTACAGAGCCAGATAATAACTATTTTAGGCTTTGAGGGCTATATAGTCTATATATTCTCTGTCACAATTAACTCTGTATTATAGTATGAAAATGGCCTTAGACAATATGTAAATGAATGAGCATGGCTGTGTTCCAAGGAAACTTTATTTACAAAAACAGATATTGGGCTGGATTTGGCATGCAGGCGGTAGTTTGCCGAAGCCTGGACTAGAGGGAAGACTGACACATTTTAACACATCCTAGTAAGTGCTGAGAGATGGACACGCAGAAGCAGAGAAGAGTCGCACAGCAGAAGCTGTAGTGCACAGCCCAGGGCAGCTGCCTCACTCCCGTGCTGCTGGAGCATTGCTGGCTGTAGGCATATAGTGAAGGGAGATGCTGCAATCAAAGCCATGCCCTTTCCTTGGAGGCAGAGCAGGTGAATGTGATATAGGCCTCATGTTCTTTCGCCAGTTTGGAAGAACTCTGACGGACCACTCCAGCTTCAGAGCGCCCTGTGCAATCAGCTGAGGCCTTTGCTGTGACTGCACTGCAGTTCAACTCCTCCCTCAGCCCGCTCCCTCTTCCCTCTGTCTCTTCCAGAGCTTCTTCTCAAGGGCACCTCTCAGTAAACTCCCCGCATGCGATTCTCCCTCTCGGAGTGGGTGTGTAACGAAGCAGACCTAAGCAGGCCATTTAACCCAGCCTGTTGGGTGGGGCTGACTAAAGTTTGTCTTAAAGCACTACTAGGACCATGCTAGCAAAGGAGGCCAGAAGTAGGAGAAATAGGAAAGAGTCTTCTCATCAGGGGAAAAAGAAGGGCAAATAAATGGAAGGAAGAAACACATGATGGATTTAGGGAATCATATGTATTAATATGTAGTTCATACTGGCTGGAGTATGATGTGTGGCTGAGGAATTAGCTAGAAATGAAGCTGAGAGGGAGGTGAGAGCTAGATCATGCAAAGCCTTCAAAGAGCAAGCAGTCATCCGACTGAGGATGGAGTAACCGCCTAGAGACAGCCCTGGGTGGTGAGGGTGACCCTTCTCCATCTTGTGACCAGGAAGTAGGAGGTATAGTACCTGCAGCAGCCCTCACTGGAGAGGGCCACAGGGAGCCATGTGTCTTGGGGAAAGTCTGGCCTCAGTGAATCACCAGACAAAGGAATTGCGAAGACCCTCGGAACATAAGGGATCAGGGTTATCCTACCTCTACGTTTTGGAAGACACGGTGGAAGGTTGGGGGACTTGTGGAGTCTGGCACAGTAAGTCAGGGGTAGTGAGCTCAGATGAGAATGGCGATGAAGCTGAAGGGAGAACAGGTGGCTGAGAGGCTGCACTTGGGGCTGAGCGAGGGTGGCCCTGAGTCTGGTGTGAGGCTGTCTCTCCACTGAGGGCTACTCTGCTGGCACAGCGACCACCTGAAGCTCAGCTAGAACCTCGAAACACTGTGTTTTCCTATATCATAGTTTTTAAAATAAATAAGTATTATATGATATTTTAAAATTTTCAGATAATATAGATGTATTTGTAATAAAGAAAGGAAATGACTTTATATTACCTATCTTCATATTCTACCTATAAATAATTGGTAATAGTTTGGTGCCTGTAATTCCAGAACAATTTCTGTGAATTTATTAATACATACTTACCTTTTATTTAGAAATTTCTGTCATCTATCTATTTTTATATACTTTTTGCATAAATGCATACACACATTTTGTTCTGTGACTTGTTTTACTCATGTTAGATTATAGACATATATACAACAAATTTTATTAAATTTTTCCATGCTGTGGATATAGTCTATTGTAAATAATCATTATAATTATAATATTGATGGAAATTTGAGGCTATTCTAATTTTTGCTATTATAAGTACTGCTGCAATGAAAATTATCATACATACATTTGTATATATAGGTTCATTTGATAAGCATAATATGATAAAAATGAAGATTTGTGGGTGTTACTATGGGTTGGGCATTGTGCCAAGTGCTTTGCATGTGTTATTTAATTTTCACAATTACCCTTTGAAGTAGGTTTCATTATGATCCCATATACTACATATGAAGCAAATGTGCCTTAGAGAGCTTAAGTAACCTGTCATTAGTTTTTCTCGGAAGGATAGTAGAATGAACTTGCTAATTTTCATTTTTTAAAAAAAATCTTGTTGGTATATCATTAGAATTAATTTGACTTTACATATTTAATTAGGGTAGATCAATATTTATATTGAGACTTCTCATCTAAAAATATAATGTGTGCCCATTTGTTTAGATTTTCATATTTGTCTTTCTATAATGTTTACATGCTTCTTCACATTGGACCTACATATTTCTTAAGGGTATTCTTAGATATGTCATTGTTATTGTTGTTGGCATAAAGAAAATTAATGGAATTTGTGCTTTGCATTTTGAGCTTATAGCATATAGAATTCTTATTAGTCATGAAAGTTTCAATTGATTATTTTAAACACTTTTATATCAACCGCTAATAATAGCAACTTTATCTTTTTGTTTCTAATATTTATTCTTCTTGCTTAATTTTCCCATCCTAAGACTTTCAGAACAATGTTGAGTAACAGTGCTTCTTTGTTTTGTTTCTTACTTTATAGGGACTCATGATTTATTGCTACGTGAGGTGGTTGCTACAGCCTTCTGGTGGGTACCCTTCAACCAGTAAATAAATCATAGTTTGTTAGGAATCTTTTTGATAATCAGGAATTCCAATTGATTCTGCATCAGTTGGAATCATAGCAATTTTCTCCTGTTTTTAATCAAAGTAAGTGATCACATACCATTTTTTTTAAATATTGTATTTCCCTTGCTTATTTGGGGTACATTCTCCTTGGTTCTGAGACCAAGGAGACATTTTTTAATAGACTGATGGCTTTGTGAATCCTTTATCCAGGATTTAATTTGTATCTATGCTCTTTCAGGAGACATGTTGATGACTTTCTTTTTCAGAGTCATCCAAACAACTTGATATTGGATTCCAGGTTGAATATACTTTCTGCTCAGAATCTGAAATCACAGTGCCCTGGACTTATACTCTCAGTGTGATGCTCCTTTGATTGTCATTATGAAAAGGTCACCTATTTTCTAATTTCTGGAAACATTTAAGGATTTTTCTCTATCCTTGTAGTTTATAAATGTCACCATGATTCTGCTAATTGTGTAAGCATAGTTCTTTCCATTTTATTTTTCATTTTTCATATATCTTTTTTATATTTTTGGTTTTACTGCTTGGAACTTCTATTTTATTACTTTTGCTCAGCACTTATTGGGCCCTTTCAATTTGAACATATAAATCAAATTTTTTTCTATTTTATTTTTCCTATTTTTTAAAATATTAATTTTCTTCTTCTTTTTTTTCCCTTTAATTATCTCCTTACCTCCACTTTAGCTGTTCTTTCTTAGTGGAGATGACTGGTTGACCTGTGTCTACTTTCAGTATCTCTAGATCTTTCCTTTATAAATTACCTGTCCTTTGCTATGTCTTTTGGAAGATTTGACAACTTTATCTCTTATTTCACTGATTCAGTCTTCAGATTTGTCCATTCTATTTTTCATGCCCTACATTGATTTTTAAAAAATATATTTATTTACTCATTTTAATTGACAGGTGAAAAATTATACAGAAATCTTATTTTTCCAAAAAATTCACTCCTAGGCATTGATTGTTCCTTTTTTAAAACAAACAAAAAAACCAAAAACAAACAAAAAAAACAATAGAAACCAGTTCCTTTGCTATAGTCACAATACTTCTTGAATCGCCTTGAAGATACCAATTAGAAAGTTTTTGAGGTTAGTCATAATCCTTGTGTTATTTCTCATTTCTCTAGGTTAGTTTGGTTTGTGCACACTGGTTCTTTTTGTTCATGCTTTAGTGTCTGTTCACATTTAAGGGTGAAGAACTAGCTTGATCATACAAGTAGCTGGACTGAATTTCCTCTACAGATAAGGCTCTGAGTAGATCATTCCCCTGAATCTATCTGAGTTGAGAAGACTTAACAGGAAGACTTTCTTTGGGATATGTGGGTGGGATCAAGCAGGCAGGATGGAGACCCGCACACATGCCAATGAGGGCTTTTACTCTGGGATTTGAATGCTTTCACGTATACTCCTTATTATTCCTAGATAGAGCTGCCTTCTACTTATTATTATTTTGCAGTTATGATTTTTGAAGTCTGGAATTTTCTTGGTGTCTGCTTCCCTGTCTGGTGAATCCATTCTGGGTGACCTCCTAGGCTCATGTTAAAGGTTGTTTAGATAGAAATCCTGAGCCTTTAGCACTGGGCAACTTACCTAACAGCTGTAAGCTTCTAGCTCTGCATCTGTAAAGTGGGCACAAAGATAAGACCTGTTTGGGAGAGCTGTTGCGAGGGTTAAATAGAATAAGGCGTGTAAGATGGTATGCGGTAACTGTCCAGTGCACACCTGCATTCCTGGTTCCTCCTGCCCTCTTTCTCCCCTCTTCTCTTCCCCTTCCTCCACTCTCCTTCCTTTCCTCCTGGTCCTGTGCTTCTGCATACACTATTACTATTACTGTTATTATTATTGTATCAGGATCTGGACCATTTGTTAATTCCTTCATTGACTAAAATATTATCAAATGTTTATTCTTTCTTTGGCCTTGTAGAGAATAACATTTGAAAAACGTATGTAAGAGCTTTTCCTACAAGCCATTACTGCTTCAGGAATGTGGATGTGGAAAAATTAAAAACAAACAAAGCAACAGGGACTTAGAGCCAGAAATCAATCTCACTGTAGACACACACCAGCCACGTGACCGTGGGCAAGCCACTTCACTTCTGGAGCCTTCACCTCCATAGTTTCCTCATCTGTAAAATGAGGATTGAATAAAATGGTGTGCCTAAATCAGCTTGCGCAGAAAATCTAAGTGAAACATCCGTCCCCTCTTCTTTCTCTCTTCTCTTGTTCTTCCGAACTCTGCCATGGGGACTATGCTGCAGGCAGCATTCATGGGCAAGACCTGTGTGCACAGGGCCCTGCTCTTAGATGGGCCTGATCTTGCTTCAGTGATTATTGCTGTTACTGCTTTGAAATTCTTAAAAATATTTGAACAAGGAGCTCCTATTTTCCTTTTTCACTGAGCCCGACAAATTATGTTACTGGCTCTGCCTGCTGTGATGCAATTCAATAGAGAATTCACATTTCTGTCTTTCCAGTAGATGGGAGGAAGCAGGTTCCCAGGTACCTGAGGGCAGCAGCTCTCTCTACGTCATTTTTACCCAAGTTCCTAAAGCAGCCAGTGCAGGCATCCTTGGGTTCCCTGCAGAATTTCTAACTATAGCACAATTTGACACACTTGCTGTTTCTACCCAGGTTCTCATGGTAGCTTTCTGCAAGGTTTTGGAAGTAAAGCGACTCCTCACCTTTTTGTTAATGACTTTTAAAGGAGTGAGCATTTTTCAGAGCCTAAAAAAAACTTCTAGGAATATGCTGGAAAAAGCAAGCTCATGCTGCAGATGGACTAAGTGTGTCCTAGAATGTGAAATCCCTGCCAAGGAAATGCATAGCTGGGAGGTTCCCTTTGCTTCCTTCATGCCCTAGGTGACCATCTGTTCCTTTATTTCCAGAAAGAATAAAGACTAATTTTTACAAGCCAACATGGCTCCAAAATGTAGGCATGGAAACACTTTTTAGAGGCTTGATGTCCTGGTAGTTTCAAAATGAACACAAAATGTTATATGGAGGTTTGAAGTTAGTCTCAGCCATTGGAAGATGACCTCCTTTATCTTCTTTAGCCAAGTTCACAGCTGGGGAAGAAGGGATAGGGTATGGTAGGCTGGACCAGCCCAGTGTGGTCCTGGCACTTCCCTCCTTGCCAGCTGAATTAATTCTGGCCAATTTTAGGGTGACAGAGGCTATAGTCACAGCCCTTACATATCAAGGGAATGCCTACAGACCAGCCTGGGTTAAGAGAACACCTGTATGTAATTAAGGTCAAAGGAATAAATTAACAGCATGGGACCATATGCATGCAGGGTAGGTGTTTCACTCTACGGAAGTGGTTCTCAAAGTGTCATCTCTACCATCACCAGAAATTTGTTAGAACTGCAAAATCTCAGGCCCCACGCAGGACCTACCAGATCAGAAACTCTGGGGATGGGGGCCCAGTAATTTATGTTCTAATAGGTCCTCTAAGTGATTCCGATGTACACTTAAGTTTGTAGCCAAGTGCTCCATTGCATTTTTAAAGTTCGTTATAAGGTTTCCCAACCTAACATATAGGCCTGAATGGTCTGTCCTATGGATTTGGGCTGTAGTATGGGTTATGTCATCATGGGGTTGTTTGTGAGGATCTCAAATGTTCCTTCCACATTATATTTTCAATGAACTAGGATTCAGAATGATCCACTAACACTCTCAAATAATTATACATCACATGGACAAAGGATCATTTGACAGTAGATAAGCAGCTATGCTATGTATCTATTTATATACAGTATCTCTATCTCCATAGCCACTTATGTATCATCTATCTGAATCTGGAACATGGTAGCCCAGGTTTGGTCATCAGATGACCTGAATTTGACACTTACTAGCTTATCATGTGTCACCTTGGGAAGCCACATATCTCCCAGGGGATGAGACAGTGAAAGTAAAGAGTTTAGTGCTGGGTGTGGAACAGGAAAGCTTCTGCAGGGCAGTCTCTGTGACTTTATTGCTTTACCCTCTTAGACCTGAGCATCACCCCACCGCCCTTCACAGACATTAATCCTTTCCCTTATTCATTTCCCCAGATGTTTTCCAAAGCACTTGAGCACCAGTGCCTCCACTTTGCATGGGGCCGTCTGGGCCATAGGATTGGCTGTGGCCAGGCAAAGCTCACTAAACCCAGAGGCACCATCCAGGCTGACTCTGAGCCCAGGCTTTGGCTAATCTATGACTTCAGAGACAGTTAGGAGAACCTTTTAAAAACCTGTCAGTCAATTAAATGAAAATCTTTCCGAGAATCCTGAGTAAGCTACCCCACAGCCACGGGTTTCTCATGAATCCAATCATTCTAGATTGCAGGATGGCCATATTAGGGGAAAAGGTCACTTAGGTTGTCCTAGAGAGCAAGGCAGCTGAGCCACCAGTCCTCCAGCTATTATGTTACTTTAAATTGGCCAAATGGAATCTTACCAAGTGCTGTTCCTCCCTTCCAAATGTCGTATTTTTAGGGGTAAGTGTAGAAGATGCCACTGGTGCTTCCTCCCCGCAAAATCCCTGGCTCACCCTCTTTCTGCTGTGTGACTCAGGGTGGTGTTAGGAGTAAGCAGTCAGTTCCCAGGGCCAACAGCCCTTATACCCTTTCTTACATCAGGTATCCATCAACCAGTTTTCAAATGCAGCACCCTTTTGAAGCAAACATTTTAACAGAATTCCAAATTTTAGATCATGGAAAAGGGAAGTGACTGCTCCAACTAATGCAGTGCAGGCAGGAACCCATTGAAGAGGGTGCTGTGGGTGCCCCACCCAGATCCTCCCTACCACGTGCCCCACTCCCACCTTTTGGCTGGCAGATTGCTCTTCTTTCAGAGAATTGCTCTCAACTAATGGAAACTGTCCTCTCTGGGGGATCCTGTATTCCACCCCTGTTCCATTTCTGGGGCCAGAGACTGACTGATACAAAGTAAAAATGTCCTGCCATATTGTCTTAAGGCAGGGACAACTCGGTGGTGCACTTCATATCCCATGTGGATCAGCCCCTGGGAGACTTTACGTGAGCCTGCGTTCTTGTTCAGCCCCCTCTCCTGTTCTATTCTGTTTCAGGTTTCTCCTGAGAGCACACTCTCAATAAATTACATGCTTCTGAACCTTAGACTCTGCTTTTAGAGACCCCAATTTAAGGTGAGGGATATGGGATAATAAAAAATCTAAATTCAATACCTACTGCAGCTACAGCAACCTATATGTCAGAAGCAGGCTTCCTCAAAGTTGCAACAATAATATATGATTTGATGAGTATGACTGTTTCCCTTCTTTTCCTTTCTTTTCTCTTTCTCTTTCTTTCTTAAAAAAAACCCATATATTCATAGATGGCACTAGAATAGTCGTATTACAAAGTTCATAAACTGGCAGGTGGACATTTTAGTCCGACCATTGGGGAATGAGGTCAAAGTTGTTGGTCTCTCACGAACCTCCTTCTGTCTCACAGCTGCTGTCTAGAGTGTGAAACCAGGTGCACAGGCTCAGAGAGCTAGATCCAGGCTGTCTGTGCAGCTGTCCGACCAGGCTGTAGACAAACTTACATGTGAAGGTCCAATTAAGAGCCAGGAAGCATTCTGCCATGAAGCTAGATGGCTTGGCAATGCCTTGGCTCCTGATACAAAAGTTTAAAATATCTCCCATCATCAGTATGATGATTTATTACAATTTGAGTATCAGGCTTTTTTTGTTGCCTGTCATATTGCAAAAGCCACCCTATAGGCACTCCATGAAAGAAACTTTGCCAAAATAATCCTAACCACTGGAACAAACAAACGAATAATATATGAAACCATGTATATTTCTTTCTCAGACATAAAATCCATGAAATTCTAGAGCACCTGGGGGGATCAGAGTTATATTAAAGTTATTCCTTCTGGAAGGAAGACCTTTCACAGTGGTTAAAAATCTGCACATACGAGAGGCTTCAGTGGGCTGAATTGTGGTCTGACATGAGCCCTCCTGATTTTACATTGTATTCTTTCTTATATTTATGGGAAGAAGCATAAACTGAATGCCCTAATTTTGTAAGCTGGATTTTTTTCTTTTGCTATTTTTTTTTTTTGCCTGATGCAACTTATTCATGGGACATTTATTTTGATCATTTTCACTTATAGTATATATACCTGAGTAGAAGAGATAGAACCCAAGATAGCTGTTAAAAATATCCACTAAGTAGAAGTTGACAATAATGAAATCTTATATTTGAGAATTTATCTTTTCAATGATAATTGGAAGGTCAGGTCCACCGGGGATGATTACTAGCAAACTGATCAACACACTAAGCATCTAGCAAAAATGTATTAAACAAATGGATACCAGCGACTTCAGCTTAATTGCATTTGCCTTTTAAACAAGAATTAAGAATGTATAATCTATCAGGAACTCAGTATCTGAAAAAATGTCTTCTAGGAAACATAGCCAAGAGCCAGAAAATATAAACAAAAAGTCTGATGAACTATCAGACTAATCATTAAATAATAAAAAAATAAAACACAAAAACACTAGAAGACAAAACCACTCTGTTTACTTCTCTGATAGTCCATTAAGTTCAGCATCTATTTTGTTTTAAGGCACAAAAAATTCCAACTAATGTGATGATTTATTTTCCAATACAAAAATAAATTAGCAGAAGCAAGTTAGAAGCCTCAAAGTGGACTACGGAGAGTGTTGGTCTCTGCATGGGAGGAGATAAAAAGATGTTAGAATCAGGCACAAGAACTAGGAAAGTCATTACTGCAAGGGAAAAACTGTCCTATATGTAATAATTTCAATAACTGGTATTTAGAATGGCGATCCTGAGTAATCAGGAAAAAATAAAATTGCTTTGAAATTTACAAAGTATTTGCAACTCTTTACTATATGTGAATGGAATTCCATTTGGTGTATTCTGCTTTTGAAAGCAGGGAAATGTGAACCGATTATAGGAAGATTTACAAGCAAAATTCTCAATGAGAAATGCTTGGAACATTTTCATATCCTCTGTTATCAGTTGGCTTGACTCTCTAGAATGACTCCTTTCCTGAGCATTCTGAGAAGGTATCCCTGTACTTCTTTGAGATGGAAAGAGTTAATTTTCCCCCAAATATGGAACTCCCAAACAATGTTTCTGGGGAAAAAAAGTAGTAACTAACTTTTCATAGTAGTAATAATAATGTGTTATCAGAAAATTATCCGTAGCATTTTTCAACCATAAATCTGATTTAAAAGATTCATTGCATTTGTATCACATAAGTTTTATTATTATTTTTCCAATGCTAAGTTATTTTTCCAAGGAAATTCATCTCAAATTTCTTACTGAGACTCAGTAGGAAAATATTGTTCAATAAACAGAGATCCAATTTATAATTAAGTTTTTATATGTATATCTAAGTCATGTATGCCCTGCTTGATGAAACTTTGGTTCAGTATCTGCAAAAAAAAGGTAGCAAAGGAAATCAATCTGAAATTCCCTTTAAGCTTATTAAAACTCCAGGGTGAGGACTCCCATTGTACTTTTAGAATAAGATTAATCGGGGTAGGAGGAAACAGAATTCCATCAAAACTATATCAGAGAGGTTTTTTTCTGTTGTAGAGATAAATATTATTTACCAGAAAGACTTTCTGACTGAAGGAAATTATTCTAATCCAAGGTCTTTGTACTTGACTCTCACCTGCTTTTAATTTTGTGGAGAGATATGGACTACGTTTATAGAAGCCAAAACTCAAAGTATTTTTTTGTTGGATGATTTTAGCCCATGTTGCCATCTTCTTGCCACATGAGGAGATTTGCATGTAGATTACTGGGACCAGCAGCCAATCCTTATGACTAAGTGTTGGCTGATAACCTGTATGGACTAAGCAACACAGAAGAGAAGAGCTTCAGGAAGCAGTGAGATCGGCAGGCTTAATTCTTGATTTTGCACCTCATGCCATCCTGCTTTTTACCTTCTTCATTGCTAACATTAGATCTTTTGCTCTCTTGGTTCTTACCCCACTGTTGGAATCTTCCCTGTCTCCATGTTTCTGGCTCTGATTTTAGACTTTCTATTCAATTATTCTGGCCATTCACTCTGACTGAGCAGTCTCTAGCCAATAGATAAGGATCCTCCTGGTTGAACCTGACCTCCACCCCTGTGCAGATCTGTGAATATAGCTCCCTGAGAAGGAAGCAGACACTTTCACTTGCCTTTGACATTCCTCTCCTGCCTGCTCTTTTCTCTTCCTTCCTATTTCCGTTCTGTAATCTTTTTAAGCCTGGATTGCTGACCTCCCTGGCTTTAGACACTCCTCATGTCAATCCATCCTCCACTTCACTATCACATTAATAGCTCTAATTATCCTCACCTTTCGAATCTAAATCCCTCTGCCCACCTTCCAAGACCCTCCTCTGACCTTTCAACTTTCTTGTCTGTTTCTTCCCAATATGTAATTTCAGTAAAGCCAATTATATTGTTTCCATCTTTGCAAAGTTATCCATGAGATTAAGTTCACATCCCAGCTTCTTGAAGTTTACCGTGGCTGCTACCAACTTGCTTTTGCACAAGCCTTCTTGGATCATAAAAAGTTTTGTTATACATTTCCCTTTTTGAATCTCTTAATTAACCTTTTAAGAGTCATCCTTGACTTCTCTCTCTCCTTCACATCTCTTGCTATGTTCATAGCAAGTTTTGTTGATTTTACTTTCAAAATATAACCTAAAATTTATCACTTCTTAAATCACCCATTAACCAATATCTGTTCTTAAATACCATTCTCCCTAATCTGGAGGCCAGATTCCTAGCTGGCCTCTTCCTATGCTACAGTCCCACTGCATAAAGCAGCCAGAGTAATCTTTGTAAAATATGAATAATACACTATCCTCCTCCTCCTCCTCCCTGGCTTTCTCCAGTGGCTTTCTCTCAAACTTAGAATCTAGATTCCTTAGAACAGCTGGTAAAGTCCACAGGACCTAGCCAGCACTGTCCACTAGACTGTTCTAAAATGATGAAAATGTTCCCTAATCTGTGTGTTTAATAGAGTAGCCACTAGCCATTTGTGCTTACCAACTACTTGAAATAAGGTTAGTGTGATTGAAGAACTGAATTTTTAATTTCAATTAATTTAAATTGAAATTTAACGAGCCACATGTGCTTAATGGCTATATTTTGGACAGTGCAGATCTATCCCTCGGACTCACCTTTCTGGAGGTGAGTTTAGCTTTTTGGACGCACATCCTGTCATTTTTCCTCTTGTTCACTCAGCAAGAGCACCCAAGACTTCTTGCTGCTCTTTGAAAATGCTCTTGTTCCCACTGCTGGGCCTTTACCCAGATCTCCCCCTCTCCTCTCTTACCACATATTTTCACATGGCTCATGCCCTTACTCCATTCTGGTTTCTGACTCAAAGTAACTTTTTTGTAGAATCCTTTCCTGGTCACTCTTTTAGTCAGTTTAGGCAGTTGTAATAAGAATATCACAGACTGGGTGACCTAAACAACAGTTATTTATTTCTCATAGTTCTGGAGCTGAAAGTCTGAGGTCAGAGTGCCATAGGTCAGTTTCTTGGTTAGGGTCCTCCTCCTGGTTCACAGATGGCTGCTTTCTTGCTATATGCTCACATGGGGGACAGCAGAGAGGGGAAGCTCTCTCCTATCTCTTTCTAAAAGGGCACTAATCCCATCATGAGTGCTCTACCGTCATGACCTAATTATCTCCGAAAGGCCCATCTCCAAATGCTATCACCTTGGACAATAGGGTTTCAACATATGAAGTTTGGGGGAGGGGGCACACACTCAATCCATAGCTGTCACTCTATGTAAAATAGCTCCCTATGCTGCCTCATTCCACATATACTCTCCTATGCAGCTTTATTACTGCCTGAAATAATGTCATGCATTTTTTTCACATTGTTTATCAGCTGTATTCTCTACTTTCTCCAGAAGTTTAGGTACAGAGTAGGTGGGAAATTGGCTTTAGGTAGGTTTGGATTTCTCTAGATGACTCTGAACAGAGGGACATAGGAGCAAGGGAGTTGAGGGTGTTTGCAAGGGAGTAATTACAATGATGGATGAGTGCAATCTGAGAACCCCAAATGGTTGAGGGACAGTGAAAACAGGGCGAGCTCACTAGTTTAATGGATTTTATGTTCTGCTGGGGTTGAAATATTATTGGAATAGATGTGCTAAAGGGAATTAGATGGAAAGATACCAGGTGGTAGTCATAGAGTGGGAAGCTTGAAAGGGAGATTTTGGAAAAGGTATAATTCTCATGTGGGCAGAGTCTTGGGAATGCTCACAAAAGTGGGTAGCTGATGGGAAGAGGGTGGAAGACAAGATCATAGGTGGAGACATGTTTAAGGGCTGAGGAAGTCAGGGTATTTGCAAGTGCCATCTGCAGTGTGTGAAAATCACCAGGGACTATGACAGAAGCAGCACTGCCACTGCAGAAGAGGCAGAGACCTACTTGGCACTGACCTGTGACTGCTGATGGCAGCAGTAAGGTAGAACAGCCTGAGTTCAGGGATCTTAAAGCTGGGAGTTTTAAGGAAGGAGGGACAACAATCTGGAAGTGGCGGTAAGGCTGACTGCCCAACCAGGCCTGATTAAGGAGAAAACAGCCACCACTTCACAGGCCTGTGGGGGGCATGACGGGAGGTGTCAGAGTAAGAAGTGAGGGACACATCAAAGAAGAAGTTGGGGATAGAGAAGATTTTGCTGAATAGAGAATTCCAGAGGGTAGAGTGGAGGGTATTAACCTTCGGGGAGGTTGGGTGACGAGTTGGATTCGCAGATGTACAGACCTGTATGTAGAGGAAACCCCGAGAGAGGAAACCCGAGAGAGCCCTGCAGCCCTGCACTTCTGGTGATTGACATCACTGGGAAAAGGGGTGTGATGGGAATCTTTTCCAAGGTCTCCAAGTCACTGTGTTTGATAAAACTGAGAGAGTTGGAGGGGCGGGGAGGACACGTCGGGGTCTCATCAGGGGCACACAGAACTGTGGCACTGCTTTTCACTCTCCTGATGTCAGTTTGGAGGGCAAGGGAGCAGTGGCATTCCTGGGAGCTCAGAATGTTCTTGGTCCTACTTTTTTGTTCTTTTTCTTGTGTCTGACCTCAGTCCTTTATTGTGTCTGCTCCCAGACCTGAGGAAAACATGCTGACTGAAAATTCAGCTATGGGGGCCACTAGAAACAGGCCACAGGTACATGTTTCACTTCCAGACAAATGAAGCTGCTCTGGGAGCTGAGAGATGTCTCATATCCTCCCCAACTGCTGCCAAACAGCCTCCTCCCCGCTCAGCATGACCCCCTCGGGGTCATCAAAAATGACTTCTGGTTTTCAGCTTGGTTGACTCTATGGATGATGTGTTTCTGTGGATAAGCACATCAGAAGGAAAGCACACAAGAAGAAATGGGTGACAATTAAGCCAAGAATGGTGAGTTCAGTTGAGGGTAAGTTGAATTTAACATGTGGGCATCAAGAGAGGTTGTCTAAAATGCAGCTAGACATATTGGTCTGGAATTCAGAACAAAGATGTCTGAATTGGATTCAGATTTAGGAGTTATCAGCTGGTGGATGAAATAATAACAATAGGTGAGATCTAGCCCAGAGTAAGAGGAGAGTAGGAGGGCCTATGAGCTGAAAACAGTTGGTCCTGGGAAAGACCAACATTTGAAAGATGTTGGAAGAGGATGAGATTGTCAGTGGGACCAGAGAGGAACTATTATAGTGGTAGAAGGCAAACAAAAACAGAGTGAGAGATTTAAGGAGGGAGCAAGGGTTCCTTTCTCTTGGTAAGGTAGAAATGTGAGCACTTGTGACTAATTCTCCTGATTCCAAATCCAGATCTAAGGGACTAATGTTAGATAAAAATAGAAAACTATAAAAGAAGGTGTTCATAAGGTGGAAGGAAGCTCATAAGAATCCTGCTAGAGAAACTGAAGATGGGGCAAGATTGAAGGAAGGTCCCAGGGCTGTCCTATCATAACCAATCCAGGGATGGTATGGAGATTTAAATGAAAGCAATAATTTTCTGGCAAAATACAAGTTAACAAATCTGACTCAAGCCAATTAAGAAAGGAAAAGAATAGAATACAAAATGGAAAAAAAGTTTTCAATTTTTTTAAGATAGGTGCTAGGTTTATATATTATTGGCAGGTTTTTTTTTTTTCAAACCTTCAAAGAGGAGATTATTTCTGGGTTCTATAAACTGTTCCACAGAAAAAAACAAAACAAACAAAAAATTCATGATCATCCTCCCAAATCATTTTCTAAAACTTGGCATATCCTTAAAAATAAAATCTGACCAAAATGATAAAAGTGACAGTTATTAAACAATCCCCCTTATGTATATGGATATAGAAACAAAAAAGCATTAATAATCGAAATCCAGAAGTTTATTAAAAGAAAATCCCCATGGCCAAGTAGGACTTGTTCCAGGAATGTAAGAAGAGTTTAATATTAGGATATCTATTAATATAATCCATCAGATAAAGAGGCCAAAGGACAAAAAAAAAAAAAAAATCACATGATTACCTCAGTACTTGCCAAAAAGTCATTCGTAACTATTTCACATCTGTTCCTGATGGAAATTCTTAGTAAGCTAGGAACATTACCTATCTTTAACACAAGAGAGACTGTCTCAGTTTAATTATGAACATGAGTAGGAAGTCTGGAATTTGGTCTTATGGAATGATTTATTTGGAAATGGATTTGTCTTGAAGTTGAATTTGCAATGCACCACATGATTTTTCTCAGGTTGAACAGGTACTTGCAGAGGCTTCTAGAGTGGCTGGTGGTATACAGGAGAGCTAAGGCCATGCCTCAGTGCCCACACTGTACAATATTACACTTATAGTAAAATATTAGTGGCATTTAAAGTAGGTCAGGTGCTAGCCTGATACCTCCACTAATATTTACCATATTTTTGGAGTCCTAATGCAGGAAGTCCCTGTCCCTGCCCATTAAACTCCCCATACCACCCCAAAAGAGAGAATTATAGTTACAGAAGGCAAATTATTGTAGATAGTATGATAATCTAATAATAATAGCTACCATTTACTTACTATATGCCAGGCACTGTGCTAAGCCCTTAGCATACACTAATTAACTTAATTCTAATGACAGTGCTACAGAGGGCATTATTATGCTCCCTTTAGGGAAAGGACAGTAAAGCTCCGGAAAGTGAAGGGCAGGGAAGCTTGTTAAATGGCATTCCAAGGTGGCACATGGGATTTGAAGGCAGCTGTGTCTGATTCCAGAGCCTGTGCTCTGAACCAGCAAGCAACAGAGTATTTCTTTATGAATGTTAAGAAATGGAATCTAAAAGATCTTAGATTACAAATTAATATATGAATGAATTTCCTATGTGCTATCTATCACCAGTTAGAAAATATAAGAGATGGTTTATAATAGTAACTGAGTATGAACACCCAGTGCTGTGTTCTTAATATCTGTGTCCCCCAGAAAATCCATTTGTTGAAACTTGATCACTAATGTGATGGTATCAAGAGGTGGGGCTTTTGGGAAGTGATTAGGTAATGAGGGTGGAGCCTTCATGAGTGAGATTAGTGCCCTTACAAAAGAGGCCCTAGAGAGCTGCCTTGCCCCTTCCACTATGTGAGGACACAGCTAGATGGAACCATCTATAAACCGGGAAACGGGCCCTCACCAGACACCAAATCTGCTGGTGCCTTGATCTTGGACTTCTCAGTCTCCAGAACTGTGATAAATACATTTCTGTTGTTTATAAACTACCCAGTTTATGACTTTTTTTTACTGCAGCCTGAATGAATTAAGATGCCCAGGAAATAGCAAACAGACAATTGGGTAGGAAATATTTGAAGAAAATTCTCAAGCTTTTATGATAGGCATAAAAGGCAGACATTTCAATAACTAAAGAGATGTTTATAGATGAGAAGTATCATTATTGTAAAGATTTCATTAAATTGATGTTAAAAGTGTCATGGAATTACTTCTAAAATATTACATTTATAATTTGACAGAAAAACAAAATGGTAAGTGCAGATAAATAAATAAAACTTGTATTATTGATTATTAAAGTCTATTATAAAGCTACAATAATTAAAACATTATAATAGCAATGCAAAAGTACAGTATAGTAATAAATGCAAAAATAAAACTGTAAAACATTAGAATATAACAGATGACTCTAAAAGAGAATCTAGTACATATTACCATTCATTACATAATCAATGTAAAATTTCAAATTAGTGAAAAAAGAATAAATTATTCAACAAATGATTTTAGAAATACTGATTAATCATTTTGGAAAAAAATAGATTTCTTCCATACCACATAATGACATAAATTCCAGATGGATTAAAGTGATAAAAGTAAAAAGTACATACTAAGGATCTAGAAAAAAATACAGGTTAATAATTTTCTGTTCTTGGCTTGGGAAGACCTTTCTAAATATAAGTGGAAAAAAATGTAGCTAAATAAATTTGAAACATTTATTACCATAAAAAAAAAGAAATCTATGTTGAAAATGTAATGAAACTGAAAAACAAATTTCAATCTGTGAAAATGTTGGTAATGTATCTGAAAGATCATTGTTTTTATAAAGTATATTAAAAATCAATAAGAAATGGAGGAACAGTATTAAAATGAACAAGGACATTAACATATAATTCACAAAAGAAAAAAAGACAAGTAATAAAAAGTATGAAAAATAACTCCCCCAGTGAATAAATATAATTAAAACAATAATAAAATTCAATATTTCTTTGTCCTTCAAATCTGCTGATTTAAAATGCTATGCTACAACTCAATAACAATAAAACAAACAACCCAATTTAAAAATGAACAAAGGGCCAGCACAGTGGGTCACACCTGTAATCCTAGCACTCTGGGAGGCCGAGGCAGGAGGATCTCGTGAGCTCAGGAGTTCAAGACCAGCCTGAGCGAGAGTGAAACCCTGTCTCTATTAAAAATAGAAAAAATTAGGCGGGCGTGGTGGTGTGAGCTTGTAGTCCCAGCTTCTCGGGAGGGTGAGGCAGGAGGATCACTTGAGTCCAGGAATTTGAGGTTGCTGGGAGCTAGGCTGATGCCACGGCACTCTAGCCTGGGCAACAGAGCGAGACTCTGTCTCTAACTAAATAAATATGAACAAAAGCTTTGAATAGATATTTCTCCAAAGAAGACATACAAAAACATAGATGATCACTAAACATTAGGGAAATGCAAATCAAAACTCACAATGAGACACTATCTTTTACCCATTAGGGTCAAAAACACCCAGAAAATAACAAATGTTGATGAGGATGTGAGAAGCTGGAACCCTTGTGCATTACTGATGAGAATTGTGCAGCCATTGTGCAAATGGTATAACAATTCTTCAAAAAATTAAACGTATATAATTAGCATATGATACAGCAGTTTCATTTCTGGTTATACACCCCAAAGAAATGAAAGCAGAGACTTGAACAGATACTTGTACACCCCGCTTCATAGCAGCATTATTCACAACCACCAAAAGGTAGAAGCAACTCCAAGTGTCCACTGAGACATGAACAGATAAACAAAATGTGGCATATACATACAATGAAATATAATTCAGACTTAAAAAGAAGGAAATTCTAACACATGCCACAACATGGATGAACCTTGAAGACATTATGCTAAGTGAAATAAGTCAGTCATAAAGGAGAAGTATTATGATTCCTCTTATATGAAATACCCAGAGTAGTCAAATTCATAGAGAGGAAAAGTAAAATGGTAGTTGCCAGGAGTGGGGAAAGAGGGGGAAGGGGGATTAGTGGTGAGTGAGTACAGAATTACAGCAGAGGATGATGAAAGAGTTCTGGAGATGGATGATGGTTATGATTGCATGACATTGTGAATGTATTTAATGCCACAGAACTATACACTTAAAAATGGTTAGAATGGTAAATTTCATGTTATGTATAATTTACCACAGTTAAAAAACAAAAACCTAGGGGTTCAATTTTGATGTATGCATGGAGTGGAATCTGAAAAACAAAGAGGATAAACTAGAAACAAAATTCCCACCAACTCAGGTTAATGATAAAGAAATCTTAGCTTAGACTTAAGGTGGACAAAAATAAGTAAGTAAATAAAATATTTCTCTAGGAATTTCTAATCAAAACCTGGCCTTTGTGTGTATTCGAGGCTCAAATTTACACCAAAAAGTTGCTCTGGGAACCCCCAAACTGCAAAATTAACAAAATTTGGTTCTCACTAACGACATCCTAGGGGACTAGCCAAAAACAAATACTCCAGAGTGGGACTATGCCCATTCTCTCCAAAGAGATTTATAGATTCAGTGAAATCCCAATCAAGATCCTGCCAGGTGTTTTTGTGCAGATTGATAGGTGATTCTCAAATGCATGTAGAAATGCAAAGAGCCAAAAATAAACCCAAGTCAATTTTTAAAAAGAAGAGCAAAGCTGCAGGGCTTACTCTAACAGATATCAAGACCTTTTAAAATAAAGCCATTACATTTAAGAGAGTGCCTGATACAAAGATAGACAAAGAGACCAATGTGACAGAATGGAAACCTCCACATAAACAGACAAATTATTTATGGCAAAAGTGGTGGTGCAGTCAAAAATGAATCTTGACTCCTACTTCACACCATAACCTCCCAAAATTCTGAATGGATTGTAGATCTATCTGTGAAAGGTAAAATAATAACACTTCTAGAAGATAATATAGGAGAATACCTTTATGACTTTGGGGTAGGCAAAGATTTCACAAGCAGGACACAAAAAGCACAACCATAGCAAGAAAAAATTTTAAAACTGAACTATATGAAATTAACAATTTCTATTAAGAAGAAAAATGATAAGCCTTTTTTCAAAATACGAGAGGATATTTGCAATATCTCTCTCAAAGTTCTCATATCCAGAATATGTGAAAAACTCCTAGAAAGAAATAAAAGAGATAGCCCAATAGAAAAATGGGCAAAAGCTCTGAACTACACAAAAAGAATATCAAATGACAACAAATAATTGAAAAACTGCTAAACTCATCAGTTATTGGGGAAATGGAAGTTAAAGCCACATTGCGATACCACTCATCACCTGTGAGATGGCTAAAACGAGAAAGACAATACCAAGTGTTGGTAGCATGAAGAGGAGATTGAACTCTAGTGCATTGCTGGTGGAGTATGGATTGGTACACCTGCTTTGGAAAGGTGACAGTATCTATTAAAGCTGAACATACGTATACCCTAGAACCCAGAAATGCCACTCCTAGGTATACACCCAATAGAAGTGCTTCATATGTGCCAAAAAGGATCTGTACAGGAATGCTCATAGCAGTCCTGCTTATAGCACTAAGAAACAAGAGACGATGCAGATGCCCATCTTCTGTAGAGTAGGTAAATCAATTGTGATCTATTCATACGGTGAAATGCTATACAGCAATAAGAATGGAAACTATTGCTACATGCAGTGGCATAGTTGTACCTTAACATAATGCTGGGTGAAAGAAGCCAGGCATGAAACAGTGTAGGATTTCATTTATCAAGAGTTCAAAAACAAGCGAATAATTTATGGTGTTAAAAATGAGGATACTGTTTACCTTTGGGAAGGTAGTGACCAGAAGTGGGTATGAGAGAGATTCTGAGGTACCACTAATACTCTATTTTGTGATTTATGCAGTGGTTTATACATGGGTCAAGAGTTTATTTTTTTGAAACTCATTAAGCTATAATCTTATAATTATGCACCTTTTTATACTTCAATTAAAAATTTACTAAGAAAAAAGAATGTGATATAACTTTTTCTGAGGTCACTGATAATGAGAATAAAATACTTTGGAAGTGTTTATATCCAAATTTAGTAATATCATTTCTTGTGAAACTAACCAGAAATATATACAAATGTTTATATATCAGGATGTACATTTTAATACATTTTTACCTATTTGATAGCTGGGAAAGAACCTAAATATGAAATCAGAAGGCATTGATGAAATTGATGTGGTGGAACATGAAATGGAATATTATGCCATCTTTAATATTCACGTTGCCAGTTATTTAAGATTACGGGAAAAATGTTAATGTATAACATTAGGTAGAAGAAAAAGTATAATGTACACTTAAGTATACATTATTCTAATTTTGTTTTCAGTGAGAATCTGCATAAAAAGGAAATATATGTGAAAGAAATACAGCTAAAATTTAACAATACTTATCTCTGAGTGGTTGTGTGATAGAAATGAATTTTTTTTATGTTTTCCTGTGTTTCCAGTTGTCTACTCTGAATGATTTTTAGTTTTGTAATCATGACAATAACTTAAATAAGGACATAGTCAACCTTGTAAATCTAGCTGCATCTGAGTAACGCTGAAAATTATTTGGACAACAAGCAGGTCATCTTTGCCAGAGCCATTTCTTTGGGTTGAAGTGTAAATGGGAAGTGAAGAAGAGAGTGAATACAAATGAGTCCTTCAAGTACTTTGGATGCAAGGGAAAGAAGCCAATAGAAAGGCATAAATCTTGCTTTCTTTGACAGTCTATAATCCTTAGAGTCTAGACCAGCGTTTCTCAAACTTGGCTACACAAGAAATCACCAGGAAAGCTTTAAAAAATACAGATGCCTGAGACCCTTTCTCAGAGATTCCAATTTAGTAGGTCTAGCCTATGGCATGGGTTCCCCAGGGGATTTTAACGCAAAGCCAAGATTCCATTACCAATCAAATTCCTTATCAATGCTCCACATATATGCATGAGATGTGCTGGGCACAAAGTAGGAGCTCAAAAAATAGTTGCTGATAAATGGACACAGAAACCTTTCTGGGAGATTCAGGATGTGTCCTCATGGTTAGGGATTTCTTTTTCATAGGTTTGATCATGGTCCAGATTCAGAGAGGACCATCCAGGAATCAGGGGCACCTTGGTCCAGGGCTCCATTGGAGTACTGGGTGGCTTATATCATCCTTTCGAAATCTAAGTCACATGCCAGTGGGTCTATGGCATATCCTCTTGGGAATGAAAAATAGGTGAGATGAAATCTCCCTGCAGTCAATAGTATAACTCAAAGTCCAAAGAGGAAAACTCAGTTATACTATTGGAATGTCAGTTGTGGTTACTGAAATTACTTTAATGATGATATTTGGGGTTGGCTAGTGGTAACAGTCAGCCAGTTTGAAACAAGTAGAGGAAATAAACAGTGCTTTATGCTTGTATATGGTTACATATTCTTAGGCCTTACAAAAATCACTTCAATTGGGTACGAGCGCCACCATTCTAGAGATGAGGAAGCTGAGGCTTGGACATGTTAGGCAACTTGTTAGGCTTTTCATATTAAGCAACTTGGTTACAAGGAATTTTTCTTTGTATTCAGTGGTCTCTGTCAAGCACTTAGAAAATAAATCAGGTTGTGATCTTTCTGGAATAGTGAGTGGAAAGATAGATGGGTAAGGTATATAAGTGGCTTTCAAATTTCTTCAATTCAACTAGCTTCATAAAAAATAGAACCACATTAAGCTACATTACTACTTGTGCTTACAGGAATTTGCTCTGAGGATATTATACTGGGATATCCACAGTCCAAGATAGAGTTCTTAGATAGGGGTATTGCTAGTAACTATCTGTCTGACCTCAGGTGAGTCACTGCCTTTCTCTGGGGCTCAATTTTCTAAAGAGTGAGACAGAAAAGGATATTAAAATAATCTTTGAAGGCTACAGACACTTTATGAATCTGATATAAGCTATGAATTCTTTCTCTAGATGATGCACATATGCAGGTACATGTACAGCTTTGATTGTTAGACATGATTGTTTACAGATTTTCCAAAAGCTATCCACGGGCCTCCAAAGAATATATTGACCCTTGATTAAAAGCACCTGGAATATGTGCTAATGGGATCATAGTCATGTTTACAAAAAGAATCCTTATCTTTTAGAGATGCAATTTGATAGTATATTTATGGGTGAAATTATTTCATGTCTAGAATTTGCTTTGAAATGATCCACTGTGTGTAGGGAGGGGTGGTGGTGGTGGGGTAATATATAAAATAATATTGTCAATGAATTTATAATTAGTAAAGCTGAGAGATTAGGTCTATGCCAGCACTTTATACTGTTTTCTCTACTTTTGTATATACTGAAATTTTCCATAATAAAATAATTTTCACAATGAAAATGATCAATAATTTTAAAAATAGCTGGTACAGAGGATCTCTAATGTCTCCAATTCTAATATTCTACGAGTTAGCATTTCACAGAATCTGCAAAGAATATGGATTTCTGGTAACATTTTGTGTGCTCAGGGCACTGGGTCATCATTTTTCTCTTAATGGACCCTTTGGGCTAGAGAGCTTGTTGTGGCCCCTTTTTACAGATGATTCTGTGATATTCCATTTAATTTCTTCCATAAATATACTTTTCGGGAAAGAGTAGCAAAACCAAATGCAAAAAAAGCTGGAGGAGAACTGGACATTCCACATGATAATGTGGCTCAATTAATTTTCAAGAATTTCTTAAGATGAGAAGACCCAAACAACATTGCAAATGATGTTTAGTGGCATGCAAAATATTTAGGATGTCAGGTGAAAAGGGGGTATGTAAAACAGAACACAAGCAGGAGAGATAATTGCACCATGGTTGAGAGCTTGGGCTCAGAGCCATGCTGCCTGGGTCCCTGTCTTGTCTGTGTCACTTAAGTAGCTGCGTGGTGTTGGGTAGGTCACCTAACCTTTTTCAGCTTCTATTTCCCTATCCATAAAGTGGAAGTAATAACAGAATTTTCTATTGTGAAGATTAAGATTGTGCCTGACTTATAGTAAGCATTCAGTAGATGCTCACTATTGCTCTCTCAACTATGTAAATACAGATAAAAAAAAGGTGTAAGATATAGATCAAAATGCTATCAGGAGTTGCCTCTGGCTTGTGAAACAATGGGTGACTTTTTTTCTTTTTGTCATTTTCATCTGTACTTTTCAAATATCTACAAAGAGTATTTGTTACTCTAATAATCAGAGAAGAAAAGTTTTTTTTTTTTGAAAAAGTAATTCTGAAAGTCTTCCTGAAAAAGTTTAATGCCTAGAGAAGCCTGAACCATGTTTGTCCCATGAGGTGTTTACAAACAAGGCATCTTCACAGACGAGTAAGATGGAATGATTACCATTGTCTCGTTCACATTTTCCTCAGCAGGCTCTCATGTTTAGGGTGGAAGATCCTTGAGCGTTAACATGTGGCCTTCCTGGGCTAGGATAAATAGAACTTTCCTCGCTTATTTCATGCCATTCTGCTCCCTTAGCACTTGTCCCCCCACACCAGCAGGTTAACCTTTTTAAGGGGCATGGATCCCTTTAAGAATATCATGAATGCTACGCCAAGAAAAACTCACATTCAGGCACACTATTTTGGAGTGAATTTCCTAGGGTTCATGGCCCCCCATAGCTCATCTCCACTGATTAAGAACACTGAGGCCATGGCAACAAATTTAGGAATGTATAAACACACATCAGGTGTGTAGACCACTTTGTGAAAAATTGACTTGTATAAATCCGAAACCATAAGCCAGATAAACTGGTGGATAATTATGGGCATTACATATGAGGTTGTGCTTTGCCAAATAATTTACATTAGGACATCTAAAAATAGCAAATCCATACAGTGTGTTTGAACCATGCTGCTGTTTATACAAATGCTAAGCTCTTTCCAGAACACACCTACTGCAGAGCAACAGGCCCGATTCAAAAAGTTTAATACCAGCTTCGCTCTTGAGATTAGCTACATTCATTTACAGAATTCTAGACTGACTTTGAAATGGCCACTAACCCGTATCACTTTGGATGGTCAATGGCAGACAACGATAAGATGCCCAGAAACTTGCAGATGGCAAAGATGTATTGAATGTGGGTGGGATATGAGACTGCTTTGGGGTAGACTGGCTGAGGTGTGATGGATTCCATCTCCTTATCTCAGGAGGAAAGAGGATAAACATTGAGCCCTTACCCTGTACCAGGATGGACATTAGGGCATCTCATGTATTCCTCACAATGATTCTGGAAGGTGGGGGCTTTTGCCCTCATTTCCAACTCAGCTTTAGAAAATTTGACACACATACCCCAGGTCTGGCAGCTGGTAATTAACAGAGAAAATTGAAAATAAAGTGCAAAGCTTTCAGTCTTAGATTACCATCATTGACAGTGAACTTCAGGAAGCCAGGACACATACAGTCCTCAGCATCACACCAAATCCCCAGAGCCACATAGGCTGTGATTCTGACCCTGCTGATTTTGTCAAGGGCTTCCAGGGATGTGGGTGAAGGGAACCAGGATTGCACTTTGCCTCGCCTCATCTGACCTGCCCTCCAAACTGGCATCCCCCTTTCCTTTGCTACCTACTATACGGGGCTGCCTCACATTCCAAAAATGCCTGGGGAACTCACAAAGAAATCAGAGTCAGGAGCCCTGCACTTAAAAGAATCCATATAACTCCATCTTAGGATTTTCACTGCCAGTGGAGTTGCCTTCTGGTATTGCACTGCTACCAGCCACATTTT
Source organism: Lemur catta (assembly GCF_020740605.2). Classification (NCBI taxonomy): domain Eukaryota; kingdom Metazoa; phylum Chordata; class Mammalia; order Primates; family Lemuridae; genus Lemur; species Lemur catta. The sequence continues at coordinate 146,047,681 of NC_059128.1, forward strand.
ACTTGATCCTATTCCAAGATTTCCAAACATGTGCGTGGCACCCAGGAGAGTTTCAGAGGAAGTGTTAGAGTGACAGGAGAAGTGCTGAGGGGTTGGTTTTGTGTATATGTGCTAGTGTAACTTTCATAAAAGCAAGTGTAAGTTCTTTAGAGTATTAACTTCCACAGGAGCATCAACTTTTAGGCAAATGCAGTTACTTCCCTTTGCCTAGGCTTTTTTTTTTTTTTTTTTTTAAACTAGCGGTATCTGAAGTTAGGGATGAACCCTGTTAAGCAAAGGGTCTATGAGACCCTTGGGATACGGACTCCCTTAGCTGGCCCAATGCTCAAGCTTTTCTGGAGGATTAGCCCTCTGCTGTCTCCATCCTTCAGCCTTCAGAAACCGCCTAATACCTACACGCGCTGCGCTTTGGGCACAAGCAGGTTCGAACCACAGAACAACCAAGCCACCAAAGCAAGAAACCTATTTCTGAACCCAGAGTCAACAAGAATTGCGTGTGTGTCTGTGTCGGCGAGTAGGCTGGGTCCACAGGGACGTGGTCCAGCATCCTTAGCAGCGGGTCCTGCTGGACGTTCAGGTCTCCAGGAAGGGACAGTCCTTGAGCCCTGGCCGAACTAGGGACACGTCTCAGCCCCGGGCGCCAGTGCCAGATCAGCAGAGACAAAGGTGGACAGAGAGAGGAGAGAAGGAGAGTGAGTCTGTTCTCCTGGGGCAAATGTGCGCGGTACCTTGGATTCCTGGCTGCTGGTGGATGCAGGAGAGGGCGGCTGCTCGGCGCTCGCCGCCTCCTTGGACAGCCCGTCCACGCCGTCCTCCCGGGCGCCGCTCGGAGGGATCATCGTGGCCGCGCGGGAACGGTGTTGGGCCCCCGGAGGAACAGCAAGGCTGCCTTCCTCCGGCGCGCCCTGCCCGCCACGCGCTGGGTCGCTCAGCTCCGGGTCCCGGGGACTTCCATCCCGGCCGAGGCGCCGACGTGCCCTCCTCCGGCCTCGGCCCCGCCCGGCCCTGCCCACCTCCCCGGCACTTCCGCGGGCTGCGGGGAGAGCGCGCCCTGCTCCGCCCCGCCGCGCCCGCGGCCACCTCGCCCGCGACCTCGCAGTCGTGACTGCCACCCGGCAGTGGGCGAGCGGGCTCCAGCTCGCCCGCCCGAGGAGGAGGGAGGCGGGGAGGCAGCTCGGGGCGGGGCTGCGCGGGCAACGCCAGGAGTAGCGAGGGCAGGCGGGAGGCAGCACCCAGGGGAGCGCAGGGGGAGGCCAGGGGCGCGGCGGCACCGGGTCGGGGCCGTTCTTTGGGGGGATGGTGAAAATTCAGACCAAATCCGAATGAACAGAAAACCCGTGAATTATACAGTCAGGAAGGACCACCTGCAACAACTCCCTCATTCCTCACCCTAAGAAATAGTGACTCTGAGAGAGACAGTGACTTAGCTGAGCTATTAATAGGGTTCAGTGACATAGATCGGAGATCAGAATGGGGGTCCCCTGACTCGTGGGCACTGCACTTCCTCCACTCAGCTTCGATCTAAAGCAGAGAGGTAACGCACTGTATGTCTGGACACCTGTTCCTCATTGGTCATGCGTTTATTGTGCTAAGCCTTTTACGCTTTTTACCTTATACTCACTGCCACTCTACTCGTTTAGGTAGTATCACTTCTATTTTATGGGTGAGGAAACTGGGATTTTAGGAAGGCTAAGTAATCTGCTTTTAGTCACTACTCTACAATTTGTGAAACTGGGATTTGAAACCATTTTGGCTTCAAAATCCATGCTTTTTGGTCTCGAGCCTCAACGCTAGGCCAGGTCCTAGAGGCTAAAACACAATTGGAAATTGCAGTACAGCAAGGAGTTCAGGACTGTTCACGGTGGGGCAAACCAGTGTGCCTTATTAAATCTTTTGGAAACAGGGTTAGCCTGGATGGATAAAGGCACAGACAGGTCCAGTTGCTTTTGAAGACACAATCTTAGTGTGCAGGTTAAGGAAATACACCTAGATATTTAAAAGCCTCTTTTTACCCATCAATACGAATCTCCTTCCTTAATTTTTTTAACAGAAAATTGTGAACATATGTTCAGCTTTTCTTCATTAACTATAGATGTTCGCAAAACTAGCTTCAAACGTGTGCAACCTGTGCAGTTGCACAGGGCCCTGCACTTGGTTTAATGCTCTGATGTTGTCATCTTGAACTTTTTAAAAAGTTTTTAACAACCGGCTGCATTTTCCTTTTGCATTTGGCCCTGTGAATTACGTATCTGGTCCTGCAGGCTCATGTCCTTTGGAAGAACTTATTACTCTTTCCATTCCAGATATCAATTGAAAGCTCCTGTTCTAAGTGTCAGCCTCTTACTCAGCATTTGGTGCTCAGAGTGCTCTGAATTCCCTAGTGACTCTCAGCCTCTCATTTGACCAGGCCAAGTTGGCTAGCCCAAATGGCCACAGATTTTTTTCCTCCTTAAAACACAATTCCTGATTGCTCAATAGAGATGAAATTCTAGCAGACAAAGTCACAACAGTAGCAAGCAGAGCACACAATGTCAGGAGCAGCAGTATCAACGCATTTTATGAAGCCTGTATTCTGTAGCAGACATTATGCTAGAAACTAAGGATACAGCAGAGAGAAAACAGATTGTCTGTTTTCCTGGAAGTTGAGTCTGGTGAGAGAGACAGAGATTAATCAAACCATGCACACATACCATACACACATTTTTAATAAACTATGATAAGGAAAAGTGTAGGACTTTAATGAGTGTGTACAAATGTGAGGCCTGAACTAGCACAGGGCCAGAGAAGTGTTTTCTTAGAAAGTAAAATTCCCAGAGTTTACTGGCAATTCCAGTCTCGGTGAGCAAACATACCATGGCCAACAACAAATTTTTCATTTTTGGATTTTATTTTTTTAAGAATTGACGATGTAGATGTTCATTTTAGCACGTGATTAGCTCCATTTGGCAATAGTATTATCCAATAGTATAAGTTCAAATGTCCCCTGAAGGAAAGTTTAAAGAAACTAGTACCTCCCTCCTTGTCACCTAACCCTTGTCCCAGTAACAGAAATACTTAGCCTGATAAATAAGAGATACCTTTCCTAGGAAATTGTGGAATTACACATGGTTTTCCAAACTAAATTAAGCCTTTGTTTATGTGTTTTTTTCTCCAAATAAGTACTTTTCCATCCAATTTTGTGTTATCTAGTTAATTTCTCTTATTTTTCAAAATACGTCTCTAAGCATTTATTACTCTTGAAATCTTCCTTGACCCATTTATCTGATTTAGATCTCCATATTAGTGCTGTGTTTTTATGGCATCTTTTCTTAAGTAATCAGTCATGAACAAGATGGTGAAAAGAGGTTGCCCTTGTAGCTCCCCAGGCTCTAAGATGGTCTAGTCATTAGTTGCTCCAAGTGTCCTCCACACACTGAATAGTGAAAGACCTTGAACGCTTCTGGGAAATAGTGGGATTTGAAATCAAATAAGCACCACCTCAATATTGAAGATTTTGTCTTTATTGGCTTAAAAGAAGATATTAAAATGAGAGTCCTGGCTATCTGTGAGTGCGGGGCTACTTGATCTGCACGGAGGTAAAGGGTCCGCAAAACGGGTATTAGGTTCTCAGCTCCCCTCTGGAAGGAGGAGTAGAGGTGAGCAGAATCCTTCTTTGTCATAGTCAGTGGGGAGAGGGCTACTGGCAGAAATGGGAGACACTATAGTTGAGGCTTGGGTCACAGGTACTGCTGGTTTTGGACCTAGATGACCATGTCTGAGTCCAAGTCCTGGAGTGATGAGTGTTCTTCCATGTTGTCACAAAGCCCAGCCCTGGACCTGGTACTGAAAGGACACTAGTATATTACTGGCAATGCCCAGAGGACAGTGGAGAGAACGGATAGTGTCATGTACTGGGGATTGGGGTCAGTGGATGGTGGGCCAGCAAAGTGAGCCTCAGAGGATACCCCATGAAGCACTGATGTCTCTGAGCAAAAGTGTACTTTTTCATGCCCATATGTGAGACACCCTCTTAGACTCCCAGAAATATAGCAGTGACACCTCACAGAAGACTGGAGGTCTTGTACTGGAAGCTGTGGTGACATCTTAACTATGGCTATCAAGATGACCTCATTTCCTCTGCAGCCTGGTAAAGCCTGGGGAAAAAAGGTTGCAAATAATTATTCTCAGTCTCAAGTCCATAGCAGGACCATGTGATTTTTGTCGATTCCCTTCATGGTCCATTTCACTCTGGTTGCTGCATAAATAATCAGGCCAGCAGAAGTGTGAGGTGTACAGAAATTTATCTCCACAAACCTCAGCTGGAAGCTCCCACTCCTGGTTCAGTTACTCATTCAGTAATTTGTAAAGTGGGCAAAGCCCTCCTCCAGATCAAATCCAATTGCCGTTCGTAGTAAACACTGTTGAGCAGAAGAGTGTGTAATGCTTCCATCCTTCTCCCATTTCTCTACTCTGAGTTTCAGTAAAGACACTGGTTTTTCATCCTATAGACTTGGCTGCTTCTAGAGCCATTGAGTAAAAAGATACAAGTAAGGCAACTTAAATAAAGCAGCCATATTTATGAAGGGTACAAAAAAGAACAGCAAGGAAAAGGAAGAGGGAGTTAATCAGAATGGATGGCATATGACAAGAATAAAGGAGAGAGCCTCTCAAGGAAGCACTGGCTGGCCATGTCTGGTGCATCAGAGTCATGGTGGATAGTGAGATATATGAGAAGGGCATAGGATTGCTGATAATAATAAAAGCTAACATGTATTGGGCCTCTAATATTTATAAACATTTTGTATATGTTATTTCATTTAATCCATACAAAACCTTAGCAAGATAAAATGATCTTAGGTTCCACAGTTAGTGTGGGAACAAGGACTTGAACTCAAAAATAGTCTGCTCCTGGGCCAAGTTTTGGCCACTCTGCTATGCTGCCAGCTAGACAATGGCAGAACCTGGATCTGCTAAAAAGGCAGTAGGCCTCAAAGGGAAGGAGCGATGCAAATTGAGAGCCATAGACATAATAGAAGACGTAGGGAGAGTCCCCAAATAATGAAGTAAATAACGAGCAGATCTACACTTTGAATGTGATAGCCAAAAAGTCAAGGCAAAAGTAGGCAGCAGGCATCAGCCATTAGCATCACTTGTTACCCTCCAGCTACCTTGCCTGGTGAACCTGCCTTCAAGTCTAGAGAAACCAAATGCTTTGCTCACAGTCGTACAGCTAACACCACCAACAACATCCGCTACTTTGAGCAACTGTTAAAGCTAGGCTTCAGTCCTCATAGCAACTCATGATTGGTCTTCCCTCAGTATCAAAGCTAATAATTTAATGTGGAGACTTATATTTTCAGGGCAAATGAGATCTAGCTTAAGTATACTTAACTTTTTCTTTCTCAGTGCTGATAACACGATAATAATAATAGTAACAACAACAATAGTCAATCACATTGTGTAGCACTGTTTGATTGCATCAGGATTATCCCCACTGGATATTCCCAGAAAAGGGTAGGAGAATGAGACCCAAGCCTCATACAGCTGCCTACCTTCCAGATTAAGATCTGTGTCTCTTCTCTAAAATGCATGGTTGCTTCTAGGTGGTTAAAACCTCTTCTAGATAGTGGGAAGCTTGAATCTTTATTCTATATTTAGTGGAAAGGCCATGAACCTATAATCCAAATATCCTAGCTCTTTGGCTTAAAGGCTTCAAGATCTTAGACGATTGATTTTATCTCTCTCAGCCTCATTTTCCTCAAGTTTTACATTGGGATAATAATCCCTACTTCATAGAGTTTCTGTGAGGATTAATGTCTGATATCATCATCATCATCATCATCATCAGCCATATGATTTTGGGCAAATGTACTTGGTTTGAGTTGGGTTTACTGTTCATAACAGCCAAATACATGTACAATATTTAAAGTAGATATATTCTACATTTCTAAAATAGTTCATAGCTCCTGTCTAGAGATTTTAGGAGCAGTGAATATCTAAAATTTCTTGGGAATGCATTTAAGTAAATGTATCTTATAGATATTAGTCCTTTGACCAGTGATTAGCATTTGACTTTATATATCCTCTTCTGTGAGTCCAGGGTAGTAGTTTAAGAGGCATATGATCCAGCCCACCCTGGCCTTATTGCTCCTCAAAAATTCCTGGTCTATTCCCCTTCCTAAACTTTAGTGCTTGCAGTTCCCTGCATCTGAGTGTTCCCCACCATTCCCCATGGCAAGCTTTTCTCAAGATTTGAACCTCAGTGCCTACCATCTGAAAACATCGTGTCTCTTTCTGTCCTTATTTGATGTATGTAAGCTCCATGAAGTCAAGAGCTTAACCTCCTCTCTTCACCATATATCCCTGGTGCTTAGGTGATCATATATTCTAGGTGCTCAGTGAATATCTGTTAAATGAATGAATGGATGAATGAAAAAAATGCCAATATTGTAGAAGAACTTGTAGATCTAATGAAAAACTATTTTTGTAGAAGGAAAAATATCGAAACCCAAGTAGATTAAGTACTTACTCAAAGTCAATTAATATGTAGCACAATGAACCAATGTCTATTTACTTGTTCACCAATTCCAGTGGTCACTGCTTTATTCAGCTTTGACATATATGATCAAACTACCAGCTGCACAAGTTCCTTTTCCAGTTTCTCAAGTTTATTACGATATTATGCATACTATTTCTAAATATTCTTTTGCAAATAATAGCTTTATTATTATTCAAGCAGTATTCAAAAAGAATACTGCATAAATTAAAAAATCTTCTAAAATGCCACCACTTATTGGTAATAACTATTAGCATTTTAGTAAACTTCCTTCTAGAAGCACATGCATATAAGTATATATTTGACATTTATATTTATTTATATTTACATAAAATAATCTCAGGACATTAAGCATTTTTTAACCTCCTTTCCCTTCAATAATGTGTCATAGAGATAGTTCTGTGTCAATAAATGTAAGAATACATCATCTTTTCTTAAATGACTGTATGTATTCCATTATAAAGATGCACCATAATTTATTTATGAAGAGTCATTTATGCTTTTTTGCTAGGAACTGTTAGAGAGCAATTAGAAACTCATTATCTTTTTTATTCCTAAATAGCAACCTGGCAAAGTAAGTGCTATTAGACCCATTTTGTAGATGAGGTAATTGGAAGCCAGTAAGGCTTTACTTCCCTAGGGGGATATGATAAGTGCGGAGTGGAAATTCTAGTCCACATCTTCAGACTCTAAACTCAGGCTCCCCATGACATATAAGCAAAAAGCAAACAGTAAAACTCAGTGTGATCACTGTTGCGTAGGAAGCCTGCACAACATGATTTGAGAGCATGTGCAGGGGAAGGGTAAGGTGCAACAAATGGAAAGGATGCTGGGGAAGGCTGCAGTGGAATTTGGAGGGTGACTACAGTTTTTCTGGAAGGATAAGGGGCAGCAAACAATCTTGAGAGAATGTACAGGGTCAGTGCAGACAGGGAGGTGAGCATATGCAAAGATTGACCAGGTTTGGTTCTTAGAAAACCACTGTTACTTTCTTTTAGGAGTAACACTCGCTGATCACATAGGCAATGCTTGAAAAATGAAAAAAGGTTGGAGCTGTAGAAATTCTTTGAATAATAGTTTTCAGTACTTCTACAAATGGCCCATGAGGAAACTTGGATCTCAGTCACCTGGGAAGAATGCTATTGGTTGGAACTAGTAACAGAGGGAGGAAGAAAGCATCATAAGGATGCTGGAGGGTTAAATGGGTCACAGAGTAAAAAAAGAGCCAGAATTCAGAGCGTTTGAGAGACACACATATAATCTTCATTGCTGGGAGCCAGATATAGAGAGCTCTGGTTTCCTCTGAGGCAGGAACTCATTCTGTATACGGGGCCCTAAAATTCAAACATACATATAAGTTGCACATTTACAACCTCTAAAGGATCGTAAATATTCAACTTAATCACTGTATCATCAATGATGTCCCTGGAAGTGAGGAGTAGGACTAACTTTTAAAACAAAGAAAAGGAACTCCGGCAGAAATGGATAATAGCTGATGCTCCTTATCCATAAAGCTTTGCACTTACTTTGAAATATGTTCCAAAAGCTTGTAGAGCCATGCTGGCAGTGAACAAATCTCACAAATTCTCTCCACTATGTTTTCCAGAATGTGGGTTATATGACTGCTTTGCCTTTCTGCTTTCTGTAACCCTCTCTGTTCCTTCAATTGCTCACTTGGCAGCCACGAGCCATCCATCAGGCACTTGACAATTGGCCTGGAAAAGATGACTCAAGCCTTAAGTCTGAAATGCCAACTTTCTTCCCTCCATAGCTAAGGCAAACTTACCCATAAAGCCTGGACTTAAGAAACATACCTATGTTTCATCTGCCTTTTTTCTTGCAGAGTTGGCCAAAAAATGGAGATTTTTGTCTTCTCAAATGTTAATAATAGTTAACAACAGTTAATAATGATAGCTTAACAGGTACAGGGTATAGTGGAAGACAGTATCAATGGGGTTGTTATTCAGGCAGACCTTTGGAGGTGGTTTCGACTGCATCTTGGTCCACTGTTTACTGCCTGAAATGCCAAATTGCCAAAGTCTTCCAAGCAAATGGCCCAGCCTGGGTAGCAACTTTGTATTGCACGGAGTTACTGAGTTAGTTCCCTAGAATGCAAATAGAACTGTTAATGTGTGAAATGAGATAAACACCTAGGTTTTAAATAAAAATTTACTGTATTTTGCCATTTGCTTTTCCTCAACCCACTTATATATATATAGTGAGTCACCACGTCCTGTTGTTTCTACCTCTGCTGTTGTGGCAAGGAGTTCGTACTCAGCTTAAGATATTTGAGATAATTAACAAAATAAGGTATTGATGTCTAAATGAATAAGGTACTTATTTTATTCACTGATTTATTTATCAAAAGTGGCTGAGACCTGCTTATTAGGCATTTTGTTAGTTTCAGGGATTTAGAGAGGTATATACATATTCCCCAACCCAGAGAAAAATTCAGCTTAATGAGAATGGCAGAATTGGGGACAAATAATAACCACAAGTATGAAGAGAGAGCTGTGGGAACCTGGAGAGGAAAGGGCTAATTGTACTGAGGGGCCCAGGGGGGAATTCACCAAAGAGAAAAATTAACAGTGAGAGGTAAGTAGCAGTTTTTCAGAAGAAGAGGAAGGTCATTCCTAGTATCTTAAGATTGGTATACATCCATGCTTATGTTTTCTTGTGGTATGTTGTGAGGGCTGTTTATTTTTATTTATTATTATGATTTTGGAGGTACAGAACAGACCCAGAATTGAGTTATTCATTGCACACTGTCATCATCAGTCCTTGCAAGTCCCCTTTCTCATTTTAACTTATTTAATTAACTGTCCCAGATTTACCCTAAGCCTCACTTGAAATTCCCTCCTCTCAGTGATACCCACAATAATGTTTTTAAAATATATATCTTAGACATGTATGCATATTTGAAAATTATGTGGGGTCAATTTGTGTGTATATGTGTTTTGAATTGTATTAAACATATTGTACTATGGCATATTTCCTCTAACTTATCTCAAGAAACATAATTTGATTTTTAAAACTATATTAAAAGTAAAATATGCAAAGATTATATAAAATTGATAAAGGCCCATGTTATTGAATGCATTCTGTTTCATTATTGTATAGAATTCTACTGCATGAATCTGCCATGATTTCCTTCATCCGTTATGTGTTAATGGACTGTTGGATTGTTTCTGGTTTTTGCCTGTCATGAATAGAGTTACTACGAATATTCCTGCACATGATTTTGACGCTAACATTTAAGCATGAATTAAGGGTTTCAGTTATTTTCTTCAACAGTTATGTAGTCATTATTTTTAATTTTATCACTGTGGATTTATTAGCATTTTGCTGATTACTAATAAAATTTAGCACCTTATCATATGGTTACTGGTCATTCAGGTACTCTCACAAACATCTGGTAAAACAAGTAGATAGAGAAGAGTACATACTGTATTATATAAGTTATATAAAGTTCAAAAACAACAACACACGAATCTCTTGTGTCAGAAGTCATGACAACGGTTATCTTTGGGGAGGAGGGATAGTCTATAATTGGGAGGAAGTGCTCTAGCTTTCTAGGGTGCTTGTAGAATTCTATCACTTTACTTTAGGCAGTGATAACTCATTAAGTTACACAATAACAATTTGTGAGCTTTTCTGCAGATGTACTTCAATAAAACACTTATTTGAAAATTTGATAAGAAGCAGATAAAACAGCCCAAATAAAATTGAGTAGACTCTGCTTCTGAGAAAATGGAGTAGACATATTTTTTCCTATTTATTTAGTTGTTTAAGGACAACTAAAATCCCTGGATGTTATATATAAAACAAACATAACAGGACTCTGAAAGGTGGAGAGATGAAGGCAAACTGATTTGGGATTTCAGGACTCAAGGGATGACACATTGGTGAGTTCCCTGGATTATTATTATTATTATTATTATTATTATTATTATTATTTTTTGCCAGTGAAAGCAGACAAAAAAAGCCCCAACAACAGCTTGCTCTCTCTAACAAAAGGTCTGATAAAAGGGGCAGCCTAACAAGTGAGAGACTTTTAAACATTAACTGCTCTATTCCAGCCAAACACTGCAGAAAACACTGTTGCTCTACCCTGACCTATGCTAGTATAGAGTGAATGGGAAGCCCAGATTTTCACATTCACCAGGGTGTAAAGTGGTATCTCAAAAAAGTAGGGAGTAAGGACTTTAATTTTCACCAGCTGGTAATAGGGCCCGCCTCCCCCCCCCAGGGTATCAGCAGAGACCATGTGGGGAATGGGACTTTTATCCTTATCTAGCAGTAATAAAGATCCCCTTCTCCTGGGGGATGTAGACTTCATTCTCTACCTGGCAGTAACAAGGTGGTCCCTGTCCCTCTTCCTCTGCAGGCCAGTGTCAGAGAAAGCCAGCTAAAGTGAAGATTTAAATAAGACTCAGAGTCTTATGACATGATGCAAAAATGTCCGTGTTTCAATGGAAATAACTCATTATATCAAGAAACTGGAAGATAGCATTCCACAGATACCAACACTGAGATGATGGAGCTGTTAGAATTACCTGACAAAAGTTTTAAATCAGCATGATAAAAATACTTCAGTCACCAATTACAAACATGCTTAAAACAAATGAATAAGCAGAAAGTTACAGGATAGAAATAGAAAGTCTCAGCAAACGAATAGAAGACATAAAGAAGAGCCAGATAGAAAGTTGGGATCTGAAAAATACAAAAATGGAAATAAAAAGCTCCACGGATGGTTCCAATAATAAAGAGAAAATGACAGAAGGAAGAATCAATGAACTGGAAATTCTAACAATAGAAATTATCCAATTTGAACAATAGAGAGAAAAGAGATGGCAAAAATGGACAGAGATTCAGGGACATGTGGGATTATAAAAAAAGCTGAACAATCACATCGTCAGAATCCTAGAAGGAGGGGAGAAATAGGATGAGGCTACAGAAGTACTAAAGGAAGCAATGGCTGAAAACTTACCACATTTAGCAGAAGACATAAACTTTCAGATTTAAGAAGCTGAGAGAACCCCAAGAGGGTAAATCCAGTGAAATCCATGTCATGATATCTCATAATTAAACTTATGAAAACTAAAGACAAAGAAAAACATTCTTAAAAGAAGCCAGAGAAAAACGACACCTTTACCCATAGGAAAAAACAAAAACAATTCAAGTGACAGAGAATTTTTCATCAGAAACCATGGAGGCCAGAAGGAAGTAGTGCATTTTTCAAGTGCTAAAAGAATACAACCATCAGTCCAGAATCCTGTGCTCAGTGAAAGCCTCCTTTAGGAATGAAGGGGAAATTAAGGCATTCTCAGATGAAAGAAAGCTAAGAGAATGTACCACCAGTAGATCATCACACATAATGGCTAAGGGAAGTTCTTCTTACAGAAGGGCAATGATAAGAGAAAGAATATGCAAGATGAAAGAAGAAAAACTATGTAAGGAAAGTAAGGAAAACTATGAGTAAACATAGTAGTCTTCATTTTCCTCTTGAGCTTTCTAAATTATGTTTGACTGTGGAAGCAAATATTATAGCACTATGTGGTGTGGTTTTAAATGTATGTAGAGGAAATATTTAAGACAAATATAGTATGAATGGAGGAAGGTAAAGGAAGATAAAGTTTTATATTTCACCTGAACTGGTGAAACAACAACATCAGTAGACTATGATAAGCTATGTATACATGATATAATACCTAGAGCCACCATTAAAAATGCAATACAAGGAAATACACATAAAAACACTATGGCTACATTTAAATGGGATTTTAAAAAATGTTCCATCATTTAAAAAATATTGACACCAAAAACACAATTCATAAAAGGAAAAATTGGTTACTTTGACTTCATCAAAATTAAGAATTTTACTTTGTGAAAGACCCTTTTAGGATGAAAAGAAACTATAGAAATATATCTGACAAATGACTAGAACTTATTAAATGCTCTCCGAACTCAACAGTAAAAAAAAGCAAACAAGTCAATTAGAATATGGGCAAAAGACATGAAGAGATATTTCACTGAAGCAGATGTATATGTGGCAAATAAGCACATGAAAAGGTGTTCAACATCATCAGCCATTAGTAGAATGAGAATTAAATCCACCGTGAGATATTAGTAACACCTGTCAGAATGGTTTTACTGAAAATTAGTGACAATATCCAGTGCTGGTGAGGATGAGGAGAAACTGGATCACTGATACATTGTTGGTGGGAATGTAAAATGGTAGTCACTTTGGAAAACAGTGAGTTTCTTAAAAGCTAAATTTGCCACTATAATATGAAAGGCAATTGTTCTCCTGGGCATTTATTCCAGAGAAATGAAGAGGTATGTTCTCACAAAACCTATACATGAATGTTTACAACAGCTCTATCTGTAATAGCCCAAAACTGAAACAATCTAAATGTCTTTCAACAGTTCAATGGTTAAACAAACTAGAGCATCCATACTATAGTATACAACACTAATAAAAAGGAATGAACTATTGATAATAATTTTGTTGAATGAAAAAAGCCAATTACAAAAGAGTATATACTGTATAATTTCATTTATCTAACATTCTTGAAATTATAAAATTATAGAAATGGAAGACCGATAAGGAGTTGCCAGGATTAAAGAGGGAGTGGGGGCAGGAGAGAGGAGGGTGTGGCTGTAAATGGATGATAACATGATGGATCTTTGTGGTGATGGAACTGTTCTGTACCTTGACTGTAACAAGGCCTGTACACTGGCTGTGATATTGTACTGAGGTTTTGCAAGAAGATGTTATCATTGACTGAAGCACACTGGATCTCTGTACTATTTCGTATAGCTGTATGTAAATCTATAAAGACCTTAAAATCAAAAGTATAGTAAAAAACATAAAAAGTGAGTAAATACATGAATAAGACTAGCCAATTTATAGATCAGAATACCTAAAATGTTAAAGAAAATATTAAACTTTGTTTGATGGTCACTTTTGGTTAGAAAAATGAAAATCAAAGTAAATCCCATATCCACTTTCACCCATTAGCTTTTTCAAAAATAAGAAACAAATAATAGCATTTCTCTCCAGGGAAAATGTGAAGAAATCCACATTCTCACATTAATTGTTCCAGCCTCTTTACATGTTACAATAGCTACTCAAATGAATAATTCAGTTGTTTCTCCAACCTCATTTCTGGGGATTAATGACATGAAAATCAGAGCTCTAGTATATAAGTAAGTGAGTAGAGAAAGGGTAAGAGAGAAATTATTGATTTTTTTCCATTATAATCGTATGTAGCTATACTACCTATAGTGGACTTTTCCTGATGCTGAAGTATGGAAAATTAATATAATGAGAGAGGTAAAAAAAGAAATGTGATTTCTAGTTTTAGCTTTGACATGTAAAAATCTAGGTAGCCATCACTGCTGTAATTACAGCAAGAAAAAAGCTGAACAAACTGAAAATCAACAACTTTTCTTAGACCCTTCTGAGAACTTAGGGCACAGGGAAAACCACCACCTTGAAATCTGGAGAGATAGGTGAATATAGAGAATCACAGCTGAGATCAGCTTATTTGGAGATGTAGCTACTGGAGCCATAAACTAGTAGAAATACTGTCTGAAAAGTAATTTTTATGAATTGCTGGAGGCTGAGAGTAGACCAGTTTATAGTGAGAAACTCAGGTGCCCGGTCCTAGGATAAGCACCTGCAATTTCATGAATTTTACTTCTAGGAACACCACCGGAGTCTCACAGGAAAGATTATAGAACAATTCCCTTATGTTGTATGAAGGAGAAGGGGAAAAATAACCATTTTGTCATAGGCCCAGACCAATTTCTGTAACAGAGTCAAATGCTTTTAGGGAAACTTTTTCAGAGACTTATATGACCGGGAGGGGATGGAAATCAGCAACTCCAGACCCCTATAGCCATCCTATGTCATCTAAGGGGAAAAAAAGCTGAGTAATACTTGGGAAGATCACATCTCAGGGACATAGGCTCTTTAAAAGACTGAGATATCATCATAAGATTATAGAATGCTTCCCCTCCTCCCACATCTTGCCACCAAAACAGGTTCCAATATGATAGCAGTGGATTACAGCAGAAAGAGCTTCAAGGCTCAGACAATTTCAAAAGGAATTTTTAGAGAAACCCAAAGGCACCAGAGGATACAGAGACAAGAACATTAGAGGAATTTGAATCCTCCGGCATGTACAGCTACAGCAAACATTAAACACAGTTTAACTTCTAGTCAGATTAACATAAAACCTCACACTAAGAACCTATGTATCTCAGTTTCTCTTATTCAACATCATATAAGGCTTTCAACAAAAAATTAGAAGGCATTCTAATAGCCAATAAAAAACAGTGTGAAAGGACAAAGCAAGCATCAGAACTAGACTCAGATATGACACAGATGTTGGAATGATCAGACAGGGAATTTAAAATAACTATGATTAATACGCTAAGGGCTCTAGTAGAAAAAGTGCACAGCATCTAAGAACAGATGAGTAATATAAGCAGAGAGAAACACTAGGAAACAATCTAAAGTAAATGCTAGAAATAAAAACCACTGGAAGAGAAATGAAAAATACCTCTGAGGGCTCTCAGTAGACTGGACAAGACCAAAGAAAGATTCAATGATCTTGGAGATATGTCAAAGGAAACTTTCAAAACCAAAATACAAAAAGAAAAAAAAATGAAAAATCAGAATATATAAGACTGTGGGAAAATTACAAAAGATATAACATGTGCAATTATACTGTCAGTAAGAGAAGAAAAAAGAAAGGAGCAAAAAAATATTTGAAGTAATAATGGCTGAAAATTTTCCATAATCAATGACAAACACCAAGCCAACATTGTAGCAAGCACAAATAATACTAAGCAAGACAAATTTCAAAAATTTATGCCTAGGCACATCATATTCAAACTGTGGAAAGCCAAGGAAAAAGAGAAATATTTGGAAGAAGATAAAGGAAAAAAAACTTACCTATAGAGGAGCACAGATAAGAATTGCATTGGACTTTCTTGTAAGAAAATTTGCAAGTGAGAAGAGAAAGGAATAACTATTTAAACTGTAGAAAGAAAAAAATTATCTACACAGAATGCCTTAATTCAGTGAAATCATCATTCAAAGGGGAAGGAGAAATAAAGAATTTCTTAGACAAATAAAAATTGAGGGAATTTCTTTCCATTACATTTGCCCTGCATGAAATTGGAAATAAACTTCTTTAGAAACAAGGAAAATGACAAGGGCGGAAACTTGGATCTACATAATGAATGGAAGAACATTGAAGAAATAATTGAAGGTAAAATAAAACTTATTTTTATTCTTGATTGATAAATAGATAACTTTTTGTTCAAAGTAGTAATAGTAACTAACAGTGTACTAGGTAATTACCTCAAATGGATAAACAAAAAAAAATGACAGCAATATTATAGTAGATGAAAAGGAAAAGTTGGCAATAATCTGTTGTAAGGTACCTGCGCTACCGATGTAGCAGTGTAGTGTTATTTGAACATGGACTTAGATCACTGTAAATGCATATTGCACACTCTAGAGCCAGCCACTAAAATTATTTTTAAAGGAGTATAATTGACATGCTAAGTGAGAAAATGAAATCATACAAAATGCTCAATGAAAACCAGAGAAGGCAGGGAAAAAGCGAAAGACCAAAAGCAAAACAAAACAAAAACAAAGAACAAGTGCACCAATGTAGCAATAACAAAACAGTTGCATGATGGTAGATATTGTTCGACCACTCAACTGCATCAAAAATCACTTTAACTGTGAATGGTCTAAATATACTAATTACAAGACAGGCTGCTAGAGTGGACAAGAAAACAAGACCCAACTATATATTGCCCAACAAAAACCCACTTTAAATATAAATATACAGATAGGTTAAAAGTATAGGGGTAGAGAAAGCTATATCATGTTAATACTAATAAAATAAAAGCTAGAGTAGTAACATTAATTTCAGACAGAGCAGACTTCAGAATAAGAAAAATCTTCAAGGGGATAAAGAAGGTTACTAAATTCAGTAATTGATAGATCTAGCAAGCAGAAAATCAATAAGGATATAGTTGAACTGAACAACACCATCAATCAAATGGATCGAATTGACATTTAGAGAATACTTCATCCAACAACAGCAGAATAATACACATTCTTCTCAAGGTCATATGGAACATTCACCAAAATAGACCAGAATTGTAAAATGCACATTAACAAATTTAAAAGAATAGAAATTATATATTCTACAGTGGAATTAAGTTAGAAATTAATATCAGAAAGATAACTGGAAAATCCTAAAATATTTGGAGATTAAACACCTCGTATCTGAGTAATATATGGGTCAAAGAAACAGTCTCAAGAGAAATTTAAAAATATTTTGAACTAAATGAAAATAAAACACCAAAATTTGTGTGATGCAGTAAAAGCAGTGCTTAGAGGGAAGTTTATAGCATTTAATGCTTACATTTGTACAGAGGAAAAATGTGAAGTCAATAATCTAAGCTTCTGCCATAGGAACCTAGAGAAGGAAGAGCAATTTAAGCCTAAAGCAAGCAGAAAAAAATAAATAAAAATTAGAGGACAAAGTAATAAAATTGATAAAAGAGAAAAATGAACAAAAACAAAAGCTGGTATTGACAGACTTCTAGTCAGGCTAACCAAGAAATAAATACTAATAGCAGAAATGAGAGAAGAGTCATCTCAACTGATCCCATGGACATTAAAAGGTTAATAAAGGAACATAATGAAGAATTTTATTCCTAGAAATTTGATAATTTATTTAGGAGAAATGGACCAACTCTTTGAAGATATAAACTACCAAATCTCACATAAGAGTAAAAGATGCTCTGAATAGGCCTATATGTATTAAATAATTTAGTGTTTGTTTGATAAACTTCCAGAAAAGAAAGCACCAGGTCCAATGGTTTCACTGGTGAATTCTATCAAACATTTAAGGAAGAATGATACCAGTTCTGTACAATCTGTTACAGAAAGTAGAAGCAGAGGGAACACTTCCTTATTCATCTTATGATGCTGGCTTTACCCTAATACCAAAATCAGACAAAAATATTACTTAAAAAGAAAACCTCTGGCCAAATATCTCCAACAGATATAAAAGCAAAATTCCTCAACAAAATATTAGCAAAAAGGATCCAACAATGAATGTATAACAATAATTATATATACTACAACCAAGTCAATTTTTTCCAGGTATGCAAGGCTATTTTAACATTTGAAAATCAATTCATGTAGCATGCTATATCAACAGGCTAAAGAAAAAAAAAGTATGATCATATCAATATATGCAGAAGATTTGGCAAAATCCAATATCCATTCATGATTAATGAACTAGGTAAACTAGGAATAAAGAAATTTCCACATTTTGATAATGGCACCACAAATCTTTAATGCAGCTACCATGTTGCAATAAGGGAAAACGCTGGAAATGAGAAGTGAAACCAAAATCACAAGAGAGGAGAAAACCTCTTCCTTCTGGAAGTTTGTCATCTTCCCTGGTCTTTGGCTGTCAGAGCTGGGGCCTGATGGAAGTTTCTTTAGACACTTTGCTCTTGAAAGGTGAGGAAGAAGAAGATGAGGAAGCTCCTACAGGAATAAACCTTGCTTCCAAAAGTTGGGAGTGCAGTGCAGGAGGGAGGATGCATAGAGTAGAATGCCAGGGCTAAAACCTTAAAGAGTCTGGGCTAACATGGATCATATATGAGCAGGGTGTTAAGATATCCAGGTTTCCCCAGGAAAGTAGAAATTTATAACTATTGTTTTGGCATAATTATTAAGAGGCACCAATTTTCACTCTCAAAATTATCCCAGTGTGAATGGTACGGTATACAGTCATTCTAGTTATGGCACCATTACCATATTCAAGACACTGTGTATTTCCTCTGCAAAAGGAATGTATGATGTGTTCCTGGATGTCCTCAGTGCTTCCAACCCATGTTACTCTGTGTTGCATGACTGAGGTTGCAAAGAACACTAGCTTATATTCTTAATATCTATCCATGTGCCATCTAGTTAAGTAATTCTATTTGGTGTATAGTATTCTATTACACGAACCCACTTACACTTACTGTACTGTATTCCCTTTTTTGTGATGATACTGTCTTGTCAGTTGAGGCTGGGTTCTGCTACTATAATAAACAAACAATCAAATTAACAAACCCTTAAATTATTGTGGATTAACACAAAAAGACTTATACTTCTTTTTCATTCAAGTCCAATGAAAATTGATAAAGGCATTCTCCAAGCATTGATTTGGAGACCAAAGAACTGTCCATTTTGTAGCTCTTCCATTTAAATATGTGGTCCTTACAGTAATTAATCACTGAGGGCCTCTTAGCTGCCTCAGTCCAGAAGTGATAAAAGTAACTTCCACTCATAATGTGTTGGCCAGAACTTGCAGACAGGGATTGGGAAACATGGGGGAAGATCATATGGACTACCTAGTGTATATTAAGGGTCTCTGCCCCAGGAATTGATTTCAACTCCCTGTTGAAATAATATTTAGGCCACAATAATTTCTGGCCTAAATATTTTCCTGCATTTAGCAGGAAATGGATTATCAAATTATTGTTACGTGAATATTTAATTCGATTAATTACCATCAGATTCCTCCCTAGAATGGTTACATCATTTATTTTTCTATTACCCTACTCTTCACTAACAATTGTTACTTTCTGACTTCCTAATTTATGTAATATGATAGCTAGAGAATGGTGTCTTTGTTGATGATATTCTTCATTGAACAGAAATCCTAACATTTGATATAGCAAAATTTTTTCAATAGTTTTTCTTGGTGGCTTTTGAATTTCTGCATCTGAGTGGCAGATCCCATATCCGAAAATTCCTGATGTGGAAAAGCTATTCCAGGTATATTTAGCAGCTGGTATACAGGTGAACATTGGCAGATCCAATCCTCCCTGGCTCTGGATTGCAGAAGAATTGTATGAGGTGGTTCTTGGGCAGTGGGAGAAATTCTTGCGTTCCCGCACAGTGCCTGCTCAGTAGGAGGATATGGGTGGGGTAGCCAGCCCTCCTCTTCACCTTAAGCTTCTGCTCCATATTGCAGAGTTTTTGTCTAGGGGTGGGACAGAGCAAACCTCAAAAACCAATAAAACACCATCTCTTGCTAAGGAGCCCAACTTTATTTGAACCAGACTGTTGGGCAATTTATATTCCAATGTGTTGTAGAGAACAACATAGCAGTCAACTAGCAATTACTAGAGGCTAATAGATGGGTGTGATATCCATAGAGGCAGACCAGCCAGAAGCTTCATGGGAAGATCAAAGAAAGAAACAGTCAAAGAGATTTCAGGGAGATGCACACCCAGCTGTGCACATGCCCAAAGAGTGTCCAGTGAGGGAACATCTGAGCTTCAAGTCTGTGACTGAATTCCAAGCAAAACTCATACTCCCTGAACAGTGAAAGCAATCTCCAAGCCACACACAGATCTAAAGGTAAAAGTTTAAACTCTTAATGGTTCAGGTAACGTAAGCACAATCACTTAACAAAGAGTGGCTAACCACTAAATGGTATTGACCCAGGATGACCCCTAAGAAGTCAGGCTTAAAGATAAAAATGAGAAGAAAAAAATTGAACAGTGCTATCAGAAGCTTATATGTGGGGGAAATAGACTTCACTGAACTAACCTAGACAAGTTATTAAACAAATAAGCAGGCAAATAAACAAGTAACAGCAACAAGTCCTGAAGGAGAGGATAAGTATGAGGAGTTGCTACAATATATTATTTAAAATGTTTGATTTTCTACAAAAAAATTATGGGATATGCAAAGAAATAGGAAAATGTGACCCCCCCACACAAAAATATAAAGCAAACAATAGAAATTGCCTTTGCAGGGGCCCAGATGTTGAATTTAGCAGAGAGAATTCAAATCAGCTAGTATAAAGGAAAGCAAAGAATTAAAAGAAAGTACAATGACAGTGTCTCACCAAATAGAGAATATCAATTAAAACAAATCATTAAAAAGAGTCAAATTGAAATCTGGAACTAAAAAGTAACATAGCTAAAATGAAAAATTAACTAGAGGGGCTCAATAGTAAATTTGACCTGGAAAAAGAATCAGCAAACTTGAAAATAAATCCATGGAGATGATTAATCGTAAGGAAATCTTTTTATTCCCATTGCCTTAGGTCTTGTCTATGCCAAGTTTTCCCTAGTTTCCTCTAGGCTCTCTGCTCCTCTACATGGCTAACAGAAGTTTATTCTAGAATACAAACCTGGCTACAAAACTCTTATTTTATAAGCTCTGTTATTTTATAAGGTCCTTAGATTGATCTATACTACCTGGCCTCTGTATTCATTCCCCTATTAAATAAATTTTACTTACCATTCCCTTTGAACCCACCAATATTATACCTAAAAGGCCTTGTTCCTCCTTTTCCATGCTTTGAACTTCTATTTATCCATCAAGATCCAGGTTAAATAGCACTTCTTCACTCCATCCTGGTCTGTATTCCTATGGCATGTTGTACATGTCAGTATTTTAACACAACACTTACCCTAATATATTTTACTTGTTTGTTATATTTTTCATTCTTCATCAATTCATTCCATTAATTAACAAATATTTGTACACTATTATTAATAGTTCTACAGTATGCTAGAATTTGGGGGATGCAAGGATAGTGCAAACAGACGTCATGCCTTCTCCCCTAGGGCTCACAGTATTGTAAGAGTATACATAAGAAGATAATTCACTATAACATGGTGTGAAAAGTGATGGAGAGTATGTAGTGTCATGGTTCTATACCTAGAGATGCAGACACATCTAATGTGCGGTCAAGAAAGGCTTTTCTGAGGACGTAATACCTCAATTGAGCCTTGAAGTGAGGCTTAGCTACGTGAAAGAGGCGAAGGTGAGGGTGGAGGTGTAGGTGTTGTTGAGGGGAAATTAAGAGTGTTCCAGACATAAGGAACAGCATTTATGAAGACCCAAGAGTGAGAGGCTGTGGTACTTTTGACTGTAATTTATTCAAAGGTCATCAAGGCTGTTACAGAATAGGGGGTTTCATTAAATTTTTATAAAATTAATGAATGAGCAGACATCTTAAGGTTTTTGTTTGTTTGTTTGTATCAGTGAATATAAGGACACACAAAGCAGTCACATTCCTTTGCTTGAGGAATCTTTGCCTATCTATTTATTGATCGATTGATCTATATATCCCTATCTTATGTATCTATTTTCCTACTTCTCTGTCTATCTATCTACTTAGTTATCTTCCAATTAGAGTGTCTAGGTTAACTTGTCTTCCTACTCCAGGTGATTTCACTCGTACTAAAAGAAGAAACCCAATATTTTAGATAATCTGACTGGGTAGCCTGTCCATAAGTAAATGCACAATCTTCACTACATTTGCATTTTTGTGAAATTGAACATAAATCCTAGACCCTTGTATCTACCCTAAGAATCCCTAGAAGCCTAGAGAAGCCACTCCTGTTTCCATAATCTCTCTGTTTTCTTCTTCTGTTTCTTCTTTCCTCTTGGGACTGTCTTTCCACTGATTCCACGTCACAGAGTTCCAGATTATTTGGCTGGGATGAGACCTTGGAAAGTTAAATCAGTCTATTTTCCTTACTTTACCAATGAGAACACTGAGCAGGTGATTAACCTATTCAAGGTCATCCAACCCTATAACCCCAGTCATTCCTCTAAGTGACATCTCCTGTCTTTTTTCAATATTCTCCTCTCCACATTCAGTCTTTAGTTCCTCAGCTTTCTGGGTCCCTACTGTAAAAAGTAAAAGAAAGAAGGACCATGAAACTAAGCACCTGTTGAGAGAGGGAAAATTTAGATTCTGCTTTGGGAATCTTTGGAGAAAACCTTTTTTTGTTCTTTTAATACATATCCATCTTGCGTCATAAAATACTCACTCGGAGGCAACATTGCTATTTCCGTATGTGCCGTGTGTGCACACTCTTCATGGGAACTGCTATTGTGAGTGCTCAGCTAGTCACGGTATATTTTGAGGGAGATTTAAATGACAGACTGGGAGGATTATTCTTAATTGTTATGATACGTAACAAAAGAATCATGAGCCTAAAAGAGGAATGATTGTGTGATCAGGAAGATATACTGAGGAATCTCAAGGCTCAAGAAGTTTTTCTAAGGCTATAAAAACAAACAAAAAAAAACATTTAAAGAAAATTTGTATTAGTTTTAAATTAAAGTTATTTTTATTGAGTATCTCTTCACTGTGGACCAATCATAATTCCCAAACTTGGGAAATCAATCAGACTAATCATAGAAGAATCACTGACAATGGACAGTGACAAACCTTGAAATTCAGTTGTTTTCATCCAAGCATATAAGGGAAGGAAACTAAAATCTCCTGCACTTCTTCAACAGACCAAATGCCATTAAAGTTGTCTGGAGGTGATGTGAGAAGGTCATGTGGTTTCTTCCCCTTTCTGGAAAGTGAACCCTTGGAAGTAGGATCAATGTGAAAAATCAGTCAGAGCAAAGTATTATCTTACACAAAAAATACTACAATTGCAAAAATGATATGCTAAAGGGAAGGAGAGAATGTTTATTCATTTGTATTCATCATCTGGGGAATACTTGAGTAATGACACACATGTATCTAACTAAATAAAAAACAAGCATCTCAGAAAAGAGGGATCATTTATAAACTTCACTCATTAGAAATTATAATATGACAGTACTGTGAAACTACCATGCGCTAAGGTGTGACTCCGTTGTCTAAAAATCCATGTGACTATTAGCAACCACAGCAACATGCTTTAGAGTTTTTTCCAGAATGTCTAATGTAATTCTTTATACATTTATTTATACCATCTCTTTTATACAAAACATCTTTCTGATCAATAGTTTCCAGCCAATATTCTCTCACCTAAAAACAGTCTAGACTACTCGGTAGGAACAGAAACAATTAGTGATTTGAATAGTCTGTGTTTCATTGGTTTTCATCATAACCTTACACTGTTCCCACAATAGGCACCACCACACTCTAATTCCCACATCTTCAATGTTCCTTTAATCATCAGTCACTCTTAATTGGTAATCAGATGTGGGGTTGACCTATGCAATGGAACCACTTCTATACATCACTCTAGATAGAAGACACTTGGAGTTTTGCATTCTGCGGGTATGTTCAGGCACTTGAATTAATCACAAGTCCCTGGCAATTGTGCTCAAATCCAGGCTGCGTTTTACTTCAGTAATTCCTTTCTTCTTGGGACTTGCTTCTCCCTGATTCCACATCACACAGCCCCACACCATTGTATCGTATAATAGTTATCTTAGTCTTTTTTCTGTTGTTATAACTAAATACCTGAAACTGGGTAATTTATGAAGAAATACATTTTTTTTCTTACAGTTCTGGAGTCTGGGAAATCCAAGGTCAAGGGGGTACATCTGGTGAGGTCCTTCTTGCTGGTGGGGACTCTCTGCAGAGTCCCCAGGCAATGCAGTTTCATATGGCAAGGAGACTGATTGTGCTAGACCAGGTCTCTCTCTCTCCTCTTGTAAAGACACTTATGCCACTCCCATGATAACCCATTAATCCATTAACCCATGAATGGATTAATCCATTCATGATGACAGAGCTCGCATGACCCAATCCCCTCTTAAAGGCCCCATCCTTCAATATTCCCACATTGGGGATTAAGTTTCAACATGAGTTTTGGAGGGCACAACCATTCAAATCATAGCAATAGTGTTTGGTCACAAGACAACCTGACATGAGAGCCCTCAATACTGTTAGCCTGTCTTAGTTGAGGGTTCAGCTACAGTGACTGTTGTGGCTGTCCATAAACAGTCATCTGAACCATCCCATTTCAGCCACAGGAAACATTTAGCAAGGGTCAAACATACCTAACAGCAGCAAGCATGTGTTGAGTGCTGATTATGCGCTAATCACTGTTTTAAGTGCTTTTGTGTACATTATTTCACTGAAGTCTAGGAGGTAATATGATTTTCACTTTGCAGATAAGGATCCTGTGGTTCAGAGAGGTGACACAACTTGCCCAAGAACACAAAGCTATTAAATAGAGACATTCTGATTACAGAATCATGCTCTTGTATTTTATTTTATTTTATTTTATTTTATTTTATTTTATTTTGAGACAGAGTCTCATTCTGTTGCCTGGGCTAGAGTGCTGTTGTATCAGCCTAGCTCACAGCAACCTCAGACTCCTGGGCTCAAGCAATCCTACTGCCTTAACCTCCTGAGTAGCTGGGACTACAGGCATGCACCACCATGCCTGGCTAATTTTTTCTATATATCTTTAGTTGTCCAGCTAATTTCTTTCTATTTTTTCAGTAGAGATGGGGTCTTGCTCTTGCTCAGGCTGGTCTTGAACTCCTGAGATCAAATGATCTGCCTGCCTTGGCCTCCCAGAGTGCTAGGATTGCAGGCGTGAGCCATTGTTCGCGGCCTGTGCTCTTGTGTTTTATATGGCCTCCAAATTGAACACCCTGCTAGGATTCAAAACACAAGTAGGGAATTCAGATATATTCTTGTGACTTAAGTGCCTTATCTTTCATTTACAGGCACATAAAATTAAAGCCGATGGTATAAATAAATTAGTTCAAACAAATCGGAGGAACTGATGCTACAAACACAAACAAGGTTCTCATTGAAAATCTCCCTCATTAATTGTCTTTGTGGCTGGCAGTTTGGTTTTTGTAGCCCTTATACATGTTCTTGCATTCATATTTTAGGTTCAGATGACACTCGGACTGAAGATAGAATAATTCTGTTGCCTACCAGGAAACAGAAGTTTGTAAATGCATTCCTGAAGACTCTTGATAGTTCTATCATGAAGGGTAAACATGTTACCTTGATCAAGGTTTGCATCTCATGATTTCTGCCACTGAGGGGAGCATTGAGGATCAGAAGCAGCTCAGTTCAGAGATACTTGTGAAATATTAGCATATAACTAATTTAAAAAAGAAAAAAATTCTCTATTACATTGCGTTTGCTGCTAGTTTAAATTTATGTCATTTTCTGACTTCAGCAGGAATATAAACACTCATAGCTATTAGATATTACTTGAAGTTACTTAAAAGAAACTAAATGTACACTATTGAAAAGGGGAGGCTTGCATGTTTTCCTAATTGTGTTCCATAGGACAGAATTCTAATTTTTAGAAAATTAATTCTCTTAGACTTGATGTTTGAGATAGAGAAATAGAAGGAATCGAACCACTTAGCACTTAATTTTTTTTCAGAGGCCATTAGCAACCCCACATATCCTTCCTGTGATCTAGTTAAATATTATTTTCCCTATGCTCCCCATGGGAGATGAATCAGGAAGATGAACATGCCACTGAAGTCACAGAAAGCAGAAAATTCAGCTGCTAAGACTGCTGTGTGGAGGCAATGGTTAAAAAAAAAATGTTCCCCACAAAAACAGGGCACAGCATCAAATAGCACTTTTCAATTTTTAAAACCTATTAACCAGTGTATGAAACACCTAGAAAAGCTTAAAAACAACAAAATTCCCCAATGCCTTTTAAGACCTGTCCCAAGCAATTGTATAGTTCTAGTAGTTACAAAGCATACAGAATCCCATAGGGTCACCCCTGACCTCTGGGTAAATTAAATTCTGGGTATAAGAACAGAATCATACTATTAATATTAGCCCGTTTATCTAATACTTTCTGTGTGCTAGGCATTATACCAAGTACTTTAAATGCATTATTTTAGTTAATACTCTCAACAACGTATGAGTAAATTATTATTATTATTATTTTCATGTTATAGATGAGGACACCCAAGTCTAAAGAGGTGAAGCAAATTATCTAAAGTCACTGAGTATGCCAATTAGCTTTTGTTCTATAAGAAAAAGACCTCAAAATGTAGTGCTTAAGCCAAGGAAACTATCATTAGAGCAAATAGACAGCCTATAGAATGGGAGAAAATATTTGCTCTCTACACATCTGATAAAGGGCTGATAACAAGAATCTATCTAGAATTTTAAAAAATCAACAAGAAAAAAATCAAACAACTCCATCAATAAATGGGCAAAGGAAATGAACAGAAACTTTTCAAAAGAAGACAGAATAATGGCCATCAAACATATAAAAAAATGCTCAACATCTCTAATCATTAGAGAAATGCAAATCAAAACCACAATGAGATATCACCTAACTCCAGCGAGATTGGCCTCTATCAAAAAAATCCCAAAACAACAAATGCTGGCAAGGATGTGGAGAGACGGGAACACTCTTACACTGCTGGTAGGACTGCAAATTAGTGCAACCTCTGTGGAAAAGAATTTGGAGATACCTAAAAGAGCTAAAAATAGAAATACCATTCAATCCAGCAATAACACTACTAGGCACCTACCCAAAAGAGCAAAAGACATTCTATAATAAGGACATCTGCACCTGAATGTTTATGGCAGCACAATTCACTATTGCAAGGATGTGGAAACAACCCAAGTGTCCGTCGATTCATGAATGGATTATTAAAATTTGGTATATGTATACAATGGAATATTACTCAATTATAAGAAACAACAGTGACCTAGCACCTCTTATATTTTCCTGGATAGAGCTTGAGCCCATTATCTGAAGTGAGGTATCACAAGATTGGAAGAATAGGCTCTACATGTACTCGCCATCAAATTGGCACTGACTGATCAACACTGTGGTGCTCACACGGTAGTAATATTCTCCAGGGATTACGGGTTGTGGGGGGGTTAAACTCTCAACTAATGGACATGGTGAGCATTGTAGAGGGGAAGGGCATGCCTCTAATCCTTGCTTGGGTGAGGCAAAGACATAAAATGTAACCAAAACGTTTGTACCCTCATAATATCCTGAAATAAAAAAAATGTAGTATTTAGAACAGCAATCATTTACTTGGCTCAGGAGTGCGTGGGTAAGCAATTGGGATCGGCTTAGCTGGACAATTCTATGGCTAGGCTCACTGGGTTCATGCACATGTTGGAAGTCATCTGCCAGGTGTCACAATCTCTTATCCTTCAGCAGGCTAGCGTGGGCTTGTTCACATGGTGGTCTCATGGTCCAAGAACCCACAGAGAGGACAAACCCTGACACTCAAGTGCTTGCCAGGCTTCTGCTTGTGTCATAAAGCAAATGACGCTGCAAAGACTAGATGCAAGGCATACAGAAATAGACTCTACCTCTTGATCAGAGGAGGTACAAAGTCACATGGTAAAGATGAGGAGAAGGATTTGGGCAGCTTTTTGAAATCTAACACAGTCAGTGAGAGACAGAGATAGAGACAGACTTTGAACACTGATTCCAAAGCCCATGTCCCTATGCTGATTCTGTAGTGCCTCTCAAAACAGATCCCTACATGGTTTTCAAGAATCCCATACCGCTTTTTCGAGGGACCTTTGCCATCTCTTTATTTTATAGCCCTTACTCTTTGTTAAATCTCAATAAGCATTACCTGTCCCTGTTCACCTGTTCTATAGTTCATCCACTAAAGCATTTATCACACTATGAAGTATTTATCATAATAGAGTGTTTACTCTCTAGACTAGGGCAGGAATTATGTCTAGTTATTATCTACAGCCCTGTTATGTGGCCCAGTCTCTGGTACGGGGTTTGTGCTCAAAAATTGCTTGTTGAAGACAGTTGTGATAATTTAACTATTGAAAAATCAGCTGGTTTTTGAATAGTTAGCAATATTTATTGCTATCACCTTCATTAAAACATCCTCAAGACCTTTGAACAAAGCCATGATAATCATTTTATTTTTGACCATCAAATTCTAGAAAAGCTCTCCATTTCTTTTTTATTTTTTGGTATGCTTTATAATATCAGCAATGTGGAAGGGTGTGGTGGCTCACACCTACAATCCTAGCATTTTGGGAGGCCAAGGTGGAGGATTGCTTCAGGCCAGGGGGTCCAGACCAGCCTGAGTAAGAGCAAGACTCTGTCTCTACAAAAAAATAGAAAAATTAGCCAGTTGTGATGGTGCACGCCTGTAGTCCCAGCTACTTGGGAGGCTGAGGCAGAAGGATTGCTGGAGCCCAGGAGTCTGAGGTTGCAGTGAGCTATGATGACACCACTGCACTCTACCCAGGTGAGAGAGGGAGACCCTGTCTCAAAAAACAAAACAAAATAAAACAGCCTCCCCCCAAAATCAGCAACATTAATTTCACACAAAATAAAGAAAGAAAATAAAATTGGACACAGAGAATAAGAAAAGACTTTAGAGCTGACTTTAATCCAGTTTAGTAACATCAGGGGATGGGATGTAGCTGAGGCTCCTCGGCCTGTCTGTCCTTTTAAAGAAGGGTACTTTTTGCACCCCAAGAGAAAAAGGTTCTCAGAAGTGGGACCCCTCCCTCCTTTTTCCTGGAAATTTAGCTGTGTGCTGTCAAATATTGCCTGAGTGCTGTGGCTACATTCAGAGCCATTGCTTTACCTGTGTTTTCCCTCCTTTCAGTAGCAGATGCTCCAGGTGCCTCTATGGCCATCTCAATTCTTTTCTCCTCAAAAACTTGGTGAACTCCTCTATATCTCTCTAGGCCTTCCTCCTCATCTCCAGGCTGCTGGTTGCATTGTCCCTGAACACTCTTTCAAGTTCAAGTTCTGTAGTTGCACACACAGGCAACTGAGTGAGGATATAGGCAAGCACCAAGGAATGGGAAGTTGCTGCAATTCACAATAGGTACTGAAGCAAATGAGATTTAAGTGAAAAAACTCAGATCAGTGACTTAACTTTTTCTTTAATGTTTCCAAAACCACTGAAAAGCTGGTAGAATGATAATCCATTTATGTTCCCCAGGTTATTAGCCTTATTTGACTCTCAAGGAGGCCAAGTGCTTTACTCAATTTCACAAATCCAATGAAATACTGAGATGGGCCTAAAAATCTAGATCTTTTGGCTCTCCATCTAGTCTTCTTTCCACTTATTGTGCCCTTCCAAAGAACCACAATGGGTGGATTTCATTTTCTTCATGGTATACGTTTCCATTGGAGTGGCTACACATGTGCTGCCATGTGATTTTCCGTTTCATTTTCCTTCGCTTGGATGTTCTAAAAGGTTCCTTTGGCTATGTGTCTCACGCACAGCATCGTCTCTTGGTAGGATCAGTGGGTATAACCTGTTGTAGGCATCTTGTGTCCCCAGTCTTCTGTAAAAGCCTGACTCTAGTGATTAAACCAAGAGCAGGAAAAACAAGCATGTGAGCAGAAAACCAAAAAGGAATTTTCCACTGTTCATTTTGAAGGTGAATGATCTTTCTGTTGGTGTCATTTCCATAAAGACATCCTTTTTATTTCCTGGAGAACATGAAGTCCAAGCATCACCAGGTCAAGCATTCTTCTTTCTCATATAGTCTTTTCCTTTGGCATTATTAAAACCTTATAAATCATAACATTTGTCACCCTCATTTAAAAGTTCTAGATATGGACTTGGGGTTATGATAGCTAGCAACATAAAATCAAAGAAGGCCAGGCACGGTGGCTCACGCCTGTAATCCTAGCACTTTGGGAGGCCGAGGCAGGTGGATCGTTTGAGCTCAGGAGTTCGAGACCAGCCTGAGCAAGAATGAGACCCTGTCTCTACTTTTTAGTAGAAAGAAATTAGCTGGACAACTCAAAATATATATAGAAAAAAATTAGCCAGGCATAGTGGCTCATGCCTGTAGTCCCAGCTACTCTGGAGGCTGAGGCAGAAGGATCACTTGAGCCCAGGAGTTTGAGGTTGCTGTGAGCTAGGCTGACGCCATGGTGCTCTAGCCAGGGCAACAGAGTGAGACTCTGTGTCAAAAAAAAAAAAAAAAAAGAATCAAAGAAAATTTGACATGGCAAAAATAACATAAAAAATCTATTCACTATTCACTGCCCTAGGCCTTTGTTTCCTTTCTGGCCAAATCAAGACCTTCAGTGAAATGTTTTTTACCATTCTTCCTGCAACCTTCCTGCACAATGATTCTATTCTGGTTTCCTGATGTATTCACCCACCTACAACTACCTACTCTGTTAATTGTCTAGTTGGAAGTTTTAAAAATTCCGTAAGTATCACACAAAGAAATTCCCATGTGAGCATTTTGTGTGCCCATTTTCTTATTAATATAACTACATTAAAGTGCTATTGAAGTTCTTTTGACGTTTTTTCTGTGTGGGTGCCCAAATTATGCTATTCATTCACTGAACACATAAATTAAATATTGGCATTGCTAAAATTATAGACACAATGACTGATGCCTAGAGGAAGATATGTAAAATAGCATAAATTCAAAAATGGGACATAACTTCTAAAACTGAAACTACAATGCTGACAAGTATTTGGCCTTGTAATTCCTACTTTATGATCCTTGGAGACTGGCAATTTTAGAATTTATCTTTTGTTTGCCAGAACCATGGTATCAAGAGGGACTTCACTATTAAATTCATAAGACTTTTAAAGCTTATTAATTAAAAAAATACATGTGGTATAATTGTGTTATAGCAATAGAACATATTAAAATGACACATTGTTAAAAACTCTTAATATTGCTAACAAGCAATAATTTTATGCTTAAACATATGTTAGTTTCTTTATATTCTTTGTGTCTAGACTTTTCAACGATTCTGTAATCCAGTGCTACAAATTCCATTTTAAAATTTAGGAAATAAGGATTTAGTGACAAAAACATTGCTCTCTGAATTGATAGCAAAGAGTAGTCAGTTTTCCATTACTAACTAGTATGCAGAAAACCACCACTTGCTTAATTAATTGGTCATATTTTATTTCTTTTCTTAGGTATATTTTCATTTTGTTTCTTTCTTTTGCATAAATACAAATAAGATATTTAACACAAACAGAAATTATGAATTAAAATATTACTAACAAACACCCATGCACAAATAATCTGGCTTAAAAATAGAGCACTATCAACATCTTTATTTACTCTCCCTCAATCCATAGCTGTGGCTTCGTGGGGAGTTTCCTAGGGCCAGTCAATGGAGAATAAAAATGATGGAATCTGCAAGGCATGCCAGTTCCAGTCTAATAAGAATTTGGGTCCAACTCCTCTTCCTAGAAGGATAATGGCAAAGGGAAATCCTCCCGGGGGGAGAACTTTGTGTGGTACATTTTGGTTTTCTTCTTGTAGATAAGAGGACTTTCTGGATAATTGCTAGTGGGTAGGAATTGGAAAAAACAAAGCAGGAATACATTGTGATCAGTTTTGTTGAAGGGTATGGATGAACTTCTTGGAATGGGTAGAGTGTGAAGACAGTGTGTCCTCAGTCAATTCATACCAGGCCCAGGTGACAAGACCCATCTTGTGAATGTTTGTCAGTCTCTTTTAATCAGCTGCCTAGTGCATGCTCAAAGAGCTGATGGGCAGAGTGGTCATGGCAGCAGGGATGGAGGCCATTCACGAGCTGTTCTTCCTCTTACTGATCTGTTTTTTATCACTGCTAAGTATGGGACCAAATCTGAGATATTTGGTGGGGAAAAGTTGGCTATCTTTTGGCCGGTTGACAACATTGAATCCCTCCTGTTAAGCTAGGGACAGTTTTCAGTGCTCACAGTGATAGACACAAATTCCAGGTATGCATTTACCTTCTCTGCTAAAAGTTCTCCCAGAACCACCATTTGTGAGCTTAAAGAATTGCCTTACCCAATACCATGGGATTCCCCACGACATTGTGTCTGAGCAAGGAACACATTTTAGAGAAAACAAGAGAGGCAATGAGTTTGTGCTCATGGAATTTACTGATCTTACCACATACCCTATTACCTAGGAGCTCGGATAAGGAATCAGCAAAGAAACAACTTACTCATTTGGGTGCTGTCCTGTGAAGGCCAACTATGCTGTAAAACAGCTCCCAAAATATGGAGTCATCTCTCCCATAACCAGAATGCTCAGGTACAGGAACTGAGGGTGTAAGTGGCTTCTCACACCATTAGATCTAATCAGCCCTTACAGAAATTTGTTTTCCATTTCTGTAAACTTAAGCTCAGTGCATTTGGAGATCCTAGTGCACAAGAGGAAATGCTTCCATTAGGGAGCATTGTAATTATTCTGATAAATAGAAGCTGAGGCCCATCTGACTATTTAGATCTCCTTTTGCTACTGAACTAACTTGCATAGATTGTGCCTGAAGGCTGGGTGATGGATTCTCATTGCAAGGAGAAATGAAGTTTGCTGTTGCACAAGGGATGAGGAAGCAGTGAATTCTATGTTTGCAACCCAAAAATTCACTGGGGTGCCTCTTAGAACTCTTTTGTTCCATAGAACTGGGAAATGGAAAACTTTGAATTTTCCTCTGTACCCCAAATATCCCCATTTTTTAAGCATAGATAGAACATTTGCTTTCTAGCAATATGGGACAGTTCACTTAAGGAAGGCAATTAGGGGAGACAAAAACAGAAAGATGTAGGAGGGAGAAATACAAAGACATTTTTAAAATTAATAGTATCCTTATCTTCAGATAGCATAATTTCTATTTGAAAAGCACAAGGTAACTAACTTAAAGACCATTAGAACTCATTAGGGAGTTCAATTGGGTAGTTGGTTAGAAAATTAAAGTGGAAATGGCAATAGCTTTTCTTTCTATCTCTAATAAATGAGAAATGTAATGCAAAAAGGTCCCATTCACACAGAAACAATATTTTTAAAAAATTAAGAAATAGGCTTTATGTGATTATGCAGAATTTATAAATAATGAATGAAATAAAACAACACAAATCAACAACAAAAGCTACTACTTGCCTGATGCATACACTAGGCACTTAGTCTGTAACTGCTGAGTCAGTAAATGAACAAAACTGAAGATTTCGATGGTAAGAGGGATCTTGTTTCTGGATGGGAAAACATATTACCACATAGATGTCAAATTCACTAAAATAATAATCAGTTTTCTTTCCAGTACTCTGATGCTTGAAATTTGGGTAAGTTTCAACCTAGGCAAGTCAATTCATTCTCTTGGGTTTTCATTTCCTCATCTTTAAAATTTTTTCATCTCATGAGATTGTCAAAATGACTGGACAGTAAAATTGTCTTTGAAAGATCTTTTTATAATGTGACATTTTTCACACATGCCCTGTGGTAACAGAAGTGGGACCTTCAGTAGAGTCATGCCTCTGAAGGGCCAGCACTGACAGCTGCTTATGTACCAGGAAGGCTTTGGCAATTCCCGTACAGCCCCCTGCCCCGCCCCGTCTCCACCACTGAGCAGGTAGAGGTGAAACCAGGTTTCCGGCTCAGGCTCAGGCTTTCTGATACTGCCCAGAATGACTTGGATGGGACATGCCCCTCATTTTGAGGACTGCCTCAGGATCTTTATGCTTTGATGTGTGTGCTCTTTCAGCCTCAACAGTGACCACTGCAGAGCACTCTGCAACTGATGCGTCACCCCAAGTACTTTAGAAGGGAAATGTGACCCCACAAAGTTACTGGGTTTAGTAGAAAGCTTAGAGAACTATGATGTTGTAGGGTGATATTTTAAACCTTAATATAGGAGAAAAAAATGTGCAAAAGAATTTGCTCTGTGTAGAGAACCTGATTGGAACTTATAGGGCACCTAAACTATGCTAGCCCCACTCACACATTATGTCCTAATTCCTGGCTTAAATTTGAGATCGCTGTAGGGAGCACTTCCTTAGAATCTGTTGTAGAAACGTAGTGATGCCAAGAAAAAAAAAGGAGCACATCAAACGCAGAAATGTTCCAAATTAGTCTTGAAACTTGGAGCTGATAATGTAAATTGCCTTGGTAGGACCACCTAAAGGGAGCTTTCTTTGGAAAGTCTATTTTTAGCTCTGAGCCTGGGAGCAACAAAGACCCAGCAAAAAGACTGCTCCTGCTTGACAAATGATGGAATGCACACACCCTGGGGTGGGCTTTCCTTCCCATTTCTCAAGCACTGGCATTCATAAGGATTAAGGTAGGGGCTAAGTGTCAAGGAGGATGCCAGGAAAACCCTGCATAGCTTCAATCTCTGACATGTCTGAGATCCCAATTTTTCTTAATTTCAGTGGCAGACTTCTCTTTAAGTGGTTGGAAAGGAGTGGGAACTTCTTAGGTGAACACCTTCTAAGCACAGCACACTCACACACTGACACACTGACATTCACCTGCATGGCTGCTGCCTTTTCTGAGCCTTAGCTGCTTTCTTCAGCGGGTAAAGGACTATTGCTTTCTACTTTGAATAGTTATTCTTCTCCAGCCCCTTCACCCTTCCTAGTACCAGCCTTCTTTCTGCCCTCTCTTCCCTTGAGGGAAAGAAAGAAAGAAAAAGCTGTGAAGAAAAAAAAAATATAGGACACCGGCTCTTGCCTGGACTATTCAAATCAACCCCCAGATGGTTTTTCTTTCTCTTATCCTGCCCATTCTCTCAAAAACTGCCAAAGGGTTATTTCCAAAACAAACTGACTGTGAATCCCTTGCAAGTCTGTGAGCTCCTCAAAGGAAGCAATCAAAGCAATCATCTCTGTGTCCTTGGCTCTGGACTCATGCCTGGCACATAGTAGATTGGGATAGAACTGGAGGCCTGTCATTCATTAAAATGCATGACAAACTTTCCTCCTAAGCCTAAGTGGAGGTCTGTGTGTGAGCCCCCTCCACCAAATTTCCCCCGGCTGCATGACCTCACAGTTAGTCCATAAAACACTTTGCTCTACAAGTGTTTCCCTGGCAAGGATTTATTATAAATTACCTAACAAGGCTTAAGACCAGTGGAAAGAATCAAGTAGAAAAACAGCTCAGTTAGGTGTAACAGCTTTCCACTAACCTGTGGGAGATGCTCTACTAAATAATCCATCTGCCAAAGATGTGCCTTAAAGGTTTGTTCTTCAAAATTGCAAATATTAGACATTTTATGACCAAGAAAACAGCAGTTCCATGTGGTTCGATATGATATTTTCTGAGAGCCTATTTGCCAAGGGATGTAGTGGGGACTGGTTAAACCCCGTCCCTGCCTTCATAGACTTTACAAGTCTTGCATATAACATGTGCATTGGGCTTTGTGCCAGAGAAATGTGAGGTGGTATAGAAATATATAATGGAGGCGGAGAGCAAGGGGCAGATTCTGCTGCCTTTTTGCAAAAATACAAATTCTTCCTTTTTTTTTTCTGGGAATACAGCTAGATAATATTTTCCCCAGTCTCACTTGCAGTTAGGTATGGCCATGTGACTGACGTCTAGCCTATAGGCTATGAGAAGATGTGATGTTTGCCAATTTCACGTTTAACTCATAAAACCTCCCCTATGTGCTCCTCCATGCTCTTACCCTGGTCC
Source organism: Lemur catta (assembly GCF_020740605.2). Lineage (NCBI taxonomy): Eukaryota > Metazoa > Chordata > Mammalia > Primates > Lemuridae > Lemur > Lemur catta. The sequence continues at coordinate 146,083,429 of NC_059128.1, forward strand.
AGCTGAGTGGAATGGAGATAATCATGATGATCTTGAAAACCATGTGTTGAAGAAGTTGTAGACCATATCACCTGTGTCTTCAAATTATTCTGCTTTGAGTGAGTGAGACATGAGTGAGACAACGGATTGAGCCATTTTTGTGTTGAAGTATATTTGTTACAGCAGCTAGTTTTACTTTAATTCAGGAGACTACTTAGTTTAGGGGGGTAAAAAGAGGCCTGGTAGAAGTGGGATGTGAGTTGAGAACTGAAACATGAGTAAAGTTTATCTAGGCAATGCCTGAAGGGGAAAGTTTGCAGGGTGCCATATATACAAAGATACTAAGGAATCATATGGGGAATTCAAGGGAGCTTAACAAGTTTGGGAAGCAGGTTATTTAATGCACATTTAGAGAAGGTTGAGGGCCGGGCGCAGTGGCTCACGCCTGTAATACTAGCACTCTGGGAGGCCGAGGCGGGCGGATTGTTTGAACTCAGGAGTTCGAGACCAGCCTGAGCAAGAGTGAGACCTCGTCTCTACTAAAAATAGAAAGAAATTATATGGACAGCTAAAAATATATATATAGAAAAAATTAGCTGGGCATGGTGGCACATGCTTGTAGTCCCAGCTACTCGGGAGGCTGAGGCAGGAGGATTGCTTGAGCCCAGGAGTTTGAGGTTGCTGTGAGCTAGGCTGATGCCACGGCACTCTAGCCCAGGTAACAGAGTGAGACTTTGTCTCAAAAAAAAAAAAGAAAAAGAAAAGAGAAGGTTGAGGCCAGATCCTATCAGATCTTTTAATCATATTAAGGATCTGTGTCTTTTTCCTGAGGGATAATTGAAGGAATTTTAGCAGAGGAGTGATGCAGTTGCATATAGACTGCATAGAGCCATGTGTAAATATTTTGAGAAAACTGACATGTAATATTTTCCCCTGAGTGGCTCTGGTGCTTTACACTTGCCTTTGTACATATTTCCCTAACTCTTAAAATGAATGTGCTGGTAAAAATTAAGCATCATTAATTCCTTTCTCTTCCTATATTAGTGCCTTCTCTCTCCTGCCTTGTAGCTTGGGATTTGTGAGATTTTTAGAGCAAAGTAATAATGCAGATAAACCTTTTCAGCAGAAGTCACTTCCCCAGATGCACAGAGGAACAAGCCTAAGAAAGCACGGGTGGGAAGTTTGCCTTTGGTGTCTCAGCATCCACATTCTTCTCATCCTTAGTTTTCTTCCCAGAGCATACATACTTCACCCCACTTTTAATACCTGGTATAAGGAGACAGTATTCATTCATTCATTTTTCCTCCATTCATTTATGTAACAAAATTTTGTGAGTGACTACTATGTGCCAAGGATTGTCATAGGCTTTAGGAATGATATAAAAGTGAACATGGCAGGCAAAGTTCATGCCTTGTGAATCATATTCTAGTGTATGAGATGGACAATAATAATAATAATGATAACAAGTCACATGTTACCATGGCAGTTAGTGTAAGTGTTGTGGAAAAATAAAACTAGGAAAGAAACCCAAGAGGGACCGCTAGTTTACATAGATTTGCCAGAGAAGATCTTTCTGTGGAAGTAACATTTCAGTCAAGACCTCAATAAAATGAGAAAGTAAGCCGTGATGTCTGAAGGAAGAGTCTTTCAGAAGAGGGACAAACAAAAGGAAATTTCCTAAGATGGGCATGTGTTTGGCATACATGAGGTACGTGAGTATGGTCAGGAAAAGAGATGGTCAGAGAGTTCTGCCCAAACTACTCATTCCACAGTAACTGTGGGAATATTCCATGATGTGCCCATTGAGAACCAAAATTGGAGGTTTAGCACTGAAGGATGGGGGTAGATTTCACTAAAATAATCCATCTAGTCACTAAACAAATAAACAAGCAAATTACAACAATAGACCCTGTAAAGGGGGTATAAGTATCCAGAGTTGTGATAATATATTATCTAAAATGTTCAGTTACCAGAAAAAAATTATGAGAAATAAAAATAAACAGGAAAGTATGACCCATACACCATAAGCAAACAACAGAAACTGCCTGTGAGAGAGACCAAATGTCAGATATAACATAAAAGGCTTCAAAGTAACCATTATAATTATGTTAAAGACCTAAAGAAAACCATGATTAAGGAATTAAAGGAAGATATGATGATAATGTTACATCAAATGGAAAATATCAATAAAGAGAAATAAATCATATTAAAGGTCAAAATGTGGATTCTTGGGTTGAAAAGTAGAATAAGTGACGTAAAAAGTTTACTAGAGGGGTTTCAGAGTAGATTTGACCTGGCAGAAGAAAGAATTAGTAAACTTGAAGGTAGACCAATAGAAATTATGCAATCTAAAGAAGAAAGAGAAAAATGAATGAAACAAAATGAACAGAGCCTCAGAGACATGTAGGATACCATTAAGTGCACCAACATACACATAATAGGAGTAACAGAAAGAGAAAAGAAGGAGAAGAAAGCAGAAAAAATATTAAAGAAATAATGAGTGAAAAGTTCCCAAATTTACTGAATAACACTAACCTATATATCCAGGAAGCTCAACAAGGTCCAAGTAGCTTAAATGTGCAAAGAGATTCACAAACAGACATATCATAGCAAAGATACTACAAGTGAAAGACAAGGAGAAAATCTAGAAAGCAACAAGAGGAAAATGACTCATCACTTATAAGAGACCCCCCCAAAAGAGGACTGTATGATTTCTCTGCAGAAACATTGGAGGCCAGAGGCCATTGGAATAAGACATTCAAAGTGATGGAGCAAAAAAAAAAAAAAAAATGTTAGTCAAGAATTTTATGTCCAGCAAAGCTATCTTTCAAAAATAAGGTGAAATAAGGACATTCACAAGAGTAAACACAAACTGAGAGAATTTGTTTCTAGCAGACCAACCTTACAAGAAATACTAATGAAAGTTTTTCTGATTGAGAACAAGTGACTCCAGATGATAACCGAAATCCATGTGGGTGGGGGAGGGGATGGGTGTATACATACATAATGAGTGCAGTGAGCACTGCCTAGGGGATGGACACGTTTGAAGCTCTCACTTGGGAGGGGTTGGGGGAGCAAGGGCAATATACATAACCTAAACTTTTGTACCCCCACAGTATGCTGAAATAAGAATAAAAAAAAATTTTAAAAAAGAAAACAAAGAACACTAGTAAAAGTAAATATGTAATTATAAAAGACAGTATAAGTGCGTATTTTCTCCTGTTTTCTCTTAACGGATTTTAAAAGTAATTGCATAAAAATATGAATGTAATGTGTTGTAAAGCATTTGCCAATAAATGAGATGGGTGGGAACAAAAATGTATTTGTCTAAGGTAACAACTCCAGATGGTAACTCAAATCAATAGGAACAAATAAGAAACCCAGAGAGGATAAATAAGAACATTAATATAACAATAGTCACAAATATATACCTTCTATTTCTTCTCTCAGCTTCTTTAAAAGTTATAAAATTATATAATGTAATAATTTTAACAATGTATTATTTGGGTAGTGATATTTATAAATGGAATATGTATAACAATAATAACACAGAGGGTAAAAAGAGAATAGAACTATATGGGAGTAATATTTCTATATCTACCTCAAGTTAATATAAATACAAAATAAGATATACTACATATATATGTATATCTTAGAGCAACTCAGTATATAAGTATAAAAACCTAAACAATTATTAAAAAATTAAAATACTAGATTAGAAAAATGCACAAGAAAGCAGTAAAGTATAAATAGAAGAATAAAAAAATGAGACATAGAAAACAAAAAGTAAAATGGCAGACATAAATCCAACTATATCAGTAATAGCATTAAGTGTGAATGGATTAAACAACCCAATCAAAAGACAGAGATCATCAGACTAAATAAAACACAACTATATGTGTTCTATGGGCAACATACTTTAAATTAAAAGATACAAATAAATTAAAAGGAAAAGTAAAAATATATCATGCAAACAGCAACTATAAGAAAGTTGATATACTAATATCTGACAATATAGACCTTAAAAATGTTACTAGAGATAAAGGGGGACATTTTATAATGGTAAGGGATTAATCCATCAGTAAGTTGTAGCAATTATAAACATATATTCACCTAATAACAGAGCACCAAAATACACAAAGCAAAAACTGACAGAAAAAAGGGACAAATGGGTAACTCAACAATAACGAAGATTTCAATACTTTACTTTCAATAACAAATAGAACAACTAAAAAGAAATAAGGTATGTGAACTATATATCAATAGAACTGTTTTAAAAAGAAGAAAAAATGGTCTGTTTCTCTAACTGTGTGTTGTCATATTTAAACTTGGTGGTTGGTTGGAACTATTGCAGCCATGTTGTAAAAATGTAGAGCCATCCTGTAGATGAAGTTGACATTCTGGATGGTGGAGCAAAGAAGCAGAAAAATCAGAGGTTCTCTAGGATATTATATGCCCATGTTCTTAGCACACCAGGGACCTGGCTCCTCAGGACCACCATTGTGAAGTGAGAAATTTGATATTGTTTAAGACACGTCAAGTGTAGATTTCTTTCATATGCTTCTGAAACCTTCCTAACCAATGGATATGTGCTATAAAAGTAAATATTTACTAAAATAAAATGTTATATGTAAGACATTAATAAAGAAGCGACGGGTAATATAATAGAAAAACAGGGAGCCAAAAGTCATTGATTCAAATCCCACTTCTGTTGTATGTCAGGTTTATGATCTGGGCAAGTTACTTGATTTCACTAAGTATTAGTTTTCCTATTTATAAAAATGCTATTAAATGCTCACAGGATTTTCTAAGGACTAAATATAATAATGTAAATGAAATGGAAATGTAAGAAATTATTATTAATGCTTTTATTATTCAATGAATTATTCATTTTGTTAGTGAGCTGGGGACAGTTTTACCTTATATTTATTGCATGCAATTTTCATAAATATATTAATTAATTATGGCTTATACAGGTAGTAAAAAGTCAATGATGCAAAGATTACATTATTTAGTGTGTGATAGTCTGTTTCTGTTTTGGAAAACCATGAAGGAGATTTTTCTGAGTTTTCAATATCATCTTCTGTTGGATACTTTATTTTCTTTCCTTAAACTTACCAACACTGTGCATCTTTTAATTGATCATTTATGCTTTCCTCCCAGAACTAAGAAGTTCAATACCAAATTTGCATCCCACCTACTTCTAGCAAGAATACAGAACATTATGGCATCAACTTGAATACAAGTTTGATGACTACATTTATTTTCCTTTGCCCTGATTTCTTTATTTTTATCCAATTGTTTATATTTCTGTAACTTGCCTCAAATAAGTAAGAATGAGCTAAGGTTAGGTGACATAAATTTGACTTTCTATTTTATTCCTCTTGCCCTTTCTGGACTGGACCAACAATACCGTGTAATAAGGGGAAGAGGAAACAACCTAATAGGATACTATTCTTATTACTCTGATCTCATCCCACTTACACTTGTCATCAGGAGGACAATATTTTGTTTCTCCCATGAAGATCCTTCTCTGTTAGCAATGTTGATACTATTATAGGCAGAATAATGTGGACAAAGAACCACAGTATCTTCACCAAATTAGACTGAGTTTGGTAAGACCAACTATAGCCATAATTCTCAACCAGAGGTAATTTTGCCTTAAAGGGGGCATTTGGCAATATCTGGAGAGATTTTAGTGTCAAAACGGGGAGAATGGGGAAGGATAAGGGAGAAGATTTGCAATTTACAATGAGGGGTGAGGGTAGACCTTGAGCAAAGACTTGAATGGGATAAGGGAGTAAGACCAGTGGAGGTCTGGGGCAAGTATTCCCGGTATAAGAAAGAATTGAGGCATAGGCCCTGACTGAGGTAGGAACATGGCCAGCCTGTTGGAGAAACACTGAGGAGGCCAGTGTGGCTGGAGCAGAGTGAGGGAGGGGGAAAGCAGTTGGATATTGATATATGCCAGGAATGTTGCTAAATATCCTACAATGCACATCACAGCCCCCTACAGCACAGAATTATCATGCCCAAAATGTCCATAGTGCCAATGTTGAGAAACTCTGAACTACAGGTATATGCTGTACCTAGAAGCTATAACAGGAATATGGCCTGAAATTAATTCATTCTATGTATAACCTAAGTAGTCTCTGTGAGAACTTACTCTTTGTTGAAAAACTCATTTCAAACTCCTCCCCAGATGTATTCCAAGGTTGAGCTAACCAGATCATGTGGTTCTATCTTTAATTACCACTTACTGAATTTGTTAGTTGTAATAATATTGGTGTGTTTGGGATGCCTTAACAAAATGTCATACTGGGTAGCTTAAACAACAGAAATTTATTTCTCACAGTTCTGGAGGCTGGAAAGTCCAAGATCAAGGTGCCAGCCAATTTTGTTTCTGGTGAGGGTTCTCCTCCTGGCCTGCAGACAGCTGCCTTTTCACTATGTGTTCACATGACCTTTCCTTGGTGCCTGTGTGTGGAGAGCTTCCTCTTATAAAGCCACCAATCCCACTGGATTAAGATCCCATCCTTATGACCTCCTAAAAGCCCTATCTCTAAAGACAGTCACACTGGGGGTCAGGGCTTCAACATATGAATTTTGAGGGGATACAATTCAGTCTATATAACTAGTGTTTCCCTCCTTATTATATGATCATTAGCATGGGGAGGGGGCTCATTGCCATGGGAGCAGCAGTGCTGTGTCCTCAATTTTGCTTCAGTTGGACCCTCTGATTCATTTTGTCAAATCCAGGCAGCTCTTTTATGATCACAAAAATGAAAACATTTTTCAGTACCTATTCCTTGTCTTATTTCTAATGAAGCCTTGCTGACCTGTGCACATTCTTTTGAACCCATTAACCTATTTTCTTGAACTCAATTTTTACTAAATGATCTTAGTTCCTTTCCCTACAATTAAAAATTTTCCCTTCTGATTATCACAGCCCTTTCAACAGAATTAATCTTTTCCATGTTTTTCTAAATGTATTTCTTCCTTTAAAAAGGAGTTCATTTATGATTGTTTCTTGTCTATTCTTACAGTTTTTACCCCTTAGTGTTATTTTACTATATGGTATAATACTAACATACTCCACCTTTGTGACAGAAATGGTTAATTGCTAACTGACTCTGTCAAATGTGAACAAAGCCAGACACCAGTTAAAACGCTAAGGATAGATTTTAATCAGTAACCTACTACTGCAATAGTGAAAAGAGTCCAATGTGAACCGAATTCAACTTTGATTTATACTAAAGTGTCTTCGTCTGTGCTGCTATAACAAAGTACCTGAGACTAGATAATTTATAAATAATAGAAATTTATTTTCTCACAGTTCTGAAGGCTGGGAAGTCCAAGATCAAGGCTCCAACACTTGGTCCCAACAGGACCACAAGCCACTGTGGAAGTAACAAAAAAATTATCATTTTCAAAACTCTCACACATCTGGTCCAAACATTGCAACCAATTTGCCCAGCGAGGTAACGTATATACACAGTTGCTTCACAAAGAAGTTTCAGAAAAAAGTAACTTATTACTAAAAAATGGAAATGTTCCATTTTCACCCAAGTAAACTCTGCTATCTTTAAAAAACATCTTTTTAAACTCATTTAGCTACCAATGCAATTTGTACAAATCTGTAGTCTTGAGGCCAGAGAGAGGGATTTAATCTATTCTATGAGTAATTGATTAGTTGATTAAAGTTTTAAGTAAAATAACCTTTTATTATTATATACTCAGTATACATTCATTGCATATATTTTACAAAAAAATTATGTATGTAATATAGATACAATAAAATTCACATATTTCAAGTGCACAGGTTGATGACAAACAAACCTTAAATGATAAGCACCCCAATTAAGACACGATATTTTCACCTCTCTAGAAAGTTCTTTCATGCCCCTTTGTGGTCCATTGCATACATTTGTTACATAGAATTACTTTTACAAATTTAATGAGTAACCAGCGTGATACCCAATGCCCCACCAAGTGCCACAATTTTTCTGGTAAGGAGCCCCTTGCTCAGTTCCTCCTCCATCAGTGAAGACAGAGGGCCCCTTAAATGTATTTGTTCCCCTTGTCCCATCTAAGCTTTGTCACTGACTCCATCTCCATTGCTGTACAGGCACTGTATGCTTCACAGAAATTTCTCCTACTTGCCTTTGAAGGCATAATGCCATTTACTATGACAGACTATTTCCTTCACTTCCCTTTCATCCTCTTTTAATGTCCTCAATTCTCTGACTGCTTGATCAATCTTAAGCCACTGAAGCAAAACCCACTTAATCCAGCAGAAACTTCAGGTTTATTAATTACCTTCCCAGCCCAGGTGACCGCCGCCTTTCCTGACACCCTGATGGGCTGGTGATTGAGTGTACGTGGCACTGACATGTGACGTGGCACATAGCTTCCAGTCATTGTGGTCTCCATGCTGTTCCCAGTCATTCTCCCTGGGCGAAGAGGGAGGGGAGAAAAATGCCCTCTCTCTGCCCTGTCAAGCTTCCTGTGGGTTTGGCACAGCTCCTCATTAATCAGTTTAGTGCTGCTTTCTCACTTTTTCAGGTTGACTAGCATCATGGGCAGAGTGGCAGTTTGCTAAATCTCTGCAAGTATTCATCTCTTCTCAGACTGCTCTAAATTCCCTGCTATTCTGACCCTCATCTTGGCCTAAGCCTGCAAAAATGCCATTCTTCCCTTTATGCCAGCTTTCAAGCTATCATCATTCCCTTTGAGAGTTAACTCCAAGAATGTAATTTCAAAGAATAATCTTTGAATTGCTTCCCTCCAGGCTCCCTTGTTTTTCCCCACCCCCATATGCAAACCTGGCCCTGTAATCAATCAAACATGTACACTGTTGAGAGTCATAGCTTCCCTCTGAGCAACTTCATCTTGGGCAGGAATGGAGCCTATTCTGGTGGTTTCAGTGCTGGGAACTGGACCTGGGCAGGCCCATTCCTCGTGGCATAGATTGGTCAAGCTCTGCAGCCAGTTTCCCTGGGGAGAGGGGCTCACTCCCTGCTCACAGCCCCTCCCTGTGACTGTTCCCTCAGGTTGGCTTGGTTAAGCTGCTATCTCCATTGGGATACCCAGGGGCCATGTTCAACCTGACTCAGGAGCAACATGTCCCTTTCAGACCTGGTACAGACCTGTACTCTTTGGATGACTCAGGGCCTCTTAGGTTGCCAAAGTTCAGAACAGGGATTTGTGATTTAAGGAGTAAGAGCTTTTCAGGTCAAAAAACTATGAGGAAGAGACTAAAACCAAGAGATAGAGAGGGTGAAGGATCTGGGCAAGGATGTGGTATCAGGAATTATCTAGCTTTGGCCTGACCCACTGGGAGCAATGGAAGGAGGTTCCAGAAAACAAAGAACAATGCGGAGTCGCCCTGCATTGGGGCAAGGTGGCAGCAAGTGTTTGTACACCATACCATGTGTTCATTGGCTCCGGGCTGCTCCCGGGCAAGGAGAGTAGGACACATAACCACAAGGTTTTGGTCAAGGGCAGTTCTCCTGAACAGGAACACCTGTTCCCTGTAGCAGCAGCATCACTCACAGAAACTGGGGATGGGTATGCCAGCCTGGCAAAGAGGATCCAGGCAAGTGCCACAGAATCCACTGCAAATAGGTTTCTGACCCTGCAGGAGAACGACCATGAATAATACAACTGGTGAAGTCATAAGAATACTTGAGTGGAGTGACCAGGCAAAGCCTGCCTGCTTGTGTTCATTGCATTTACAGCACTGGGCACATTAGAGTAGTGGCAGGGTACTCCATTTGACTTGTTTAAGCATTGAGAAAGCAAACTCTCCAGTTGTGCCCAACCTTCCACCTCTTTCTCACAGGTGGGGATGCTGCGCCAATATTCCCCTGGTTCTTCCTCAGAGCGGGATTGTTGGAGGATGCTGGCTGGAAGTCTAGTACGTAAGCACATTTAGTGAGAAGCACATGAATTTAGATAATTGTTTACAAGAAGGAAAGGCTACACCAAATGATGTGTCTAAAATGTATTATTTCTCAGTCAGTTAGACCTGAGAAGTGTTGTGGGTCAGCCACAGGAAGCAGGCTGGGAGCTTGTCTGCTCTTTACTTTCCAATTGTTTTATGGTTGTGACTGCAAAATGAATTGCTAGAGTCCATTTGTAATGCATTCCCCGTGCTCCTTGCTGAGACATGGAGGGAAGAAACTGACATTTATCAAAAGACTGCTTTGTGGTAGGTAGTGGGCTGAGTTCATATGAGTCTGATTTTACAGATAAGGAAACATAATGAGAATGTTCAAATGGCTTATTCAAGGAGAGACAGCTAACCAAACTAGAGATAAGGCTCACCCCCAGGGCCAAAGCCCTGAGATTTCTAAAAAACATGTTGCCTTCTATAATATTATAAGAAAAATTAAAAGGCTAACTAAGCTTACTCAAAAATCTGTCCCCAGGTGTCTACTGTGGGGTGGAGTAACTCAATTTTCTCAGCCAAAACATATTGTCTAAAAAGCAGAAGCATAATGTAGGGGTTGAAAAACTTTTTTATAAAGGACCAAATAGTAAATATTTTAGACTTTGCAATCCATACAGTCTCTGTCACAATTGTTCAACTCTGCTGTTGTAGCATGAAAGCAGCCACAGATAATAAATAAGCAAATAGGTGTGGCTATATTCCAATGAAATTTAAGGGCACTGAAATTTTAATTTCATATAATTTTCACTTTTTATAAAATATCCCCCCCCACTGCAAGCTTTAGAAATGTAAACTATTCTTATCTTGCAGGCTGTACAAAAACAGGAGAAGGGCAATATTTGTGCACACACATACATAGAAAAGAATTTTTGATGTTACTTTGAACATTAAACTCCTTGAATCTAGACAGAGATTTTTCTTATGCTGAATTTTCAATCTTAATGCATCACACAATAGCAAGACACTAATATTTTAGAAGATATATATAGGAGCTATAAAACAGCAACAGTAGGGAAAAAAACTTGTAATGAGGACACAAATTAAGAATAAAATGAGACATACTGAATTGCTAGAACACAATTTGCCACATAGGTACATATATATGTCAATTTGTCGGAAAGATAGCAGGCTTATGCGTGTGTTTAATTCGAATCTTAGTCTCAAATAGCACTCGTGGGATTTACAGAATTAGTTTTTTAGGGCAATTACTTAAAATATCAAGATTGAATAGAGATTAATATCATATGAGTATAAAGGAAAAAAGTCCTTAATGGGTTTCAATTGTTTTGCTGTTTGGATGGCATTTTGGAGTGAGCTAAATGGGGATAAAGCAGGTGGGTCTTGTCTTATAGAATATTTTATGCATGACAGAGTGATAAGTATGACTTACAGTTGGGGAACCATTCTCATATTTCATGTTCAAAGAACTGAATTAGTGATAATGATACTTAGCATTTATGTAATGTTTCATTATTTACAAAAAAGCTTCTCCCCATATGGTATCTTATTTAATTCACACAAAGCTTTGCTAAGGTAGGTGTTTCTCGAATCTGGCAGAGAATACCGAGGCTTATAAAGTTTAAGTAATTTGCCAGTGACCTATTTGATAATTTGTGTTTAGGACTGAAACTCAAATATTATCTGATTCTCAGTCCAGTGCTCTTTCCTTTTATGTTATGCTTTGTTATGTTGCAAGATATCACATGAAAAGGAAAGTCCCATAACTGAACTACCTGCAAAGTGCTGGGATAAACTGGTGTCTTTGCTTCAGGACTCCTCAGAACCTTTCTTAAGCTAAAATGAAATTTATAACAAATTGCCAAAATAAGAATATAGGATGCAGTGTTTCCCAACTTATTTGGCCCTAGAATCTTTTTCCCCATAGCATATTTTCTAGAGCAAAATCTCATAAACGAGCGTTTGGAAGTGACAGCCTGCACAGAAACTTGCAATAAATCTGCCACCAATGAAGGGACCAGAGCTGCCCTGCCAGGATATCCCACAATAATAACATCTCTCTTAAGAAAGAGATTTGAAAGCCCATCTGAGAACAAAGTGCTTTAAAGAAAAAGTCTATTCCACAAAATAGTAGTTTCGTTACATCTAGGGCAGTGTTTTTGACTGTGTGTAATTGGGAGTTGACCAGTACTTGATTTCCAGGGACTGCCATTTCCTCTACCTCATTCCTCCCCAGCCCCTCTAATGTGCACCCAGCATGGCTCCAGTTAGCACAAATTGCTCTTCAGTATTAATTCAAGGTTTCAGCTGGACTCAAAGTCCTAGCAGAATCTAAATCCTAGGAGGAGTCACAATCCACAGTAGCTTTTGAAACAATCTGATTTGAGATTGGTAATTTCCTGTCTTTGCCTATAATTGTGTCCCATTGCTATCCATTGGATCAAGTAGATATTCATGTTAGAACTGTACGTTGAGGCATTTCCAACCATGTGCCAGGCACTGTTCTCAGTATTAGGTATATAGTAATGAACAAGACGAAGTCCCTGCCACATTCTATGCCCTTGCCACTTCAGGCATAATCTTGATGTTACCACCTCTCCCTGCAGGGATACAGCTGCTCCTGTCTCCACACTGTTTACCAGTTCCTTCTCTGGCCCTCTTTAGTTCCACCTTGCTGTCCACTGTGCCACTGAGCTCACTTGAATGGTAAATAAGTTTATTCTCTTGTGCCTACTCTAGGCAACTGATGGTGGCTTCTTAGAGTATGAGCTTTTAAAGGTCTTCAAGGCTATCTTAGGTCTCAGCAGCAAAGAGTGTCATGATCTTCCATGGGTGTTGGGGTAGAGGACTGGCAGTAGCCATGCCATTTATCTGCTCCATCTGGAAAAACTGACTGTATTAGTCAGGATTCTACAGAGAAACGGAACCCATAGGATATGTGGGGGCACTGGTGTAAGTCTTGGAGTCTGAAGGTCTGAATACTGAGAACCAGGGGGCTCTGATGTTCAAGGGCAGGAGAAGATGGATGTACTAGCTCAAGAAGAATGAGAGTGAATTCACCCTTCCAACGCCTTTTTGTTCTATTCAGGCCCCCGATGGATTGAATGATGTTTGCCCACATTGGTGAGAAAAGATCTTTTTTACTCAATTGGCTGATGCTAATCTCTTCTTGAAACACCTTCACAGATACACTCAGAAGTAATGTTTTACCAACTGAGTATCTCTTAGCCTACTCAGGTTGACATGTAAAATTAACCATCACACCAACCTTCTGTTAATAATGTAATCAAGCTTCTGTTGACGTTAATTATGACTACTATTGTTTGATCACGGAAAAACCTTCTAACTTTTTACTCAGGAGGGAAAAAACCTCCAAAAACCCTGTAATTGATTTAATATATTGATAATGCCGATTTTCTAGCTAGATGAAAATATTTTGACAGAAAGAACAGGAGAGGTTAGTAATTTATTTGCTGAGGTGTTCATCAAGGAGCTATAACAGCTATAACAGCTAATTATAGCCAAAAGATGAGTCCCATCTGTATTGAAGCTACTGCTGTTTAGAACAAGATGGCAGCATCAGGGACAATTCTAAGAATGTAGTGGTCAAGAGCTTGTGTTTCACACAGCCCTGGATAAGAGTTAAGATTAGGCAAAGTACCTAAAACTCTCTAAGCCCCTGTGTTCTCATCTATTAACATAAACTAGAATAATAATGATAGCTTTTGGATTGGGTGGTTGTGAGGGTTAAATGAGTTGATGCACTTGGACTAATGTGTGCCACAGGTAATTGCTTAATTATATGTAATTGCTGAATGACATATAATCGTTTTATAGCCACATATACATCAAATGCACACACTGCAAATCCAACCTCTTTTCACAGATGAAGAAACAATCGAGAGAAGTGAAATGATTTTCTCAAGGTCATGATGTCAGCAAGGGAGAGGGCTGGAATGCAGTCTTAGGTCTTCTAAACCCGAGGGCAGAGCTTTATCAGAACAAGAAAGATGAAACTAAATATCTGTTTTGATATTAAGCTCTGAAACGAAACCTAGAGGATCTGGATTCTTACATATATATATATATATATATTTTTTTTTTTTTTTTGAGACATAGTCTTGCTCTGTTGCCTGGGCTAGAGTGAGTGCTGTGGTGTCAGCCTAGCTCACAGCAACCTCAAACTCCTGGGCTTAAGCAATCCTCCTGCCTCAGCCTCTCGAGTAGCTGGGACTACAGGCATGCGCCACCATGCCCCCCTAATTTTTTTCTCTATATATTTTTAGTTGTTTAGCTAATTTCTTTCTATTTTTTTTTTTATAGTAGAGACGGGGTCTCACTCTTGCTCAGGCTGGTCTTGAACTCCTGACCTCAAGCGATCCACCTGCCTCGGCCTCCCAGAGTGCTAGGATTACAGACGTGAGCCACCATGCCCGGCCTACCTATATTTTTTAAAAGAGATAAACATCTGCCTATTTGGCAAGAGCTGGCTGGCTGGCTGGCATTTCTGCTCACCTTCTGTGTGAGGGATGTGTTGTCCTCTTTGATGAGATGGATCTGTAACTCCCTGCATTGCTAAACTACTCATCTCAATTTAAATATATGATTTGAGAGAGTTGGAGCTGTGCCATTTTGCCAGAAAATGATTAAGACAAACTCTAAGAATATTGTGAACTTTATCAGGAAAATCAATTCCTCTAACAAGGAAGTGAATCACTATTGATTCTTTTCTCTCTAATTGGACTCAGAGCCCTGATAGCTTTTCCTAAGTGGTGTCAGTTTGCTTTCAGTAAATGCGTTTTCACTTTGCAGTGGAGCGTAACATGCTCTCAAGAGCCTGTGCCACTGTCTTTTTCTCTTTCTCATTTGTCCCAGTTCTTGAAGGTTAGCTTGGAAGCTTTTAGACATTTCCTATCCACAGTGACTTGATGTTCATTAGGCCTTTTGCTTCCATGAGTGAACAATCTCTGTGTTCCTGTAATATGTAGATGCAGGGGAGTGGAGAGAGGCTGGACTCACAGAACAGGTGATGCATGATGAGAAAATGCCTAGGATGTAACCAAGGTGATTAGTGAAGCAGCAAACTGTACACTTTCAATCCAAGATGACTGGTTGGGTGAGCTCCGTAATTTACAAGCATGACAGAAGCCAGCAGTCTTCCCAGCAGGAAGTGGGCACCTGAACGTAGGAAAGCATAGGTCCTGGGTGTTGGCTGCTGGTTGAGGCCTTTGGAAGAGGGTGGCTTCTCTGACCAGGTGAGGCCCACCTTGATAGGTGCTAGAAAGACGGAGGACATCAGTAGGCATGTGAAGCTGGGAGAGAGGCAGAGACAAGAAAGTGTTCCTGAATCTCTTCTCCAACACTAGTGTCTCAGCTAGAGGCCTTCTGTTTCTGTTTCCTACAACTGATTTTTGTCACTTATTTCCCTTCTTTTGTTTCCCTGTATTTTCAATTCAGAATCTTAGAATTGATTTAATAGTTTTCATTACTGAAATGTCTGCTTTTTTTTTTTTAACATTTATTGTTTAATTCTCTGACTCTTAGATTTTTAGTCTTTCTGCTTCATGCCCATGTTCTTGTCTTTTCTTCCCTCTGCTCTGCCAAGCAGGAAAGAGTTAACTCAGCAGCCCTGGGTTGCTCAAACCCCATTCCCAAGAAAGGCCTTTTTTCAGGACTGGCCCTTGGCTGGCTCCTAGAGGAATGAGCTCTGAGCCCTTGGGATGGTCTGCCTGTGAGAATAGTGATGTATGCCTGCAGCCTTGTGCCACGCGAGAATAGTACTATGTTATTTATGATGAATGCCTGTTTTGGTATGCCTGAGGCCTCGTTACTCACTGACAAGCTGAAGTTAGGCAGTACTACGTGCTGAACCCCGGTAAAAACCCTAAACTCAAGGGTTGGATGAGCTTCCCCTGTTGGGAAACCTTTGCATATGTTGTCATATATTCTTGTACATCAGTGTGACTCCACTGGGAGAGAAAACTGGAAGCTTGTGCTTAGTTTCTCCTGGACTTCACCTCATGGACCTTTTCCTTTTGTTAATTTTAATGTTTCCTTTCACTATAATAACTGGGAGGGTAACAGCTTCTCTGAGTCCTGTGAGGCCTTCTAGTGAATTGTCTAGCCTGAGGTGTTGGGAATGCCTGGCACACCTATATTTTAATATTTTTGAATTTAAAATTTTCCTTTATTTTTAAATTTGTAATTTTTATTGTATATTTGTTAACTAATATTCTGGTGCCACTTTTTATCTTTTTTAGTTTTACTTTTGTATTATAGATTTTGACCTGATTAACTTTTGATCCTTTTTTCTGAGTTTTTGTTTATATTATTTTTAATATCAAGTTTATACATTTTTTGTTTTTAAATTATCTTCTAATTATTTTAATTTCTATTTTATTTTAAGTTTATAGTTTTGTTTTCTCTTAATTTCTTAGCCTCTTCTTATTATTCTGTTGTGTTTGTTCTCCCTTTCATTTTTACGTGTATTTTACACTATTTAGGGCTCATTTTTATACTGAATGGCAGGAAATTCGAGGCTGCAGATGTGGTAATAAGAAAATAAAACAGAATCACATAGAGGGCACTGGGGACTCATTTTCTCTTTGATTGTTCCTGAAGCCAGCTCCTATCATCCTGTTTTGTATTCAACTTATCTTTTTAAAGTTGTTCTTCAAAACTTGTCACCATGAAAAACTTGTGAGGCTGCTGGTTAATAGGACCTAAAAACATTACAAATGGAATCTTTAGAGTAAATTGAGAAGATACAGCCAACATTAGTCAAGTCCAAATAGGCTACTGTGAAAATGACCACAGACATTAAAGACAAACAAACAAACAAACAAACAAACAAACAAAAATACCAATTCACTAGAAAGCTTAAATGGGTAAGATGGAAAACTGATTTATTGACCTAAAAACTGATTGCTTTTGAAACTGAGCCTGGATATACTTTTGGTGTTTCATGAGTATTTTTATGTTAAGAAACACTTATTATTCAAGGTTTTTTTGTTTGTTTGTTTGTTACCTTAAGAGAGAAATACCCTTTCTCTTTTACCTTAAGAGAGGGATTTTTGTTGTGTATTTCTTTATCTTTTTTTAACTTAAAAGGGTAATAATTATTAGCCTTTAAGAAATATTATTTGAGAATATAGAGCCAAATGACAAAAAGACAGAGTATCAGAGTATGAGGGACAAATATTAACATTAAGACGTTTGGAAAACAAATCCAGAAGCTCTTGTGTCAATGAAAAAAAGATATACGAGAGAAGAAAACAGTAACTTGAAGGATGGAAATAAAAAGCATGAAGAAGAAAGAGGAGGACACAGATGAAAGGAGGAAGAGGAGGAGAAGGAAGAGGAGGAGAGAGAAGAGCAGGATTAGGAGGAGGAGATGTTGCTGTTAAACTCAAGGAAGACTCAGTTTTTCAGAATACAAGGGCCTACCAAGTGCCCAATAGCAAATGTGCAGAAGCCATGCATGTTAAGAATACTTAATGCATGCTCTAGAAGATTACAAAAGTGGAAAATTACCCAAAGAACTTGGTAAAGAACAAAAAGCAAATTCAAAAAGAATAGGAGGAAGATGTTAACAAATATAAAAGCACCACATCAAGGAAGCACACATGTATAGAAAAAAACACACAAAATGGATCCATGAAGCCCAAATACGTTCTTTTGGAGAGACTTAAAAATAAAATTTTGGTAGTCAGACTAGGAAATAAAAAAAAAAAAATTGGTACCAACTGTACAAGGAACAGCAACAACTAAAATGTAGTTGGAACTAAATACAGAACAAAAATAAGAAAAGAATAATATGTCCAACATTAAAAAAGTAAAAGGGGCATAGCCATAGTTATGGAGGAGATTTTTAAAAAATAAGGTAATAATATATTCAGTTTTATACCGATATACTTGAAAATCTGGATCTACTGCCCAATGTTGTAGCTGCTAGCCACATGAACACTTGAAATATGGTGAGTCTGAATTGAGTCATGCTATGTGTAACATACAGACTGGATTTAGCAAACAAAAAGTAAAATATCTCATTAATAATTTTAATATTGACTATATGCCGAGATAATATTTTGAATAATTGGGTTAAATAAAATATATTATAAAATATATTATTAAAATTAATTTCACCCATTTCTTTTTTACCTTTTAAATATGGTGAATAGAAAATTTAAAATTCTATATGTGACTTGTTTTTGTTGCTCATGATAAATTTCTATAGGATAGTGCAGGAGAAGTATCTATTAGCGTTCTAGCAGAAACACGCTTATTCAAAAAGATAACTGATAAGAATATGTGTGCCCAGGATCAAGAGGAAACAATATCAGGTGGTTATTAAGAGTGAGAGAACCGAAGGGACAAGAAAAGGCAGTAATTGTGGAACCTAGAAAGAACTATAGATATGGGATAGGTCTGCAAGGGAAGCTGTGGCCATAAGGAGAAGAACCCAGGCACTGTCCAACTGTAGCCCAACAGTAACATTGCCCTATGTTGCTTTCTCTTCCTTGATGCTGGGTACATTTTAAATTACAAGTTGCGTTTCTCTTAATATGTTCATAAGCCATTGTTTTTCTTTTTGTTTTTTGCAAACTTCCTGTTATGGGCAGCATGTTTCTGATGAATAGCTTTCTTTTTCTTGTTGATGGTTGTTCTTGATAATGAAGGCAAGTTAACTTTGCCTATTATAAAAATTGCATGTCTTTCTCTAAATTTGTAGTTTGCTTTTCACTTGGATTTGTGTTTTTTCCTTCTATCCTGACAAAAGTTTTTTTTTTTTTTTTTTGCTTTTATATGATAAAATGACATTCATTTCTCTGATACGACTTCTAGCTTTTTTATCAAGTTTTGGTAAGGCTTTCCCATTCCTACTATTTGAAAAAAATGCCTATTTTTAAATTCTAGTACTGCTGTAGTTCTTTCCTTAATTCTTCTTAGAATGGTTTTAACTGACATTTATTTTGGAACAAAAGTGAGAAAGGTGGTCTAATTTTTTATTCTTACTTTTTGGAACAAATGGTTAACCTGTTAAACCAACCTATCTCTTAGTATCTATATTCCCACTATTGCTTATTTTAAATGTACTTTCTTGTATTATAAATTCTAGGCACTTCAGACCACTCTGCTTCACTGGCTCACTTCTCTACACTGTGTCAGTACCATATAGTTTTCAAAAAAATCATCCTAGAAATACTATCTGAATCCAATCCAAGCTGACCCCAGCCCTGCCCTTCCACCACTCCCAGCACTATTGCTGTCCCTCCTCTCTGTTCTCTTGGGCTGTGCACCTATGAGGGTCAGGAAGCATCAGCAAGGCCCAGAAGGAAGGAGTGGGGTGGGGTGTTGAGTAGTAACTGTTTTTGCATCTGAAAGAGTCTCAGGTCTATTTATTGGCTGACCTTGAGAGAGAGAGAGAGAGAGAGAGAGAGAGAGAGAGAGAGAGTGAGAGAGAATGTTCATGTATTCAGTTGACTTTGGGTCAGTGAGGGTTGAACAAGAAAAAAAGAACCAATAGAATGTGTATATATTAAAAGAGTGATTGCAAGGAATTGGCTTATATGATTGTAGGGGAAGGCTGTCAGGCTGGAGTTCTTGGGCAAAAGCAAAAGCTGCTGTCCACAGGTGGAAGTTCCTTTTTCTTTCAGGGAATCCTGAGCTCTGCTCCTAGGGCCTTTCCATTGATTGAATCAGGCCCACTCATATAGGATAATCTTCCAAGTGATTATAGACTTTAATCACATCTACAAAATATCTTCACACCAACACCTAGAGTAGTGTTGGGTTGAGTAACTGGGAGCTATAGTCTAGCCTAGTTGACCATCACAGAAGTGGTTATCATTGAGGTGTAACTGAAATGCAATAAAGTATTAATATAAGATTTGGTAAGTTTTAATGAATGTATATAACTTTGAAACCATCACCACAATTGAGATAATGAATACGTCCATCACCCCCAAAAGTATCCTTGAGTGCCTTCACTTCTGCCCCTCCATCGATTCTCAAGCAACAACTGATCTGCTTTTCTGCCACTGTAGATTAGTTTGCATATTCTATTTAAAAGGAATCATATAGTAGATAATTTTTGTTTCAGTTAAGACATAATAGAAATCTTGAAAATATTGAACTCATATCTAAAATGAAGACATATAATTCCTGTTGCTCTGGTTTTTTTTTTTATGTGCCTGTCCAGAATTTTAGTTCTATTTATATTTTGTCATGATTATTCCTAAACAACTTATCTTTTGAAATTGCTATTGCAAATAGTAACTTTTATTTCTTTTATTATATATTAATAAGTAATAATTATTAATATGTTGTTCTCTGTTTATTAAAATAAAATTTGTATGTGAATTTCATTACTTACAGAATTTTCATATATTTCTAAGAGCTTTTTATTTTACTCTAGTATTTAACCATAGGGAAGAAAGTACTTTTGGAGTGCTATTGGATTTGGTTTGCTAATATTGTAATGTATATTTCTGCAACAATACTCATAAGTTTGATTGGGTTTCCATATTATATTTTATACTATCTTTTATAGGTTGGTGTTTATATTAAACTGGCTTTTAGAAATATTTTGGAAATGCTCTTTCCTTTTTTACACTCTGGAAAAAATTTTAACTGTTTTCATTATCTTTTCCTTTAAGGGTTGAGTGTATTTCAGTTTCTAAATTCTCTGTGACTGGTAAATGTTGTCAGTCTTTAATTTTTTCCCACAATTTCTGTGATGGTAAATTTGCTAGATAATAAGATGAACGTCTATGCCCAAACATCACTACCCAAATTAAGAAATAGAATATTATTAGATTTTAGAAATATCACATATATTCCTCCCTAATTTTATACCACTCTTTCCATCTCCAGTTAACAATTTGTTAAATTTTGTGTTAATCATTTCCTTGCTGTCATTAGAATTTGAACACATAATATTTGTATCCTTAAGGTAAATAGTGCCCAGTTTTTACCTGATTTTTACTTTATACATGGCATGACACTGAATATATTCTTCTGTGATATGAATTTATTTACTATAATTTTTTAAGAATTACATCTGTATTGATGTGTGTAGCTGTAGTTCATTCATTTATATATATACCATATTGATATGTCCATTTTGCTCTTGATGGCTATTTGGGTGATTTCTGGCTTTTTTATTTCTTTGAACATTCATGGTTTTAAGATTTTAATAGTTTACATGAGGGGACTACAAAAAGTTCCTGGAAAAATGGAATTAAAAAATAAAAATAAAAAATATAAACTTTATTTCTCAGCATAAGCTCCATCAAGTTCAAGACACTTTTGTAAACAATGATAACAGCCATTTTTATTCCATCCCTACAGAACAGAGAGTCCTAAGAATTTAACCATGTCAATGTGGTCTTTTTTACATTATTAACTAAAGCAAAGTAGATGCTCTTTAAATATTTTTTAAGATTAGGAAACAAAAGGAAGTCAGAAGGAGCCAAATGAGGAAGGTGGATGCTTAGTGATTTACCATTGAAACTCTCACAAAATCGCCTGTCTTTGATGAAAGGAATGAGTAGGATCATTGTCCTGGTGGAGAAGGACTCTGTGAGAAGCTTGCCCAGTTGTTTTTCTACTAAAGCTTTGGCTAACTTTCTCAAAACACTCTCATAAAAAGCAGATTTTATTGTTTTTTGGCTGTCCAGAAAGTCAACAAGCAAAATGCCTGCACATCTCAAAAGAACTGTTGCTCTGACCTTTGCTCTTGACTGGTCTGCTTGTGCTTTGACTGGACCACTTCTACCTCTTGGTTGTGTGTTGTATTCAAGATTGTGCTGGTAAAGCCATGTTTCACCTCCTGTTACAATCCGTTAAAGAAATGCTTGAGGATGGATCTTGATCCCACTTGTTTACAATTTCCATTGAAAGCTCTGCTTTTGTCTGGAGCTAATCTGGGCACAGTGGTTTTGGTACCCATCAAATGGAAAATTTGCTCAAGTTTACTTTTTCAGCCAGAAGTGTGTAAGCTAAAGTAATTGAGATGTCTATGGTGTTGGCTATTGTTTCGACTGTTAACTGCTGTTAACCATCGGTCCTCTTCAATTAGGGCATGAACACGATTAATATTTTTTCTCAAATTGATGTGGATGGTCTGCTGCTGCAGGCTTCATCTTCAACACTGTCTTGTCCCTTCTTAGAATGAGTTATCCATTTCCAAGCAGCTGATGCATTTGGGGCATTGTTCCACAAACATTTTGTAAAGCATTAATGATTTCAACATTCTTCCACCCGATAGCCACCATAAATTTGATGTTTGTTCGTGCTTAAATTTTATCAGAATTCGTGTAGCTGTGTTAGGGGCTCTTTTCAAACTGATGTCTTATCTTTCTTAGTGCTTCAAACTAGATACATTTCAGACCTCTTACATATAACAAGTTAGTATGTTTTTATTTTGGTGTAAAAAATTTGAACTCCATGGATAGTTTTTTCAGAATATGCATTTTTCACAAACTTTTTGAAGACCTCTCATATAGCTAGTAATTGTGTTGTAAAGATATATTTACAGGGAAATGTCAATAGTTTTTGTGCTTTACAATGTTTACTTTTTCAGCAATACATGATATTTACCTTTGCTCCATATCCTCACCAACATTTGCTTGGGAACTAATTGTATTTCCTCATCTGTGAAGTACCTGTTTATATCTTTTGCACATTTTTCCTCTTAAGTTGTTTGATTTTTTTCTTACCATTTGTTTATTATGATTTTTCAGGTTTTGGCTTTTAAAATATATTCTCCTTTTTTATTATATAAAATCCTTATTTTTAGTGTAGTTGAATGTATTTTATTATCTTTTGGCTTGTTCCTTTTAATATCTCAAATACTTTTCTACCAAGAGACCTGTATAAGTTTCACATATTTTCCTTTTATGTTAATATATTTCACCCACTTGGATTTGATTTTTGAATAAGTTATGAGATTAGAATCCATTTTCTAATTTTTACCTAGATATCTAATTATTAAAGGGCTGTTATTAAGTAAACAATCATTTTCCCAATGATCAGAAATGCTCATAGTGCAATAACTGAAGCTTCCACATATGTGAGATTCTATGTCTGGTATCTCAAATCTCTTCTGCTATCTGTCATTCTATTTTTTTTTTGGTCTATGCTTGTACTTTTAGCATATTATCTTAATTATTATGGCTTTAAAATCCATCCTGATGCTCAATAGGACAAGTTTTCTACCTTGCTCTTCCACAAAATGTCTGGGTTGTTCTTACTCTTTGTTCTTTCTTATAAGTTTTATAATAACTTATTGAGTACCTATAGAAGGAGAGCCCTTTGGGATTTTGATTAGAATTGTATCAACTCCATTGGTCAGTTTGAAAAATTGATGTCCTTATGACTTTGACTTTTCTTATTCATAAACAAAACTGCTTAGGTCTTCTTTGATGACTTTCATTAAATTTTATACTTTTCCCTGAAAATTATTTAAACAACTTTAGTAATATTTTCCCTAAGTTCATGGTATTTTGATGTATTTGTCAACATTTTAAAACTACATTTTCTAATTGTTAATGGCATATAAAATATGATATACTTTTCCATTTTGTTTTCATAGATAACAAACTTGTTCTCTTATTTATTCTAGTAACTTATCTGGATTTTGAATTGTTCACATATAAAACACATATCACTGCAATAGTGTCAGCAGCATGTCTCTTTTCCAACCATAATCCATTTGCTTCTCTTCTTTCCTCATGGAATTGACTAGGTCCTTGGGTAAAATACAGAGTAAAAGAAATGATGGCAGCTGTCTTTGTTCCTAATCCTGGAGGAAATGTTTGATATTTCAACATAAAATAGAATATTTGTTCTATTATTTTTAATGTATAGTACGTTAGTTTGACATGGCTACCGTAATAAAATACCATAGACTGGGTGGCTTAAACAGCAGAAACTCATTTTTTACAGTTCTGGAGACTGGAAATCTGAGATCAGGGTATCAGCAGGGTTATTTTTGCAGAGGTCTCTTTCCTCGGTTTGCATATGGCTGCCTTCTTGCTGTGTCCTCACGTGGTCTCTCTCTCTGTGCATATATCTCTAGAGTCTCCTTTGTATCCAAATTTCCTCTTCTTATATCTTATTCTGTTTATTGTTACTATAACAGTATACTTGAAGCTGGGTAATTTTTAAAGAAAAGAGATTTGTTTGGCTTATGATTCTGGTGGCTAGCAAGTCCAAGATTGGGCATCCTGTCTGGTGAGGGGCTCATGCTGTTTCAATTCATGGCAGAAAGGTGAAAGGAAGCAGGCATGTCCAAAGATATCACGTGGAAAGAGAGGAAGTAAGAGAGTGTCTAGGAAGCCAACCTCACTTCTATAACAACATGCTCTCCAGTAACTAATCTAGTCCTGAGAGGGCAAGAACTCATTCGCTTCCCCAGGAGGACATTGATCAATTTGTAAAGAATCTGTGCCCCTCTTACCTAAACACCTCCCACTAGGCTCCACCTCCCAACACTGCCACGTTGGGAATCAAATTTCTCATGAGTTTTGACAGGGACAAACCACATTCAAACCATAGCATCTTATAAAAATACCAGTCAGAAAAATTCTGTCACTTATGTATTTAAACTGAATAGCTGATACCAGCAATTTCATTCCTAGGTCACTTTCCAACAGAAATGCATAATATGTATATTAGAAGATGTATACAAGAATGTTCATAAAAGCAGTATTCTTAATAGACTAAAACTAGGAATTACACAAATGACAATCAACTGTTACTGTGATATATTCACATAATGGAATATTACACAGCAATGAAAATGGAGGCTCTACAATCACATGCAACAATATGAATAATTCTCATAAACAAAATGTGACAAAAACAGACACAAAAAAGTATGTGTGGCATGAGTCAATTTGTAGAAAGTGCTAAAACAGCCAATACTAATCTGTGCTATTAAAATTCAAGAGAGTGGTTACTCTTGAGGAACATAAGGTATTGCCTGAAAGAAAGCACAAGAAGGGTTTCTGGGATGTTGGCAATATTGTATTTCTTGACGTGGGTGCTGATTGCATGGGTGTGTTCATTTTGTGAAAATTTAGCAAGCTGCACACTTATGATACATACAACATTTCTCAGGAACATATGTACATGCTCAATAAATTTTTTTTAAAATGGCAGAGTTGCAATTCCTTTTTCAGTTTCAGACTTGCTCTGTTCAATTGTGACTTAATTTTCATTCTTCCAAGTATAAGGCAGCAGATTTTATGTCTTTCATGCTATACAGATAAGTGGGTCATTCTTGCAAAAGGCAACATTTTCCTCATAATCACTATAACTAGATGATCTTTCAGAAAGCAACACAGAAAATCCTTCAACTTTAAATTGGATTTTTTTTTTAAGTTTCATGGATAGTTTATTTTGTTGCTTTGGCTCTGCAAGAGCTTGCTGCCACACAGCTGTGCTAGATCAGAGAGAATGTGACTTACCTCCTTTGTAAATATAGTCAAATCCAATTCAGCTGATGTCCAAGTGTCACAAAGGGTGTTGTGAGCAAGAAATTTAAATCTGAAAATATAAAATGATAAAATGGTACTGTACATGAAATTCTTCCTGTGGCTAACTGAGGACAGAAGAAGAAATGGTGTTGTTTTCAAACAAACTTTTAACTAGGCCATATATATTTTGGCTATCTTATATTGTGCTTGGAGTTTATTGATCTTCTTGAATCTGTGATTTTATAGTTTTCATCAAATTTAGAAAAATCTGTTATTATTTATTTAAATAATTTTTTTGTTTCCTCTCTCCTTTCCTTCGATATATATCATAATGCTTGAAGTGGTCACAGAATTTACTGAGGTTATTTTCATTTTTTGGTATTTAATGTCTCTGTGTTCCTTTTTGGATAATTTCCATTGCTATCTCTTGGAGTTCACTAATCCTTTTTTTATTCCTGTAGTGTTTAGTCTACCATCAAACTCATCCAATATGTTTTTCATCTCAGTCATTGTGGTTTTCATCTCTAGAAGTTTAATTTGGATCTTTCTGTATTTTCTTACCTTTTTAAACACAGGAATTCAATTATAATTTTAATGTTCTTGTCCCCTATTTCTAAGATCTTTGTCAATTCTGTTTCAACTGTGATTGGTTGATTCTTTCCCGTCATTATGAATCATATTTTCGCTTTTCTTTGCATGCCTGGTAATCTTAGAATCTCAGAATAGATGCAAGCCATTCTGAATTTTACCTTGTTGAGTGCTGAAAATTTTTGTATTTCTATAAATATTCTTAAGCTTTGTACTAGAACACAGTTATCTTACTTAGAAACAGTTTTATTCTTTTGGTTTTGAGGGTTTTTTGTTTTGTTTGGTGGGACCAGAGCAACTTTTAGTCCAGGGCTAATTATTCCCCACAACTGAGGCAAGTTGCTTCTGAGTACTGTACCTGGTTCTCTATGAATTATGAGGTTTTCCAGTCTGGGTGGTGGCAAAGTATTCTCAGTCCTGGGTAGGAGCCTGTATGTCTTTCCTCCAGTCGTCTCGGAGGGTTCTTCCTTGGCCTCTGGTAGTTTCCTCACATGGCCTTTGCTGAATAGTTGGCAGGGATTCTCCCGAGAACTCTAGGTTCTCTCTGTGCAGCTCTTTCTCTGTGACTCTGCCTGCAAACTCTTGCAGCCGTGCTCCCCACACAATGTCAGGTGCACCTCCTCAACACTGGGAGTCTGCTGGGCTCAGTCCAATTCCCCCCCTGAACCCTGTGCTGAACATTTTCTCAAGGTAGCAAACTGGGGCAATTGTTGGTCTCAACTAGTTTGCTTCCCATCTTTCAAGGATCTCTGTTTAATGCTGCCTAGAAAGTGTCTTGATAACTACTGTTTTTTAATTTTTTTATTTTTTTTAAATTTCAGCTTACTGTGGGGGTACAAAAGTTTAGGTTATGTATATTGCCCTTGCCCCCCTATCCCCCCCAGTCAGAACTTCAAGCGTGTCCATTCCCCAGACAGTGCGCATCGCACTCATTATGTAGGTATACACCCATCCCCTCCCCCCCCCACATCTGTCCGACACCCAGTTGCTGTTATTCCCACCATGGTTTTATTTATTTTGTCTATTTATTTTAAATTTTTAGTTGTTTCCAGCAGGAGTATATATCTGGTGCTTGTTACTCCATCCTTCTCAGAATTGGAATTAATCCTACCAAATTTTAAAATGACCATTATCCACACTTTTCATTTATAGAACTTTTTGATCCATCCCTAGTTGATGTACCTACACAGGCATCAATCTATCTATCTTTATGAAATGGAATAAAGTTTTATGAAATGGAATAAAGCTTTATGTTTTAAACATAAGGTAAGTACAACATGTAGATGAGATTGACTTGCTTGTCACATACTTAAAGTACTTAGACTGTCAGAGGTTGGAATATTTCAAAGATGAAGAGAGAGTTAGTGATCTTTTAGGAATTTTAATGAAGAAAGTCCACAGAAGGGTTTCCTATTGTAGAAGTAATATCTCTTTCAGCATCAGAGTTATAAAACAAATTATTGCCTTTATTGAAATATCTCATGTTCTAACTAGCGTTGACATCTTATCAATACATATGCACACGTTTTAGAGGGCATTATATAGGGAAATACACTCTGCATTCTGATCTAAATACTATAAAGGAAAAAAAAATCCCAAATTCTTTGAATATTCTAGAAGCATGTGGACATCTTTTTCCCTTTCCACTCTTCAGTCGCCACATTAAACTGTCCCTCAATTTATGTGGATTCTTCAGTCCAAATACTGCTCTATGTCACTATCTTGCTGCACAAGTTGTTATTATCAATTGACAGGATTACTGACACAGACTCCTAACTGGTCATTACTTTGTTTTTATTTTTAATGTGGCTCTTCATGAACACTATTAAAATGCAAACTTGAGCACATCACTCATTTTTAACTTCTGATGAATGTCTGGCTTGAAAATGTGGTATAAAGTTGGTACTGTCTGTTTCTCCATTTTATAATCTTAAAAACTAGGACAACAAGAAATGAAAAGACAGCCTCAATCTTTAGTGAAACTAAGATACATCTGAAAAATTGCACCACAAATAGGCAAAATGATTTTAGTATAACAGAGATGTGGGAAGACTAAAAGGCAACACTCAGAAAAAGCCAAATGAGAGCACTTCCTTAGGTATGTGTCACAACTCCAAATACAAAACGGACAATTCCTTGTTCCCGACACCAGGCATTGGGTGCATGACCTGGCAACAGGAATTTCCCTGGAACTGCAATGGTTTAGAGTCTGAAACAATTTGTCATTCATGCAGGAAACAGTCTGTTAATGAGGCAATTTTAAAAAGATTTATAATGTGAGCAAGTCACAAGGGCTAATCTTTTTTTTATTGTAACATACATTTATTAATGCTTATGTAGAAAAAAAGCCAGATAGATAAAACAATTTATTTTAAAAAGGATCATGTTACATATACTCATTTACCTGAAACATTCATCATTGCTTTACGTCTTGATTGGCTGGGAAGAAGTTGAGGCTAAAATTTCACAATCACATGCATAACACTCTGTCTCTCAAGAATTTCTGAAAGCCTTCTCAATGAACTGCCTGCTTCCAGCTGGTTCAGGAAAAAATATTCTCATTCAAATGTGAGCAATAGATAAAAAGGGCCCCAAACAGGTCTTTCACAAAGTGTTACTAATGAAATAAAACAAAAACAACAACAGATGATTGAAGAAATTGAGAAAAAATTGCTAATAAAAATATTTATATCAATATGGAGGAGATAAAAATTATCCCCAAATTTATCTCCATGTACTAAAACACTTTAAGGAAGCAACTGTTTCCTTAAAACAAGGGCACAAGACAAAATAAATATATGAGGAACAGGGGGCAGAATGACAGAAAAAGATAAAATATAAGTTAAATAAATGTGAGTAAAAAATAAATAAGAAAGAGACAATCTAATTTAAAAATGGGCAAATGATCTGAAAAGGCTGGGCATGGTGGCTCAAGTCTGTAAACCTGTCACTTTGGGAGGCTGAGGCAGGAGGACTGCTGAACCCAGGAGTTCCACAGTGAGCTATGGATTGAACCACTGCACTTTAGCCTGGGCAAAAGAGTGAGACCCTGTCTCAAAAAATAAATAAATAAAAATAAAAAATAAGATATCCAAATGGCTAATACATATATATACACACACATATATAGATACATACATATATAAAGTCTACCTCAGAAGTAATCTGGAAAAAGAAAATTTAAAACAACTCAAATGTAAACTGGTAGACTTTTTTGGAAACAAGTGGGACATTACATAATAAAATTGAAAATATATATACTGTGATAGTCCATAGTGCTGTTTACCAGTATTTTTAGCTTTCCTCCTTTTGGACACTTGATATAATTCTTGTTTCCATCCTCTTTTAGCTAGGTATAACCATGTAATGTGCTTTGGACAATGAAATGTAAGGAAAAGCAAAATGCTTTTCATTTCTACATGATGACTTTATGGCCCAAAGCATGATTTGCCATCTTCTATTTCCCCTGCTACAGCCACCAGTCATTCTTCAGATAATAGAAACTCTAGTTGCCTAGCTCTGTGAGTGAGCTCCCTAACTCCCTAGATAACTCAAGGTAGACACATGGAGATGGATAGTAGGTGAGAAATAAATCTTTGCTGTTTTAACCACTGAGATGTTGGAGTTGTTTGTTACTGACCCTTAGCCTAGATCATCCCTGACTGATTCACAGACTTTAATCCCCTCCAAGTTATATGTCCTGGAATAGTAAACATTTTGGTGCCATGTACCCTTTGATAGACTGGCAAAGCCTAAGGACCCCTTCTCATAAGAAGTTAAAAGTTGTTTTAAATACATAAAATAAAATACAAGGGTAAATTTACAAGGGGAAACAATTGTTTTGGAATACAGCTATCAAATATTAAAAGAACAAATTTGTATTATAGTAAAAATTGTTCATCCTTTATTAACATGTTAAATAACAACAGCTAGTAGTGGGTCTAATAAATACTATACTTTGAAAATAGTGATGAGCGCAAGTGATATTTCTAGATATTTACAATCATTATGAGATATGAAATATCTGTTATTTCTATCAGTGACAAAAATACAAAGCTACTTGTGACAAAATTACAGGTACTTTGGTATTATGTTTTTCTTTTATCTACGTTTGTAATGGAAGAAAACACTGCATTTCGATTAGAACTTAGTGAAAATAAAGATGTAATTTTTTTCTCATTCAAGTTCATGGACTCTCTAAATTCTATCCATGGATCCAAGGCTTAAGGACTTCTGCCTGGAGAAAGATGTGCATGTGTGCATCAGGGTACATGTCACAACATTGTTTGTAATAGTCAAAAATTGGAAAGATTACCAATCTCATTAAAAGACAAAATATATAAACAATAGTGCATTCTGCGTTTATACAATGGAATATTATTTAGCAGCAAAATTAACAGTCCTTGGTTGTACACAGCTACATGAAATTATCTAAGCCTACATACTGTGTGATTCCATCTATATAAAATTCCCAAAATAGGCAAAGCTAAATTATAGTGTTTAGGTTGCCTACATAGGTGCTAAAATTATAAACAAAAGCAAGGAATGATTACCATAAAAGTCAGTGTGTTTAGCTCTAAGGTGGAGGAATGATATTAAAATAGGAAAGGATCATGTCTGGGGCTCTGGTTTACTACTAATATTCCATCTCTTGACTTGAGTGGTGGTTATGTAAGTTTTAAGTGCATAATAATTCATGAAGTTGTACATTTATATTTCATGCCCCTTTCACCTTTCTGTTTGTGTTATATTTTAGAATTATATGTTTTTAAGTAGAAAAATCGCATTAGAAAAATAGAAACATGGCAAAGCTAACATATAAATGCAAGATTTGAATCTTTTAGAATATTAATAAAGTTGAGAACCCTCAGATAATTAACTTTAAAATAAATAGATGAGAGAAAATTCACAAATACCCCAAATTAGGAATAATAATGGGGAAATCAACATAAATATGGGAGAAATAAATTAAAAGAATCATTGGAGACTACTTTACTCAGATTTGTATGATACATTTGAGAGTCTGAAAGAGATGATTATTTAGGAAAATATAGATCACTGAAACTAATCCCAGTACAGACACAAAATTTGAACAAATTTTTCATTACAGAAAAATATCAAAGATTACCTCCCTATAAAGGTATAGATTGTTTTAGATGAGACTTATACCATGTTTTTAAGGAAGAAATCATTCCAATGACATTTAAATTATTTAAATATCATGGTACAAAAAAAGAAGGAAATTTTCCAAAT
Source organism: Lemur catta (assembly GCF_020740605.2). NCBI lineage: Eukaryota > Metazoa > Chordata > Mammalia > Primates > Lemuridae > Lemur > Lemur catta. The sequence continues at coordinate 146,114,647 of NC_059128.1, forward strand.
TATATAAAGCAGATATACATTGTTTTAAAAGTCTGCCAAAGATGGCATAATAGAAGAAAACCTACAGACCAAACTCAGTTATAAATATCAATGTAAATGTCTTAAAGTGTAGCAAATGTATTCCAGTGCACTGGCTTTGCTTGGTGCTTCGGGAAATGTAGTGATTGACAGCTAGCAGGGCCTGCTGTCAGGTAGCCCAAATTTAGAATAGGGGGTCAAATTAGAAAAATGACTTTACTACATAGCAGGGTAAGGTAAGGACTATCACAGTTGACCCATGTACTGCTATGAAGGCTCAAAAGAAGGTACTTTGATATATTTGGTTTGCGTATATGAAGAACAACTTGGAAGAACTGCTCTTTCAGTTGGGTGGTGAAGAATCATGGCTACGATCCTTAGTTCTGGCTTTGTTCTACCCAAGTCTAAATCCCATCTCTGGGACTCAGTTATCGTAAGTTGTTTAATTGCTCGTCCTTGTATCTATGCTCATCTGTAGACTCTGGGTACCCTGAAGAACACAGGGTCACACTAGGTCACTCTTGTAGGAACTGATTGCCTTTCTTAGATAAATGTAATAGATTGCAAATGTGGCCACAACTCTTTTCAGCTTCTCCTGTCAAGGGGCAGAGGCTATTTTCATATTGCTTAAAGCTAGGCTGGTCTTGTGATTTGCTTTGACTAACAGAATGTGGTGAAAATGGCAGTGTGCCAGTTCTATACCTAGTCCTCAAGAGGCCTTGCAGTTTCCACTTGCTGCTTTTTGGACCCAAGTGAACAAGCCTGGACTATGTGGCAGGACAAGGAGAGACTGTGGCGAAAGAGTCGAGTCATCCCAACCATCTCAGCCAAATCCCAAACTTGTGAGCCACCAAGCCAAGCCTGGCCTTTACAAAGAATTTCCAAAAACTTCTTTCCTTTTATTTGTGAGTAGAGACTGCATTTAAAAATTATTCTGTGTTCTTCAGTGTCTAGCTATGTGGAAGGCATAAAGTTGATGGACTATGTGAGCAGTTCTAATTAACACTGTAATATATGTAAAAGCTATTCAAGTGTGAGTCAGAAATCCAGTTACTACACTGATGAACAGTAGGATTTAGAGTAAGACATTGGCTTCTAGGGCTTCAGCTCTTGCACCATGAAATGAAGGGAAGTAGAGTTCCGTCTCCAGAGTCCCATTGGGTCTGCTGTGTTCTAATTCAACCACCTCCCGCAGTGCTGAGTCACTTTCCAGGTCCTCTGGGCACTAGAGTCAGTAGTAATTCTCTGCTATAACAGAAAATAGTTTCTATCTTTAAATTTATATTATTTTATTTAGTGTTAATTATGCTAATTATCCATATACTAGAAATTTACATTTAGTGTACAAAATAGAGTATTCAGATATAAAAATAATCATCACTTATTTATGAATTATTCCTATAATTCAGATATAAACAATGTTAACAGTGTTAACAGTCCATCCTTATCTCTAATTATATATGTACTCAAAAATAGGATTGTAATTTAATGTGCATATTGTTCTACCAATTGATGTTTCTGTCTCAATATATACATATAGGTCTATATGTTGAATGGCACTAAACAGTATCTATGGATGCCTGTAATTTGTTGAACTGCCTATCTACAATTATATACATCTGGGCTGTTGCCAGTTTTCATTCTTATCGACAATGTTGTGATAGAACTGAATTCTCTAAATTTGGGAAGTAAACATTTGAAAAGCAGAGCACTGAGCAGAGCTTTAGTGAGGATATTGCACAAATGATAAAAAATAGATCTATACTTTTATATGCTTCATTTTGGGGTTATGTGTTAGCCACAATTTCCTAAATTTACATTTGAAGTGGGACATTGGAAAATTCTAAAGGCAATGAAAGTGTCTAGACCCCCTACTGAATCTAATTAAAGTGAGGGTCTCCAGGGCAAGCTTTAGATGCACAGCTAGCAAAAGCTTGCAAAGATAGCATTTGTCTAGTGTATTTGTTTATCGACCTAATTAGAAAAGTGCAAGAGAACAAACCACTTTTAAAACCTTGTTCCCATTAGCTATAGATGATGAGAGGTCCCAAAGCTCTAAAACATATTCTGAGATCAATAAAATAAGCATCTAGAGAAATAACTTCCTGTTTCATTTCCAGACAGGCAACAGAATTTCACTGTAGCCACAAAGGAAGATTTAGAATTCCATAAGAAATGATGTAAGCAGGAGCTATCCTGGAGGAGAAACCACAAAATCCAAACACACATAGACTGGGTAATAAACACGTGTAGCACACTTGCTTCCCAGATTGTTGCAAGTGGGCCACTTCCATACCCTGCAGATCTTTTGTTCTCTTCTATTAATTTTTCTTGACTCTAAAAAATTTTGTCCACCTCAAGTGCTGGATGCCATCCTGGATAGGATGATGCCACTGGGGCAACCACCACATCTGTGAGTTTATGTGTGAGAAAATAAGGGAAGCTAGAGCACATTCAAGACTTCCTCAATGAGTTTGCAACTTAATGGGAATTATATTACACATACCCATCAATGACTTAGAGTGATGCCACGGCAGCAGATGCAGTTCAAATTGATCTAACAAGAGAAGAACTGAAGTCCTCAGTGAGATAGAACCTTTGTCATGAAGTGGGATCAGTGTGTCTCCATAAAGGGAAGTTTTGAATCCAGGGGTCATACATGGATAGAAAGAGATTGGAGAGTAAAGTCAAAGTAAACTGAAACTTTCAGAGTGAAAGTAAATTGAATGGGCAGCTTTCACATGGTGTAGCAGCCTCGCTTCCCTGGAGGTGTGGTTGGACAGAAGAGATAACATCTGTGGGAAGGGCTACAGGGGAATGAGGCAGACGGTGACTTGGTTACTTCCTATATCAATAGAATAATCTGGAACACCATGCTGAGGCCTCTCCAAATTTTGTTCTAAACTTCAGGCAACATCTTCACTCTTAATCACTAGAGCTGTTTCCTTTAAACTTTGCTCTAAAGAGGGTGGCTTCAAGTCTTAAGTCCTTTCTTTAATCAGAACAACTGCCATTATTCTTTGTCCTGTTTTATTTTAATTCAGTTTTGTTGAGGTTCCAGATAAGATGTTTGAAATCTACTAAAAGTATTTGAAATTCATAACACTGGACAATGACTGTTTGGTCCTTGGGGGCAGAAAGAGCTTTGAATCCCTGTCTGTGCCTAGCACAGACCTGTTCAAGGGAGATGCACAGTAACCATCCTAGGAGTGAACTGGGCAAGCCTAAGCACACGGACTCCAGGAGAAGTCAGACTTAGGGCTCATAGGAAATAGGAAGACTTAGGGCTTGCTCCATCACTTTAAAAACACTGGTCATGCTTCTCAAAAATTTTAACAAGGTAGAGCAGTGCTCTCTTTTGCCAGAACTCTTCATAAACGAGGTTGCCCCTTAAATGCATTTCTTCCTCATGAACTGTCAGCAGGGATGGTCTTCCTGCTGGGCAACTCTCAGGATCTGACAGGGACTAACAGTTGTGTCAGGAGAGCTCTTCCCCTGATAATAAGCTACTGTAATCGTGTTATATTTGCTCAAGGAAAATACGCTGAGATTCACTGAAATGAATCATAGAAAAACTTCCTACAAATCTTAGAACTGCAACATTTTCTTCCCTCTCCCTACATTCTCTCTGAAACCCAAACAAATGAACAGTATATTTATACATTTATACATGCATATATGTATAATAGTTTATGGATGTAAAAGTAAAAATATGTAAACAAACACCCACCTGTGATGCCCTCATGTAGCTGCACTAGGCAGAGTGAATTGCTCCCATCTTTGAGTTCTCATTGCTTTGTATTCATGCCTCTGGGATGCCCTTCTCACATTGTAGGTAATTGTCTAGTTAGTTCTGTCTCCTACATTGGCCTGTGCTTCCTCTAGGGCAAGGGCAGTGTGGGAATATTTAAAAATTACCTGTGGTGATAGACAATTTCCTATGTTGTCATATTGAACGTAATCCATTCAAGTGCCCTAAGAAGTAAGCATTATCTGTAACCAAAGTTAAAGTTGTTGAGAAGCTTGAGCAAGGCAAGCCATAGAGCAGAGATTGACCCCATGCCTATTCCACTACAAGGACCCACCTCCTTCCATACTCCCCTAAAGCCTTATTTTACTTCCTTTTATTCTCAGTGCCCAGCTCGGTGCTTGGCTAGGTTAGTGGGGGTTGGCAGGGAGTTACAATGCTTTGTATCTGGATTTCTCTGAGACGTAGATGCATCGTGAGATCAGTATTTGATAGTGTAAGAAATTAAAGGAGCTTCCACTGAGAAGGGGAGATGGGGTGGAATGGGAAATCATAAGAGGGGTCAGTGTCTTTGATTTTGGAAACTTTGAGTTTGGAAACCCCAATCTGAGTGGTTGTGTGATTTTCTGTAACAGCACCATAGCCCATGGGCAGGCAGCGACATGGAGACAAAGATTGTGTTGGTAGATGTGGCTGAAGGGCAGGGCTTGAGGGAGTCAATGGCACATGCATGATGTTAGGGAAACTGGTGGCATCTGAGGTCTAATCTTGATGGGGAAGTAAGTGAAGGTGGGAAGGGCTTGAGAGAAAGGGAGAAAGTTAAGAGTTCTAAAAATTATTGGTGCCGTGAATTTGGGGAACTCCCAAGCCTTAGGAACTGAGTAATGAAATTAGACAACTAGGGTTCATATTTCAGGATTTCAGGATTGCACTGAGGTGATGAGGAGGGCCACACTGTGGTCAGAGGTGTGTGTGGCTGAAGAGGGATGGAGGGGAGGTCATTGGAATCGAGTCATTCGAGGAAATGAGGAGTCAGACTCTTGCATGTGTCGTCCAGGTGAACATTGAAATCACCCATGATGATGTCAGGACAGAGAGGACAATAAACCAGCTGAAAAACTCTTCACTGGATGAAGAGGACGACCAGTAGTTTGCTCAGAAACAGGAGGGGTGGAGGTAAATTGTCCAAGTATCTAAAAACAAGAGGAACAGATATTTTACATAAAAATAAAATTGGAATGTAAGATGACACTGATCACACTTCTCCTGACTTTAAGGTGAAGAGATATGAAGGAAATAAACAATATCCCCTCAAGAGTGCTAAGCAAATAAATGACGAGGTTTGAATGAAGGGGGAGACAGTGGAGAGGAAGAGGCAAGAAGAAGCCTAAGAGATAATACAGGAAGAGGCTTTGTGCCTGACTGGATGTGAGGGGAAGTACAGAGGGTGACAGACACTAACTGGAAAGAGAGTGGTGTTGATTACAGAGATCAGGAACACTGGAGGAAAAACAGGTTGGAATCAGTGTATCCTTCAGGTTTGATCAGGAAAAGAGTCACTACAAGCATTGCAGACAGAAGGCGCTTCAGAGAGGACTTAGAGCTTACTCAAATCTGGCAGGAGTAAGTGAAGGCCTGGATGTAGGGGTGGTAAGATGAGAGAGGCAGGCACCAAGTCAGCCTGAGGCACTAGCACACACAAACCAGAGTTTGCTAGAAATTTCAAGAAACTGTGGATGTGGGGTCATAGAGACTTGTGGAGAAGTATGTGGGAGATTCGCCTCTATGGAAACAGCTGCCTCTGTGGAAGCACCACTTCTGTGAGCCTGGGTCCAGGACCCAGGGCTGGGCTTGAGGCCACTGCTGGTCTGTTGGGTCAGCGTTAGGAAGATGAGCTGGACATGGAGCAGGAGTAGAGGGAGGATACACTGTGGCCTACCAGGTCTCTCTCTACATATGCTCATCACCATGTCTGACCACCATGCCTGACCTTCTAACTGTGTGATCCTCAGCTATGAGCAATTGGATATGTGTATCTGGAGCTTAGGAAATAAATCTGCACAGATGGCATCATGAATCAGCAGACAAACCATGAGAGACAGAGAAGGGAAAGCTGAGGACAGGACAAAGGAGACTGAGTGTCTAGAGAGGTGGAGGAACCAACTTGGAACATCAAACAGAAACCAAGGAGAAAGCGTCAAGGAGGAGCCTGCCTTTAGCAGAGCCATGCTCAGAGAGGGTTAGCAAGACAAGGGTCATGCAGTATATGAAAGAAAATAGTTAGCCAGGCACCACTTCTGCTTGGGAGTAACTGACTACTCATGTTGTAGGTCGATATTCCCAGCAGATTCATGTTAGAATTCAAATTCAGCATGACCTTGTTTAGAAAAGGCAGCAGTATGGAATGTTTGGGTCTAGATCAACTGAATTCACTATATTTCTGTTTCTGATAAAAAAACATTTAAAGATATGGCCTGATCTTTTCCTTTCTAGTAAAAGTCCATTGCTGTTAACTATGTTAAAAATCTATGTTAAAATCTCTAAGCCGCATTTTTTAGTTTAGCTAAATTAGGTATATATACATACATATATCAATGTAGAGAATATGATTTTTCATACCAGTAATATTCCTCTACTTCCCTATGCGATTAAGATCATTTGGTTCTAAAATAAGAAAGCACTAAGTATTTATCTGAATGGTTTCCACAGACTTTGAAAATCTCATTTCAGGTACACTATATTTTAAAATGTGCTCAATCATGTAATTAAATCTATAAATTACCTCTTTTCCTCCTTAATTCCAAGTTGAACTTTTGCTTTCCTATGTTTGTTCTTTCATATTTAAAAAAAATGCATAGAGGCTCTGCAATTCAGTTTATCTAGTTGTTTAAAAATCTTATAAACAGAAAACACTTTATAATAAAAACAAAATATGAAGCTCTGGTGCTACAAACTGCTCTTCCAGGCTTTTTTATAAAGAAACGACGGAGATGTATGCCTAATTTTCTAGAATTAGATTTCTTAATCCACCCATTGAGATAGTCTGCTATCCTCTCTTCTGCCTTCAGCATCAGGGCCCTCTGCCTTACTGGTGTCCAGGAAACTTCCTCTGACATGTTTATTACACCTGGTACAGTCCCAGAAATGTATTAATAGTAAATTCTTAATACATGTTATCTCTTCTACATATAGTAATTCCAATTTATTTATTTCATGAATTCAAATTTGTCTATAGATCTTCTGACCTTTCTACTTTACTAAATAGAGATTTAGAGTGAAAATATTAACTTTTTTCTTTACAGAAGTTTATTATTTTCTTATTTGTAAAAATTAAGTATGAAAATATATCTATGCATCTGTTTGGAATTTATAAATCTAGCATTTTGTTATTTTTTTGTGTATTTTATAATGTAATAGATGTAAAACATGATTGATACAATGAAAGTCCTCCTTGTACCCCTTCAGGCATATGTCCTCCCAAATTATGATATGCCTATCATACACCAGATTTCCATACATAAGTTACTTTGTTACTGGGATATCCATTTTGACCTATTGATTCTGTTCCACTTAACTATTCCTACATTAGTGCTACCATGCTTTAGTTACTATACCTTTATCATAAGTTTTGATATTTTGCTATTTCTGCTTTTTGTTACATTCCTTAACATTGAATTGATATTCCTGGACACTTCTGTCTTATAAAATCAGTGATAGTAAATATAGAAGATTCAGGAGAAAATTTATATCTTTACAATGTTGAGTCACTTCATTCATAAACACAACATACCTCTCCATTTATTCATGTGCTTCGTCTATCCTTTATCTCCTATAAAAATACTTGATAGTTTCTCCATAAAGATCATATTTATCTTTTATTAGATTTTTCCCAAATATCTTATGCTTCTTGTTCTTATTATACATGGGAACTTTATAAAACTTACCTTTGGTTATTATTGGTGGATAGGAATGTTATTAATTTTTGAAAATCATCTTGCACCCTGAAACTCATTTGTTGGTTCTTATACTTTTGGCTATGTAGACAAACACAACATCTGTACACAGTTATTTTGCCTTTTCCTTTCTAATCCTTGTACCTTTTGCTCTTCCCATCTCACTGCCCCATCTTACTGAATTTATTACTGTCTTTTCAAATTGTGCTATTTTTTTAATCCTTAAGTTTGATGCCTCTCATGCTTTTGCATCTGATGACTGTTGGTCATGTACTTTGTAATTTTTATCTATGAGCTCATTTTCAACAGGAATCCTCTTTTGTGTAAGTTAAGTGGTTTTTAGCTTGTAGAGACATCTCTATAGGCAGTTTCTGAGTTATTTTTCCTCTAGCTGTTGTGGTTTATAGGTTCTGGACAAGTTTTTGTAACAGTTTCTTACTCTGTGTTTTCAAATCACAAAAGTATTGGAGATTTTGAGTCCCCACTATTTCAGGCTACCATCTAGGGACTTTGCTTTCTTGCTACTTGCTCTGTTTCTATTTATGTCTCAGGGTCCTCACCAACCCCTGAGTCCTATCTGTGGGCTGATCACATAAGCTTTTGCTAATGGGAACATACTGCCATGGTTCCAAAATTTATGCAGGGAGCTCAGGTAGTGACTCCTGACTGAATGAATCCCCCTTGACTGTCATATCCCCACTGCTTACCTGAGGATATTTTTTCCTTTCTAACAAAAAACCAGACTCTCAGGCCTATACCTGATTTGATTACTCTGACAGACCACACAATTTTAGTTTTACTCACAACCAAAATGTTTTCCCTCTAAATTTTTGGCACTAGCAAAACGTTTTTTCTAAATTTTGAGCATGAACTTAAAAATTTATTTCATTAGTGCATACGTGTGTATGTGTGTGTATTATTTTGGAGAAAAAGTCTCATCAAACATCAGTTCTCTTGAGTTTTCCTTACCTGTGCATTTATGAAAAAAAATCAAAAGCATAAAATAAAGGATGACAATTCGTATTAGATAAACAGATCTTATAAAGTGTTAGAAGTTACTTAAAAATTAGTTCTCCTAAGTACTTGGTGCATTCCCTCAAAAATCTTGTTCAGCTAAAGCAGTCCTGACAGGAAAATTTATATCCATAAATGCATACATCTAAAAGACAGAAAGATTACAAATCAACAATCTAATGAATCATCTCAAAGAACTGGAAAAGGATGAGCAAACCAACCCTAAACCTAGGAGAAGAAAAGAAATAACAAACATTAGAGCAGAACTAAATGAAATCTATAATAAAAAACTATATGGAAATTTAATAAAACAAAAAGTGGTTTCTTTGAAAAAATAAAGAAAATTGACACGCTTCTTGCTAGATTAACCAGAAACAGAAAAGAAAGGAAGGACGCTAATAAGCTCAATCAGGGATGAAAAAGGAGAAATTACAACTGATACCATGGAAATACAAAATATCACCTACGAACACACAGCCTCCCTAGGCTCAATCAGGAAGAAATAGAATTCCTGAACATATCAATATCAAGTACTGAAATTGAAGCAGCAATAAAAAACCTTCCTAAAAACAAAAGTCAGAGAGCAGATGGTTTCACACCCAAATTTTCAGACCTACAAAGAACTAGTGCCTATCCTGCAGAAATTATTCCACATCAAGAAGGAAGGAATCCTCCCCAACATGTTCTATGAAGCCAACATCACCCTGATGCCCAAACCAGGAAAGGACACAACAAAAAATGTGTGCACATTTAGTAGTAACATTCATCAGGTGTTGGGCAGGTAGAAGGGGGAAAGAAGGGATGGGTATATTCACATGTAATGGGGAGGTGTGCACCGTCTGGGGGAGGTGCTAGATCACCATTGTTTTTTCTGGCTGAGTAGAATTCCATGGTATACAAATACCACATTTTATTAATCCACTCATGTATTGATGGGCACTTGGGTGCCCATACAAATTCTTAGAAACACAGCCTCCCTAGTCTCAGTCAGGAAGATTGATTTGAGTTCCTTGTATATTCTGAATATTAGTCCTTTGGATATATAGTTTGCAAATATTTTCTCCCATTCTATAGGTTGCCTAATTACTTTGTTGATTATTTCTTTTGCTGTGTAGAAACATTTTAGTTTAATTAAATCCATTTATTTATTTCTGTTTTTTTTTTTTTTTTTTTTTTTTGCATTGCTTTTGGGATCTTAGTCATAAATTATTTGTCTAGGCCAATGTCCAGAAGAGTTTTTCATAAGTTTTCTTCTGGTATTTTTATGGTTTCAGGTCTTACATTTAATTCTTTTATCCATCTTGAGTTAAGTTTTGTGTATGGTGAGGGATAGGGATCCAGTTTCATTCTTCTGCATGTGGCTTTCCAATTTTCCTAGCATCATTTTCTCCAGTGTATGTTTTTGTCTGCCTTGTCAAAGATCAGTTGGTTGTAGGTGTATGGTTTTATTTCTGGGTACTATATTCCATTCCATTGATCTATGTGTACACTTTTATACCAGTACCATGCTGTTTTGATTACTGTAACCTTGCAGCATAATTTGCAGTCTGGTAATGTGATGCCTCCAGATTTGTTCTTTTTGCTTAGGATTTCTTTGGCTATTTGGGCTCTTTTTTGATTCCATATGAAATTTAGAATTTTTTCCTAATTCTGTGAAAAATTACATTGGTATTTTGATGGGAATTGCATTGAATCTGTAAATCACTTTGAGTAGTGTGGACATTTTAACAATATTAATTATTTCAGTCCACGAACATGGGATGTTTTCCATTTATTTCTGTCATCTATGATTTCTTTCATCAGTGTTTTGTAGTTCTCCTTGTAGAGATCTTTCACTTCCTTGATTAAGTATATTCCTAGGTATTTTTATTTTTTTGCAGCTATTATAAATGGTATTGGTTTGATTATTGATTTGATTCTCACCTTGGCTATTATTAGTATATACAAATGCTACTGATTTGTATTCATTAATTTTATAATCTGAGACTTTAATGAATTTATTTATCAGTTCTAGGAGTCTTTTGGAGTAGTATTTAAGATGTTCTAGATATCTTAAAGATCATATCATTGGCAAATAGGGATAGTTTAACCTCCTCTTTTCTGATTTGGATGTTTTTTATTTCTTTCTCTTGCCTGATTGCTCTGGCTAGGACTTCTAGTACTACACTGAACAGAAGTGGTGAAAGTGGCCACCTTATCCCTGTTGGAATGGCCATTACTATAGCCTGAAAAAACAACAGAACTTGGTATGGATGCAGTTAAAAAGGAAAGCTTATACATTGTTGGTGGGAATGTAAATTAGTACAACCACTATGCAAAACAGTATGGAGATGCCTCAAAAAAATAAAAGTAGCTCCACCTCCACCATTTGATCCACCAATCCCACTACTGGGTATTTACCCAAAGGAAAATAAGTCATTATATCAAAAAGACATATGTACTCATATGTTTATAGCAGCAGAATTCATAATTTGAAAGATAGGTAATCAACTTAAGTGACCATCAACTGATGAGTGGATAAAGAAAATGTGGCATATATACACCATGGAATCCTACTCAGCCATAAAAAAGAAGGAAATAATGTCTTTTACAGCAAGTTGGATGGAACTGGAAGCCGTTATCCTAAATGAAGTATCTCAGGAACAAAACACCAAATACTGCATATATTCACTGATAGGTGGGAGCTGAATGACAGGTATACATGGTCATACAGAGTGATATAAGAGACTTTGGAGATTCAGAAGTGGGGAGGGTGAAAGGATGGGGAATCATAAATCACTTAGGTACAATGTATGCTATTTGGGTGATAGGCACACTAATTACACTGACTTCACAGCAATGCAATTCATTCATGTAACAGAAAAACCACCTGTACCTCCTAAATCTATTGAAATAAAAAAAAGTGAATGAAAAATTACTTAATGGGCACAAATATACTATTTGGTTGATGGTTATACTATAAGCCCAGACTCTACAACTATGTTTTGTTCTGTGTAACAAAACTGCTTTTGTGTACCCAAAATCTATAAAAATAAAAATTTAGGAAAAAAGAGAAAAAGAAAATACAACAATGATACTATTTGAAGAGGGATTATGCCTTTGATCATGCAGATTCTTTCATAGAAAGAAGGACATTTTTGTAAAATATAGTGTTGGTTCTGCTAAAAAATGTTTATATCATTCTTGTTTAGAAAATGAATTCTCAATATGTGTTTGAAATATGTATTTAATGAGTTAATTGAGGATGGACTCTTGAATGAAAATACATTGTGGAGATAATAACTACCCTTGGTAGTTACCCTTGGGGGAAAAACATAGTAACTGAGAAAGAGCCTTCTGATGCTCTTCCTTAGAATTTTCTGATTATTTCAATTTTTAAATGTATCATATTTTCTAATATTTAAAGGAAAATTGAATGCTCTTCTCCTTTTGCCAAAATTTAAGGGAAAAGGTGTCACGCTCTTTGCCTCCTATATCCTTTACACACCGAAACACAAAGACTTTAGGCCTGGTTTCTACTCATGCTGGGAAAACCCTGAAAAGGTCATGTCTGGCTGCATCCTCACATTATGAAAGAGTCCCAGATGGGCTAACAGAGGCTTGGGAGTTCAAGCAAATATCTTCTTTGAGATTCCATTATAATTCTGTCATTCCATGAGACTAAAAGCCTAGCCACATAGTACAATGGCCAGTCTGTACTGGAACCAGGAACCACCCTGTGGTGGTGAGCAGCGCGTCCATTTGTGGTGTTATTTTTGTGCTGGTTGAAAACCAGCTGCCTATGTGTAGAGAGATCTGAAAAAGCAGAATAACGGGGAAAAGAGGTAATAAAGGTTCTTCATGAAGAAGAAGATCACCATGCTTGCTTCGGCTATTTTATATTTAAGGAATGTGATTGCTCCATGGCCTGTGAAGCAACAAAGTAAGGTGAGGAGGGTGTAGGTCCTGGAGTCTGATGGACCCGACTCAGACTCATTATATATAAATAAATAGTGGGTAAGAACCCATCCTTGGTGATTCCTCATTAGCATTGAAGATAATGTTTGTCCAACATGCAGCACACTGTACATCTTCAATAAAGGTTGGCTCTGTTTATATTTTCTGGTATTTCCAGAGAAAAAAGCAATCCAACAAGTACATACTTGGACAAAAAAAAAAATGAGCAGTACTCACCTTCCAACACGAATAGCCATTAAAGTTAGCAGATTATAGTCCAGGAATAATTTTGGACAAAAGGAAAATAATCTGCCTCTGGAAACAAGATTATTCATTCTTATATTTACAAAAAAACTTGAAAATAATGTGGATTCTGAGCATTACACTTTACTCACTTATGAATAAAAACAGGAGAACCAAAACTTTTAGTTTCTTTCAGAAAATGAAAATTAAAAACAAAAATTAAAAACCTCAACAGCAGAAACAACAGGTACTGCCTCAGAATTTTACACTCTTTCTCCTTGGGTGGAGGTGGAGCAGGAAAAGAAAAAGAACAGAATATTTAAAGACTTGATGCATAATTTATGTGCGGGGCTATTTTTGCAGACTGTTGTAATAGCAAAGGAGATGAGAAGGCATCAGCAAAAATCATATGAAAGTGGAACTTTGATTAATCTCAAAATAAGTCCCCCCAAAGAAGTCCCGTGAATTCAATGGTTCTTTTCTCAACAATTATGGGAAGGTGTGGCTATTTAAAAACCTTACAGAATTGGTGGAAAAAAAATAATGCAAAAACCCATTTTCCATTCAGGTGAGGTCACTGTAAATGTCAACATTCTGCCAGCATCAGCAATCACAATTTGGAGTTGGAACCTCCTGAAGCAGAACTCTAGAGTGCTTTGTTCTAAGAGCTAAAGTTTGACCAGTGCTGTACACTGGTTATATGCAATATCACATATAATTTTTTGGTGATTAAAAAATTATTCAGTGTGGTTGAAAAAATAGTCAATAATTTCTCTTCCTTATGATGCAGTTAGTTACAAGTGGTATCTAAGGCAAAGAATACATCTTTAGTACCTGATGTATGCCAGGCACTGTTCTAGGATCTGGGCATTCAGCAGTGAACAGTCAAAGTCTTTGTCTTCTGGAGCTTATGTTCTAGCCCTAGAGGACAGATAATGAGCAAGTAAACAGCTCCATGAATAAGATAATTTTAGGAATTGATATGCTCTATGAAGTCATTAAAATTGGGCAACAAGATGGAGAGTGCCTAGACAATAAGAGTGCCATTAGTGAGGGAAGACAGAGGGCTGCTGAGAAGAGGTGGCATCTGAGCTGAGTCTTGCATTATGAGAAGAAGGGAAGTAGGGTACTAGCGCATAAGGAGAATTCTTGTAGGAGGTAGCCAGTGTGAACACCCTCAGACTGGAGTAAGCCTGGCATGTTCTAGGGACTGAGAGTAGACCGGTGTGGCTGGAGCATGTGGGAGAATAGAGTGAGTGATAGGAAACAAGGTCAGGGGTATATGTGTAGACTTGTCTAAGCAGTGCAAATACATGCAAATCTGGATTTTTAAGGGTGAAGAATGACGTTTATTTACTAAATAACTAGAGGGAGGCTGGTAGGCACTTAAAAGATTTTACATATGATTCCTTTAAGTAGCAATGTTTCCTACCCAACTAGAAGGGAAAAATATAACTAATCGCATAAGTGTCTATTTGATAATAATTTATTGTTTGATTTTCTAAATCACTCTTATTTTCCAGGGCATGGTTTGAGGCTCACTGAGGTTAACAGACAGTCCAAGGTCATAAAGCCAGGATTATGTTGCAGAACTCTAGCAGGTGTCAGTCCCCTCATAGAGAGTGGCTATGGCACATAGAACAGTGTCCCCTGCACCCAGCTCATGGGTGGCCAAGCCATTCCACTATACATGACTGCATAGCTCCTTCTTGTCTTGTAAAGGAAGCTGTATTTATGGAGGCAGAAATACACCAGCAGTGCTCATCACATTTGCAATAGCTTCACGTTTCCATGCAAATTGTGCTTACAACATGATAATTTCAAAAAGATGAAAATATGAACAATAGTACTTGTCCAAAGAAGTAACACACAAATGCTGGGCTAAGGACAAAGAAGATATGTCTCTTTAAAAATTTACTCATGAGAAAATAACCATTTCGTGTTAGCTGAAATGACCCCACAATGTTTGAGAGCAAGAATAGTGTTAGCAAGCAATATGACAACACATTTCAACAGTATAAAAACGTTCAGTCCTTTGACCCAAGAATTTTACTCTTGGGAATGTAAAAAAAATGTCTTAAGTTTAAGAACATTATTTACACATGAATATATTATTCATGGCACTATCTATAATGCATGAAAATAAGACAAAATTGAATATCCCCCAACAAGGGCAAATGGTGGATTACCCATGAAACAGGCTCCTGATGAATTGTTGTGATGACATTTAAATTAATCCTTATAAGGATGATATAGCATCCTGAAAAATTGCCTAAAATGTAACATTTGAGCAAATAAAGAAGAAGTGGAAAGAATCAGGCTAACCTTAATAGCATTTAAAAAGTTGTATCAGCACATTTAGAAAGACTAGAAATGAGCAAAATATAAAAAAGGGTGGTTTGTACCTATGTTGACATTTCAATAATTTTCTGTTAATATTTTTTCTTTCTTTTTATTCTTATAATAAATACATTCTAGCAAATAATTTATTTGGAGACCTGTTTTCATCTTGAATGTTTACAATGACATACTCTCATACCAGCCCTACCTTCTGTTTACTGGTCAACCTTGCTCTGAGCTGTGGGGAAAGAGCAGAAGAGACAGCAAGGAAGGGGACCAGGGAGCTTTCTCCATGACCTGCTCTTGCTCAAGATCATGAATGAATGTTAAGGACAAAAGACCCTATCTTCCTGATGAGTGCACCCATCCATGCCCAGAGAAACATTCCTTCTTTGAAGTGGGAAGGGAGATGATATTGTGGCAAAGGGTTGGCCTGAAGTTGTCCTGAAGATCAAAATCTTCCGTCTGTAGCATTTGAAGAAATAAAAATCAATTCCAGAAGAATTGATAGAGAACATTCAATGAGCCAACAGAAAGGCCATGGGAGAGGTTTGTTTCTTCAACATAGAGGCACCAAAAATAATTGCACTTCCTCTCTTTATCCAGTTCATAGTTATAGGCCCCAGTGGGACCAATGATTAAAAAAACCCCACAGAATCCCTAACATTCCAAATGGCTCACTTGTGACTGTTAGCAGATTTAGCTTCCTAATAACCTCTCCATGGAAATATCCATGAAAATCCATATACATACACAAAATATTGACACTTGTAATAAAGGAATGGGTTACTTGCTTGTAAAAGTTCCCTAAAAGAGTGGAGAAATGTTGGCAGTTCACTCATTCCTAAACATCTTTAAATGAGCACTGTGTCAAGGCTAATGAAAATGAGAAAGGGATTTTACATCATCTTGTGGTATATTCTCATATTAGGAACTCAGGAGCTGTGCTGGTGAGTAGATAATCTGAATGAATATCTTGCCCTCCTCCCCAGGCAGCTTCCTGAGGCATCCGCCCTGCATTTAGTCCATCCCCACACTCCTCCCTGGCTCAGCAGTACCACTCAACATACACTTTAGAGATCACAACTCTCAGGAATGCAGTGAAACTGGTGGTGAAAAGAAGGGACTGACCAAGTGCATCCTGGGATACAGGAAGTCAGCAGTGGCGGGGGGGGGGGGGGTTGGGAGTGACAGGAAGCCCACCTGGGAACAGTGTGATAAGGAGATTTCATATCTTCCAATATTACTTTTTTGTACATGATTTAAAAAATTATCTTAGTCAACTTTCTAACAGCCAGAGGCGATGTAAAAGGTACCTTGGTCCTGTAGAGCTTCCCTAGTGATGGGCCAACTTGATGTTGTACATTTGTTAGGAGCTGTGAGTAAGGACTTGTCCTCAGCTCCTTTTAGGAGGCATCAATGCTGACAACACCAGAGAAAATGATGATAGGAATCACAGGAAACACATGCACCTCATATGAGAGTACAGGGCCTGCTTCGTGCTCTCTTAATTCAATCTTAGACACAGAAATGCAAAGTTCATATGAGGTTTAGGGAGAGACTGTCTTACACAACACAAGGGAATGAGTTCCTTATGCAGAAGAAAAGCAAACTTTTGAAACTTATTTGCTAAAGGTCACAAGAGAAAAATTTGCATAGTGTTTACTCTTTGTTCCCAATAATGTGTGAGATAACATGGTTTATGAAATTAGAGCTTAGGAGGGGAAAGTTACGGATAAAGGTAAAGAATCAGAATGGCTGTATGTTGGCATGATTGAAAAACAGAATACAATGGGTCGATGCCTTTAACACAGTGACAAAAAGGAATTTTTCATATAGGATTCCATATTGAGCCATAAAGGAATTTTTACACATGTGAGAGCACAAAAAAATATTAACTACAAAGTTTGTGATTTCCTTAAGTACTAAATTTGACAGTTGATATCTCTGACATTTCAGTTTGACACTTCTTTTGTACCTTCTCCCATGTACCTTCTATTGTGAAGGTACATCTTCATTATTTCAAAGCCTGGTTTGGCTTGTGATTACCTTTCAAAAATTTTTTAGAGTGATTTTTGTGAAACTATGGATAAGGCAAAAATTTGTGTTATTTTTGAATATGAGTTATGTCATGGAACCACTGCTACACAGACAGCTAGAAATATCAATGAGGTGTTTGGGAAGGATGTAGTTAATGAATGTACAGTATGTCAATGGTTTGAGAAGTTCCATTCTGGTGATTTTAATCAAAAATGAGTCATGGGGGGTGACCTGAGACCAGGTGGATAATGAGCTGAAAGCTGTAGTGGAAGTGAGTCCATCTCAACCTATGCGTGAATTAGCAGCAAGGTTTGACGTTACTATTCCAACAATATTGGACCAATTGAAATAAGTTGGCAAGGTAAAGAAGCTGGATAGATGGTATTGCATGAACTAAATGAGCGTCAGAAGAGAAATCATCATGAAGCTTGCCTTTCTTTGCTGTCACAACATAAAGGCAAACCATTTCTACACCGTCTTGTTAGGTGTGATGAAAAATGGATACTGTTTGACACTTGTAAGCACTTGTCACAATGGTGGGATAAAGATGAAGTGCCGAAACACAGTCCAAAACTGAATATTCATCAAAAAAAAGCTAATGGTGTTTGTTTGGCGGTCCAGCGCTGGTATCATCCACTGTAGCTTCAAGAAACCTGGTCAATCAATTACAGTGGATGTCTACTGCAACCAGTAGGATGAAATGATGAGGATGCTTGTGACTAAGCGGCCAAGATTGGTCAATAGAGACAGGCCAATCCTCTTGCAAGACAATGCTTGACCATATGTCACCCAAACAACACTGCTTAAACTACAGAGGTTGGACTTGGAAACTCTCTGTCATCCACCGTATTCACTAGACCTTGCACCAACTGACTACCACTTCTTCCAGGCTTTGGACCACTTCTTGCAAGGAAAAACATTCAATTCTTAACAAGGTGTGGAAAACACTTTTTGCAATTTCATTGCCACTTGCTCTTCAGGATTCTTTGCTGCTGGCCTAAACAAGCTACCATTAAGATGACAAAACTGTGTGGATAGTTTAGGTGCATACTTTGATTAATCATACTGCTTCTTGTTTGAGATATAATAAACTACACTTTTGATTTGAAATGGGACATTTCATATTTAATGATCTAATATTTTTGAGGAGGCTACTAGTATTCTGAGCAGAGGAGAATCATGAAAACCTAGTCTTCAGGAGGACTTGCATGGGGTTGGGAGGGTGTCTTTTCCTGCTTATGTCTCTATCCACTACTTTTTATCTTTGAACTCTATATCCATAGTATGCAACATGCCACCACCACTGCACAATAGCTTTCTGAGAGTTTTGATCTCTAAAAAGAGGAGAGGGGGAAAAAACATTTTAGATTCTTCAAAAAAAAATGCAGCACATCCTTTGGCTTAGCAATTCCTTGTCTAGAAAAGTGTCTCATAGATTTTTCACATCCGTATATGGACATGGATGTACAAGTGTCTACATTGCAGCATTGTTTGAACCAGTGAAAAACTGGGAACAACCGAGTGTTCATCCTCTAAGTGACTGATGAATTCCTCATAATGGAATTCTATGTAACTGTGAACAAAGTATAAGGTGAATTCATACAAACCAGTATAGCAATAGGGCCCACTTTCTCCCTTCTGCTCTATAGTCCTGAAGGCTGAACTGTTCAGACTATGTCAGACCACATCCTTGCCCTCTGGTTCCGGTTGGAGCTCAGAAGGGGTCTAGAGGAGAGGTGTAGAGGGCAAGGTTTTACTTCCCTGACTCCCTCTCAGTAAGCTGGCTGTGTCCTTTGACTTAGGCTCCTATGGGGCAGCCCTCTCTACAAACCTGTCTTCAGGTTGGGTAACCACTCCCTCTGTCCTATGGAGGTAATGGCTCCCACAGTGAAAGCCCCAGGGCACTGCATTTTCCCTGGATCCATGTTGCCACAACTTTATACCTAATTTTGTTATTAAATTCTCCTCACTTTATTTTAATTTGAGGGTGCAATTTCATGGTATAACCCTAACTGGTACATATAATACCCCATTCCTACAAAAGCAATTTCCGTGTATGGTGAGTTTTCTGGAAAGATGAAACCAAACTGCGAATAATAGTAAATTCTAGAAAGTGGATTTAGGAGAAGAAAAAGAAGTGTTATAACTGTAATTTTCACGTTATCTATGCCTGTATTATTTGAATGTTTATGATGGACATATATTACATTACATAAAATAAATTAAAAATTTTTTATAATAAGCTACTAATTTAAATAGTAAAAAGAAACAAAACAAAAGCAAACACAAAAACAAAATCAGTACTTAAGTTTCTGATCAGTAGATTTGGAATTTCTGAACCAAAATCTAGTTACTGAGAAACAGCTTATTTATTCTATTTTATTCCATGACAGTGGGTTTACATAGAGTAGTGGACTTCTGATTTCATTAAAATAATTTTACAATGCATTTATTGATGTCTCAGGATATAATGGGAGTAATTTTGTAATTGCAGAAATTTATTCAGAACTCCCCCTTGAGGCTTAATGAATGGAACTATTGTATATCATAATTTAAAATATTGTATAGATTACATGTGTATTAATTTCCTTATGATTTCAGGAACTAATACCAATACTTTTATTTCATTTTTCTGGAACTTGTTTTTAGCATATTCCATTACAGCATGATATCTGGTATTTAAAAGTTATTTTCATGCTGTGTCTGTACTTTATTGATGGGTTTCAGTTTTCCATGTGGAAATTCCATTTTGTGTCAGGACTTTCGAATCAGAGGTTTTGCTACTTCAGAATCTAGCCCTCCACTGGGAGTTGGGGTCATTACAGTAAAGCCAAGTGGGACACAAGTTCAAGTTATTTTCCAGAAAAACCCAACCATACAAGAAAACATTTTTTGACTTTCAGAACTTTCTCCCATGAAATCAACTCATGTGGCATTTTAAAGCTTTTAATTAGTATGTTTTCTGTTGAAGACAAACTTAACTGACAAAAAGGCTGTGTAACACTTTGGAGATAATTATTCTTGATTTTGCCTCACCTCCACATTTGCTGAGACAGACTTATACAGTCCTGTTGGCACAACGTGATGGGAGGGCACAGTACCCTATAGAGATACAAGTTCGGGTACTAGGAAGAAGTATTCCGGTGCTAAAGAAAATAAAACAACCATATTTTAACAACATACCTCATTCATTCTTTGGCAATTCAACAGGAATGTGCATAACTTTTGATCTGAGGAATAGCAAGGCAAAGACAAGGCTTTGTCTTTGGGAAGTTCAAAATCTAGTTGAAGTAACAAGGGACCCCTAGAGGAGAAGAGTTTCTAAACCCAGAGTGTTCTAATTACCTATGGAACCCTCACCCCACGGCTTGACATCTCACCATTGGCCTTTGTGTGGCTTGAAAGCATCTTTGAAGAATGAAGTCTGCTTCTAGTCTTTCTTTAATAGATCACTATTAAGATAGTGTTCAAACATCAATTTAGGCATAGAAAATGTGTGGGGATAGTCAGGTCACAAATGGTCCAAATATAAAATGTTTAATATTTACAAATGCTTATAAAACACAACTTAACTTGCAGCTCTGACTCAGGGTATACAAAGGCAATATATGTAACCTAAACGTATCCCTGTAATATTTTGGAAAAAAAAACCCCACAACTTAAAATATCCTTGAGATACATAAAGGCTGAGGATAAGCCCACAGTTTCCTTCATGAATCCATAGATTCATGTTTAAGAAATATTATTCATCTATGGAATATAAATTAACATGATAATAAAGCTCTCAATAAGATAAGTAGTGAGAAACATATGAGAATGGATCAGTGTGACTAGGACATTGAAAATCTTCTGGGTGAACTGTTGAAAATATTTTCAAAAGAATTTAATCACTAAATACTTTTTAAACTTTATTGTCATAGACAGCTCTTAGGTGGTTCTAAGGAAGAAATGTTCTTTGGTAGATACTCTTTGTCAGAAATATTACAGTTTTCCCATGAATTATAAATGTTCTGAAATACTGCATTGCAAATGCCACTCTATAAATGAAAGCTCTGTGTGCTGTTGAATTGCTATTTTTGAGACCTTGGTTTTTCTAATTCCTCACCAAGAGAGGTTGAGTTGGTAATTCTGTTAGGCCACAGCAGGTCTCTGAGACTGCAAGTTAAACTCATTAAGGCTCTGGAACACAAATGCTTAATTTCTGGTTTCTTAATTGCCAATTTCAACTTCTTTATTGCCAGTTACCTGGAGCCCCACATTTCATTTCCGGAATGGCTCTCTGAGTCACCTGTTTCCTAAACACTGGGACATCCCTGAACAAGAAATGCTATCATGTAAAGAAAATAGCAAATAGAATCTGACAAATGACTCATGTAGCCTAGCATAAAGAACCTGCTGTGCCTAATTGTGCTTACTTGAAGTAATTATGGCAACTGGCTGACAAACTTCAATACATTAAAGAAATGAGCATGAAGCATGACCCCATTCATATACTGGTGTCTGAATATGTATATGTATGCATTTGCATGCATGTTTATATGCATATACATTGTTCCTTCGTATCTATGGAGGATTGGTTCCAGGCCCCCCAGGGATGGCAAAATCCATGGATGCTTAAATCCTTTATATAACATGGTGTAGTACTTTCATATAACCTATATTATCCTGCCACATACTTTAAATCATCTCTATATTACTTGTAATACCTAATACAATGTAAGTGCTATGTAAATAGCTGTTACACTGTATTGCTTAGAAAATAATGATAGGGGAAAAAAGTCTGTACACATTCAGTACAGAGGCAACCATCCTTTTTTACCCCCAGATATTTCTCATCTGCAGTTGGTTGAATCCACAGATGCTGGAACCCACTTAAACAGAGGGCTCACTGTATCTATGTATTTATATAATGCTGATTCCAACATTAAGTAAACCTGCAACAAGTTGAGAAAATTAACTGTTGACGGGATTTATGCTGATTAGTGATTTGTATTCTGCACATCTACGTCTATCTTATAACTTATTCACCCTTTGATGCAAAACAGTGCAGAAACAAGAAGCAACATTTAAATGCAATGAATGGAGACAGAGTATATTATAAAAATGTTCAGTGAAAAACTGAAGCAAAATGGAAAATCATACTGCTCACAGAATTTTTTAATGATCAGTCGACTTACATTAATATTAGCACAGAAAAAAATGTAAAATTCATACCCACACAACTGTGGGTTGTGCATGGAAAGCTGCCCATGGGAAGTATCTGAGACCAACTCTGCCCTCACCCCTGAGTCCTTGCTTATCTGTCTAATCTAGGTATCATTACTTCCCGTTTTGTTCTCAAGACCGCCCACCACCTACACTCCCACACCCCCACCCTGCTCTTCTCCCCTCACAGGCACAGTGAGCTTCCTGCAGGTGCCCAAATGCTGTGTGCTCTTCCACCCAGGGGCCTTTGCAATTACTGTTTCTTTTGCCTTAAGTGCTCTCCAGTCCTCACTGCTTCATTTGGCTAAATTTGAGTGATTCTTTATAGTTTAGATTAAAAATAACGTCCGTCCTGGGCTTTTTCTTCACCTCCCTGCTCTTTATTAACCTACCTGAAGCGAGGGTAGGTTAACCTACCTGAAGCGAGGATTCACTCCTATGTCGGCCCACACCACTGTGAATGTACCCTTATCATAGCACCTAATCACTGCCTCATATACTGTCTGTACTCCACCTTCCTCGGTAAGCCTATCTGAGGAGGAAAAGATCACACACACCTCCTCAACTATTAACCAAGCTTGGCACACTTTCAGAGCACAATGACCATTTGCTGAATGACGAAAGAATCAATAATTGGATGCCAACACTGTTTCCTTTTTCAGTTCTTCTAATGTTTGTTCTTGGAAAGACTGATACACTTTGCACTTCAATTTTAGCAATTTCCATTGATTACCCTGAGATCCACCCTTGTCTACGTTTAGAGCGTAAGTTTTGGTTCTGATATCTTCTGCACTGGATGTCCTATTTCTCTCTCAGTGCTGAAAGCCATGCTAAATCAGCATGGACTCCAATATTCTAGTCCCTTGGACCACTTTAGCCCCCAACATGCTGATGTTGTAGACTTGCTATGGTAAATGTGACATTTGGAATCAAGATGAAATGTTCAAGACAGATGCATTTTAAAAGAACAGAACACTCTTATTTTTTCAAAAAATAAAAAAACAAGAAAGAACAACCTACAGTGAGAGATCTAAGGATTTCTCGAGTAACATAAAAATAGGAATCACTATTTATACATACAAATAAATTACACATTTTCTTTTTACAAAAATAGGATCATACTATTAGTAGTACTTTTCACTTTTACTTACTATGTCCTGGAAATCTCTATAGGTCAGTGCATGTGGTCTTCTCTCTTTTTAAAAACTTCATAGAATTCTGTTAAAAGGATGTACTGTGTGTTTTTAAAACCATTTCATCATTAATGTACATTTGGATTGTTTCTGAGTTTTTTTTTTTTTTTTATTAAAGCCCATGTTGTAGTGAAGATCCTTGCCTCTACCTCCATACATTATCTTCACTATTCCAATAGTGTGGATTCCTAAAAAGTAGGATTGTTGAATAATAACAAATGAACATTTGTATTTTACTACATACTGCCAAATGGTCCTCCAAAAAGACTGTATCATATTATACTTCCATAATGTATGAGGTCTCCTAGTTTGTACATCACCACTAGCACTGGCTCTTCCCAACTAGTTAGTTGACAACTTGATTTGTGAAAAAGCAATCTTGTGCTTTTCCACGCTCGGGCCCTGCTTTGGCTCCACCGCCCTCGCTTCTAGCTCAGGGCTCCTGCTAAGCTAGCGCAGCCTTCATCTCCCTTCAGCTGCCATCATGATCAGGGACCTCATCGGCCATGATGAGATGTTCTCCGACACTTACAAGATCCGAGAAATCGCTGATGGCCTGTGCCTGGAGGTGGAGGGGAAGATGGTCAGTGGGACAGAGGGTAACACTGATGACTCACTCATGGGTGGAAATGCTTTCGCTGAAGGCCCTGAGGGCTCTGGTACTGAAAGCACAGTAATCACGGGTGTTGATATTGTCGTGAACTGTCACTTGCAGGAAACCAGCTCCACAAAAGAAGCCTACAAAAAGTACATCAAAGATTACATGAAGTCAATCAAAGGAAAACTTGAAGAACAGAGACAAGAAAGAGTAAAACCTTTTATGACATGGACTGCAGAACAAATCAAACACATCCTTGCTAATTTCAAAAACTACCAGTTCTTTATTGGTGAAAACATGAATCCAGATGGCACGGTTGCTCTATGGACTACCGTGAGGATGGTGTGACCCCATACATGATTTTCTTTAAGGATGGTTTAGTAATGGAAAAATGTTAGCAAATTTGGCAATTACTTTGGATCTATCCCCTGTCATAACTGGCTGCTACTTGTCACCCACACAACACCAGGACTTAAGACAAATGGGACTGATGTCATCTTGAGCTCTTCATTTATTTTGACCGTGATTTATTTGGAATGGAGCATTGTTTTTAATGCAAAAAACATGTCATGTAGGTTGTCTAAAAATAAAATGCAATTAAGCTAAAACAAACAAACAAAAGCAATCTTGTTATTTATATTTTCATTGTAATTATTGTTGAGGTTAAATATCTTTGTATATAATGATTGATTATCGGAGTTTATTTTTCAGTGGGTTGCCAATTTATGACTTTTACTGATTTTCTATTGGGTTGTCTTTTTCTTACTGAGTTTTAGGAGTTCTTAGCATATTAATTCTGTCTGTGTTAATATTTTCTTACACTTATGTTTTTCATCAAACATAGTTTATATTTATTCTGTAGTCAAATCTGTCACTTCTTTCTCCTCCCTAAAACTAAGTTTTATTTCTTGCCTTGGAAATCTCTCATTTCAAAACTAAAACTAAACTGAAATTAAGATACAGAGATAGAGATAGGGATTAAGAGAGAAGAAGAAGAAGGAGGAGAAGGAGGAGGAGGAGAAGGGGAAGAAGAAGAAGAAAAGAAGAGGAAGAAGGAAAGGAGGAAGAAGAAGAAGAAGAGGAAGAAGAATGCTTCTGTATTTTTTCTAATCATTTTATCTTATTTTTTATATCTATATATATCTTTAGTTGAGATTTTTTTCTTTTGTATATTCTATGAGTTAGGGTTCTAAACAGTATTCCCACTGGGTAGGCAATGACCCAAACACACTTTATTAATGAATCCCTTTACTCTTTCCCCACTAGTTTTAATTGCCACCTTATCATATATTATAGTTCTTTTAAACTTTTATCAATTTGTTGGGTAAAACTTAGTATAATAATACCATTGTTATTTTGATTTACCTTACACTGATTACCAGTGATGATTAAATCAGTGGGTTTAAAATTTTGCAAAATGCTTGCTTCTTGGAATAAATATCAATTGCAATGGAGGTTTTAGTCTTTTACAATATTGTTGGAATGTATTTACCCAAATTAATTTAGGAATTTTAGATCAAAATTTAAAAGTAAAATTTGCCTGTAGTTTTCTTTCTATTTTTTATGTTTGTCAAGTTTTAATATTAGGTTCTATTTGTGAAGATACATTTAGAAGCTTCCCATCCCTGCCTCCTTTATTTTGGAATAACTTAAATACTATGCCTGAATAGTTTCTAGGTCTCACAACTCATTGAGGTCTGTTCTTTATGAAAGATAAAACTTTCAATTCTTTCTACAGTAAGTATTCAGCTTTAAACTTTTCTAGTCAATTTTGATAATGTGTAGTGTCCTAGAAATTTGCATATTTAAACAAAAATCTAAACTATTATAGCATATTATATACTTTAAAGTGAGCATTATTATTCATACATATATGTATATCCTTTCTTCCCTTTGTTTTCCCTTCATAGATTTACTTGATAAAAAAACTAACGCATGGAGTAGTAGGTAAGTGTTTTCCCCAGGTTACACAACTAGTAAGTGATAGAATCTAGATCCTTCCGTAGGCCATGTGACTGCAGAGCTCCTCCTGAACCATTGTATTATGCTGTGTCTGAGGGAGCAGTCTCATTGTAGTTATTTTATTGTATGTCCATTTGATATATCAGAAACCTAGAGGTTTGCATTAAATATTTTGCTGCTTTCTAAAATCTTCTCATTGTATTTTTAGTAATTTTGCTTTATATATATCAATGGCATGCTATTCAGAGCATAAAAGTTGACATTTGACTTTCTTAGAGATTTGTAACTTTTTCATTATAAAATACTTCTTTTCCCCATTTAATGATTTTTCCCTGAGATATATTTTATCCATACAGTCACCCCTGTTTAAATGTATTTATTTTTGCCTGGTACTTATTTCTAACTTCTCTACTTTTCTAAATTACAAGTGATGTTTGTTGATGTCCTCATCTGAGAATTTTTGTCTTCTAAAAGCTTTAGATTTTTATTATCTACCTTTATGCTTTTTATTTTTAATGCTTCTTTGCTCTTACTCTGCTTTTACTTGCTCAGCTGCTAGATCTATTTCCTTCAATTATCTGGGAATTTTACATGCTAATTTTTCCTTTAAAAATTTTTACTATACAATTACACTCTAATGCCAGTGAGTCTAATAGTATAGAATTGTACAGAACAAACACAGACATCCTCTTACCCTGTCCCTGATCCTTCCATTTTCATACATAATCCTGTGAATAGTTATGCACGCTTGATCAGTCCCTTTTCTTTCATTTTACTGCCATTTATAAACACATTTCTCTCTTTTTTCCCTTGTCAACAATGTTATAATATACTACACCTATTTTGCAGAGGCTCACTTGTTCCCTTAGAAATATTTCCTCACTAGGAAATATTTCCATATTAGTAGATTATATATAAACCACATTCTTTTTAAGGAAACAAATAATTAATTCTATGAATATCCCATACTTTCTTTAAACATTACCTTTTTTGGGTGGCATTACAGTTTACATTTTTTTCTATAGCACACAATTCTACAATAAGCATGTTGACTATGTAAGTTTACTCACGTGCAGTAGTCAGGATCGGCTTCATGCACATGTGATCCATGCAGTTGTAAAAGGCATCACGCTTAGAAGAGCTTCTTCTTTGGTTTGATGCTCTGCTGTCACTGTCTTAAAATTCTTAACAAGTTTTAAACAAGGGTTCTGCACTTTCCTTTTGTACTGGCTCCTTAAATTTATGTAACCGTTCATAAGACTATACAGTCTTTCTGTAAGATTGGGAAAAAATATCGGATCAAGGGATATATGCATATTACATTGATAGTTTTTTTCTGGCTGCCTTCTTTCCTCACACTGCCCATCAACACAATGTGAGATAGTATGTTTCTCTTCACTTTCTTCTACTTAAGTTAAAAAAATTTCTTTTTGTCAATATAATGAATGAAAAATATTTCATTGTTAGTTTGGTTTGTTTCCCCTAAATAGTGGTGAAGCTGAAATATTAAGACAATTTGTTTTTGACCCCCAGTGCCTTAATTTTTTTTTCTTTTTTTTTGCATTTGGAGTATTTCTCACCTTGTGATACTTGGTGAGAGGAAGAAGCTATCTCCCACTGGAGGAGCTGGAAATTCCAGCCAACTGTGTGCATAGTCCAGTGTGACATGGTTGGTGATGGAGCAATGTTGTGTGGGGCAAATAGGAAGATGTTGAATGTTGGGATCAAATCTGATTTTGGATGACTTCCTTCATCTTTCTGAGCCTCAGTTTTCTCACCCATCAAATAGGAATACTTATAATCCAGACCTCACAGGGCTGTTGTGAAGAGTAAATAAAATAAACTAGTATGGTGCTGGCTCTACCTTGAGGCCCATGAGCTTGAGCAACCTTTCCCTCTCCAGCTCTTAAAATGGCTAAAATTCTTACTGCTCTTGTATTAATAAAATATGATGGCAGAGCAAATATACAGCCATCTTAGAAGTAAACACAATTGGTGATACAATTTTATTTTTACCTGTAAGGATATTTATAGGGTTTTGGAAGTATTTATATTCCAATTAGAAAAGGATTATAACCCAGAAAGTTATAAAACCTTTTTAAAGAAGAGTTGGAGGGGGCCCAGGAAACTGCATTTTGAAAAGTACTCTGGGTGATAATAATACAGGTGCTTTATGCGCTACACTTGAGAAACACTGTCCTGGGGAGGCAAGTTAAAGCTAACTTTGTCTGGTGCTGTTTAATTAAAGGAAAGTTACGAAACAGGTAATTGTTTTCAGGCTACTCTATTTTGCCTGTCCAGGTACATCAGCAGATCTTCCTGCCTCTCCTCACCAGCTGTCTTCCTCCCAGTCCTCCCTACACGTGCACTTCATATATTCCAGATTTTGCACCTCCATGCCTTTGCTTATACTGTTTTCTCTCCTGCAATGTCACATCCTCTATTTCTCCTTCAGGTGAGCTCTAACCCATGCTCTAAAACCTACATCCCCTCTGTTGTTAACCTGGAGATGTGAACTTGGAGGTGCTAGCCGCCCCATCCAAGCACAATCCAATGCTTTTCTCTCCGTGTTTTCACAGTGCACACCACTTGTTCTGTGAATTGGAATTTTTGTTTACATATCTCTGTGTCTCAGGCCAGAGACCTGTCTCCTTGAGGCCAGAGACCACAGCTTGTTCATCTCTGCATTTCCAGCATCTGGTACAGAGGCTTCCTGCTGGTACATAGTCTTCATCTAACTGTGTTGGCCTTGTGGTGTTCACATGTTAGGGTACAGAGGCTTCCATGTTAGGGTACATTCTGGGTTTTCCTCCTGACGCTTTGGTTACTGAAGCTTTGGTTACTCATTCTCTCTTCAATGCTTGGATGGTGACAAGCCTGTTCCCACCATAGGGACTTTGGACTGGCTGTTCCGTGTGTCAGGAAAGTTCTGCCCATAGATCTTCAGTAGCTTATTTCTTACTCTTAGTCAATTCAGTCTCTGCTCAAATGGCCCCTCCACAGAAAGGAGGCCTTTCCTGGTCATCAATACAAAGCAGTCACTACCCTATAAGTCACTCTTTTACCTTGGCATGATTAATTTTCCTCATAGTACTCCTCATGATCGGAAATTCTCTTGTGCGTATATTTACTTCTTTACTTTCTCACTTAGACATAGAGCTGCCAGTAGCCAGGCGTGAAATGACAATGGCTTATTCACTTTTGTAAAGTCGGCATAACATAAGGAGCTGGCACAGATAGGGGATCACTGCCTTTTGTTGAATCAGTAATGTTTGCTTTCTTATGGACAGAAAGCCACGGAGTCACCAAGTCACCAGGATGGTTGTAGTGGACGCTGTTGAGGCCCAGTCATGCTTCCCTTTACTACCGCCCATTCCCCTAACTTCTGTTAGTGTGGCCTATTGAGACTCACAGCTGCCCCTTCTCTGTGGACATGGACCACCCAGAATAGGAGATGATCCATCTCGTCTTCTGAAGCTGCCATAGCTAACGACTGCTGAGGTAGATGTGCAAAAGGCCAGCCCCTTGCCTCTGGGCAGGGACATCTTTGCAGTGTGATTTATGCCACCCCTCTGTGGGATAGGTTAGATTCTAGACTGAGACCACATCTGTACTCAGTTCCTTCCCCTACCCCTACATTACCCTTTTTTCTTCCCTTTCTTATAGATTTATCTTGAAAGTTCTCCCTCAAAAACTCATTTGTATCTGAATCTCTGCCTCAGGCTCTGCTTCTAAAGTGCTTGACCCAAGGCCATGGTTTTCCTTAGGGGAATATAAGACCAAGAATCTATGCCTTTATTCATAAGGGGGTTAGAAAGTAAAGAGCTCTGGCCACAGATATGTGAGGAAGACTACCACGA
This sequence comes from Lemur catta, assembly GCF_020740605.2. Taxonomy (NCBI): domain Eukaryota; kingdom Metazoa; phylum Chordata; class Mammalia; order Primates; family Lemuridae; genus Lemur; species Lemur catta. The sequence continues at coordinate 146,144,757 of NC_059128.1, forward strand.
TGTAAAACAGTCATAGATTTAAGATTAGATTTTATTAATGTCTTATTGGTCAAATTCCCTAACATGAAATGAAGCAAATTTGATTCACACAGTTATAACTTCATCCTCTAGTATCAATTGTCAGACTGATGGATGATTTCCTGATTATTTATGTGCTAAAGACCTTCATTAGTTTATTTAATAAACACTACATGTCTGGCATTTCTTAGGTGAACAAGACTGACCCCTGACAGATCAACACACCATCAGTGGTACCCACCTCACCTCTGTGCTTCCAGCATTGTGGCTATGAGTCCAGGCTGTGGGGCCGGACAGCACTGGCTCTGAATCTTGGCTCAGGTACTTCCCAGCAAGGTGATCCTAAACACGTCCTTTAACTTCTTGAGTTTCTGTTTCTCACCTAAAAAAAAATCCCTGCTTTATAATCTATTGATTCAACCACCCAGTCAGGTATTTAATAAGTGTTTATTGGATGCTAGCAAATAATAGTATCATGGAAGAGTATTTGTCCCTAAAAATGTATGATTGATCTATTAGTATGGTAATCTCTTTTGGTTCCTAACACATCAAGAAATCTACATTTGATCAAGGGATGGAACATAGGAGAGCCCTTTGAAAAATAACATGAAATACCAATAGATTGAACTTAATGTAACCAAATATATAAATTGACTCAAAAGCAGACACCATTGTATACTCATTATAGTACTGATTATGGTATTAGGTGTTAATATTTAAAGAAAATTTATAACAGGAAAATAATTAAGATTAAAAAATAATTATCTGTTTCTTCTGAAAATTAAAAAAGAAATCAATCTGTGTTTTAATAGTGGCCCCCAGAAAACACTTAGTTCCCAAGAGAGAGTCATTTGTAATGATCTAAAGTCTATCTTGGCAGGGGCCTGTAAAGTAAGGAACTCGAGCCTCCCTTCCTTCTCTTTCCGCAATGGAAACTACGGGTAGGGATTACATCATTGGTTTAGACAAATTGTACTTTCCATATTGGCCAAGGCCCTGAAATGATGCTGTGAATCAATGCTTTCCCTATCAATTCCTATTTTAATTGTGTGAGGGAGCTAGTGTTTAAATAAACGAAAAAGCATTTTCTTAAAGCTCAGACAAATCAATGCTCCTTTTTGTTTTCAGTGAGAACAACCTTTGCCAGTCCTTTCTTCTTGACTTACAACTTGTCATTTATGGATTATCTAAATGTGATTTAGATAATCCATGCCCCAGGGATGATGCAGCTGGACTCTGCCCCAGAAACAGGAAAAAACAGCTTTTCAGAAGGCAGTTTGACCCCAAACTGGGGACAGGCAGCAGTGGGGGCTTCTTGGTCTAGGTGCATGTGCCCCACACAACCTGTTTCCTGCATGTGATGCTCTAGGGGTCCCCCCTACACAATTCCACGGAAAGCTGTGGTTTTTCCTAAAAAGAAGAGGTTGAAATTGAGAGGACTCTTCTGCTCTCAGAAGATAAAACATTCTGTGAATACATGTATCTTGCCTCCCTGTCCTCATTTCCAGATTCAAGAGTTTGTCCTACTTTGCAGGGCATAATTTTTCTTTCCTCAGGTAGGGGTCCACTCTCAACATGCCCTGCCCACCTACAGGCAACCTGTGCTAGTTACCTCGGACATAATGACTCTGCCGTGGTCACTAGTTAGGCCTGAGCCTTCAACACCTACATGGCAGCTGTGTGCGGACTTCACTCCCTTCCTGGAGAAGGGCGGTCCCTGTGTTGTTTTTCCTTGAGGGCTCTTGTCCTGAGGGAACAGCTTCTCCTTCTGCCCCTTTGGCTTTGCAACAGATAAAAAGCTGAGTAGTTACAGAACAGAGACTATAGCAGTAACTAGGGCCAGTGAGTTATTTAACTCAGGAGGCCAACTGTGGTTCTTCAAGTTGGAATAAATTGCTAAAACTTTTAACAGGTATTCTAGTGTTTTGCTGCCTTTGGTCTTGCCTAGCAGAACATCCTTGAAATTAAAAACAGTAGATTTCCATTTATTCTTGGGAAAGTTAGAACCCTGGGGATCCTACTTTATGAATTTTTTTTTCTCTTCTCTATAATGGAGGCTTTTTTGATTTTAGGCTGTGTTGCCATGAAGTTAATTACAAATCTTGTTTGTTCGCTTACCTCATTGTATGAAAAGATCTCTTTCATACCTGCCTCACCTTTCTCCCCATCAAGGTTGCAAATTGTTTGAGAGCAAGGGTCAGACCTGCTTTTTTATTCATCTCTCTTAATCCCCAAACCCTAGCATATTGGACAGAACAGACACTCTTTCCTTACTGTTGAATGAATTTATAAGGGAAGGAAGGAAGATCAGTTTTTGAGTAATTACTATGTTATGTGCATAGCTCTGAGAAGCACAAAAGAAAGTCAAACTAAAACTAGCTTTATATATTTCCTGAGGGCATGCTATATTTCTGGCTCACAAATGATTTGCATGTGATTTATCCATTTATTAATGCACCATTTTAAAGTAAGTTCTATTATTGTCCCCTTTTTGCAGATGAGAAAGCTGAAGCCCTGAGCTAGGATGTTAAGATTAAGTGAAATATTGGGACTGAAAGACCAGTTGTAGAGATAGGGGCAGGGGGTTTCTGTGAGTGGGCAAAGGAGAAGAAAAAGAAATGGAAGTAGGTTGTATACAACAAACAAAGGCATAAATTGTTGCATTGTATAAAATAGCAAGCTGCTGATAAGAAAGGCACTTTAAATATAAAGATACTACAGATTAAAATTAAAAGATTGGAAAATACGTACAATGCTGATACTAATCAAAAGGAAGCTGGAATGGCTATATTAATATGAGACAAAGTATATTTTAGAGCAAAAGATACTGCCATGGAGATCATTTCATAATGATAAAGGGTCAGTTAATAAAGAGAATGTAATAATCCTAAACTTTTATGCACCTAATAAAAATGTCAATTATATTAAGCAAAAATTGATAGAACTGAAAGGAGAAATTTACAAATTCACAATTACTTTCAAAGAAATTTTTAACTGCCTTTCTCAAAATTTTTAGGACAAGTAGAAAGTCAGTGAGAATATGAAAGGCTGAAGAACGTGGTCAATGAACCAGATCTAATTTGCTTTTGTTAATAATTTTCTTTCTTTTTCTTATTTCAAAATATTAAGGCAGTACAAATGTTTTAGGTTACATTGATCACTTTTGTAATGCTTGAATCCTGGCTAAAGGTGTACCTGTTACCCAAATAGTGTTCATAGTACCCGTTAGATAGGTTTTTGCCCCTCTCCTTCTCCCCCCTCTCCCCGGTTGATTTCCACTGAGTTTTATTTCCCTCTGTGCACGTGAGTGCTCATCGGTTAGTTCCAATTTAATAGTGAGTACATGTGGTGTTTGTTTTTCCATTCTTGAGACATTTCACCTGGGAGAATGGTCTCCAGTTCCATCCAGATTGTTGTAAAAGGTATTAATTCATCTTTTTTATGACTGAGTAGTACTCCATGATATTCACATACCACATTTTATTAATCCACTTATGAAGTGATGGGCACTTGGGTTGATTTCACATCTTTACAATTATGAATTGTGCTGCAGTAAATATTTGAGTGCGGGTCTAAATTACATTTATAAAATACTCTATCCAACAACAGAAGAACACAAAGTCTTCAAGTGCACATAGCCAAATTTTGGGCCATGAAACAAGTCTCAATGAATTTTTTAAAATTCAAAGCATACAAAGACCACAACAGAATTAATCAGAAATACATAACTCAAAGATTTCTGGGAAATTCCCAAATATTCAGAAAATAAATAACATATCTCTAAATTAACTATGAATTAAAGGAAAAATTCAAAAGGGAAATTAAAAAAGCATTTTATATTACATGAAATGAAAACATAACATTTCAAAATGTGCTGTATGTAACTAAAGCAGTACTCAAAGGAAAATTTATAGCATTAAATGTTTATATTAGAAATGCAAAGAGGTCTCAATTAAGCAACCTCAGTTTCCACTTTAAGAAATCAGAAAAAGAAAAGCAAGTTAGACCCAAAAAAAGCAGAAGGAAGGAAATAATGAAGACAAGAATGGGAAGCAATAAAATAAAAACAGAAAAACAATAGAGAAAAATCAATGAAATCAAAATCTAATTCCTTGAGATCATTATAATTGATAAATCTGTGTCTAGATCAACCATGAAAAAAAAGAGAGAAAATACACAAATTATCAATATCAGGAATGAAAGAGGAAACATTATCACAGATTATATTGATATATTAAAAGTATAACAAGTAAATATTATTAACAACTTTATGCCATTAAATTTGACAATGTAATTGAAATGGACAGATTTCTTGAAAGACACAGATTGCCAAAACTCACTCAAAAGGAATATATAACCATGGTACCTCTATATCTATTAAATAAATGAAAGCTTCAAATGAAGATGGCTTTAGTGGTGAATTTTACCAAACATTTCAGGAGGAAATAATACAAATTCTACATAACCTCTTCTGTAAAATTGAACAGACTATCTCGCAACTCATTGTATGAGGATAGGATTTTCCTGATTACAAAACAAAGCAAATACATAACAAAGAAAGAAACCTAAATACTGATATCCCTCATGAACACAGATGTGCAAATTCTTAGCAAAATTTTAGTAAACCAAACAATTTTAAAAAGTAAACTGCATCGTGACCAAATGGGGTTTATCCTGGGAATGCAGCATTAGCCAATCAATATAATTACTATATCAAGAGACAAACAAACACATGATTATCTGAGTAGATAGGGAAAATAACTTGGCAAAATCCATAATACATTCCAGATAAAAACTCTAATTAAACCAAGAAGAGAAGGAAACATTCTTAAGTTGATGTTTCTACAAAAAGCTTATCACTAACACCTTAATAGCAGAAGACTGAATACTTTCCCTCCGGGATAAAGAACAAAGCAATATCTCCTTTCAATACTTTTATTCACATTGTACTGTAGGTTCTAGCTTGTGCAATGAGGCAACAAAAACCAAATGAAAAGAAGAAGTAAAATTATTGTATTTGGAGACATGATTATATGTGTATAAGATCCTATGGGATCTATTAAAAAGCTACTAGAACAAATAAGTGAGTATAGTAAGGTTGCAGGATCAATAAGATAAGATCAATGTACAAAAATTAACTGTATTTCTTTATCCTAGCAACAAACAATCTGAAAGTGAAATTTCAGAGTGCCATTTACCATGCATCAAAAATTTCACATTCTTAGGAAAATTTCTCTCATTAGTACCCTATGTCTCTCTGAGTTAAGCACCCTGGGGAGTGAACAGGTGTCAGCACTGTCTTCCCTTGTTCTATGTCCATTCACTTTTCAGTACAGAGGGCTCATGTTCCTGCCTTGACAACTCCACCAATATTCTGTTCATTCATATCATCAGTGCTCTCTATTCTGACAACTATACTGCCTCATATTAAAAAATTACCCTTCTTTCTTGATCTCTGTATTACAGCTGTCTCCTGATCTTTTAATACCACCAGAAAATGTCCAATATATTATCTGGATTACATTCCTGAACTTTCTCTGTGATTATGGTGTTTCCTTTATTTATTCAGTCACATGTACATAGTTAGTCATTAAATTATACATATTGCATGCAAAGATGAACTTATATTGTAGGAAGGATACACACCAGAAATAACTCATATTCTAGGGGAAATCTATTTGTCCTTCATGCAAAGGTGGTGGGGCAACGTGGAGCAGTTATGGCATCCCATCAGATGGGAAGAGCATGAGCAAAATATGGAGACATAAAAGTAGTTGTGTGGGTAAAACGTTTGGTCTTTGGTGTTTGAGAATTGGACAATTAATCCATATTATTCCTGTCTAACTCTTTTCCTGCCATCATTCTAGATGTCAAATACTGGAATGGATGAATAATTCAGACATCTGGAGCTCATATTCAATGATCTCCCACAGCCAGGTGCTGGACCTTACAATCACTGGGATTTGCTCCATTACCTCTGAATCACAAGTTTAGATTTTCCAGGTTTTGATCACAATTTCCTGTCATTTCATCATGCTTACTGAATTTCTCCCATCTTCCCTGTCCTTAGAGCTCATCTGACTCTCTGACCTCTCAAACTTTTCTTTATTTTGCATCTTCTCCTATCTTTACTCTCTTTCTATCCATCCTAAAATCTGTAAGCCATTGCTTCAATCACTCTTTCGACAATATTCTCAGTTCTCTTACCCCTGCGGCCTTTTGGTATATCTCTACTTAGGTTCTCAGACTTTTCAGTGTCTTAGAACTGATCTGACCTCTAGAGAAGTAAACACCAAGAATACATCAAATAAACTCTCACGCATTCATGGGACCCAGGTACATAAGCTAGTGTGCCATCTTATTCTCTGTGTGTGTGGATGTGTGTGTGTGTGTGTGTGTGTGTGTGTGTGCGCACATATATGTGATCCATATGCAGTGTTGGAGATACTCATGTCCTCAATTCAGAGCATCTTTATTCTTGGTATAGAAGTACCTGGGAGAACACAGTTTTGATTGGAGGATTGGTTAGTAGATGGTAAGCAAAGTTGTGGTCTCTGTGGCTGAGATTTTATGCCAAGCAGACTTGATCTTATCATTATTTCTTCAGGGCATACAATGGCCCTGAAAAGGGCTGGATGGACACTAACAATATTTGGCTCCCTGTATTTGTTGTGTTTTTTTTGGTGCTTCTTAATCTAGCCAATTGCTTCTTCATGTTTAGATATCTTTCCACTGTTACTTAGGATGTTGTCAAATCTTGCTAGCCTAGGAATCATTTTGTCTCTGTATGTGTTAATAACTTTGCATATTTCTACTTTGATTCATTTCATGCTGACTTTTTAGTTTGGTACTTATTTCCAGATTCTTGGAGATCTCCCTCCTGGTGGCTGTTCTCATGTACTGACTGAATGCACACACACACACACACACACACACACACACACACAAAACATTTACAAATCATTACACAAATATGTTCAGTCCAAAAAAATGAGCAATATCATCACTACTTCTTTTATGGCAGCACAGACACAGATGTCACCAACTTAGTAAAATGATACAGTGAGTCACAGGAAACCAGTGGTACTAAAAGAAATAGGGGATATTTCATACTTTTTGACAAGCTATGATTGCAGCTCACACTCAGATGCAGAAGGGTAATGACAGTAATGTGCACAAACTGGAGGTAATGGATGCTCTCTCTTCTCTTATGCTTTCTGAGCTGCTTTATGTGCAGCTGTCACTATCCATCACGCAGTAAATTAGAAACTAAAGTCTGTTGCAAATGAATGTCTGAAGAATGTAGATAGAATTGAGGACAGGAACCTCTATCCCTTAGAAGCTTTCATGTAAAAAAATCAGATATATTCTGGATTTCTGGTCCCTGAGAGTTCTTAAGTATCTATTTACATCCTCATCTGCTGAGAACCAACTAGGTAAAAAGTGCTGTGGGGTAACTCAGATAATGAAGGAGTAACTCAGACAAGTATGACTTGGTCACTGACAGAAAAAATGTTCATAAAGAAGTAGTTTATGAATAAGTGCTTTAGGAAAAAAAAACCCAAATTTTATAGATATATCATATACGTGTAACTCTTCTGATGCTTGAAGAAGCAGATCCACGCTTGGAGATTGATTGACAGCAGACACTAGTTGCTCTCCTCAGGACCGGGCCCCCAAATCTTCTCCTATATGATTGCCAAGAAAAGAGAACCTTAAATCATCTCTCTATGCATAGATGCAGTCTCACTTTAAGTCTCTTGGTGATTTGATACTATACGAGTTAATCCTCAAGAACATAAGCTCTAAAATAGGGCCTTCAGGCAGCCAATGAAGTGATGAGTTCCATCCTCCCCAAAGAACCAATGGGACTATTTATAAAGTTCTTTTCACCACCACTTTCAAAGGAATATAGACTTTTTTTCTCTTCACCCAAAGCCCTGATTTAAAAGCAGTTTGAAAGTTGAAGGGATGAATCATTCTTGTGAAAGTAATAATCTAGGACTCCCAAAGATAATATATTCTTCAAGTTCCCTTAAGTTTAGGACATTGGAATCTCTATCAGAAAAAGTCATGTGAATTAAAGCACTAGAGTCTTTTCCTTTTGTATGAAATCTCTCTCTCTCTCTCTCTCTCTCTCTCTGTGTCTCCTTCTTTCTATTTGCTAATGCTTCTGTATTGCTATAGAGGGTAGAGTTTACTAAAATTTTCCTTCTTTTCCAGAAAATTTAATCTTAACATGATTATATTCAGTTCCTGTAAAAAATCTTCATGAGAATATTGCTAAGAGCCATCCCATGACAGGCAGCCCAATATTACGCTCTTTCATTTGTTCACTTATTCTTTCATTCACATAGAACTGTTCAGGATTAGGGGACAATGATGTAAAATACATAGTCTTGGCTCCTTAACAGATTCAACAGCAGTGAATTGGACATAAAAATGAATAAATGATCTAAGCGCAATTTTGCACATGAGAGGATGAGACTTTGGGAGTTTATAGGAGGATCAGCTGAGCTAGAACCCCAAATGCCAGGGAAGAGAAAACCTTCCAGAGGAGATGGTGGTGAGATGAGTTTTAAGGAAGGAATAGAGCCACAGAGGTATTCTTGAGAGAAGCAGCACCATATGCAAGCTCCTGTGACATAAACGTCCTGAATTGTGTTGGAAACTGCTAGTGTTTTAGAATCTTTGAAACATCAGAGGACAATGGGGACTGTTAAGAGATGATGTGGGAGTGGATCAGATGATTGTTTCTTTGTGATCTCATAAAGCAAATGGAATCCATGTCAGGGGTATGGTATGATCAGAGCTGCATTTAGAATGTTCAATCTGGCAGCAGGGAGTTGAACTGATTGGGGAGTAATGAGAGGGAGGCAGAGGGACTAGTTAGGAAGCCATTACAATATCCAGGTAGGAAAGATGAAGGCCTGAATGCAGGCAGTGATTATAGGGATGGGGAAAAAAACAAAAACAAAAACGAATTGCCTTGAGGAATGTTGAGTAAAGGAAGTAAGCAGAATAAAGTGGTGGATGGAAATGGGAGGAATAAAGATTCACAATGCTTTGAGTGACAGCTGACCAGAAAACTGGTTTAATGGCAGAAATTGTCTTTTTTTCCGTATGCAATCTAGCACAGGTTCTTACATATAATAAGTGTGGGACATTTGTAAAAATTGGAAAAAAATTTGTAATGTACATGTCACCTAGGTACTTACATAATCTTTAAAAAGAAACCTTTTCATGATTGCTGATGTTATTATTATCCAGTTTTCCTGATAAGGAAGGTGAGGCTTAAATAGTAAATAACTTTCCCAAGGTCACACAAAGCTCGTAACTGTACATACACTGCTAGCTACTAATTCTATTACTGCATGGAGAACTTTCACAAAATAATAATAGTAATAATAAAAATAAATGTATTCACCGCAGATAAAACATTGGGCAAAAGGCATGAGCAGTTTGGAAAAGTAATATTAATATAAATGGCAAATTAAGATGAAAAAGGTTCAATCTCACTGTTTAAAGTAGTATAAATTTAAAATATTTTAGTAGTGTAGTACTCACAAAAGTGAAAAGTCAAAGAAAAGGATGTATGCCTCATTTTTTCTTGGTTTATCAGATGGGCAAGTATTTTAATAAAATGATAATATATAATATTTTAATCTGGGACTATTCTATATATTTTGGAAATAATACTGTTTTAAAGTCAATTTTTGACATATAATGAATAATTGAAGAGTATATGAATCATAGGTGCATGAAACAATGTCTTTTCATAAAGGGAACACATTATTCTGGCCACAACTCTGACATGAAAGACAATGTTGACAGTATTTCAAAAGCTACCCATCCCCTAACATTTTCCAACCAAAAAATAACTTCTGTCCTTTCTTTAACATCATAGATTCATTTTGCCTGTTTGTGAACTTTAATGGACTGATATGGTCTTGCTTCTTTCATTCAAAATTATGTTATGAGGTTCATCCTTATTGCTGTGGTAGTAGTACTGTGTTTTACTTTCATTGCTGGATAGTATTTATTTGTAGGAATATATCATAATTGATTTATCATTCTGTTCATTCTACATTTGGGTTAAGATGTTTGAGGCCATTTGAATGACATCCTGAGATTTTTTATGAATATTTTTTGTTCATAAAAGTAGGAATTGAACTAAGGGTCTTAAGGTAGTTATATCTTCAGTAGATACTAACAAACAATTTTCCAATATGATTGTACCAATTGACAATCCCACCTTTAGGTTGTACCATAGTATTGCCAACACTTGAAAGTTGAAATATAAATCTAGGGGGTGTATAGTGATAGAAAATTGTGTTTGTAATTTGAATTTTTTATGATTAATGAAATTTAACATCATTTTATATGCTTGTTGGTATTTTGGATATCCTCTTTTTTAAAATGTCGTTCAAGTCTTTTAACAATTTTGGATGGGACTTTTATCTTATTGATTTGCAGCCTATATATGATTCTTTTTTTTGGATATGTGTATTTCAAATATCTTCTCCCATTTCTTGGATTGCCTTTCCAATATCTTAATGGACTAGTTCAATGAACAAAAGTTCTTAATTTTAATGTAATCTAATTTACAACGTTTTCCCCTTTAGGTAAATGCTTTTTGTTTCCTGTTCAAGAAAACTTTGTCTATCCCAAAGTCATGAATATAGTCTCATAATTTTTTTCCAAAGCCATTATTATTTAACCTTTCACATTTAGAACAATGATCTGTCTGGTATTAATTTTTGTGTATGTTGTAAGTTAGGCATCAAAATTCATTTTTCCATATGAGTAAGCAACTGACCAAGCATCTTTTTTTGAAAGGACCATCCTTCCCTCACTGCTCTGCAATATATTTTTTGACTTAAATCAAATGTTCAGCTACTTGTCTGCTTCTAGAATTTCTGTTCCATTGATCTTTTTGTCTATCCTTGGTCTGATGCAACACTATCTTAATTACTGTAGCTTTATAATAATTCCTGATATATGGTAGCGTAAGTCCTCTAACTTACATTTAGATATTTATCTTCAAGATTATCCTTGATAACTTTGGCTCTTTGCATTTTAATGGACATATTAGAATCAGCTTTTCAACTAAAAATAACCCACTGAGAATTTTGATTAGGACTTCTTAAAGTCTCTAGATCAATTTGAGGATAATTTATTTCATTGCAACATGAGTCTTCATATCCCTAAATTTATATATCCTTCTATTTATTTAGGTGTTCTTTAATTCCTCTAAGAAATGTTTTATAGTTTTCAGTGTAATAATATTACACATCTGTTAGATTGATTTCTAGGTACTTGATGTGTTTTGATGAATTATATTGAATTATATCATTTATTAAACTTTATTTTCTATTTTTTTCTTAGAAATAAAATTGATTTGCTACATTGATCTTGTATCAAATTAATTTTGCTAAATTCACTTGTTAATTATAATAGGTTGTAGATTCTTATAGGTTCTCTAGGTTTTATCTTTTGCTTTCCTGTTGCTTACTATTTTTAAATATATGCTGATTACTTAATAATATATGAAATATTATACATAAATTTCATCCTATATGAATAGTACAAAAGTAATTAAGAGCTGAAATGATTCTGAAGATTGGAAGAGATAAAAATAGCATTTTGAAGGTTGGAGGCTTAAAATAGTGAAACTTACTTGATATGGCATTCTATTAAGTATTTTTTCCACTGTTGCTTTATACTCTGCCATAAAACGCAGATGAAATGTTTCCAAGAGATGCAGAAAGGGATTTCAAAATTTATATTGCTCTGCTTTACTGTCTGATCTTTTTGGTCATATAAACACAGTCATTTGATGCTGAAATTTGAGACAATCCCTTTTTCTTTAAATCCTTGTTGGTCTATTATGCAGGAAGTGGGGCCGTATTTTCCATGAACAGATGGTGAGCAATTTGATCTGGTTGAAACCAACATTTGCTACAAGTGCTACATGATATTTTGCAGGATGGTAGAAAACTAACTATCATTTTTTGTTTCTTGAGTCACTAAGTCTATGGTGCTGATAAAATCCTAAATTTCTGACCAATGATTACTACCAGAGATTTTGATGATAAGTTCTCAGCCTATGTTTGTGGTTTTTACTCACAGCAATACATTCTGTCCTTTCAAAAGAGTGATATAGTCATAAATCACCCCCTATTCCAGACTCAAGTTGATTTTTTTCCCCCTTAATCATTCTTTTTGATTCCAAAGGTGTATCTGGGAAAAAAAGCACATATAAGGAAGAGAACTAGCATAGCATTTATTGGATACTTTACATGACTTAGGCACTGAGCCAAACATGTTGCAGATGTGTATTGCATTTCAGCTTCACAATTTTCAAAATAAAATTGTTGGTTCTTCTTTTAAAGGTGAGAAAACCGAGGCTGAGAGATACCGAGTATGTATTCAAGATCATGTATGTAGCCAATAAGTAGAAATTCTGGATTTTAAACTCAGGGCTGCCTGATTCCGAAGTCATGGCCAGTCTCCATGGCCTTCTCGAGTCACAGTTACTGAGTGACTGTGTAAGTACCTGGTCAGTCTGATTCAAGAACCTGTGCTTTTAGCTGTTCTCTCCACTGCCTTAGTGGACAGAAGAGTAATTCATCCTTGTTAAGTACTGGCACAGAGCCTGGTGCACGGCAGGGACTCAGTATATGTTTGTCCAGGGTAAGAAATGGAATATGTTGGCATTGGTGATTTCTATTCACCCAGAATACTTTACTACTGAAATCAGAAAAAAATAGGCAAGTGGGTATTCTGAGGTTGTTTAATTCCTTGTTATTTCCTTGTGTTTTATTGTCTTTTTCTATTTTGCTTTCTGTATAATAAAAATTTTAAAGCCTGACTATTATCTAGACAACTTAGGGAAAATGTCCAAAACGATGACAAAAAAAAAAAAAATAGTCATCTAAGAACAGGAGATAAAAGTCTCCTTGGTAAAATAATGGAAATTTATCAAAAAAGGTTTCTTTTTATAGATTTATCCAAATTTAAGCATAGTAGCAAAATGTAAAAACTTCTCACATTTTGAAAGTGTCTGTGGTTTAGAAAGTTAAGATGAAATAACCTGAAGATACATTGAAGTCTTATTAAAATGGTTCCTAATTTTGGAATAGTTTTATGGGTTACATAGCCTTTGAATGGGATGTCACCTGTTATATTAATACCTCATTGCAAATTTTATTAATTCACATAATAGAAATTTTACTATTTTGAAGAGTGCTATAACCATGTTCTAATATTTTCTACATCCTGGACTATGCTTGTCTATTAATAGCCATCAATACATGTTTGATGATTGAGTATTAACTATTTTTTTTATTTCAGCTTATTATGGGGGTACAAAAGTTCAGGTTATGTATATTTCCCTTCCCCCCCAACCCTCCCCTCCCACCCCCCGAGTCAGACAGAGCTTCAGGCGTGTCCATTCCCCTAAGTATTAACTATTAATAAAAAAGTTTTTAAAGAAGAATTCTGCTTTCAACTTTGGGAACAAAGGATCAATATTAATAAATAGCTAATATTTATTGCAGATGGCAGGTATCAGGTTAAGGACTTTACACGTATTATTTCTTATGACATTTTTATGAAGTTGTACTGGTTTTTATCTTCATTACACAGATGTGGAACTATGGCTTAAAGAAGATAATTATCCACCTGCTAGTAAGTAGATGAGTCAGAATTTAAACAAAGATTCAAGGAGTAAGGTGTTATGCAGGTTTCTATCTTCTATTTTTGAGAGCTTTTCTCACACCAGAAATTGATAAACAATAAAAGAGCCAAGAAGCATGTGATCTCATTGATGTGGCCATGCATCACTTAAATTGGAAAGGTTTATGGGCCCACAAATAATGACTAGAGGTTAGGATAGGGGCCATAACGTAGCCAAAGGGGAAATATTAAAATAAAGCCCATTAATGAGTCATACTGGGGGAGGGCCTCTGGGGTTGAAATATCAATCTATCTCTGTGGTGCATGCTAAGAGGCTTCCACTTAGTTATCACATCAGCCTGACCCTGCCAATGAACTTTCCCACATCAGTCACCAGTATCCACTCCCATGCATATGTCCATCTTAGAGAAAAAGCACTCCAGGGCTATCTCAGGGAAGGCTGCTGGGCAAACATACACATTGTCTTTCTCCCTGTGGTAAATTACCAAATCGTGATCTTTGTCACATTGAGGTACATATGTATGTATGCATTTATTTTGGGATGGGGTCTCACATTATTGCCTGGGCTAGATGGCAGTGGCATCATCGTAGTTCACTGCAACCTCAAACTCCTGGGCTCAAGGGATCCTCCTACCTCAGCCTCTGGAGTAGCTGGGACTACAGTCACATGCCACTATGTCCAGCTAATTTTTTAATTTTTTGTAGAGACAGGGTCTCGCTATTTTGCCCAGGCTGATCTTGAACTCTTGGCCTCAAGTGATCCTCCCGCCTTGGCCTCCCAAAGTGCTAGGATTACAAGCTCCTTTATTCATTTAAATGGTATTTATTGGGGGTTCTACATATTCCAGGTACTGGACATACACTGGTGAATGACGCATGCATAGTTCCTACCATTATGAGATTTATAACCTAGTGAGAAAAACAGACAACAAGCAGATATTTACAAATGTAGTGACTGTTTTACAAAGGATCAGAGTTCAGTGGTTTAAAGGAATAACTTCAATATAAGGATTTTATGAAGATGGCAAAAATACTGATACATGCCCCTGTGTGAGAACATATGGCTGAATTGTACACAGACTTGAACACATCACAATGGTTTAGTTTTCTATACCTTAGGATAAAAACCCTTAGCAAGGTGCTACAAGAAATATCTTTGCCTTGTCTCTGGTCCGGGCTCCCTCCCTGTTCTTTTATTTCATCATCCTGGCTGGATCCTTTTGGTTCTGCTGCCCAAACTGTCCACATTCAATAAGGGCTCATGCTGGCCCATCACTTGCTTCGGATGTATGCTTACTGAATATTTCTTCAAAATTCTGTGCATACAGTTGCTTAAAACCAGATATTTAAACTACAGATTCAACCTTTAGTCACACTTAACTGGCTGACATCTGTTGAAGGTTCTGTGGGCCATTTTACATTCTCATTCAACTATCTTGTCAGGTAAACTCATAGCGCACCACAGCAGTAGGGATAGCTAAATATCAGCAAGGCTAAGGGGGTTGTTCAAGGTCACAAAGTTCTGAAAGGATAATATGACATCAAACATGGGTTGGTCTAACTCTAAAGCTGATGTTGTCTTTATGGTGGGTGGGCTGCCTCCAGGGTACATTGCAATCTTCACTGTATACAGTCCCATAAAGCAGTTGCATCACAACCATGGGGAGAGATTTCTGGAATAAAGGCAAGTGTTTCTTTGTATCAGTAAAAAACATAAGCTCTCCAATATTATTACTATTATTGTTACCTTGGCTACATCTTCTAATATTAGACATTAGTGCCTTGAATGCACTATAAATTGGCAGAATCATCTACCAAGATAAGCATAACGTAATAGTCCAGATATATCTGTGGAAAAACAACGGAGCTACAGTCTACATTAGTGCTTGTCAACTATTTTGATTTTGGAAATGACTTCAGAATCATGTGACACTGTGGATAATATTTGTCATCCTAGTAAAAAGTAACTTTGTCTTCTATAAGTTACTTATTTTGGGAGTTTTATCCATAGGATTAGGAAATCTATTTTATCTATTTTGCTATGCTTTTGATCCAATATCCAATCATTTTTGGAGGGGGCTATGGTTCGAGTGAAGGTCCCAGAGAGGCTTTGCTCAGGATAGAGGCATGGCTGGAGAGGAGAACCCAGGTAACAGCCAGGTGGGCAGTGGAGGGTGTCAGGGGTAAAGCTTGAGACAAGTACACAGAGACAGAAAGCAGAAAGGGAGGGTCAGGTTAGGAGGCTCAGAACTGATGTTACAAGTAAGAAACATGTTAGAGCTGACTTAGAGATGGCACACGTGGCAAAGTCCAAAGGCAGGCCTATTAGATTGGGTTCATGCAGGCTCAGAGAGCCTTTCCTGTCTGTCTAGTATTTCATGTATCCTCTTTTGACATATACTGCACAGTAGTTGTGGATTAAACAAGGGAAAGATCATCCTGGAAGGTTCCTTTTTGTCTTGCTGCATATCAATTGCAGTTTGTCTCACGTAGGTTTTCGCCCTTTTTGCAAAGGTTGAAAGAGAAGGAGTACACTCCAGTATTTGACCACAGTTGTAACTTTGGCTATAGCTTCACTTATTAGGTTTCCAGGAACCTCCAGTCTAGCCTGTTTATGGACCAACCAGGGACTGTACCGTAATCACCTGTTACTTACCTGCCTCTGTTAGTGGACTATATAAGTGGGCCTTATTCGTATGACCTGTGATGGAGTAGATGTTCAGTAATGCTTGATAAATGAATGAAAGAATAAATGAATGACTTCTTAGTTTTGGCCATAGATAATCACCTAGGACACATGTAACGGAAATGCAAACAGGAGGGTAAATGTGGTAGCCAGGTGACCCAGTCGCTCTTCTTGTACTATTGAGATAAATTTTGCTTTCTCCAAAAGATGGCTGATGTTAAAAAATTTCAGCTAAAAAGAAGAGAAGTTTGTAAATCTTCTGTTCAGATTCTTTCATCTTGTGAAACCTTTGTTGACAGTGCTTTTGTTCCATAAATGTTAGTTTCATTTTGTGTTTCATTAATGCCCAAATCAATTTTTTAGAACAGATCTATACAAATTCTCTGCTCTGATTCCCCATAAAGGTGGGCTATTTGCTGGTTTTATGATCACAGCTTCTCAGTTATAGAACTCTTATTATTTATCATCTTCTAAGGACAAGTGAACTTTTACTGTCTAAAACTTGGCATTATTTTTATAAGGAGAAAGTAGATATTTTTCTTCTGTGAGGCCAGAAATATTAATATGTTTTAGGTAAAAGAAAAGCAAAAATTGATAGGGTCTAGAATGTTGTATCTCTGCTTCAATCTCAGGGTGGCAAAAATGCCATTGGGGACCCACGGATTGCTTTTATCTGGACTGGGGAGACATTTGTGGATATGAATGTAACTAATGGTCCAGGCAATGCTTTGTCTTCACTTCCAAAGGCTATGCCACTCTAAAACTTACTTTTATTATAACATGTTTTCATTTTGTGCTACTCTTCCAGATCTTGCCCTCTTAAGTCTGCCCAGATTTTCTGTAACTGCTTGGTAGGGCTGTTCCATTCCTTAAGGAGAGGTCCCCTAGTTGCTGCTGCTATGGTCCTTCTGTCAGCAGTGTTTTGAGGCCACTTCTTCTTAAGATCTTGTATCCTGATTCCCTCTGGTGGAGACACTTCAGTCTGCTTCAATAATTTCTTTCCCTTCCTCTGCAAAATTCCTTTGGGCTCTGGTCACTGTTTCAAACCTCTTCACAGCTAAGGCAGCTCTCTTTTCTTCTGATACCCTCTTTAAGAGTAGTTAAACCTGGAGACATCTTTCTATCTTATTTTAATGTATCATGGCCTTTAGGATTTAATTTGTCCCTTAATATCTGTCCAGATTATAACATTTTAACCTTTCTTTTAAGAATAACTCTTCTGGCTTCAATCTATCTTTCCTTATTCTGACATAAGACTAAAGTATGATTTTTCAAAGCATTTGTTACTGCTTAATACCGTGACTGATCTTAATGTTTCAAGCATAAGTTTTTAAAATTATCTAGAATCTTTCTGTCTATGAGAATTTCCCTAAAATGCTTCTTTCTCCTATTTCAAGAAGATAATATTTTATTTAAAATAAATATTTTTATTTCTTTTTCTTTTCTTTTCTTTCCTTTTCCTTCCCTTCCCTTCCCTTCCCTTCCCTTCCCTCCCTCCCTCCCTCCCTCCCTCTTTCTTTCTTTCTTTCTTTCTTTCTTTCTTTCTTTCTTTCTTTCTTTCTTTCTTTCTTTCTTTCTTTCTTTCTTTCTTTCTTCCTTTCTTTCTTTCTTTTTTTAGACAATCTTTCTCTGTCACCCAGGCTAGATTGCAGTGGCATCATGACAGCTCACTGCAATCTCAAACTGTTGGGTGCAAGCGATCCTCCTGTCTCAGCCTCCTGAGTAGCTGGACCTATAGGCACTCGACACTGTGCCTGGCTAATTTTTCTATTTTTTGTAGAAATGGGGTCTCGCTTTTGCTCAGGCTGGTCTCAAACTCCTGGCCTCAAGCAATTCTTCTGCCTCAGCCTCCCAGAGTTCTAAGATTATAGGCATGAGCCACTACACCTGGCCTCTTTTTATTAATTTTTCATAATAAAACCTACCATCCTTCTAAGGGTGAAGCCTCAGTTTGGGTGTCTGAGATCTGAAGGCACAATTAGAAATCAGGTAAATAGCAAATCAAAAGTTACTTTGAATACATGTGATATGCAATTTCTTTGAGCCCATGATTAAGCCAAACTCCAGCCACAACTCTCTTTGTGATCCTTGGATCACAAAGGATATCTAGCAATTTGAAAGCATAAGATATTGTCAGGCTCACCAATGTCTGAAATAATATAATCCTGCCTCTAACTCCCCTTTAAGACCAGAGGAAGCTGTGACTCTCTGGTCTGAGGTCAAGCTGCAGGAGAAGCTGCATCCTAAAACCCTTGCCTGGTCTGTATAACATTTGGTAAAGCCCTATGTGGCATGTGCTTAAAATCGGAGTGGGTTGTGTTCTATTAGGCCCCACAGGTGCCCTGCCTTTGCTATTCTTCATGGGACAAATGACTGACTTATTTTCTGGACAGTCACTGTACCATAAGCTGCAGTGACTGCCCAAGGCCAGAACTTAAAGTAACTTATAGCTGCCTATCTAGACTATATGAGATTAACAACTGTCCCTGTGCAATGTGAGCTCCTGCAAGCCATCAAGGTGAAAAACCACAAGGCCAACTTCACAAAAAGCCTTAATGTCTACTATTCCTTTGTTTCTTAAGTGACACTCACTAACTATTTTTTAAAGATTCATTGACCAGTGCTTAGATTTTGGGTTTAAGGGGAGCCAAATAAATGACATCCATTAATAAAAAGAAAGGAGTCAAGTAGGTAGAAATCAAAATAGCATAACATCGTTTTTTTCAATTGATAGGGCCAATACAGAATGTGGCTTACATTTGCAAACAATTGGGCTTTCTAATACAAATCCCAGAATTAGAGATTTTTGCCCACCCAGTTACAGCCATTATTGGGCAACCAAAGGATTCCCCATATAGAAGTCTGTTCATAGAACTCTCCCTGGGTAAAAGCCAGAACTTTTACCTTTCTCTGTGTGGCCTGACTCCCAGTAGAAAAGCAGAAGTGGGCTGGGCTCAAGGAGATTACAAGTCATTGAAACAGTAGAGAATTTTGCTTTAATTTGCATTTATCTGATAACTAATGCAGCTGACCATCACTTCCCACATAGTAATAATCTTGGAGTGAATGCTTTGACCTTGGAGAATGCGCTGTTTTCACCTGCCTATTCTTATACTGGGGCCACAAACATGATTCACAGAAACACAGTGTGCTCACAGGATATGGACTCCTTTGACCATAGAGACAACTTTAATTGATGGCAATTTTTCAGTGGTGATATTGCCACTGAGTAATCAATGGGCTTGCTGCCCAGTGTGCACAGACGCCAATACCGTGGCACTGGCCTTTGAGAAAAGAAAAGATTTATTGCAAGTCTTCTGGCAAAGAGGAGAAAATGCTCAAATCTCTCTCCCTGAGCTGGGGGCTGGGTTGGGTTTTACAAGCACAGGGTAATGAGACATGATATGAATGGCTCTTGCATTGGGGTGATGCCAGGAGGCATGCTCTCCCTGGACCACGCCACGGGGTGATGCCAGGACTCAATCTAATTGGATCCTGCCATATGATGTCCGCTTCTTAATTCAGTCCCTGCTCTTCAGTCCAGGCTAAGCACTTAGGTTCCACCTGTGGTTGCACACTTTGATCAACTGGGCGTGTTCAGGTTATGTGACCTTCAACATGGAGGTCCATGGCAACTGAAAAACAATTCATAACTTTGTTACATAAAAGTTGAGCCAGATTGGTCTGGTGCAATTACAATATAAGCATAATTGTGCTTTATCCCTGACTCTTTTGGAATTGCAGGGTGAATGAGTAGTAACAATCTTACATTTACAGAGAGATGATTTGCAAATAACTGTTACATGTATTACCTCATCCCTTACAACAGCCTCAAAGGTAGGACATGCTGTTTCATGTTTCATAAAGAAAGAGGGGAGGCCAGGCACGGTGGCTCACGCCTGTAATCCTAGCCCTCTGGGAGGCCGAGGTAGGTGGATCACTCGAGGTCAGGAATTTGAGACCAGCCTGAGCGAGACGCCGTCTCTACTAAAAATAGAAATAAAAATTATCTGGACAACTAAAAATATATATAGAAAAAATTAGCCGGGCATGGTGGCGCATGTCTGTAGTCCCAGCTACTTGGGAGGCAGTAGGATTGCTGAAGCCCAGGAGTTTGAGGTTGCTGTGAGCTAGGCTGACGCCACGGCACTCACTCTAGCCTGGGCAACAAAGTGAGACTCTGTCTCAAAAAAAAAAAAAAAAAAAAGAAAGAGGGGAACAATTTCAGAACATCAACTTTTTGCCTAATGCCATAACAACCAGTTAAGTAGAGATGCAAGCCATAGAATCAAGGTTTTTTTTTTTTTTTTTTTTGGCTGTAGGCTCATTTCTCTTTCCACCATATCAGCCTCATTTTGTTTTGTGAAAGAAATGAAAAGACTTGGGAAAAAAAAACAAACAGAAAAACATGTCTTTGCTAGTAGTGTGGAGTCACGACAAAGGAAGGAAATGCGGAAAGGGATCTAGAAATCTCCCTTCCCCCAAAAGAGTGCTCATCTTTTATAAACGCGAAGAATTGCTTATTTTAGGTTGCTGGAGGGTTAAGTCATGGGTAATTTACGAGGCTAGTGAGTAGGACTCTTGTTGTTTTTCTGTTAAATTCAGGTGATAACTAACACAGTTATCTAAGGGTTCCAGAATAATTCCATCCCTTTCTATTGTTTATGGGGCAGCAAAGCTACATCCTTTAATGAACTTCAACATGCTGGATTACTTCCACTCGACATAATAAGAACAATATTACCTCAGCCCTTCAGAGACTAATTTAGTGATACTTTGCCAAACATAAAGAATTCTTTTATCTGAGTTTAGCCAAAATAATGGTTTGTTAGGACAGGAGATATCAAATTTTAAAGGCAGAAATTGAGCTATTTACAGAGCTGCTGTCAGGGTGATTCAGGATGCCTGAAAGAGCCACATTAAAGCTGCTCATAAATCAATAATTATCCTAATGAAAAGCAGACAGAAAAAAGATAACACGAATTTTGTAAATTACTGAGGATGGAACAGGTTATCAGAAAGACTGCAAAAGTGAAGCTTTGCTGTTTGTTATTTGCTTGTTGTCTAACAGAATTGGAGAACATGAACCAAAACCTTCAGTCATTTTTTAAAAAGAAAAAGAAATAAGAAATAAAGAATAAAGAACAAATTCTTTCCTACAAAATTTTGGTCCAAAGCTACCGGCTACTGTGCACATTCTAAAGCTCTATGCACCCAGAATGACTGTAAGCTCATGCTTTAAGTTCAATATTTAGTGACTTTCCCAGACAGTTTTATACTTCTGTGGCTTTTCTCATATTGTTTTTGCTATGAATGCTTTTCTTTCATTTGCATTTATAAAAACCTTACTCTTTTTTCATGGTCCAGGTCAAATATTACCTCCTCACTGAAGCCCCCTCTGATTCACTTCTTTCAGAAAGAGTCCGTCGGTGCGCCTGCAGCACTCACCCTGCTGGGGCATGTCACACCCTCTGCTTCAGAGGAAGCTCCGGGGTCACAGGGAGGAAGTCTCATCCATAGTTAAGGTAACTAACAAGAAATCGTGACCCAATAAATATTTGTTTAATAAAGTAGACTACATAATAAAAACATTTGTCATTACTGAAACCACCTTTAAGTATGTGTCAGACCCCTACATCCTTTCTCAGGGAAAACAATTTTGCTTAACTTTCCTTTAGGAAAAAATATGTCTTGAAGAATATCCCCTCTCCTTAGGATTTCAATTCTAAATTTGCCATAAACTATTAATTCAGAAGTTATAGCAATTTTCAAGAGACAAAATTGAAATTTTGGACCAATCATTTCGTTACATTTACACACATTTCAATGGAAATATGAAATAAGCTATATTTTTTAAATCATAATTTGGGGTCATGTTAGTACTAATTGGGTAAAACTATGAAGAATCTGAAGTTCTCTATTTAAGAAGAGTTAACTAACAATTTTACATGAAATATTTATATATTATTGAAAATTTAATAGACTATGCCAGAAATATATTTCTTGGAGCAAGTTTTTATATGCTAAAGAATTACGTCTAAATCTTCTCAGTATTAGCCAGAAATTTCAAAAGCATTTGGTTCTGGCTTCATCACAATTAAGAAAGCAGAGAGAACATCACGCCAAAAACCTTTTCGTCTAAAAATTTCTTTAAACTTTTATGTATTTTCAACAAGTTAACATCACTTCTGAAACACTGAGTAGAAAATAAACAAACTGTTGTCAATGTGTTTAAGGTGCATTCTAGATATTTACATTTTTATTTGATCTTAATTTAAGCATAGAGTTTCTGTCTCCTTTACCTAAACTTCAGTTTTCCAGGTTGTTTTGCTATTACTGGCCAAAATGAAAGTCTGAATGCTGTTCAGAGAAAGAAAAAAAATTCCTCTCTCAGTCAACCTTCAAATACGACCATTTTTCACAGAGGCCAATTGTGTGTACCATGTTAGGTATCTGTAGTCTATAGGAATTTCATGTTATTTTCCCCACTTTAGTGGTTGTCAGGCCACTTATAGTTTAACCAAAAAGTTAAGCAATTTGTAGATGCTTTTTCCTACCATGTGCTGTCCTCTGGCTTAGAATACTCTTAAAACATTTCAACTCATCCTTCTTGCCACCCCCTCCCCCACCCCCATGGCCATGGTTCATTCCCTGTCTCAGTCTTTGGGTTTAAAAGACGTTTCTTCGGACACATTTTTCCTGATAAATCTTTTTGATGTAGATCTCTTCCTGGTTGTATACGATCTCATTGTCTTATTACTCATTATAAATTACCTTATTATTCCCATCATCATATTTAAAATACATGGTAACATTAAGTTTCTTCATTTGTTTCTTGTCTGATATAACCACTGGACTGTAAACATGAGGGCAGGGGCCATTTCTCTCTTTGGTCACTGCAGTGTCCCCAGCACCTGGCACAATGTCAGACATATCCTAGATCAGCACAGTTTAACAGAAATTTAATATGAGCTACATATATAATTTTAAATTTTCTAGCAGCCACATTAAAAAAATAAAAAACAGATAAAAATTTCAATGTTTTTATTTAATCTATAATATATACCTAATATTATCATTTTAACAAGTAATCAATATGAAGAGATTATTACTGAGATAGCTGACATTCTTGTTTTCTTACTAAGACTTAAGAATCCGTATTTCTTTTACACTTACAGAGTGTCTCTTTTCAGACTAACCACTTTTCAAGTGATAATTGTCACGTGTGGCTAGTGGCTATCATGTTAGACAGAATGATTCCAGACTCTCAAATAAAAATATCCATTGAATGAATGAAAGCTGCAAATAGCTGAATGTGAGTGTGTGTGGCTGGTGCCCCATCTAGGTCCTATCGGATCCCTTTTATCCTCTCGGTGCACATATCTTCAGCTTTTGTGTGCCTTGTGCTAATAACTAATACCTGCAGCCCTCAGAGGATTGCCCTTGGATACTGGAGCCAGCCTACTGTACAGAGAAGCAGAAATGTCTAAGAATTTTGTGTCCCCCTATCCCCCCAGACAATAGGGGGGGATCAATAGCCTATGGATGATTGGTGTGGGATACAGAAGCCAAGCTCTTTTGCCTCCATGCAAGGCCAACTCTGAGGTGTACTGTATACTTCAGAGTTCCCTGCAAGATCAGATGAGACTGGGACTTTGCCTGAAATCATCTTCTTGTTCAGCTTCTTCCTTTCTCCATCCTGACTTTCCCTCCTGCCTTCCTGATTTCTCCTGGAGTCACTTTCTTAATAAAGCACTTGCTCCTAAATCCTTGGCTCAGGATCTGCTTCTGGGAAAACTCAAAGTGCTCACATTGTGGGATGTTCCTAATGTATGGTCGTTTGTGTTGCAATGGTTAAGCAAGAAAAATGTGATTAGAATCTGTGTACATCAGGAGTAATTATAACGCTTACTATGTCTTTCCTTGTCTCAGATACTGCATATTCTTAGTAAACAATCAAACATATTTTTAAAAAGGTGAAAAATGTAAGTGTTCTGTCCCCTCTCTCTTTTCTATAGTAGCTGCCATAAATTTCCTGGTACAGCCTTAAGTAAATTTCGTATGCATATTCAACATATATGTAGAATATATTTATCAAATATACTTTTTAATGCAAATTAGATAAGAAATGTCCTCCTACTCATTGCTTTTCCATTAATATTTATATATTTTTATAAAATATTTTTTACATTTTTTCCTAGTTTTTATATTTTAAGACTGCCTACTTACCTTTATGAGTGCATCCCATTATGAATGCATCTCACTTATTTTACCATCCAATTTATTTTAGTTTAAATCCCTTTTCTTCTTTTTTGTCTACTTTAACTAATAATTTACTTTCAGTCAAATATCTTCAGGTCTCTGATTTGGCCACCTGTTCATATATGCCATCTCTGCCAGCTTATTTTGACCAAAAATATTCAAATGCAAAGTAATTGCTACTCTGAGTCCAAACATATATCAAGGTATAGGTTCTTAATCTGGGCTCCCATGAAATCCTGACCTTAAATGCATGTGTGTCATTGTATACATTATATATTTCTGGGAAGAATCCAGAGCTTTCATGAGAATCTCAAATACATCTGTGGCATTCAAGTGTTAGAACAAAATGTACAAATACAAACTGTGTGATGTCTTTTGTATTAATCTCTTGCAGTTTTATCTTGCCTACCTCTCCTTATTAGATTAGCATTTAATTAATTAGCAGCTTCTCAATTAACATCCTGACTCTTCAGAGGCTCGGATCCAGCCTCACCCACGTTCATATCCCCCTGCTGCCTGGTTCATTAGTACAAAGAATGCAGTCACTAATGGTTTCTTGAAAGATGATGATGTTTTCTCTTTTGTGTTTATGAATTCTCAGTGGAACAAATTTAATTTTCTTCTGCTTTTGCCTTTTCCCTTCTTTTGTTTTCCCCTTGGGGAATTTAAAGAGGAAAGATCATTTTCTGCAGAGACGGCACATAAATCATCACAAATCTCAAGGCATTAAGCAGCAGCCAGCCTGGGCACCAACACCTCTTACTCCCAGGTGCTCATTAGGACATAGTTCCAGCTGCCTGGAGTTCTAGCATCACTTCCACTGTGTCAAGAATTCTAGGCACATATCTGATTTTCCCTATCTCTTTAATCACTGATATTCTCTTGTTCAGATTTCCAAATTAATTTAGAAGTTCCTTTAAATAGTGAGTGGCCAAGCCATTTTTCTTTAATCAGTGACTTATCTGTTTCTTTCACCAATGTACTACTAAGGCACACGAGAGTGACCTTCCTTCTGCATTATCTAGAAGACCATGAGGAGTGCCCTATGGTGGCTGAGATGGTCATGGCAGTGCCTGCTGACAGTGCTAAGATTATCGTATCAGTGGACAGTGTGTCATACCAGGGATGGTCACCAAAGTGCCACATGAAAGGAGACAAATTGGCAGGGCCTCAGCGTGTAAGAGGCAGACAGAGACCATAACGACAGGGGCCTGCTAAGCATCCTCACACTTCCCAGACTATTCCCCTAATTCATGCAATCTGTTTATTTCAATAAAGATGTTTTGGAAAACAAAAGGTGGTAGGTACAGGTTAGCATTCAGCTTGGGGTTATTGGACTGACGATGTCATGGTATATTCTCTTTTTACATAAAGTCTGTAAGTTTAATGAAAGTAGTAGCCATATGACTTTAAGTAAACTCTTTTCCCTCCTCTGAATCTTGGCTTCTTAATCTTTAAAATAGAGATTGGCCTAACTCATTGTTTCTTAAATATCAGGACATGAATCATATGTAACATGTGCTTCGCACATCATATGCACCTAATAAATATTTGTGGGTTAATAGTAAAAATGGTAATAATAACAGTAATAATAGTGATAACTAAGCCCATTAAAGAGGCTTCACATTATGTATAACTCATTTAATATAAAACTGCATTTTACAGATGAGAAAACTGAGATGGACACAATTAGTAAGTGGAGTCTCTCACCTTTACTGTCCCTAAAACTTTCTAGAGTTCCAGAATTTTATGTATATGAAAGGCATACATTAAAAAAAGCAGAAGACTGCTTTTATGCCTTTAGCATACAGAATACCAAAGTCATTAGAAAGCTCTGATCCTTGCTACTGGAAATAAACTGTTCAACAAAAAGGGAATTCTTGTTACCATCGGCAGACATACTGTTTAGAGAAAATACAACGATGATTCTGCTGCAACTTGAGTAACTGATCTTGCCTAGCACTTGCGAAGCCAGACCTTGACCTGCAGCCAGGACTGTAAATGGGGGTAAGGGAACATTGATGCATCTCTGAGGCACTCGGCCTGGAGGCCACTTTTGTTCTCATAAGCAGAGCCAGAGGCAACTAGTGCATAGAGCTTTCCTTTGCAATTTATGATATTAGCTTCATAGCATCATCTAGATCAGGCACACAGAAGCCCTCACAGGCTGAGGTTTGCTCAGTCATTTTTGGGGAAAGCAATTGCCTATGCATCCATCAGCAGCAGCCTTTCATTACTGCCACCGTCTCCAGAGGATCCTTATTGACCTTGCCCCAGTGCACAGTTGGAAGAAGAGCAAAGAATATACAAAACTCCATTAAATGCCATCAGCGTGGGCATCCTCAAATGAAACTGTAACTACAGAGCATTGGATCTGTGTGAGGTTTGGCAGCTAATGATAAAATCATTGGTGTATAATTAATTTGAAATTGATAACAATATTGTAAATACATTCCTAAGATCACACTGAATTTAAATCCCACTAGTGGCTCCAGGCTAATAGTCTTGTATCCTCCAAAACGGTTTCTTACAAGCAGAAAAATATCATACTTAAAGAACCACATGACTGCAAATGTTAAAGAAAAGAATGGGCTGGGCGCAGTGGCTCACGCCTGTAATCCTAGCCCTCTGGTAGGCCGAGGCAGGTGGATCGCTCGAGGTCAGGAGTTTGAGACCAGCCTGAGCAAGAGGGAGACCCCGTCTCTACTAAAAATAGAAACAAATTAGCTGGCCAACTAAAATATATATATGGAAAAAATTAGCCGTGCATGGTGGCGCATGCCTGTAGTCCCAGCTACTCGGGAGGCTGAGGCAGTAGGATCGCTTAAGCCCAGGAGTTTGAGGTTGCTGTGAGCTAGGCTGACGCCACGGCACTCACTCTAGCCGGGCAACAGAGCGAGACTCTGTCTCAAAAAAAAAAAAAAAAAAAAAAAAGAAAAGAAAAGAATGAAGGTAATGTGAAGGTTATGGACTGAATTGTGTCCTCCCTGCAAATTCATATGTTGAAGCCCTGACCCCCCAATGTGACTATGTTTGGAGATAAGTCCTTTAAGGAGGTAATTAAGGTGAAATGAGGTCTTAAGGGTGGGGCACTAATCTGAGAAGACTGGTGTTCTTATAAGAAGATGAAGAGACAGTAGAGATCTCTCTCTGTCCACACACGCACAGAACAAAGGCCATGTGACGACACAGTTGGAAGACAGTTGTCTGCTATCCAGGAAGGGAGGCCTTCGTAGGAAACAACCCTGATGGCACCTTGATTTTGGACTTCCAGCTTCCAGAACTGTGAGAAAATAAATGTCTTTTGCTTAAGCCACTCAGTTTATGGTATTCTGAGCAGACTAATGGGAGCCTGAGCAGACTAATGCAGTGACACACTGATAAAATAACTAGAAGCTCCTCAAGCAATATATGGGAGCATTTCAAGATGGAGGCAGTGAGGTTGTCAGAGGAACTGGATTGTGTGGGCTCTGGAGGGCTGTGGCCAGGGGGAGGGCATGCAAATTATGGGACCCAGGTTGCCAGGGGATGGAAGGAACACCTAGATAGACAAGCTTTCCATAAGAAAGCTGATTGCAGGCAGGAGTTAAGGACACACAGAGAAAAATTTGAATCCAAGCATAAAACTGAATAAAATATTAACTAGCAAAGATCAGGCTAAGAAATCTATGGTTATTTCTCTTTATGTACGTGGGGAGGCAAACTTTAGATTTGGTGAAATACAGTAGAACAATGCTGGCTCTTACCCTCTAGTTTGAGGAAGGACAGTACAGAGAAAACCCATTGAGACTAAGAGATCACTAGAAATTTCCAGCATAGTACAGTGATTCTCCAATGACCTCTCCTTTCAGTGTGTTAGATTCTGCCTCAGTTTTTTCACAATCTATACGGTGTACTCATGCAAGAAGTAACAGAAGGGAGAAAGATTTGTGTTGAAACTTTTCTTCAGAAGGTGACTCCGTGAGCTTCAATTATGAACTTCAACCTTGAACTCCTTGAAAGTCCACTGTTGAGATAATGATTCTCTATAACATTCTGAAATTTAAGAAATGAGAAATAACTCTCCTCTCATCTTATATTGGCAAGGGGAAAAGGAACTTCCCGTAGCCAATAGCCAACAGCAATTCTCCTCTTTTTATAAAAAATAATATACATACAAAAAAGTGTCTATTCGTGGATGGGGTGCTAAAATTTCACAAACAACCAATTCATGCAACCAGAACCCAGATCAGGAAACCGAACATTGCCAGCACACAACCTGCATCCCTTCCAGTCCTCATCTGTACCATAAAAGGGCAACTGTTATCTTGACTTTCAATAGAATAGGTTGGCTTTGTCTGTTTTTGTACTTTCCCTAAAAAGAATCTTGCAATATACATTTCACATCTGCTTCTATAGTTTAGTGCTGTATCTGTGGAGCTCACCCCTTCAAGTGAACACATTTCTGCTGATACATTCTGCCTACCTCACCCACCTTTTGCACCCATGCTCTGGGGCCATCCTTAGCACCTTCCTCATCTCGGTGGGCCATGTATCCTTGCCCTTTCTGGTCCTCCCCTTCAGGGTGTAAATGTAGTTGTGCCCAGAGGCATCCTGAGCTGGGTAGCCTTTCGTATTATTCACCCTGAGTTCTTCATAAAAGCAATTTTTCTGTGAAAAAGTAATTTTCTTATTATGCTTACAAACAAATACACCAAGAAAGAATGATTGAACTAGTGATGAAAGATCACACTACCGGGACACCCAAACCTTTTCAGCACCATATCCCTTTTCCAAGGTGGATGTGCCTAATTCCATCATGAGAAAGGGGAGAAAACACAAAGAGTGAACGTCTTGATCTTCATCTGTCTCTGGACTCAATTACTTAATCTTTTTAATTCTTTCCATTCCTTCTGTAGTCTATAATATTTTGAGGGCAAGGATAGCACCTTATTAAGTTTTAGTCAATATAGTTTTTTTTAGATAATTTCTATGAAAATGGTTTATGGCTTGATACTAAAAATAGAGAGACAAATAAGGCAGCACCAGCCTTCAAATGACTTGGGATAACATTGGAAACTTTATCTCCTGCAATCAATTTCTCCCAAGAGCTCCAGAAGTGGATTGCAGGGATGCAGAAGAGGAAAGAACTAATCCTGTTTCTCTTTGGGGAAGCTTTAGAGGAAGGTGACACCTGCTCAAATGACAGACATTAAATCCAGAGGGAAGTTCTGCTTAGCTGAATGTCACACAGCTTTGAGATGCTTTTCCCCTGTCCTTGTCATTGCCTCCTTGGACGGTCTTGCTTTTTGTATTCCCTTTTCAAGCTTCTGATAGGAGATAACTGTCACTTTACTAACCCTTCCGCCTTGTGATTTCACTGCACAGACTGTGAAAAATAAAGTATTACAATTCTTTGAGAATCAGTCCCACTGGAAGGACAATGAACTCTCTCTCTTTTTTTCCTGCATGTCTTGGGAATTTAAAAGGAATAATAAAATTCAGGTATCTTATTATAAATATAAAGCAGTAAAATGACAGACAGTAAATCAATGTTCCAGAAACACATTTCAAATAGCAGAGTCAAAGGCATATCTCCAATACTAATAAAGTTTGGTTAAAAGCTCAGAATTCCAAATGGGAAAGAGCTAGCTGCCTGCATGGAGATTAGCATGGCCTCCCGTGGCCTGTTGCATCTCCCGTTGAAAGAGAATAGCCCAAGCTATGGATTAGAAGCTACTCTTGCATCTTCTAGCATATGAAGCCCCTTCAGGAGGATGGAAATAACATTGATTTGTGACTAAACCTGCCTACTTGGGCAGGTCATTGTCAGGAGATTTTAGACTTGTCTAACTCCGTGGTAAGAGGGCAATGAGTATAGAGTATGGAGGAGTGAGGTGTCTTAGGTTGGGTTTCCTAGAAGCAGAACTTAAGGAAGGATTCATGAGCAAGTGATTCATTAAAGAAGTGCTTCTAGAAGAAACCAGCAAAGGAGTGCTGCAAAGGGAAGCAAGGAAGGGAAGGAAGCCAAGCAAAGTCCCATAAGGAGCAACTCTTAGCCTCATCCCACAGGGAAACTCTGAAGTGTAAGCTGCCATGAGGAAGTTATGTCACAAGGAAACTCCAACAAATGGAGACTGAATTTTTTCTTCTTCTTCTTTTTTTTTTTTTTTTGAGACAGAGTTTTGCTCTGTTACCTGAGCTAGAGTACAGTGACATCATCATAGCTCACTGCAACCTCAAACTCCTGGGCTCAAGCAATTCACCTGCCTCGGCCTCCCAAGTAGCTGGAACTACAGGTGCAGTAGAGACAGAGTCTTGCTCTTGCTCAGGCTGGCTTGAACTTCTGGCCTCAGGTGATCCTCCTGCCTTGGCCTCCCAGAGTGCTAGGATTACAGGAGTGAGCTACCCTGCCTGGGCAGGAGATTGAATTTTTATATTTCTGCACTTGATAGGCTGCCCAGGATAAGGGGAATGTAAATTTGTAGACACTCTGGCTTTTCTTGGTATAGGCAGATGGGGCTACAAAAGCCTAAGGACAGTTCTTGAAATGGGTGTTAGCTGTTGAAAGTAAAAGGATATTGAATGGTGTGTGTGTGTGTGTGTGTGTGTGTGTGTGTGTGTGTGTGTGTGTGCGTGTGTGTACCAACATGGTAAAAACGGATGTAAACATATCTAGGTGGAGCAAACTTATTGTCTACTAAAGAGTGGTATGCAGAGGTGGTAATAAAATATCTTGACTGATAACCAGAGTAAGGAAATATGGAGTGCAGAAGGCAACATGCCGACATCTAGGCTGGCAACTAGAACAGGGTGTGTTGGAGGAGGGAGTTGGGAGCCACCCACTGGGTTCCAGAACAGCACTGAGTTCCTAAAGGGACTGTTGGGAATAAGTCCAAGTGTCTCTGTGGGTGCACCATGAGTACCTGCCACAATGTCAAAGCCAGGATACAGTGTCCAAATCCAGGCCAGCAGCCCCTGCCATGAGGCTGAGTCACCAGAAATGGAACTGGGCTTTTGAGATTCACTCCCAAGTCAGGCTTGTCCCTAACCCTGGTCAGAACTAAGCCTGTTGCCCTGGCAGTGGGGAAGGGAAGGGATGCTAGGACATTTGCTACAACTAGCAATTGCTAGGTTAGGAAATAGACAAGAGGCCCAAAAGAGGTTGTGGTAGAACCAGATGCTTTTATGCTACTTATATGCAGCAAAATATTCTGGTTCAGATTTTTATGGTCATTGTTCCAAATTCATTTTCACTATTATCCTTTCCTATTATTCCATTTTAATTTCTATTTCTATTTATTTCTTATCTACTTCTAATACACTATCTTGCTGGTCTAAAATACCACAATATGTAAATAAGGTTAAGTTTATCTTAACCTTAAGAAATTCATTCAATACATATTTATTGAACATGTCTATATATAAAAAGTTTCATGCCAAACACTAACTGGGGATTCAGAATTATTCAGATATGATCATTCCTCTTAAGGAGTACATATTCAGGAGCAGTTTTGCAGCTCTATCTAAAATGATGAACCAGGATAGCTTCTGGGAATATAGTGAATAAGGTACTATGATAAAGACCCTCCTTAAAATGGTCTTGCCAGATAAAATACAGGACACAAATATTGCTTGGAACATACTTATACTAAAAATTATTTGTTATTTGTTTGTATTTTTATTTGCTAAATCTGGTAACTGTTTGCAATCACTCCATGCCAGTGACTAGTTCATCTCCAGGAAGTAGGGCTCATGGGACCTCGCCAGTTGGTGAAGAGGGATATAACTATGCACTGGGGCAAGCTTAGCCAAGGGAACTAAACATCCTCCCCACACTCAGATCCTCACTCTGCCAGTTACCACCAGAGGGTCCCCAAGCCAGAAATGAAACTCTCTGAGCTATTTTTCATCTGTATCATGGGGACAAAACAACCTACTTCCCAAAGAGATTGTTAGATAGCAGATGTTTAAGGAAAGGTAATCTCAGCCCTCTTACACAGCAGACAATAAGTATGTATTTTTTTTGCTTTTTGTTGAAAATGTCATTCCCTCACATGAGACAAGAAGAAAGTAAAAGCACTGGGCAGAGTCGTTAAGTTTCCCTGGATTACAATTCAACAGAAAATACCATTTTGCCAAGGGTGGCTGAGTGTGTTCTACATTTCACAGGTGACACACTGCAGAGCTCTGGCAGGGGAAGTGAGGGTTGCACATGTCCACGAATAATATGATTTATGATGACCAAGTCACATTTTGGATTGGTGAGAGGCAATAAACAGCCAGGTCCCCTCATAGCTAGAATCATTTGTTCCCACAGTTATTTATTTCAAACTCTGCCTTGCTGCCCCAAGGACCTTTGATTTCTGGGCTCTTATACCTTTGATTGATCTTTGGAAATGAATGCCATACATCTGTTCTGTTTGGATGAGGAGCCAGAAGCTGGTTCTCCACTGAAGCATCCCCAATACCCTCCTGTTACATGTACCACCTGTTTTCATGTATCCAGCTCCACTCTGTCTGATGTCCTTGACCACAACAGAGCAATTGTTAACATACTTGTTTCTTACATTGTAATGTACAAATAGAATACAAATTTAATATGCAAATTATAAAATAAAATAAAATGCTATTTTTATAACTGAAAACGCAATGAGCTGCACAAATTCATTATGGCAGAATATATGAATATTCTCTCAGCAAGGTTCTTGCTTTCCTAGCTCAATCAACAATTGTCTCCCTGACAGCTGCCAAGGAAACAAACTTTCCTAGCCCTCTCAGGCATAGCTGGAAGCCCTGATGGCCCTCTGTGAGCATTCAGAGAAATCATTCACTTGTATCGTTTTCCACTGAGAAGTGGAATCACTAATAACATGGAGTGCTAGATAGATTCTACTTCCTCTGGGACCCTAGAGAGAAAAGTATTCTGTTCCAGAAAAGAGTAAAGCAAAATTTTCAGTAGCTGTGAATGTATTTATTAATTTATTGTGAAAATTAGTACATAGCAGGTAGTACTTCAAAAGAATAAACAAAGGTGGATGTGACAGAGCCCCTATCCTCAGAAAGCTTATGTTCTGAAGCAGATGCTACAAAGCAAAAAGTAAAAGGTATTTAAAATGAGGACGCTTAGAACACATTAAAAGTCAGAGGTACAAGTGACTATTCCCAGTTAGAGGAAATCAATAAAAGTCTTTGTGGAAATGATATTTAGGTGCAACACTAGTTGACTTCATGCATGCATCTGTGAGAAAGGAAGACAAGAGTATTTAAGGTGTATAAATTTCTATTAGCAAAGGCATGGATTTGTGCATAAGGAACTGAGCAGTTGTGTATTTGTGAGGAAAAATGGATTGAAAAATAGGGCGGGATCACACTGTAGAGGCCTTAAATTCCAAGGTAAGGAGTTTGATCTTCGTTGATAGGCAATTAGCAGTCACTGAGGTTTTGAACTTGAGAGTGAATATGAAAACCATGTGTCATGCCTTGAGAAGATGACTTTGGTAACATCACTGTGTAGGCAACATGGAGAGTGAGGAGAAGAAGTAAGAGCTAGCTGGACCACTGAGGACTATTCTTCATTCACATTCATGTTCAAGACTGATTAGACTTGGGAAATCCCCCAAGATAATTGGAGAAACAGAACTAGAGCTGATCCTAAGCCTCACTGGATTTGTGTTCAGGCTGAGAGATTGTCAGTGGTGAATCCGGCCTTGGGTATGCCATGGCATTCTAGGAAAACGAGGTCACTGTGCAGAATGTCACCTGCTACCATAGGCTGGATTAACAGCTGACAAAGATGGATTATCTAATTTGGAAGAATCATCTTGGAATTGTGAGATCAGTCTTACCTTTTCCTAGGTAAAATGCAATAAAATTTAGCATTAAAATGTTTATTATCTGTACCAAAAATGTATTTCCTTGCCAAGTTGTGTATATGGGATGTGAGGTGATGGACATCAAAGACCATTTTATCTTGATTTATTTGTTGAGGTTCTTC
Source organism: Lemur catta (assembly GCF_020740605.2). NCBI lineage: Eukaryota > Metazoa > Chordata > Mammalia > Primates > Lemuridae > Lemur > Lemur catta. Next base: position 146,179,400 of record NC_059128.1, read on the forward strand.
TGACCTGGGAGACATTTCAGACTCATCCCTTTAAAAATGTGTCAAAATGGTGTTAGCAAAGTATAAAATCATTGTTTCAATTGCCAAGTAATGTGTGCAATAGACATCCTTGAATCTACCTATTTCTAGGACCCCGGATGATCTTCAGGGCCTCAGTCACTGTCAAATGGGACGTTGATAGCCATCCTGGGTTGTAAGGGTCAAAAAGGCAATTTATGAGAACATGCTCTGTACCCTATAAGGAGCCAAGGAATAAGAGGTTGTTATTATGCAACATTTTCTCTATTTCCAATTATTTAATTGGTGGAGGTGTTACAGAAATAATAGGGAGTCCCTAAAGGAGAGAAACAGTGATTGGGACAATTAAATGAAGAAGCTTCTCAAAGGGGGAGGCTGTCCATTCTCCTGAGCTTCCTCGTCATGGGCCTTTTGGTTTATCAAAGGCAGGGAAGGGATCTTGCTCTTCTTTCTGTCACCAGTGCCTAGTCTAGTGATGATACCAAAAATACAATAAGTATTGATGAGTGAATGAGAGTTCAATGATACGGCTAACTGATTTGCCAGTATAGCTCATTGTGAGAGTTAGAAAAAAGCTTTTCTTCCTCTTGGTAAACTCAGCCCTGAGTTAAAGTGTCCTGATTGGTGGGCAAGTACAGGGTGGATTCTAGTCCCACTTGTCTCCTTGACTAGGGAACCATGTGCAAGGTGCAACTTTCACAAACTGGCATGTGAAATTGTGCTATTTAGCTAAGACAACACTTCCTCCCACTGCTCTCCTTGAGTATAGACTCAGGGCACTTGCCATGCAGTTGCCATGCATCATTAGCTGTCTTTCCACGGGGGCCCAACTTCCACATCTTTGGCACAGCATCTTGCACTTACTGAAAGCTCAATGCCTGTTCACTGAAAACACTCAGTAAGTGTTCAATATACATATAATCCTTTGGGGCCTGTATTTTCATGTGATATGGTCAACATAGATGTGTATTGTCAAGGTTCTTTTTAAGCTATACCCCTTCATCATCCTTTTGCTCCCCATCAGCATTCTACACAACTTATGCCAAGACTCGATTCCAATTTAGACAGGAGATCATGAGAGGTGTCTGGCTTGATCATGGGAAGGCTGGTAGGAAAGATTTTGATTCTCAATGCAGCCAAGTTTTTTGAGCACATCTGGAAATCATCTTAAAGAAGAGCTGTTTTCCTGTTTTTAGTTCCTGATGATTTAACAGGAGCACAGAGCAGGTGCATCACTCCACGTAGAGCAAGAGACAGTGACTTGCAAATAAGCAAGAGACAAAGCACTGGCCAGGCCAGGGAGCATCTATTTTTAGAAAGCCTGTTGAGTGGGGATTTGTGTCTCCTTTTGTGCATTGTGACAACTGCCGAGTCAGATTTCTGTGGAAGCCATGTTTTTTAGCTGGTGTCAAGTAATCCTGAATCTCAGAAATAGTGGCCTAGAATCTAGAAAAGCACTTTTTATTCATATTTACCCCTATATAAAACAATAATGTAATTTCAATTTCTGGGGTTCAAATTTGGTCATAGGCTTGAAAATTCTTTGCCTTTAACATAGCATCAACCTAACAGGGTAGATTCTATGATTTTCATTTAAAGAATGAATCACTGAGTCTCAAAAACTTATCTAATGATAGTAACTAACTTCAAACCCAGGATTTTGTTTGGTCCCAAATCCTGAATTCTCTTCACACAGCCTCTTAGTGTACTAGTGGCCATTCCAGATTCTATAAAAGTACTTTTTCTGTTCATGTTGGATCATTGATTTAATTGCCCCTTCAATAATTTTATCAGTTCTTAGACAAAGGCATAGATTTGTTGGAGATTCTACCTGTTGTCCATAAATCCCCCAAAATATTTTTGTCAAAGCAGTGACACTATCAAGCAACAAGTATCTAAAGTTATGCATGTAACTCTGATGGTCTTTGATTGATGTGTTCATTGATAATCCTTTAATATCGACTGGATTTCTTATTCTGTTAGAAACTTCAAGATATACAAGGGACCTTACATATTCTATATTCAAGTTCTCACTGATCAAATAACAACAAGAAAACCTTGGTATGTTCTTTTTTTTTTTAAACTTTACAAACACCCCCCCACCTGACATAACACAATAATATGGCTCAATCAAAAATAAAAAATGGCACATGTGAGCCATAGTAATATCAGATGCATTTAATGATGTAGAATCACATCTTCCCACACAAGTAAGCAAAATTTGTAAGAAAATAATTTCACCTCAAATTAAAGAATTCTGCTTGTGTTAGTAGCTGATTCTAGTATTCAAAAAGTAAAAATTAATAATTTGAGAAGTCAATACAGTAGTATTTAAAAGCACAGATTCAAACATAATGGATTCAAATCAAGTCTCAACCACATACTGTTACGTGACCTCAGGCAAGTTTCTTCCACTCTCCAATAGATAAAATATTCCCTTCCATAAAATATAAAGAATGACATTTCCCAAGATTGCCATATCATAAGAATAATTTGAAAAATAAATGAGGATGCATATGAATCATGTGGCACATAGTAAATGCTCACTAAATATAAGCTGTTATTTTTATTGTGATTAAACTTATGCTGTTGCAACTGTAACACAGACTCAACTTACAATTAGTAGAATTGATTTTATTTCACAGGTGGACTTCAAAGTTTAAATCTGAGTTTCAGCTACTTTGCTTATGAAATAGAGCATCCTATGTATCTGATATATTTATAATTATTAAATGAGATGACATATAAACAGACTCACACATTGTTGCTTCAGCATTGTTCAGGTTGGTGTTTGTTGAATCAAAAACATCAATTAACTTGAAAGAACCTTTTTTCCAGTTGAAATTATTATCACAGATTTCTATTTCTGGCAAAATTATTAAAGATATCAGAATTGTTTATTAAACATAACCAAATTTCTATAAATGCCTAAATGTTTGGGTAGAGTGTTATTATCCTGGTAATTTAAAAGCTCAGGTTTTATTCCCCCCCTTCTAGCAATAGAAGGTAAGAATTTGAACTGAAACCTTCATAAAACTCAGGCCCTTTAGTGAGGAGCTGCACTGTTGGTGGAAAGAAGACCTAGAATAAATATGTCACACAGAGAGGTCACCCTGTGTTGCCCAGGTGGGTCTTGAACTCCTGATCTCAAGGGGTCCTTCCACCTAGGTCTCCCAAAGTGCTGGGATTACAGGTATGAGCCACCACACTCAGCCCTATTCTAGTTTTAACAAGCCCTCTAGGTGGTGGTTGTGCATGTTAATGTGTGAGGATCACTGTGAACAGAGTAACGCTTCCTGCTTCCTAGACAAGATAAGGAAGACAAGCTATAAAGTGAAAGATTGATGAAACGGCTGCACTAATATTTAAAACATGAAATATCTATCAAACAAAAAAAATATTTTGACTGTTATAACTGACCACAGATTAGCATATAAAATATTCAGCACAGGTTAAAATAGCACAGTTGTTCTTAATTAGGGTTGATTTTGTCCCCCTGGGAACATTTTGAAATGTCTGGAGACATTTTGGTTATCAAAACTGGGGTGAAGAGAAGTGTGCTGTTGTCATTTAGTTGGTAGGGGACAGGGATGTCCTACAACAGACAGTCCCACACAATACAAAATGAACTGTTTCAAAATGTCAATAGGACTGAGTTTGAGAAACTCTGGTATAGAGAATTTCTTCAAATCATCAAAAAGATGATAAGTAGCTCAGTAGTTTGGGCAGTTCACAGAGGAAAAAACAAATGACCAATATACATATGACAAAAGGATCAAACTTATAGTACGTAGGTAATTGCAAACATCACACTCCTTATTTTGTCAAACAGACATACAAAAAGCCGAATCTCATAACATCATGTGCGTTGCCCATTCCTGTTGTAACAAGTTACCAAAAAACACAGTGGCTTAGAACAACACAAATGTATTACTTTGTTCTGGAGGTCAGAAGCCAGTATCTGTCTCACCAAGCTGAAGTGAAGGTGTCAGTGTCGGCAGGGCTGGTCCCTTATGAAGGGTCCAGAGGAGACTGTTTCCTTGTCTTTTCCAGCTTCTGGAGGTGACCTGCATTTCTTAGCCAGTGGTTACTAACTCCATCTTCAAAGCTAGCAGCAAAGCATCTTCAAATCTCTCCCTGACTCTCTGAACTCTGCTTTTATCTTTGTATATGCTTCTCTTTCTCTGTCTCTCCCCACACCCTTTTATAAAGGACAATTGTGAGTACACTGGACCCACCTGCATGATGTAGGTTAATCTCTCCATCTCAAATCAGCATCTGAAAAGTCCCTTTTTCAATATAAGGTAACACAGTCACAGGTTCCAGGGGTTAAGATGTGGACATACTTGGAGGTCCATTATTCAGCCTACTGTATCATCTCTTGAGGAAAATGTGGGGGAATGATAACACTTTTACTTTGGAAGTATAAATTGGTACCGCTACCCTGCAGGGCAATTGAGCATACTTAGTAAAGTTGAAGAATATTTTTCAACACTTAATAGCATTTCTTAGTGGCCACACCTGAAGAATTCTTACACATGTGCACAAGAAGAAATGTATCCCAGAAGACATGTACAAGAACATTAATTGTAACAGAGATTGTAATAATATAAAAGTGGGAACTAACCCCAATTATCTCTGTTGTAAGGTTAATTCAAATTGAGATAGAAATGAAGCAGATCTTTTTGTGTCAGCATGTATAGATCTCTAGACTTAAAGTTGAGGGAAAAAGAAAGCTAGAAAAGGATGCATGTGTATTAGAATGTTATTTACGTAAATTGTTAATCCTATACATAGTAGAAATACAAAGACATGCCTGAGTATGACTTATACTTCAGTATGGTGATTAAGTCTGGAGAGGGAGAGTTGGGGAAGAGATAGAAGCATGGCTTTACATTTTCTTTAATTGTTTATGCAGACATTTAAGAATGTTTTAAAATACAAAGAAATGAAAAAATCTGAACCCAATATGGCAAAATCTTAATGTCTTTTTAAATTTCAGTTTGGGCATATAGATGTTGGTTAATATTTCAAAGCAAATGTCATTAAATCTCAGAACGCTCAAGACTCAAAGGAATTCTGTTTTTTAAGTTAATATCTTCTAGAGAGTTTTGATTATTATGCCATGGCCAGCATTTTTTTTTTGCCTTTTTGATTTTAAAATCCGTTTATTATTAATTTGTCCAATGAGAATCATCTCTCAGAGCCTCAACACCTTAAGGAGGATTCAACCTAATTTCTGCATCCTCGGAGCTAAGGGTCAAACCCAAGTACCTGTTGACCCCATATGCCTCAAAATGTTACCAACCCAAAAAGGGGTCCAGCCTAGGTCTCACTGCTCATTGCAAAAAGGGCCAATTTTTGAGACAACAAAGATCACCAAGGAAGAAAGGAATTTTAATGCACAAGATGTCTGTGGAGAAAACAGGAGAAAAAGTCTCAAATCCATCTCTTCTAACTAAGGGCAAGGGCTTTTATAGTGGGTTGCAGAATGTGGGTCAGGTTGCATGGGGTTTGAGGTCATGGGGTCTTCAGATGGTCTCTGATTCAAGAATCAGCCGTTGGTGAGGGATGGTGAATCCTGTGGGGAGGCTATTTAAGTCTGGTTGTCAGGCTGGCCTGGCAAAGTCTGAAGGAACAAAAAACAACTTAGGAGGAGGTCATTTTGCGAGGCCAACTGGAAAAAGGTTCTGCCTCAAACAGCACATAATCTGCTCCCTGAGCCTCCCTAATAGACAGTAGGAAGCCGAAGAATGTGGTGTATTAACCTCCTTTTGTTAGACTTCTGCTAAAGGGTAGGGGTATTCCAGGGTTTTCCTTTTATACTAAGGGAGTAGGTTAGCCAGCCCATGTGGAATGAGGATCCTGTGCTACACTGTTTCTAGATCCTGTCCTCTGGGCACTAGGGCGCGCACGTTACCTCTGTGTCCTACACACTTGGCCTTATGGGATTCCCTCGAATTCACTGACAGCACAATCAATGGGACTGATCAGCCCTTAATCGAAAACATAACCAACGTTTTAAGATACATCCCCAATGTCAAAAAGAAAAAAAAAACTCGACTAATTATTCAAATATAGATATTTAGCTAATGGGAACAGGTAAGTGTGGTGTACAAGAAAAAACAGGTAGATAGCTAATTTCTAAACCTGATTTATTTGTTTTCCTTTTTTCTTTTTTTTTAACCAACCGTTTAAATAGCCTTCAGAAAATCTCTAGTCCAACTTTCACTTGTTGTGATTTTATGTAAATCACTTAAGTGTCCTGGGATGCAATTGCTTTACCTATATAACATTAGGTACTAGACTAAGAACATCTTTAAGGGAGTTCAAGCTTTAAAATTCTGATCCTCTTTTGTTTTCTTTAAATTTTTAATCTATAAGGCATTATTGTTAAATATGTTGCGGTTATTCTCTGGTATTACCTACTAGATTTTAAAGAAGTGCCTGGGAGAATCAACTCACTGAGCTCTTAATTGGTTTTCAAAGGAACATTCAAACAATTAAAGGTACTTAAAGACTTTTAACAGCACTAATAGTAGTAAACTATTACCAGAGTTCTATTGACCGGGTGCTTCTAGATCTAATTTTAAGTAGTGAGGTGAAAGAGAGTGCTCCAGTCTTCTTTTCAACACTTCAGCATTTTAATGTTAAAAGATGTGTTGATCACTTGCGCTCTTGGCCTATTAATCAGAATATTGAAACGGCTGGGATCATAGCAACATGGCAGTTTTCACTTCTTCCCGTCTTTTCCTCCGTGTGAACATGTCAGCTTGTGGTCATTCGTCATATCATACAAAGTCATTCCTCTTCCACCTGGGACAAGGGTTCAACAGCACACTACAGTTTAAAAAGGCTTTGCATCTTTCTTAGGAGCATGCATAAACTGTCTGCAGCCAAGTTGATTGGTTTAACAGATGAGACTACCTTGACAGAGGACAAAAATTATTTTCAATTATTTTCTTGAAGAGTTTACATTGCTTGTTTCAATTTATCCATAGAAATAACCTTTACTACATGGTGATTTGCAGGCTGATAGTGTTAAGAATAGAAGATACATCTCTTTAAGCTGTAATCATCACAAAACAAGCTATAATTTTGGAAATTGACACATGGAAAAGTATTACACATTAACAATTACAATCAGGAAACTGGTGGTCAGAATGGAATGAAGAATTGATCGGAAGACAGGCTCTTTAGATGGGATTTGAACTGGGCAGAGAATCTCATGGCTGACAGATTCAGCTAGAAAATCTCATTATTAATGTTTAACTTATTTTTTTCTAATGCTAGCATCTGTACCCTAGTCTCCTTTGTGGTCATACCTTAGTGAAAGTACCCTATTGAAGTCACTAGTCTCACCTTCCACGGCAGGCAGATACAGATATTACAAACATAGTATAACTCCGAAGTGTTGAAGTTGACTTCAGAATATAAATTTTATGTACCAAATTAACATTAAATTTTCTCTCTTTAGAATCCATAAAAAAGTATGATCTCTTTACCATATTCCCAGCATGCATAAAGTTCCTGGCACAGAGTAGGAACTTAACAATTACACTGGCATTGGAATCCCTTCCAAAATCTGTGTTGTCTGTAAGAATCCCACTTTAAACATAATAGTATAGATTAGTTAAAAGTGAAAGGATGGAAAATGATATACTATGCATACACTAATAATAAAAAATCTGGAATAGCTATATTCATATCAGGCAATGTAGACTTTAAAGAATGGAAAATTGACAGAATAAAGAGATATACTACATAATGACAAAAGGGTCAATTCACCAAAAACAAAAATTTCTGAATCCATGTGCCCCTTACAAATATGCTTCAAAATACATGAAACAAAAGCTGATAAAACTGAAAGGAAAATGGAGAGATCAGATTCACAATTATAGTTGGAAAATTCAACTTTATTTTCTAAATAACTAATAGAACAAGTAGAGAGAAAATCAGTAAGGAGGTAAAATGCACAGCACCATTAACAAACTTGGTTAATTGAGATGTAAAGAATACTCCACTCAACAAGAGAACAGTACACATTCTTCTCAAGTTCAAATGAGATATTTACCAAGAGTTACCATATCCAGCATCATAAAACAAATTTTAAAATTTTTTCAAGAATTAAAATCCTGCAAATATTGTAAGTAAAATCCCCTAGGGTAGGAAACTTCTCTTCATTAATTGGTCTGACCCTATAATTTACCTAGTCAGGCTCTGAAGCACTGGAGTTATGGGAGAAGGCCTGAAATGCTAGTCCCTGGTGGGGTAGAGGAAGGATCTGTCCACCCAGAGAACTTAGCTCCCTGTCTAGATCATGCTCTGAACACTGAGGATCTTGGAATTCCTTTCTTGAGTGATCCTGAGCTTGCTTCCAGGGTCTCTGTGGGCCTTTTTCTGAGTTCACCCCTGTGCTCATAAGTTGTTTTGAGAAAGAATAGACAGAGCTTGGACAGTCTTAGAGGAGACCACACATGTATGCAGAAAGATCTTTGCAGAGCAGAAGCGAGGATGGGGTGAGAGGAGAGGAGAGGTGGGCTTCAGATGGGAGCCAGGAACTGGGGGCTGGCTCTCCTCTTTGAACTGTCATAGTGTGGTGGGAAATTTCAAGGAGTTTGAGAATTCTAAACTTGAACTGAGTGTCATAAAGGCATAGTTTTTAGGGCAGGAAGAGAAAATAAATTTTATTCAGTCATTTGTTAACTTGACGTGTAACTTTTAAATATCTAGACATATGGTAAATGGTTTTCATTTGTACTCTTGTCCTGGGGTCTTGCAGTGAAAGCACCAGAATGGGTGGGTAGGGGGACTTTGTTTATTGCCATATTTTGAGCTCCTAGAACAGTGCCTGGCACAGAGTAGGCACTCAATTATAATTTAGAATGAATGAATGCATAGATGAATGAATGATTTTAGTCCTTATATCATCCCAGGAAGGATCCCAGATAGAAACTGATGATGATATGTCATTGACACTTGACACCGTGATGGATAGATAAAAGGTGATTTGAGAAGAAAATTCCTTTAGTGTGTTAGACATAAGCAATATGCTGCTATCAGCTCTGAAGTCCCGTGTAGAACTCATATCTATGAGCAAATCTCAGAAGAGTCTCCTGGTCCCCTGTGGGATGTCACATGCTGTTTTTCAATAATGCTAGTCTTAGTCATTTCAGTAGAACTTATTTCACCTCCACCATGGGCTCCAACCTTGAGATGATGCAGCAATGACTTAGGGCTTCCCTGCCCTTTGGGACTTTAGTTAGTATTTGTTGTGTTTGCCATGAGAGGCTGATTCTCAGAAGAAACTTTGGCTAGAGAATACCTGAACTTTTAAGAATCTCAGCTTTGAAATAACTGATGATATTCTTAGAAGAAAACAAATTTGAGAACATAGTGTGAGGAATTGCACACTAGTAGTGGTAGAACATTTTTCCCCATGCCTATAAAAATTCTCCATTTACCATTTGAATTTAATTGAAACAGCACTTTCAAACAAATCCAAGCTAGTTATGTTTCTGTAACACATAGTCATGGTTATTACTCAACTTCAAGATGAATTATTCTTAGCCGTTCTCTATATTAAGGGGAAAATACAGCAAACAAGCAATTTAATTATTTAAAAGAACATTGAAGCAATTAAATGTTTTCTACAAATACCACATAAGTAAAACAGAAGGACAGAAAGTAATATGTTAACTGTCTATCATTCAAATGGCTCACTGAGTGTCCAGCAATCATATGCTACAAATGGGACATTTATATCACATGCAGATTTAGTGCCTAGAAAAGATTAATAGCAAACTTTCACACTCATTGGCTTGTGGCTGTTAACGAGAACGCCATGTTTCAGCAATTACTTCACTGATATCTCATTTATTGTTTCTGCTATTTCCTCCTTAGTTTCGTTAGCTGTATTATTAAATAAATGACAATACTCACAATTTCTTTTAAAATGCAACTAACTTCTAAATAGAGAACAGCGAAATAAAATATATTTATAAATAAGTAAATGTTGGTTTACATTGTTTCTTTGTTGAAAATCTGTCTCTAAAATGAGACAAGAAGACACAATATATAGAATACTGGCATTAAAATAATGTCTAACTTGTATATTTGCTCCAGTGTACATAAGCACAGAGCTACAGAATTGGTATTATTGATTATTTGGTTAAATAAAGCTTTTTACACTGATTTGACATGTTTATAAAGGAAAATTGGAAAAGCCATCTGGATTCCAAGTCTATTATCATAACCATTCTACCATTATCATGGAACTATGGAGAACTTGTACTAAATGGTCATTGGAGGAAAAGAAAGTACGTTCTTCTAAAATTAGAAAAAGAAAGAAAAATTCATAAAATTTTTGTAAAATTTTAATATTTAATTGTGATCAGTAGCATAATTACTGAATGAGTTAATAATTTTCCTGCTGTAATTATTATCCAGAGTTTGCTATTTAGTTGACTATGTGCTTTCTATGGGTATATATGTATGTTGTTTATTGCTATAGCATTGTATGTTTACATTCATTATTATATCCTTAACAGACATAGAGATACAAGAAAAGTCTTTAATTTTTATCTCCTTATGTTTATCAGATTTTCTTTATACTCTGCTTCCTTAACTTACCTTTAAATATGCCTATTGCATTTTTATTTATGCTATTATCTTTTCATCTCTAATATTTCTTTATAGTCTTCTTTTAGCCACTTGCAATATAGTGGGAATAATATTTTTTTCTTTTTATCACCTGGGGATATTAATAGATTGTTGCTATGTTTTCCTCTACTCACAGCATTGTCTTTTATTCTTCTGGGTTTCTTTGTTTGTTTTTTTAATTTTATCTCTGACCTTCACATTAAATGCTTTCTTAAATGGCTACGCATCCTCAGTTCTTAGGAACACACATTAAACTAGTATTTGGCAATTCTCTGTGTGTTTTTAGAGGTGTGGGGTGGGTGGGGTAGTCCTGATGGTAGGAGGAGCAGTAGCACTTGTCAACTGATGCACTTTGTTGTGAATTGATCAGCTAGAGACCTGGTCATTTATTTGTGGGACCACCAAAGGACAGTGGCTATAAGTCTTGGGAAATTTTTGTCTTGAGCTGGCTAGTTTTCCCAGAAAGGAATTCTTCAATTGCCTGTGTGAGTGTGCTATATAAAGCTGACTTCCAGGGTTTAGGAGTTGTACAAAGAAAGGGAGCTGGGGACTCACTTTTCACTTAATCTCTTGTTTTCATTATTGGAACATCTCCCCCAGCCTTCCTTGTGCCTCATATTCTCAAGGCCAAACCTTTTTCAGTTACAAATTTTAGAGAGTGAACATTCAGGGTGGGGACAGGCACTTGGCTTTGTAGGAAAGAGTAGATCCCAATTTCTCACTGCTCCTTAATCAAACTTTCAACCAAAGTTTCTGTTCTTCAGTTCCCTCTAGCTTCTCTGACTTCAGAAGCACCCGATATAATCCATTTGTATGTATTGGAGGATGGGGTGGGGCAGTGGCAGGAGTCATCTTGCTTCCTTTGGGCTTTTAATGTCCCAGCCACCAGCACCATCAGCTCAGGTTTCATTTAGCCTTCTCTGTTACGTCAATTAAGACACTTCCTATTCTTACTTATCCATTCTCTTTTTCCATTCTCCCCACCCTCTCATCTACTCTTGCTCTCTTTCATTTTGCAGATTTCCATCATTTTAATGGGATATAGAAGTCATCAAAATAACTATTGAACAGTGGCAATATGTTATTTTCTAAAATCTTCCACTGAAAGGCGTGCCCAGAAGTCAGGAAAAGACCACACAAGTAAGGATAATGGACCGGATGGTCTGATGGCAGGTGCATTTAAAGAGATTTTCCTTGTGGGGATTTGTGAAAAAGGAAGAGAAATAATTCAGCTATAAGCACTAAAGATGGCACCCAACCCTCCTCCAGGACCTGTCGTATTTGGGTAGTGAGTAAGAAAAGCAGCTACCACTCAAGAGGGTTCCCAAAGAAATGCCCTCCCGAGGGTGGGGCAGGTGCCAGTGAGTTCTGGAGATGAAGGAAATCCAATAAAAGAGACTGAGGAAGTTGGGAATTTTGTTGATGCCAGATGGAGTGTTCCAGAGAGCATAATGGAAAAGTTTGGGAGCCTGGTAATGTGAAAACTTGGGTTAGGTTATGGGTATACAGAACCCTTTGAGGAAGATGTCCTAGTGGTAATGAATGATTTGGTTTGCTTGGAAATCCAGTGGTGCCTGAGATAATGATGGGTGTGAGAATTGAAGGGCTTGCCTAAGTCATCTGTGGGAAAGGTGAATAATTTATTCTAATAAGAGCAGCCTTCTCAGGCCTGATCTCTTCTCCCATTGGGATTGGTGATACAGGTGGTGTGTGGCTACAAGGACCAAGTGAAGAGTAGCTCGGCCTGGGGGGTCCCTTATGTTCAAGAGCATATTGGGCTCTATGGGCCTTGTTTATAGACTGAAGTAAACAGTGTGGTTTCCCCAAACTCACCATAGACTCTGAGGCCTCCATACAACTGACTGTGTCCTGGATCTGCCATCAGTGATATGTCTAACCCCAGAAAGCATATCTAGGCCTTATTTCCCTCACTTCCAAAATGAGAACATTGGCCTACTTCAGTGCTTCTCAAACTTTTCCACCACACAGCTCCTGGAGAAGATGGGGGGGTGGCCTCCATAAATATAGCATTTATCACATTTTAGCTTAACATTCAATGTGAAGTTTAAATGGGAAATAACATTAGCCCCTGCAGTGTGATCATTTCTTGACATATTAATTGGGTTTTACTTTTTCTGCTATAGAGAACCATGCCAAGTTAGAGCCATGTGTGTTATGTTTCCTGTAATTTTCCTCTTCCGTCTCACGGAGGTTGCCAGATCCTAGCTTTTCCTATCTCATGGGCTTTTTTTTCAGAGTGTAAGAGAGAAGCTGAGGAATGTGACCATTCTACCTACCTGTGAAAGTCTGAAATCATGCAGAAGTCTATTGTAGGTACAGGATTGGATAATATAACACAAAGGGACAACAGCATGGGCCATCAGAGAGATGGGGTATTGTCCCTTGCTCTGGGACTGGGATAGTGTTTGCGGACTGCATATGGTGCAGACTTAGGCCCCTTCCTGGCTGCACCCAGGAGAGTGTGTGGTGCACACCAAAGCTTTACCTTGACCTGGGGGCTCCAGAGTCTTGAGATTCTCACATCTGAACTTTGTTCTATTGCAGCAAATTTGTTGGTTTCAAGAAACCCCAGATCCTTGAACAAACAGAGTATCAGTACCGATGGAATGAAGGTAAGACATTCCTTATCCCATTTCAGGGACTTCATGGAGGACTCTCAGATTCTCATACAACCCTGGAGGGAACCCTACCAGCTACTGCTCAAATTCACTTTTGTGCCACCTTTACAGGTAGTGCTGAGAGTCAGGTTTAGCCCTAGAACCTTGATAACTCTCTTGGCCTCCTTTTCCTCATTCGAGAAATGAGAAGATAGATCTGCATGATTTTCACGGGCATAAACAGCTTTAAAATGAAATGTAATTATTTTTATCAGACAAGTGATCCCACCCCGAAGATTCCTCCCTTCCCCCTCTCCCTACCAGTCCCCAACCCCAAGCCCACTTTCTGGGTCAACACAAGCAATTTCACTAAACCCTCGTACTCTAAGTGGGAGAGAGGCATGTTCATTTCCAGTCCCTTTTTATGTTCCTGTACATGGAGTTCCAGAGTTTTCTCCGAACACTGAATTAGAAAATATTGAGTAATTTCTTTGTTCTTGCTCCTAGAAGAGCCAACTTCAAAGTACACAACAAAAACAGCAAACTTTTTAAAAAATAAAGTGTTCCTCATTAAAAAACAAATGTTTAAATTTATGGAGCTCAGTAACATTTTTAAAAATCAGAAGACTTTAAGAAGATGCAAGAAGTTAAAATTAGTAAATTTTGGTAAACAGTAAATTAAAATACCTATTTTCTTAAGCAAAATACCCTAAAAGAAAGTATTTGCTCCTTTGTGCACTTCAAAATAAATAGCCTTAATGTCACAATTGCACCTTTGAAGAATAAAAGGAGGCAGTGAGTGGATACCTCCTTCATCAGTCTATCTGGCTTGTTCTGCGTTGCCTTCCCCCATGTAAACCAGAGATACAAAAGTCATTCCCCCACAACAGCTAACACAACTCTTCATGCATCCTGCCGCATGTGGAAACACCTGCAAGTAAGCTTCCCTCTGTTCACAGTAGTATGTGACAAAGTTAGGACTTGAGTCCTCATCAGGACACCAACATCATAACTGTTACACTGTGTTATGAATGGTAAGCAATGGCATTTACTCAAGAATACATCAATTAAGGGTTAAGATTTTAGATTTACGGACCCAGGTTTAAGTTTCAGCCTTGTTACATACTAAAAGAAAAAGTTGCTTAATATCATGGAGCTTCTGTGAAATCTTAGACCTTGCTTTTTGCCAAACCACATAGCTGAGTCTAATTCACCTTGGCCAGTTACATAGCTTTCCCTCCAGTGCTCCAGCGTGTGCTGTGCCGGTTAAAATGCAGGTCCTGACAAAGTAGGTCTTGGGAAGAGATTGGGGTTTCTACATTTCTAACTAGGTCCCAGGTGATGTAGATGCTGCTGATCCGTGCACCGTTCTTTGACTAGCAAAGCTTCCCTCTATACCACAAGCCGTAGAAACTTTTCAAACACATGTTAAAAATAAAATGCTTTTCCCAGACAATTTCAACACAAGTATACAATTGCCTCTTGTAATTTTCAAAAAATAAATAATTCTGTCCTAAGTAAAAAGACTAAATATTATGAAGGTTTTAAGGCAGAAAAGATCATGTCCTGTCTAGCTGATGGGCTCAGGGGAGCATGACCGAAGAGAGGCGCTTTGCATATGCACAGAAGGATAAGAAGATCTGGATAGATAGAAATGGAGAGGCCATCATACCAACTTATAATAATAATAGTATACATCTCTATGGCACTTATTATCTGCCAGGCACTATTCTAAACCTGCTACACATATTAACTTGTTTTACCCTCAAAAAAACTCTATAAATTACGTACTTCTTTTATTGCATAGTTTTATAGATATAATTAATGTAACTGGGGCACAGAGAGGTTAAGTAATCATTCTTTCCCAAGGTCATCCAGCTCGTAGGTAACAGAGCTGGGATTCAGCAGGTAGGCTGTAAGGTCTGTGTTCTAAAGCACTCTGCTCTATTACTGCACAGGATGGGGAATATGGTATGCTTGCGGGGAACAGATTAATCCATCTGGTATAGAGTGAAGAGTGCATAAAATACGGAAAGCAGGTGGGAAATAAAGCTGGGAAGGGAGCCACAGAGCAGTGGGGATATTGGTGGAAAAAAGCTAAGAAATTTGGACTGCAATCAGTAGGTAAAAAAGCCACTAATGCTAAGCTCTGACATTGGCTCATTTAAACAAACGCTATTGGAATCCCACTAAAAAGTGGTTACAAACAATACTTTAAGCATATTGGTAGTCTACAGATTTTTGAAAGATCAATTCAGACACTGATTTCAACAATGCTGCATTAAATTCCTTATTCTGAAATTTAGTGGTTGTCAGTCATTAAATAAATGGAAAGTTGAGGTTGCTGTTGGATAATATAAACATATTTATCTTTTTATGGTCTAATGACTTTTGCAACACACACACACACGTGCCCACACAAATACACAGGTTCCCACATTTTTTGGATGGTTAGTAAAGAAAATATTGCCCATCACTTGGAAGAAAATACTACAACTGGACTTCCCAATGACACTAAGTGGTCCTCTGGCTGACACACACAGGAAGCTTTGAAGGAGACCTAAAGGCAATGCGTGGGATTGAATAGGCAACATTTAGTGTTAATGTTAAATGGATGGCTGTTTGAACAAAGAAGAGTGGCTGATAGGGGTTGCTGCCACTGTTAGCTTGCCTAGATTCTTGCAGCCAGGAGAAAAGTGGGATGGCTTTTGTCTTTGTGTCACTGACCTTAAAGAGAAACCAAAGAGCTGAGGGTTTTATCTCTAGCATTCTACCCCTGCAGTTCTTTTCCTTCCTTGTCATCTTAGACTGACATCTGGCCCTTTCAGCCCTTCCATTAAGAAGCATGAAAAGGGACTTTAGTCATGCAGAGTATTTAGAGACTCTCAGTCTATATTGACTCAGATAGGCTGCTTTACTTTTTATTTCACCCTCGGTGCACCCCAGGATTGGGGAGAAGTATTCACCCTCCTAGTGAGTACAAGGAGTACACTGTAAGAAAGAGGAATGCCATCCTTCTTCCCAATCGCAGCAACAATTTCGAGCCACACATCAAACCTTGCCCTCACTCCATTCTGCTGTCTTACAAACTAGTCTCAAATTTTTCTTTCCATCTTATCCCATTCTCAGAATGACATTGAACACCATCCAGATATAAACTTGAGATATCTCAGCCACTATGTTTCTCCTCCTGACTGCAATCTTAGACTGTCCTGGACAAACACCCTTGTCCTAGATGAGTCCCTCTTTACTGGGCTTCAGGATCCTGACACTTGACAGCGTTCTTGGGTTGGACTTCTACAACATCAGCTTTCCTTCACCGTAGGGAGCCAGCTTATACAGTGAACAATGTGATAATAATACTGCTTGACCAAATCCTTTCAATCTCAGGCACTGTGCTAACAGCTTTATATATATTACATTATTTAAGTCTCAGAATAAAATAACTATTATTATCTCTATTTTACAGATGAGAAAATTTAAGCTCAGTGCTAAAGGAGTAAGGGCTTAAAAAACACTGTTTAATACACACTGTTTAATACGTTTATGATTATAAAGAATGATCTTATCATATTGTGATGCCATTTGATCGAATTTTTGTAAGGGATTAACATTCCCATGTGAAAGACAGACACATCACCATGTCTCAAAAGAGATAAAACTCTTTCGAAAGGGCAGTGATGGAAATGTTCACAGGTGCTATGGTGTGAATGTTTGTATACCCCAAAATTCGTATGCTGAAATCCCCAAGGTGATGGTATTAAGAGGTGGGACTTTGGGAGATGATTCTGTCATGAGGGCAGAATGCTCATGAATGGGATTAATGCTTTTATAGAGGAGCCCCAAAGCAGCTTGCTTGCCCCATTGCCATGTGAGAACACAGCAAGAAGGTGCCATCTATAAACCAGGAAACAGATCCTCACCAGACATCAGATCTCTCTTTATCTTGTACTTCCCAGCCTCCAGAACTGTGAAAAGTAAATTTCTGTTGTTTATAAGCTACCTAATCTTTTGTATTTTGTTATAGCAGCCTGAATGAGCCAAGACAATATATTGTGTGATTATGTCATGGAAGAGGGTATAGTGACTCAGTGGTTCAGACTGTGTGTGTGTGTGTGTGTGTGTGTGTGTGTGTGTGTGTGTGTGTGTGTGTGTGTCAGGGGGTGGGAAGCAGAAGGAAGTGGGAGTTGCTACCCCCCATCATTTGGAAAAGTATGGGTGCAGTTTGGTTGTCAAAATAACTTGAGAGAAATATTCTCACTTAGTTTGTGGAACCAAGGATGCTACATTCCTACAGTCCTTTAGCAGTATATATCAATAAATTGTCTTATCCAAAATGCCATGTTGTTTAAATATCCTTACCGATACATTGTTTTGGTTTGTCCTTTCTAGGAATGACTCAGAGAAGTGGGTTTTAACCTCCCAGTATGACTGTGTATTTGCCTATTTCTTTTTGTACTTCTGGGAATTTTTCCTTTCTCTTTACATTAAGACATGTTATCAGATGAATGCACATTTAGAATTGCTACATCTTTCTGGTGAATGGAATCATTATATTATGATATGTCCCTTTTGATCACTAGTAATGCTTTCCCTTGAGGTCTGCTTTGCTTATATTAATACAGTCATAAAAGATTTTTATTCTTGATTAGTATTTGTGGGGAATGACTTTTTGTGGGTTGTGAATTCAAGTTTTTTTAAAATGAATTTTTTATTTTAGGATGGTTTTAGGTATGTAAACAATTTTCAAAGATAGTACAGAGAGTTCCTATAAACCCCATAGCCAACTTCCCCCATGATTGACATCTTATGTTAGTGTAGTAAATTTGTTACAATTAATGAACAAATATTGATATTGTATTGTTAACTAAGGTCCATAGTTTATCTGTATTTCCTTAGTTTTTACCTAATGTCCTTTTTCTGTTCTGGGATACTGTACAGGATAACACAATACATTTTGTTGTCACATCTCTTTAGGCTTCTCTTGACTGTGACAACCTCTCAGACTTTCCTTTTTGTTCTCCTGCAATTTTGAGAAGTTCTTGTCAGATATATTATAGAATGCTCCTCAACTGGGATTTGTGTGATACTTTTCTCATGATTGGGCTGGTGTTACGTATTTTTGAGAAGACCACACAGATAAAGTGCCATTTTCATCACATCATATCGAGGGTACATGCTATCAACATAACTTATCACTGTTGATGTTGACCTTGATCGCTGGCCTGAGGTTCTGTTTGTCAGGTTTCTCTTCTCCACTGTAAAATTTCCCTGTCTCTCTCCACCCCCTGCCTTTTCCATACTGTATTCTTTGGAGGGATGTTACCATTTGCAGCCCACCCTTCAGGAGTGGGAAGCTATACTCACCTCCTTAAACAGAATATCTACATAAATTATTTGTAATTTTTTGTCTTTTCTCTCTCATTTATTTATTTATTCAATTATTTATTTATGTCAGTATGGACTCATGGATATTTATTTTATACTTTCGGTTATGATCCAACCTACTTTATTTTGTTGCTCAAATTGTTCCAGTTGTGGTCACTATAAGCCCGTTCAGTTGACTTTTATATAATTATAATTCTGTCATTGTGGTGACCTTTTAAAAAAAGCTTTATTACTTTTTGGTACTATAAGATGCTCCAGCCTCATTTTGTATATGTCTTGCCACAGTTTAAGAAGCAGCCATTTCTCTAAGCACTGTTCCTTTTTGTTGGAGACCACTATTAGAAACCAAGATCTGGGTGCTAGGTGTGCTTGTTGCCTCTAGGTCCTATCAGCAGACAGAGCAAGGAGATATATATGTGTGTATACTAACCTATGTATTACTCCTACCTATAAATATTTATTTGTAGCCTTATACAGGTATATTGAACTAAGCATGAGTTTGTACTGATGTCTCCAATTCTAATCTATTACCATATCATCATTCTAGCCTCTTCCTCGTGCTTATCTATAAACTCTCATGCCAGCAGCAGGAAACCTGGATCACATCATCCACCATCCATTTACTTAACTGATCTATTCCAGTATAATTACATAGCAGCAACAGAATTATTAACTCATGCTTCATGGGAAAGACCTTTATCCACTAGTTTATTTTGCCTTTAGTTTTATAGACTCTACTCATTTCTAGTTACTTAGGTAAGCACTTTTCCCCCTACCTTGTTCAGTGAGGTTGTTTCATACATTTGCAGAACAATTAGATTCTTCTGTCATATTCTATGTTCATCCTGGGATCCCTAATCCACTAAAGTATTTTTAAAATTTGCATAAATTAAGACTTACCTTCTGTGCTGCAAAGTTCTGTGGGTTTCGATCAATGGTAGTGTCATATATCCACCATTCATTCCTCCATGCTTCAACTCTTCAGCCCTATTGCCCTCCCCCTGAACTTCTACCATCCATTGATCTTTAACATCATTATAGTTTTCCTTGTCCAGAATGTTAAATAATTAGAATCATACAGAATACAACCTTTCAACTGGGTTCTTTCACTTAGAAATATGCATTTAAGAATCATTCGTTTTTGTGGCTTGATAGCTATTATCAATTATACTTCATTTAAAAAATTATGGTTGAGGCTGGGCACAGTGGCTCACACCTGTAATCCTAGCCCTCTGGGAGGCCAAGGCGGGTGGATCGCTCGAGGTCAGGAGTTCGAGACCAGCCTGAGCAAGACCCTGTCTCTACTAAGAATAGAGATAAAAATTATCTGGACAACTAGGAATATACAGAGAAAAAATTAGCCGGGCATGGTGGCGCATGCCTGTAGTTCCGGCTACTCGGGAGGCTGAGGCAGTAGGATCGCTTAAGCCCAGGAGTTTGAGGTTGCTGTGAGCTAGGCTGATGCCATGGCACTCACTATAGCCCGGGCAACAAAGTGAGACTCTGTCTCAAAAAAAAAAAAAAATTTATGGTTGGCCTAGAGTTTGCAAAATACATTTTTTTGACTAATCTAAATCCACCTTCAAATAAAACTATACCATCTCCTATGTATTTTAGGTACCTTATAACAGAAAATTCCCAGTGTTTCCTTCCTACCGCTTAAAACATTATTGTCCCTATTTCACTTATCTGTATGCTATAATTGCCTAATACATTGTTCCTATTACACTTAAACATTTTAAATTTATTTATTCATTTTTACTTTTATTTATTCCTTTTCCAACTTTCTTTATTTCTTCATGTAAGAAAATTTTTGACTATATTATTTTCCTTCAACCTGAAGAATTTCTTTTTCCAGTTTTTTTAGGACAAATTTATTGGCAATGAATTTTCTCAGTTTATTTCTCCTTCACTTTTGGAGGATAATTTCACAGGATATAGAATTCTAGGTTGATAAGAATTCTTCAATATTTTAAGTATTTCACTCCACTTTCTTCTTCCTTGCATGGTTTCTGATGAGATGTCTTCAGTAATTCTTATGTTTGTTCTTCTGTAGGTAAGGCATTTTCCCTTTGGCTTCTTTCAAGATCTCTTCTTTTATTTGGTTCTCTGCAGTTGGAATGTGATATGCCTAAGTATAGATTTTTGGTATTTATTCTGCTTAGTGTTCTCTGAGCTTCCTGGTTTGGTGTCTGCCATTCATTTTGAAAAGTTCTTAGCATTATTATTTCAAATATATATATGTTTTTCTCCATTCATTCTTGTTCTGGTATTGCAATTATTTATATGTTACATCTTTTGAAATTACACCACAATTCTTGGATTTCTGTTATTTTTTTTTTCCATTCTTTTTCTGTCATGAATTTCAGTTTGGAAAGTTTCTCTTGACCTATCTTTAAGCCCACTAATTGTTTCCTCTGTCCTGTCCAGTCTGTTGGTGAGCTCATCAAAGATCAATGCAATGGTTTTGATTTCCAGTATTTCCTTTTGATTTTTTCTCAGAGTTTCAGTCTCTCTGCTTATATTAGCTCTCTATTTTTTTAAGTTGTCTACTTGTTTATTATTAAAAAGCTTAAAATATTAATCATTTATTTTAAATTCTCTATTTGACAATTTCAGGATTTTTATCATCTGAGCCTTGTTCTGATGTTTTGCTGTCTCTTCATACTGTTTATTTTTGTCTTTTAGCATGCCTTATGATTTTTTTGTTAAAAGGTGGATATTATTAGATAACAGGAACTTGGTAAATAGGACTTTAGTTGAGTATTGTATGCAAATCTGACTAGGGGTTAGCTGTGCTAAATATTTACAGTGCAGTAGGTGCTTCAAATTCCTCTAGCATTCTTGTCTTCCTGCCCACTCAGTTGTCTTTGGGTTTCCTTAAGAACTCATTCTTAAATAGAGTCTATGACTTGGAGCTGTTTCAGCAGAAATCCACTATTATCATACGCAAACCCTGCTGGTATGGTGGCAAGGGGAGGGGAAACATTCTTTAATCTTATGATCAAATTTCAGTCTTTTAGTCGTCCTGCTTCCCTGGGCTGTGGCCTTCACAGTGTTTCTTAGCTCTCCTCCCTTCTTCTCACTCTTAGGTGAGACAAGAAGGCCAAAGGGGACTGGAGTGGGAGAAATGGTCTTCCCCATCTGACATACATCTCCTTCTATGGTGAAGATTTTTGCTATCAAAAGT
This sequence comes from Lemur catta, assembly GCF_020740605.2. NCBI lineage: Eukaryota > Metazoa > Chordata > Mammalia > Primates > Lemuridae > Lemur > Lemur catta. The sequence goes on from NC_059128.1 coordinate 146,201,276, forward strand.
AAGTCTTTCCTGTGGAGAATGTCCTGGGTATATTTCACAATGGTTATCCTTCCCCTCCTCCTGCCAGGGTCACAGGGGCTCTTTCTCAGCTCTTCACTTATGAGAACTTGATGTGGTTTCTGCAGGTAAAACACATGAAAGTGCATTTAGTACTGGACATAGAAGCATGTAAGAAGATTCTCATTCTCGTGTTGGTCCACACTCGGCCTCCAAAAATTGGACAAAATTACCATTTAAATATTTCTACTTATGGCTCCAGCAGCTTCTGGAGCCAATCTCAGCTATGACTGTCTCTATTTACCTTTCTTTCCAGATTTCAAAATGTCAGTTGGCCCTGTGACTTTATTTCTCCATTGGGTCCAAAAATAGTCATTGAGTTTTAGTTCAGCTTTCTCTTACTGCAAAAATGGGAGAAGGTACATAACCTAAACTTTTGTACCCTCATAATAAGCTGAAATAAAAAAAAAGAAAAAAAAAAGTAATGATGTAGATTTCAATATGTTAATTGCAAAAGATCTCCAAGGTATATATTAAATGAAAATGGATAAAATTATTCTCTGAATGGAATTAGCTTTCTATCATCCCTGAACTTTCCATAACTTCAAAATAAAAGCAAGCCCTGTGGAGAACTGAGGGAATGACCTGCCTAATGCATGGCTGTTCTCAGGACGAAGTAGTAGGGTCTGTTACTACGAGCATGAGAGCAGATGGTGTCATATCTCCAGTGCAGAAAGTTGGGCCTAGGGAGAAGGATCATTCCTTCAGATGTCCTTAGAAGCAAAGGCCACAGAATAGAAACATGTTGAATGATAAAAATATACTGAAAAGCAAATACGTGTTTAAAAGCCGTGCAGTGGCCTCTGGAGAAAGGGACTCTCAGCTATGGCTGGCAGATATTCTGAAAGGCCTAGATTGTAAAAATCAAGATGATGTCTATTTAAATTAGTATCATTATTTATTGTCAAAGGTTGTGAATACCTTTGGTTTTTATTGCATACATTTCAGACATACACAACCTTACATATGTGCATATAAATATATTTACATAGATGATATACAATGTATAATATGTGTGTACAAATTATTTTTGAAGATGTTACTGAGATTTTTAATAACTGGATAGGTTATGATTGACTTGTTATCATGGCTGTTAGACTAATTTAATGTAAGTTAATATCAAATATAAATGAGTTATTAAAACATCATTGTACTTGAATTCTTTCCACGTTTATAAAGTGGTCCAATAATATTAAAAGAGTGGGCAAATTTGTCTTATAAAGAGTATAATTTCCTAACTCTAAAGTTCCAATTAAAAATTTAAAGAATGACAATATAAACAGGAGTCTTTCAGGAAAAGCACAGGGCTTAATCTCATTGTTTCTTTGTAGTTTCTTTTCTTCAAGTTCTGCTTCTTAGTGGGCAGAGACTGTCATCAGGCATCAGAAGATAGCTAGACCATTTTTCTCCTATAAGAGTGGGTGAAAAGGTCTATTTTCTCTTTATTTTAAGAAACTGTAGATAAGAGAGAAATGTTTTAAGAGTGTTAGCACACCATCATACAGCAGACCAGAAGTCCATTCATTATTCCTGTGCTCAGTTTTGGACAAAAACTAAATTCTTTTAGTTCTGATTCTTTTGACAATAACTAAAAGGTCACATACTGTATTGTCCAGGACTCATAGTTTTGCAGATGGCGTCAGACACTTCTTGTGAGCCACTTCAAAATCCATCATCCTTACCTTTTACTTCAGTCCTTATAAGCCTGATAGGGTCACCCAGCTCCATTCAGAAGGCGCCTCATCTTCGGTGCCTGCTCACTTCTAGCCCTGAAACTCCTCTGACTCTATGGTGTGGGAGTCCCATGTCTACACTCTTGCATGTGTGACTAGAAGTACAGGGAGTTAATGCCCAGCAGGGCCCCTCTTTGACCAATGGATAATGGAGCCAATGGATAAATGCTTCCTTCTTTCTGCTCAGCAGTGGACAGTTTAGCAAAACACTTAATAAAGTGCCTCAAAAGGTCCCAGCTGGATTGAGCTGGTTGTCTCCTCTAGTGGAGGCCAGCTTCATTATGCACCCCACCTTCACCCTTTCTCTCCTTCCTCACTCTGTCTCCTGTCCAGCACTCCTGTTTCCTGGGGTTACTTTCCAGTTAAACTACCTGGGAGCCTTTGTCTCAAGCTCTGCTTTTGGGAAAACCCAAGCTAAGATAAAAAGTAAAATAGTACAATTATTGGCTCTTATAATTGATGCTGAAAGATTGCAGATGGCCTCAGGGATGATCTGCTCTAGGAATGGAAATGCCACCATAATTCTCACTGTCCCTATCTTTTATTTCTTTTCAATTTTCTGTGAGGGACCCATTTGCTTCTACACTGGAAATGTCTCCCCAGAGCAGCAGGGAAATAAGCTTCTGATAGTCTTGGCCTAATATCTCAGAAGCACCACTACCCTTTCCCAACAGATCCGGGTCAAGGACTTATGCTGGCATGGGTAGGGCCGTGCATCCCATCCAACTGCAGAGGCTGAGGAAACTGAGCACTCTGATAGCCCAGTCTGGGACTAGGGAAGTGGAGACTGTTTCAAGAAGAAGTTTACTATGTCACAAAAAAAATTGTGTACAAGTATAATGCTTTTATAGTAGCATACATTTAGAAATATCAAGCTTTTAATACCCTTAATTTTGAGGACAACATCTGCTCTCTGTTACTCATGGCCCTCATAGCTTGGCAGACCTGTGCCCTAGATATATGAGCCAAAATAAACAGATAAGAAAACAGTCCTTATGTGGCCTGTGGTAGTCACAGCTTCTGTCAACTTGTCTGGCCAATCCATCTTAAACTCAATTTGTGGGCTTGTTCCTCACACATTTCCTAATTCCTGCCTTAACTGACTGCCCATCTTCGTGAGTCCCAAGTTTATGTTCAGCAGGGCTCTAAATATCCTGCTCAATCAAATAGCCTGATTCCATCAAAAAGGGGTGGCCCTCCCTGAGAGGCATGGAAAACCCATTTCAGGTTTCCTGTTGTCATGTTCCCAGGAAAAATTTCCTTTGGAACAGTGCAGCTTGCCACTCCCAGTGCAGCCACAGGCAGGGGGGCACTGCTCCTCCCATTGGTGTGGAGTCTACGTTTAGCAACTGTTCTTGGAGGAAGCACTTTGTTTTAAAATCTTGGGTGTCATGGTTAGTCCTTTGATTTAAGAGATCAAGCATGACTATTGCACACAATGTCCTTATCTTAATTAAACCAATTTATTCTAGGATTCCAGCTTGATGAGTAGTACCAGCCACATAATACAAAGAGAGTCTATGGCTGATAGAATTGAGAAGTTAGAGAACGGATTAGTGAGAACTTGCGTAAGTTCTGCAGTTTCAACAGAACACACACACACACACACACACACACACACAAAATGCATGCTCTCTCTCTCTCTCTCATACACACACATACTCACACCTTCTCACACACGTAAATTATGCGTAGCTACATACTTCAGAGTGGTTCTTGCCATACAATGCAATTTACCTTTCCACCAAGAAAGATTATAGTTTTTATATTTCTTAGAGTTATTCAATTACTGCTGTGTTTCATAGTAAATTTCCATAGGAGTTTATTAACAACAGTTGTTTTGGAGAATTTTCCTATATATGCCAGTATGTGTAACCTTTTCTCTTTCTCATTATAAATTATTTCTCATGAAGTTATTTGCTATGATATGCATCTTATTGCATACCCTGGAAAGAAAATATTCTCTCATTTTGAAGAATCCATAAAAGTCAATTTTATTCATGCCGCAGACAACATTCTCTGTGCTAGTAGGTCCTGGATTTTATATCTGACCGTGAGTCACTTGTGATAGGAGCCACTGTAATAGCCCAGGTACAAAAACTTTAGTGACAGGCTTCCTTTAGAGCTGGTCTCTGCCCATTTTTCCACACACACACAGATTGCTTAGCCATGCTGGCCTCTTTCATATAGCTCAGATGGAAAAGATGCTTGAGGTCTTTGCGTTACCTCTTCTCTGTGTCTCTGCACATGGCTGTCTTATTCTCATCCTGTAGTTCTCAGCTCAAATGTCACATCATCAGAGATGCCTTCTGTGCACATTCTACCTAACACAGCGACACCTACACACACCTTCTGCCCCATCACCTACATCAATTTCCTAAGGTCTAGAATGATCAAAAACCTAAAATTAAAAAATAAATGTACCCATAAGACAGTATCAACAGGAAAGAGAGAAAGGTTTTAACACATCACTAACTCTAGTAACTAAAAATAAAATAAAACAAACTGTGATTTCTTAAAAGTATAAATAAAGAGATAGAAGACAAACTTTTCTTGGTATTTCAAAGAGATACATTTGGGTAAAGTCATTTTTTTGGTACACAGAGGGCCCTTTAAAATTAATAAGATAACAATAAATAACCCAATAGAAAAATAAGCAAAAATTATGAAATAGCAATTTACAGAAAAAAAGACAAACCATGAGTAAAGATATGAATATATTCAAGCACATTAAAAGTAGAAAAGATATCCAAATTATCATAAAATAATTAAAATTAAGTCACTAATCAGATTCAGCAAAAATTAAGTACTTAAATAAATTAAAATGGTTTGAAGAAACAGGTAAAAAGGAAATTTCCAAGAACAATTTGAAGGATCCTTCAAAACTTGACATGATAATTTCAAAGGCAGAATTATTTTATCCTACAAATATTGTTGAAATAGGTACATAACGACTTAACAATAGGAAGCATTTACTGAGTACTTGTAGTGTTCCAGACTCTGCTTTGAACACTAAACATTTCGTTTAATCCAGCAAGGCTGTATTCCTTTCACAATTTTGCACATGGGAAAAGTAAGGCCACAAAGGTGAAGTATCTTGCCCCTGGTCACTTAGCTAGTTGCTAGCAAAAACAGAATTAGAATGAGGCCATCTGGATGGATGTAGGGTCTGGGCACATAACTTTTACCCTAAACTGCATGAGCTCCTGGTAGCCTAGTCAGTAACAGCACAAAACTTTAAATAATGAAATTGTTTATTCATAAGAAACTAATTTTTTTCATTTCAAAATTTTTTTATTTCAGAATATTACAGAGGTACAGATGTTTTGGTTACATAAATTGCTTTAGTGCCATTTGAGTAAAAGTTATAAGTGTGTCCATCACCCATATAATGTGCAATGTACCCGTTAGGTGTGAATTTACCCATCCCCACCTCCCCTGTCTTTTTATGGTCATACGAACTAATTTTTATGGTTATGTGAACAATAAACTATTCCACCATAGTTAAAAGAAATGGAGAAGATTTATATATGCTGATATGGAAAGGTATATGCTATGGTTTAAATGTTTATACCCCTCCAAAATTCATATGTTGAAATCCTCACCCTCAAGTTGATGCTACTAGAAGGTGGGGCCTTTGGGGGGTGATTAGGTCATGATGGGATTATTGCACTTATAAAAGAGGCCCACAAAAGATTCCTTGACGTTCCTCCAGGTGAGGTTAAAGTCAGAAGACAACCTGGCTGTCTATGCAGAAGCTGGCCTTTATCAGGCACAGAATCTGCACTTTGATCTAGAACATCTGTAACTGTGAGAAATAAATTTCTGTTGTTTGTAAGCCACTTTGTCTGTGATATTTTGTTATAGTAGTCCAAACAGACTAAGATAGCATCCAAGAAATATTAAGGAAAAAAACCTCAAAGTGCATGTGTTTAGTATAATCAACTTTTCAATATATATATACTGTATATGTGTGTGTGCATACATGTCACACATAAATATGCAGACATGTTATATATGTATACTTACAAGTTTTATATATGTATATGTGTAAACACATGCATGTGCTTATTCATAGACAAGTTTGGACTCTGAGTGTGGAAAGAAAAGATGAACTTTAGTGTTTCAATTTATATTTCTCAGGACATTGAGGATTTTTTTTTTCCTAGTATGGCTGTGAGCAGATGTTATGGCTTAAAATATTAATGGTAATATTGCTTAAAATAGAACCAGGAAACTATCCTCCTTTTCAATGAGAAAAGACTAGATCAGTGATTTCCGATTGCATTCCCATTTTGTGTAATCCATAGAAAAACAATATTTAAAGCATACTGAGATGGAGCTGCTGGAGACCTGTTGAACTTGGTCTCTGGCTCCCCTGAGCTCAGCTAGTGGCCCTGAAGCTGGAGGAGCTTCTGTGCAAACCTTGTGACCCATTCTCAGCTCACAGGAATTCACAGTTGGCACATGAGGGAAGGGAGGGAGAGCCTGTATTAGGACCTTAGGCACTTTGGTGCAGTCTTCATGCACAGAGCAATGCAAGGACAGTAAACATGTGCATGGCCTGTGTTGTGTCATGTTTTGGAAAATGGGCATTAGCTTTAGTAGTGGTCATTTTTCATGGTATTTAATAGGCCCAGGTTCCGTGGTCAACACAAACAAGGTGCTGGTTTTAACCAAAGAATACTGTGCTCTGCAAATAGTGACATTGAAACTATTCAGATGCTTGTGATGCAGTCACTTTTGGTGTATAAATTACCCTCAATGGAGTTTTTCAGCCTGTTATAAAATAAGAGTGGGCATGGCTATGCTCCAGCTTTTCGAGGCAGATTGCTAAATCAAGGCATGATTGCAGCAGGATAAATGTGACTGTGCACACAGGAGCAGACAGGATCTACCAGCTGCTGGCTTAGCAACTACATTTTCATTTAAGGAAAGTTATACTTAGAAAAGGAAATGTATGACAACATTTAGAGTGCCTGCTATACCAGGCTCTGGCAAATGTTTTCTCATATAATGCTCACAAATAATTTATTTTGAAATAAAACATTGAAAACATTCAAACCAACCAACAAACAAAAACAGAATCAAATGGATTTAGAACTATTGCATATGCGTTTGTTTGTGCAGTACAAAAGGCTTCCAGCTGAAGGGGCAAGTGGAATCTGAAATTTAGCCTGCTCTCTGCTTTTCAACTGTGAGCAAGTGTGTAGACGAGCATCAGCCCAAAAGTGGCCCAGAGACCCAATGTAGTACCCCTGCGAGAATCATTTTGCATCAGACTTCTTTAGCAAGTGTGGAAATTGTGATAAACTAAAACAGTCCACAAATGCTTTGCAGTTCCTCCTCTCTAGAGTTTGAGTCTATTTCCCACTCCTGGAATCTGGGCTGGCCTTGTGATTTGTTTTGACCAAAGAAACATAGGGAAAGTGGTATTGGGGGAGTTACAAGGCTAAGCCACAAGAGCCTGGGAACATCCAATTGCCCCCTTTTAGAACCCAGATGCTATGTAAAGAAGTCCTGGCTAGCCTCTTTGAGGATTAAAGAATATGCACAGAGGCAGACTCAGCTGCAAACCAGCACCAATCTTCAGACACATGAGTTGAAACCACCTTGGCCCATTTCAACACAGTCGAGCCACCAGATAGTTGCAATCACTACAGTAATCCCAGGCAAGACGAGCAGAAGTACTTCCCAGATGAGTCCAGTCCAAACAGCTAACCTGCAGAATTGTGAGCAAATAAATGATTGTTGTTTTAAGATACTAAGTTTGCCTTTTAGCAACAAAAACAAACAAAATAAACTGAAACAGATATATTGTGTGGGATTAATTAATTAGGGTTTATAGATGAGCACTTTCTTACTTTATAACTCTGACAACTTTAGAGTTACTAATCTAATACTGATTTTCTTCTTTGTATAGTTTTGACAACAGTACCACCTATTGTGAAGGGTCTTTGTGAGAATTAAATGAGAACATATTCCTAAAGTTTACAGTACCTGGTATACAGGAAGCATGAAAGAATGCCAATGATTTTAAGAAAAAAGCTTATTTTGAGTTTCATCTTGAACATCAAAGTGTATCTAACATGGCGTCTTTGCATCAAATGCCATTTGCAAAGTAACACTGGACAAGCAAGATAATCAGTTTTGTGTAAAATATTAAATGATGGTTCCTAACATATTGGAAAATGTTATTTTCTCATTTGAATTATTAATATTTAATGGAAAAAATTATAAATATCAAGCACTTAAATACAAAGTTAAAGAAGACATGGTTTTATTAATAATGAAACTTATAATCATAAAGCAAATGTTAAAAATGACATCATACAGATTTTATAAAAAAACCCTCATCATTTAGTCAGCTATCACAGTGGTAGTTTTAATTCTTTCAATACCTGCCTTCATGACTCTTTAAACTATCAACCTACTAGGTTACCTAACAATGAATCTTTTACCTTTGCTGTTTTTCTAAGACCTCAAACTTAGAAACTCAGCTTCCTTCTCCAATCACTCCCATTCCTTCCTCCTGTTGAATCTCATATTCAATCTAATGATTGGAGGGTCTTATCTCTGACCCACCTCACTTTCTTAACCTATGGACTTTTTCAGATTTGTCTTAGAGTTTCCCTTGCCTGGCTCCAGTGCTCAATCTTTTCACCTTTAATGTTCGTGGTTCCTAATTGGATGCGGAAAACTTGTGAACTAGCCCAGGTGGGATGAAGGACAAGTGCTTTTAGACACCGGAGTATGGAGAATCCTAGTTGGCAAGGAGATTCCAAACCAAGGCACTAAAGTGGGTACTAAGATGCTAACAGGAAAAATACTATGGATAAATTAACTCTTACTAACTCTTAGTAATGTTTCCCTTCAGTAATTATATAAGAGCAGGAAATCCATCAATTTCACCATTCTGTCCCCAGTATTCTCTGGACTCTGCAGAGTAGTTTATACAGCAGTTTGTAGTAAGTACCAGAGCTATATCCATTACAGCAATGACCAGTGATGTGATTTTGGGTTAGTTGTCTAATCTCTCTCCATCTCAGTTTCCTCATTAGTAAAACAGGGATGTGGTAAATATTCTCCAACGATGGCCACCATCAATTTCTTTCTTCCCTGAACATGCATGCTGTTCCATCCAGCAAGAGGTGGACTCTATCTCCTCTTTCCCCTTCCTTAGAATCTGGGCTGGCCTTGTGACTTACTTTGACCAAAACTAGCCACATAATCTGTGGGGCCCAGTGCAAAATGAAAATGTGGAGCCCCTTGTTCAAAAATTATTAATAATTCCAAGATGACAACAACAGAACATTAAACTAGGCATAGGGCCTTTCTAAACACAGGACCTTGTGCAACTGCACAGTTCATATGTCTATAAAGCTGATCTTGGCTTTGATCAATGCAATGCAGTGAAATTTACACTATATTAGTTCTAGGCAGCTAGCCTCAATTGTATAGTAGACATAATAATAATCTACAGAGTTATCTGTAGTGAGGGTATATGAAAACAGTGAAATTTGCTGTATATTTAAAATATTTCGACTATTATTTTATTTATATTGATTTAAACCTGACAGTCAAAAAAATCAGAGAAAATTAAAAGACATGTTAGGAGAGATACTCCTTATTGCAATATGGCTCTCAGGGAAAGAACCACAAGGAAAAAACTTATGTGTGAGCAACATCCTCTATTGGAGTTACTGGTACGAGATAAGGAGGACTAAAGGAATTCAATCCAAGATCATGCTCTAGATCTCTACAATGTGCTAATTATGCTACTTTACTAATCATGACATACTACAAATTATCTGATGTGAAATATTCATGGTATTAGAACTAAATGGAATTTAACAATTTTATTATTTGATTAATTATAGATGAGTCAAAGTTATATAAAAGGATTTATGGAACCAATTCAGGCTAGAGTTTAAGTAGGGTGTTTCAAAATGACAAACTATCACATTGGAAAATTTGAGTCAGTGATAGGAGGAGATTTTATTTTAGAAGATTTATATCAAGCTGGCTAAATAGGGCATAAGCCAAGTAGAATTTTCTTATTCAATCATGCAAATTCTCTGTCTTGAAGGTCTCCCAGGTGCAAACCACTGTGTTTGGAATTGAGATACCTGAGCATAGAAAAGGGATGTACACAGAGTTCAACACTCAAAGTTGTAGTTTGATACAGGGAAATGCTGGCAAACTCAGAGTTCAGTATATCTAGGCCAAGAAAGGCATGCTTATATGTGTCCCCATGGTGAAAAAAAATGCTACACAAAGGAATATTTAAGAAACTGTTTAAGATAATTGCAAAAAGAAAAAAACATTGAATTAGGCTTGAAAATTTTTCTGGTAATTTTCTACTGACTTGTCATAATTGGGTTTAGGTAACATTAGGTGTATCTGGAACTTAGATGCCCGGAAAGAGGTAATATCATCCCAATGAGTAGGTAGATGACAACATCTAGCAAGAAATACAGAAATTTCTGGCATTATAGCTAACTGGAAGGACATAAGAAGTTCTTAATAAAATTTCCTACATTTCTTGAACACCTTAAAAAAATCAAAGTTATAAATCAACTCTGGATGAATTAAAATGTTAAGAAGTTCAGACATAAACGTGTTCACTTTTTGTATCTTTTACCCAAGAATCATTTACTGAGCATCTACTATGTTCCAAAGACAATGGTAGGAACTGGAGAAATGAAGAATATTGGGACATAATTCTTGCCTTTGAAGATCTCGTCATAGCCTAGTGAATAGGGACACAGGGAATTATTAGATTTTAAATATAGCAGGAGAAATGACATAGTAGAGGTAAAAATTGTGGATGTGGGTGCTCAAATAAGAGAGTGAATACCTCTCATGAATTCACAGAAAATGTTTCTTAGTTTATTTAGGCTGCTATAACAAAATACCTTAGATTGGGTAATTTATAAACACCAGAAATATGTTTCTCACAGTTCTGGAGATTGAGAAGTCCCAGATCAAGGTGTCAGCACATTCAGTATCTGGTGAGGATTCGCTCTCTGACTGGTAGGTGGCGCACTTTCTTGTTGCATGGCCAGGGCTGAACAAGCTCCCTTAGGCCTCTTTTTTTTTTCTTTTAGATGGAGCACCATGTTGTTTTTTAACTTTTTTTTTTTTTGCTTTTTTTATTGATACATAATAGTTGTACATATTTATGAGGTACATGTGATATTTTGATACATGCATACAGTGTGTAATGACCAAATCAGGGTAATTCAGATATCCATCACCTCAAACATTTATCATTCCTTTATGTTGGGAATATGCCAAATCTTCCCTTCTACCTATTTTGAAATGTACAATAAATTATTGTTAACTATGGTCACTGCACTGTGATATCAAACATTAGAACTTATTTTTCTAACTATATTTTTGTACACATTAACCAACCTCTCTTCAACCCTACTTTCTTTTTACCCTTCCCTGCCTCCAGTAACCACAATTCTGTTCATTACCTCCATGAGATAAATTATTTTAGTTCTCACATATGAGTGAGAGCATGCAATATTTGTCTTTCTGTGCTTGGCTTATTTCATGTAACATGATGTCCTCCAGCTCTACCTATGTTGCTTCAAATGACAGGATCACATTCTTTTTTATGGGTGAATAATTTTTCATTGTGTATATATACCATCTTTGTTACCCATTCATTTGTTGATGGACTTAGGTTGAGTCCATATCTTGGCAATTATGACTAGTGCTGCAATAAACATGGGAGTGCAGATATTTCATTGATATACTAATTTCCTTTCTTTCAGATATATATCTAGCAGCAGGATTGCTGAACCATATGGTAATTCTATTTTTAGTTTTTTTAAGCAACATCCATACTGTTTTCCATAGTGGCTGTACTAATTTACATTCTCATCAACAGTGTACAAGTGTTCCTCATTCTCCACATCCTCACTAGCATTTTTCATTTTCTTTTTGATAATAATCATTTTAACTGGGGTGAGAAGATATCTCATTGTGGCTTTGATTTACATTCCTTTACGACTAATAATATAGGGTGTTTTTTTATATACCTGTTGGCCATTTGTATGTCTTCTTTCGAGAAAATATCTATTCAGATTCTTTGCCTATTTTTAATCAAGTTATTTTTGCCTATTGGCTTGTTTGAGGTCCTTATTTATTCTATTTTAGGTCATTAAATATGAAATATCTAATTTCAAATCAAAAGCTTAGTTTATTATATCTCAAACCAGAAGCAGTACAATTAATCAAAGTATGTGCCTAAACTATCAACACAGTATTGCCATCTTAACAGTAGCTTGTTTATTGTCAGCAGTGAAGAAGCCTGGAGAGCAAGTGGCAATGAAATTGTGAAAGGTGTTTTCCACGGTTTGTTGAGAATTGAATATTTTTCCTTGCAAGAAGTAGTCCAAAGCCTGGAAAATAAGGGTAGTCAGTTGGTGCAAGGCCTGGTGAATACAGTGGATGACAGAGAGTTTGCAAGTCCAGCCTCAGTAGTTTGAGCAGCCATGTTTGTGTGACATGTGGTCGAACATTGTCTTGCAAGAGGATTGGCATGTCTCTATTGACCAGTTTGGGATGCTTAATCACAAGTGTCCTCATCATTTTGTCCAACTGTTTGCAGTAGATATCTGCTATAATCGATTGACCAGTTTTCATGAAGCTGCATTGGATAATGCCAGCACTGGACCACCAAACAGTCACCATTAGCTTTCTGATGAATATTCAGTTTTGGAATGTGTTTCAGCACTTCATCTTTATCCAATCATTGTGCCAAATGCTTACAATTGTCAAATAGAATTCATTTTTCATCACACATAATAATATGGCATAGAAATGGTTTACCTTTATGTCATGACAGCAAAGAAAGGCAACCTTTGAGATGATTTCACTATGACACTCAGTACCCATCTATCCATCTTCTTTATCTTGCTAATTTGTTTCCAATGGTCCAATATTGCTGGAAAAGTAGCATCAAACTTTGCTGCTAATTCATGTGTGGGTTGAGATGGATTCATTTCCACTATAGCTTTCAGCTTATCTTTATCCAGCTTGGTCTCAGGTCACCCACATGGCTCATTTTCAAGATAAAATTCACCAGAATGGAACTTCTCAAACCATCGATGTACCATGTGTTCATTAGCCACATCCCTCCCAAACACTCTGTTGAGACTATGAGCTGTCGGTGCAGCATTGGTTCCACAATGGAACTCATATTAAAAAATAACACAAAGTTTTGACTTATCCATGGTTTCACAAAATTTGCTGTTAAAAAAAAGTGAAAGATGATCATAAGCCAAAATGTATGTTTGAAAGACTGAGTATGTACATTCACAATAAAGATAAAGCAAAAAGCATCAAAGTGAACTGTCAGAGAAGTCAACTGTCCAAATTAGTACTTAAGGAAATCAGATATTTCATACTGAATAACCTAATAATAGTTATTATTCCCTTGTGAGATGGATAGTTTGCAAATATTTTCTCCCATTCTGTAGGTTGTTACTTCACGTTGTTGATTGTTTCCTTTGCTCTATAGAAGCATTTTAGCTGACGTAATCCCATTTGTCTTTGCTTTTGTGTCCTGTGCTTGAGGTCTTTTTTGAGGTCTTACTCAAAAAATTTTTGCCCAAACCATGCCCTGAAGAATTTCCCCAATGAATTCTTCTAGTCATTTCATCGTTTCAGATACTACATTTAAGTTTTTAATCATTCATTGTCATCACTGAATTTTTTAATCATTCATTGTCATCATTGTCATTCATTTTTGCATATGGTGAGAGATTGGAGTATAGTTTCACTCTTTTGCATATGGATATCCAAGTTTTCCAGCACTATTTATTGAAGGAGCTATCCTTTCCCCAAGTGTATTCTTGTTTGTAAGCATGTATATTTATTTCCAAGTTCTCTATTCTGTTCAGTTGGCCTATGTGTTTGTTTCTATGCCAGTCCCATGCTGTTTTGGTTAGTATAGCTTTGTAGTATATTTTGAGGTCAGGTAGTGCAATGCCTCCAGCTTTGTTCTTTTTTGCTCAGTTTACTTAGGCTATTTGGGTCTTTTGTGGTTTTATTAGAATATCAGGATTGTTTTCTTCTATTTCTGTGAAAAATGTCATTGGTATTTTAAGAGGAATCATATTGAATCAGTAGATTGCCTTAGGTAGTATGGACATTTCAATAATATTAATTCTTCTAATCCATGGACATGGGATATTTATCCATTTTTTTCGGTCCTATTCAATTTCTTTCACCAGTGTTTTAAGTTTTCATTGTAGAGATCTTTTATTTCTTAGTTATTTTTTTTTGTAGCCTTTGTAAATGGGCTTGCCTTCTTGATTTCTTTTTCAGGTTGTTCACTGTTGGCATATAGAAATGCTGTTGATTTGTGTGTGTGTGTGTGTGTGTGTGTGTGTGTGTGTGTGTGTGTTGATTTTGCATCCTGCAACCTTACTGAATTCGTTTATTCATTTTAACAGTGTTTTCTGGATTCTTTAGGTTTTTCTAAATATAAAATCATGTAGTCTACAAACAATGGCAATTTGGCTTCTTCTTTTCCAAATTGGATGCCTTTTATTTTATTTCTTTCTCTTGTCTAATTGCTCTGGCAATTAGTAGTGGAGTATTACATTAAGTAAAAGTGGTGAAAGTGGGCCTTATCATCTTGTTTCAGATCTTAGAGAAAAGGCTTTCAATTTCATTTTGCTGATAATTTGTATTTTTTTAGTTTCAATTTCATTTATTTCTTCTCTGATCTTTATTATTTCTTTTCTTCTACAAATTTTGGGTTTGGTTTGCTCTTGTTTTTCTAGTTCTTTGAGATGCACCATTAGGTTATTTATTTGAAACTTTCTACCTTTTTGATATAGGCACTTGTTGCTATAAACTTTCCTCATAGAACTGCTTTTCTTGTGTCCCATAGGTTTTCATATGTTGTGTTTTCATTTACATTTGTTTCAAGAAATTTTCAAACTTTCTTCCATATGTGTTCATTGATTCACTGGTCATTCAGGAGCATATTGTTTAATTTCCATCTGTGTGTTTAGTTTCTAATGTTCCTTTTGTAATTGATTTCTAGTGCTATGCCATTGTGGTCAGAGAAAATACTTAGTATGATTTCAATTTTTTTGAAATTTTTAAGACATATTTTGTGTCCTAACACATGGTCTACCCTTGAGAATTGTCCATGAAATATTCTGTAAATATTCTGTAAATATCTATTAGGTCTATTTGTTCTATGGTACAGTTTAACTCCAATGTTTCTTTGCTGATTTTCTGCCTAGATGATCTGTCCAGTGCTGAAAGTGGAGTGTTGAGGTTGTCAAGGACTATGGTATTGGGGTCTATCTCTCTCCTTAGCTCTAATATTATTTGCTTTATATATCTGAGAGCTGCAGTGCTGGGTGCATAAATATTTATAATTGTTATATCTTCTTACTGAATTGTCCTTCATTACGTAATGACCTTCTTTGTCTCTTTTTACAGTTTTTGTCTTAGAATCCATTTTGTCTGATAGACGTATAGCTGGTCTTTCTATTTTTTTGTTCCCATTTGGTTAAATACCTTTTCCATCCCCTTATTTTCAGTATATGTGCGTCTTTATATGTGAGGAGGGTTTCTTGTAGAAAACATATCATTGTGTATTGTTTTTTTTTTCTCCATTCACCCACTCTCTTTCTTTTGATTAGAGAGTTTAGTCCATTCACATTCAATGTTATCATTGATAGATAAGGATTTACTACTGCCATGCTATTGTTTGATTTCTAGTTATTTTGCAGTCCTTCCTTCCTTCCTTCTTTCCTTCCTTCCTTCCTTCCATCCTTCTTTCCTTTGTTACAGGTGATTTTCTTTGGTGGTATATTTTAATTTCTTTCTTTTTATTTTTGTGTATCTGTTGGAGGTTGCTCTAGAGCAACAAGGACTCTGAGTACAGCAACCCTAGAAGGAGGAAAAGTGCACACTTGGTAATAAGACTTACCTGAGATATTTAAGAAAAGCTTTTGTTATTAATCAAAGGATAATAGACTGAGCTTCTCTGTCCATTTTAACTTCTATATTACCATTACCTATATTAGTTTCTGTACAATCCCATGAAAAACCATTTTACTTTTGGACTAGATTGATGTAGGTTATCCCCAGAAAAACATTGAGAAAAAAAGAGACATACCTCTGCTTAATTTATTAATATGTTAAAGTATTATGCAAGCCATTCTCTACAAAGACCATTTACAGTTTCATTTTACAAATGAGGAAATGACAACTCTGGTGATGTTGTTATTTGCCAGCATTCACGGCTGATTTTACGACAGATCCAGGATTTAAATCTACCCTGTTTATGTTCCTCCAAAGCCTGTGCTCTTTCAAAAGATAGAACCCCAGAGCATCTGTGTAGATAACAAGGGTAGGAGATGCTCTGAAAAATGTGGGGCATCTACACTTCACTCTAGTCCAAAGACAGCTTCCCTAAGGGCTTTTTGAGAATTTTGGAATCTTTGTTACTTCCCCAATATTTGTTGTATTGTATATGTTCTGTCAACTTTCCTGCACAGTAACTGCTAGTAAATTCTTAAAATGCTGCTGTAGTGGCAGAGACAGTAAAATGTGGGGAAATTTTCTGGACACTCTAGTGCTTACTGGAGAGAAAGTAATCCCAGGGTAGGTACTGGCAATTGGAATGGAGAAAGCTTGTGGGCAAATCCTAGTATAACACATGTGCCCCAGAGGCAACAAATATTACTTTGTATTAATAAAAACATTGTGAACAGAAAAAAGAAAGATTGTTTTGTCTACTCTGAGTGGAGAGCTCTTGTAAGGATGATTGTGTTTTAATCTGGGCACTAATTTATACATAGTGCATTGTCACACTGCGACTGAACAAGAGATGAAAAGTTTTGATCATGAAGGTTTGGGGGACCCTGAGGACAGGGAATCAATATTAGGCAAAAATAACTAGAGAATGTTCATCCTGGAAAAAGGAGAAGGGAGTTATAAGACATGGCTTTCTTCCAGTTGTTATACGTTTATCCCATAGAAAAGAGGGCTGATGGATTGTCTGAGATCCATGAGAGTTGAATGCAACCTAGGAAGATAGGTTTTGGCCAGATAAAGGCAGTATTTTCTAACAGAGCTGTTTAAATATTAGAGAGTCTGAATTCCTTTCCCTGAAGATGATGGTCACAGACTCAAGTGTTGAATGAGAAATAAAGCAGTAGGTACAGACTGGGCTAACAAGTAACTGTGGTTTAATCAACTCTGGCTTCTGTGGAATTGGAATGATCTCAGTAGTCAAGTGGTACAGCAGTTTTTAAACTTTATGGTAGTATCTCAGTGTTGCTTCTGAGGGAAGTATAGAAAAAGGCTGATAAGCAAAACTCTGGAGGTTCCTAGCCCTTCTTCAACTGGAGCGAAGTTTTCATATTTTGTTTCTAGGTAAGATTTCAATTGAACAAAATGTTTTATGACTTTAAAAATTATGAAAAATGTTTACCTACAACAATTCAGAGGCAAAACTTGATTGTTTTATCACTTTGTTGAATTGCTATGCCTCCTAGTGCATAGGAATTCCCACTAAGTCAGCAAATCATTCACTCATTCATTCAACATGTATTTCTTGAACATCTAGTATATTATAAGTACTCTTTTAGAGGCTGGGCATACAGGTTTGGAAAAAAATGGGTATGGTCCTTGCTCTCATGAAACATATACTATAATGGAAGCAGTAAAAAAAATAAAATAAAATAAATGGTTTTACAGAGTGGTAAGTGCCATAAAGGAAATGAAACTATTATGTGAAGCCAGCACAAATGCACAACCAATATTTAGGTCACTGGCCTCATGATCAATTCATTTTTCCTTCTGAATCATAAATGACAAAGCTAATTGAGGCCAAGCTCTAATTGCTTCTGTGATCTGAATGATGATATAATTTCAGAACCAGATAAACCTATGCTGACCCCACTCATTCTTGGATAAAGAGACTGTGACCCCAAAGTGGATCAGAGATATACCCAAGGTCTCTGGCAAATGGCGGCTGAGCTAAGAATTAAACATTTGTCTCCTTGTTTTCTACCATAGGAAAATCTGCCTGTTAATAAAAGGACAATTAGGGTGAAAACTTAATAAAAATAATAAGGACAAAAACAAAAACAATGTTCAATTTGGGATCAACCACAGCATACCTTATTGGAATACCCTGCAAAAATACCCTTAGATGTCTGGTTTTTTAGGAAAAAAATGAATGGTGAATACATAAGAAACTCTTGGTGTCCTCAATTTAAAATAGTTAGTGCTGATTGCCTGATAGTTCTAAGCACAACCTCCTAATTGGCCTTTCTGCTTCACTTTTTCCCCAGAATCCACCTTCCACATGGCACTAAAGTCAACTTTTCACAGGAGAAATCAGATATTGCTCCTCTACTTAAAATCCTCCAATTGCTTTTAGTATGCTCAGAAGTTGATCCAAAACTTCTTGCCAGAGTCTACAAGGCCCTACCTGATCTGGCCCCAGTGAATTTTCTGTCTTCTGCCACACTCCCTTCTTACTATGCTCTGCTCAGACTGGCCTTCTTGCTGCTCTGGAACATGCTAAGCATATTTCAACCCCACATCGTTACATGGTCAAATCTTCCATATCATTTTGCACTTGGCCCAAATACAACTTTCTCAAAGACGTTTCCACCAAGCACAATATCTAAAACAACTCCCCCTTTTATCCGAATACCTTCCTGTATTTTCATAATAAAACTCACCACCATCTACAATTAAAATGTTTCTTTGTTTAATGTGTATTTTCTTTCTGTCCACTGGAATGTAAGATCCACAAAGTTAAGGGTCCTTTCTGTTGTCTTTTGCAATATCTTCAGCCCCTGAATAAGTGACTGACACACAGGAGTGACTCATATAGGCTGAAAGAATGTCAGGCAGAAAAAATTGCACTCATTAGTGATAGAGCTCTCCTATATCCCAGGTAGCCAAATATGTGAGCATAGAGAAAATTTCACTGCACCACTTAGCACTTGCCAGCTTTAACTGAGTATCCTGCTTTATTTTTGGTCACCTTTAATTTGTATTTCCCCCCAAAAAGTTATTTGACTGGAGGGTCTGTGCTCCACTAATATGGAGTATTGCTATGGTAAGAGTTTTCACCAATGACATTAAGAATGTCTGTGTCTCCTCATGTGCAGTTCATATTTAGCTTCTTTGCCACTCCTTTCAAGTACTTGGCAAAAAAAAAATGAAAAATTAAAATGAAATAAATAAATGCATAAAAACTGGTTTTTGCCTAAAGAAAGTGACCCAGTGGCCACAAGGGGGCATCGATCCTCAGAAGATGGCTACATATTTGTCAGATGTTTAAGAGTCCTGTGTTTTCTCAATAGACCTGTATAGGTACACCTCGTGGCACACAAAAGCACATGCAATGGGCAAATTCTATAAGGTAATGGAAAAGGTCTGAGCATGATCCAGTGTATCTCTTAAAAATCACGAATTGGAAGTCAACTGTATATGCTACCTTGGAGCATTTCTGGCTGAGCCAACATTTTAATTTTGGCTCTATATCAGTGGCATTACTACAGCAAGCTACCTCACTATGTGCCTGAAGAGGGCACATGCTCAATCTCATATGACAACACTGTATGAATATGTGTGTTGGGGAGTGGTGTGTCTGTGTGTGTGTGTGTGTGAGAGAGAGAGAGAGAGCGCGCGCGGGAGGGAGAGGGGAGAGAGAGAGAGAGAGAAAATGTGAATACAATTTCTTCATTGATGATAAAATCTATGTGTCCATTGGTGATTTTCCTGAAGTTTTACATGCTAAATTTATAACTTTTGTTGTTTATATACCTTTGACTATGCACGAGCCAGTCCTTCAGGAATGTAGACTAGCTAAAGTGAGTTGTGTGCCAGGGCCAGGGGCAGAGAAGCCTTCTTGGATGGGTGAGGATCAGGTTTTTGTGTCCCTTAGGCATTCTCTTCTAGGGGTCTGCCCCTGCCTTGGGGCCCCTATCTTGTTCCAGTCTGTGGTTCTTGTTGTTTGCCTGTACCTCTCTCCCTCTCTCTGATCAGATTGGTTTGGAAACAAACCCTGAATCCCAGCATTCTACTGGGCTTTAATCATGCTATTCCGAACCTAAAACCTAAAATGCTTCCTCAGTGCCATCCTACCTATAGGACTCATTTCTCTGTGTTCTGGCACAGCTCAGACCCATGTGTCTTACTCTCCCCCCAAAGTTTGTGTCTTTCATGAGTGGTACTTATTATTATTATTTATCCATGGTGCTTGTCCTGGGTGTGTGAGGTTATGTGATTCAGGAGTCAGAGTGTCTGGGTTCTAAACCTGGCTTACTTGTGTGTTCTAATGCTAGTTATTTGTTCTGGAGTCAGTGTTCAAACCTGTGAAACGGAGTTTGTAACTAAATATTTATTGAGTTACTAAATAAAATCATACATGTAAAACCTTCAATATAATGTCTAACAGATGCTTCAAGTAAATTCACCAACCAAAGAAAATATTGTGTTTGAATTAAAATTTGAATCTATAAAGTTTACTGGAATCACCTATAAATTTATAAACTATTACAAGTTGGCAGATTATTATGAACAATATTATGGCCTGCTCAGTATGCTGAGTACAGAAGAAACTCCCAGAGACCCCAATTTATTGCTGTTCTTGCTAATCGCTTGACATTTCCAAGAATAGCGTTAATTAACCTTACCCTAGTCAGTGACTTTAAGGCTACCCTGTAAATTGTCTGTAGCACTTCTGCTAGGTAGCACATCAGTCCTAGCCAATGCTGAGATAGCTTGTCATTGCTTGACAGCCTACTAACTTGGAAACATAGAGGTTCACATATGTGCATGCACGTGTGTTTTGTGAGTCATCACTTAAGTAGACCTATATGTAGTTTGAAAATATCTGGCAGGAACAACAGAATGCTCCTCTTTGAAACTAAATTGTTCTTCCCCGATGAGTAGTGAAACCTACTTCCAGGAAATTTCTTAGTCCAAATCCAAAGGATACAAATGTATTATCTCTCCCAGATCAGTGTGATACATTTCAAATTTGTAATGCTTCAGTATTTCCAATTTCCTTGGGAATTAAACACAAAGATATATACATGTATATGTATAACCTACAGACCTATTTCCATAGAACATAATAGAAGTTAGCATGTCACCTTGGTTGGGTCATTCACAGAAACTTATTTTCTTGGCTAATGTGCATATATACACATTATATATATATATATATATATATATATATATATATATATATATATATAGTGTATATTTGTATATATACATATGTGATAGACATAATATATAGTGGTGAGTTTTTTGTATATATGTGTAGTATAATTTTATCACATATGCTAATATACCATTGTGAAAAGAAATACAGAAAAAATATTCAGAACATATAAATTAAACTCCTAGTTCTGTAATTTATTAACTATGGGGACTTATATACTGAGTTTTTATAAAATAGGGATCATTATTCAAGAATCATAAAGGCTTGTTAAATCTATGTGTGCAGAATTATGCTAGGGGTCATTGTGAGTATTGAGTAAATAAGGTAAATATACAAGTGTGTTTGATAGATTGAAAAAGTAATATGTAGATATAAAGTATCATAATCTTTGTTATAAGCATGTATAATTATACATAAATAGCATATATTGTTAAATAAATTACATTAGATTTATTTTCCAAAAGAAAAATGAAGTTACATGATCAAACTGAAGGTAATAGCAGAAAGGAAGAGTATACACAAACAAGTACTGCTTAGGGAACATTTGCTATGATCCAGGCACTGTGCAAGGTATTTTCATATGTTACTTCATATTGCTGAGAGTGTGGTCTTTGGAGGTTCTGGCTTTAATTCCAACTTGCTTTGTTTACTGATTCTCTATGCAAGTTATTGAATATCTTTCTGCCTGTTTGTTCATCTGTAAAATGGGTTCGTAATAGTAGCTACCTTATGGAAATAAACGAGCTGATATATTTAAAGCACATGGAGAAATCTGATGCACACACAATGAACCTAATGAATATTAGCTAATGTTACCTTATTATTTAAAACTCACAGCAATTCTATGTATTTGGAAGCAGATTTATGTGTATGTTTGTGTGGTGTATTTATCTGTTTGTGTGGTAGGCAGAATTTCTTAAATGGACCCCCAAAGTTGTCCTAATCCCTGGAACTTGTAAGTATGATGAGATATTACTCCCATGATTAGGCATTGTTATATGGCCCCTTTGATCCTAACACAGGGGGATTAGCCAGGTGGGCTGATCTGATCACATGAGCCCTTAAAATCAGAGTTTTCTCTAACTAGTGGCAGAAGAAGAAATCAGATAGATTTGAAGTGTGAGGGCTGGATGAACCATTGCTGACTTGAAGATGGAGGGACTCACGTGAGAAGGCATGCGGGAGGCTTTATGGAGTTGAGAGAGGCTCCTGGCTGGCAGCCAGCAAGGCAATGAGGACCTCAGTCCTGCAACCACACAGAATGGAATCCTGCCAACAACCCCTATGCTAGAAGAGGATCCCTATCCCCAGGGAAGAAATGAAGTCCCAGAATATACCCGGATTTTAGATTATGATGTCCAGAGCAGAGAATCCAGCCATACTGTCCCAGAATCTTGAGCTAACAAATGGCTAGTGTTTTGAGCCACTAATTTAGTGGCAATTTGTTGTGTATCAGTACGAAGCAAATAGTGTGTGTTTTCCTCAGTAATCTCCTCCTCATTCTGCAGACTTTTCATTTGATGTTAATTAAAACAACACCACTAGAGGTTAGATTTTTACAGTATCTGGAAAGGTTTTTTTTCCCCGATATTGATTGCTAATTTTTTACTTTTAAGGTAAGATCAATATGTCAGTGGCAAGGCATTACCATTTCTGACAAATCATCGTGCCAAACAGGAGCGACTCTGCTGCTGCTCTCTCTTCCAAGCCCACGGGAGACATTGGCAACCAGTCACACACTGAATCCAGAGTTTGTCTCTGAAACTTTCTCACACATTGGTCAGGATTGGCATGTGAGTTGAAACTTATACCTTGTAGTTGTGGTGAAAGTCATTGGTTTTTACAGAACCATAAACATTTAATTTTTAAAAACCACATAAAGCATAATCAGCAGTATTGAAATCAACCTTTTGTAACAACACTGGAGCTCTGAGAAGTTCCCTTGAGATTAGTCCACATGGTTTAGGGAATAGATTTTGGTCTGTGCTTTGTAAATTAACTCTGCGTGTATGTGTGTAGGTTACAGTGTTGGATTTCAGCCACCGTCATCTAACCATTATGTCAGTAGCTGCTACGTGATCTCCATGTTGTGAACTTGCTATTCCCTACATAGCAGTCAGAGTAATCACTTAGTATATCCCATATCATGTCACTCCTTTCTACAAAATCTTCCAATCGCTACCTTATCTCGCATAGAGGTCTCTCCTGCCAGTTTCTTCTCCTCAACTCATCCTTGCTCCCTGTTCCTCAAACCTGTGCCTTTTCGCTTGCTCTTCCCTCTGCCTGGGTTACTATTCCCCATACATCCCATTGCTCAGTCTCTCGCTGCCTTCAGATGTCTGCTCAAATGACACCTGATCACAGAGGCCTCCTCAGAAAACTCCCAGAATGCCCCCAGCCTTGCTTTATTTTTCTCTACAGTGCTTACTAATCACCAGATGTGTTGTATCTTCATTTAAGTATTTATTTCTGTGCTTCCTCACCCTACCTCATGAAAGCAAGTCATCACCATTAACAATAATAATTTTAATAAATAACAAAATAAGTTCTATACACCAACTACTTTTCTATCCCTTACCCTCATAACTTACAGACCTGTGTCCACAGAATATAACAGAGGGTAGCATGCTTTCTGGGTTGGGTCATTCACAGAAACTTATTTTGTTGGCCAATGACTAGTCCAGGGATAAACAGGGAACTCAAGCTAGGACAATATAATCCTTCCTGGAGATTCTTTTATTTATTTGTTTTGAATTTGGAGTTCCAGAACACAATTGCTTTCTTCTTAATTCCACCATCATTCTATGTGGAGGAAACAACTTCTAATGGATGAGAAAGAAGTGAAAACACGGAGGAAGGCAAAGAAGAGAGAAAATGAAATGAAGGAAGGAAATAAAGGGCATAGGATAAAAGAAAGGGAAAGAGGAAGTCATGAGGGTGTTTGGGCTGGGTCAAGATGCTTTGCTGGTTAGATCCAGAGATGCTGGTCAATGTCCAATATGACGTCAGCCCTCCCATTGCCATGTCCCTTCCACGTTGCTGAGTAGAGGGCAATACTCCACACAGACATGGAAGAGTTCAGATTGCCTTGGTGGTTTTTCAGTTTATGGTGAACGTGTGACTTTATTGAGTTATAAGCTCTTGTTTAGATATTATTTGTTTATATATGGTAATCATGAGAATTTATGAGGTGATTTTATGTTTCTTTTGGGTTAACACAATAGTTATTATCTTTGTGTTTCGTTCTTGTGCGGACCTTTCAGCCCTGAAAAACAGTAGGGACATATGATACAGTATCATGCCATCTTTTATGACTGTGACTCACCCCAGAGGTGAACACTGCCTACGTGATGCTGGGTTCCATGAATGCATGCCAATTGGTGGGAAGACGTTTCTAATTTTAAAAATAATTAAAAAAAATTTATAACAGTTTTAGATTCACAGAAATATTGGAAACATAGTACAGAGTCCCCATATACCCCCTCACCTAGTGAGGGGTATACTTATTAACATATTATTAACATATTTTATTAACATCTACCAATAGTGTGGTACAGTCCATGAACCCAAAACACCTCTCAATTTATCTAGTTTTTCTTTGATTTCTTTATCAGTGTTTATAGTTTTCTGAATATACATCCTGTACATATTTTGTTAAAATTATACCCAAATTTTTAATTTTTGTGTTCTATTGTAAGTGGTATTGATTTTTAATGCCAAATTCTGATTGTTCATTGCTGTTTTATAAGCAAGAAATTCATTTTTTGTATATTAACTTTGTATTCTATGACTTTGATATACTCATTTATTAGTTCTAAGAGATTTTTGTTGATTTTGGAGAAATTTTCCACATAATTATTTTGTCTTTGAATACATAGTTTTATTTATTCCTTTCCAATCTGAATGCCTCCTATTTTTTTTTTTTTGTCTTGTTTTTGTCTTACTGCACTCTATAAGACTACTGGAATTAAGCTTACTAGAAGTGGTGGAAGAAAACATCCTTGCCTTTTCTTAATATTAGGGGGAAAGCATCCTGTTCATTAAGTATGGTGTTAAGTGTGGGGAAGAGGGAAAATTCAGTAATCTTATGATTAAATCTCAATCTTTTAGTGGTTTTGTGTCTCTATCTGTGGCCTTAACAAGTCTTTCTCCATTGATGTAGTTCTTTCCCCCTTACATGGGACAGGAAGACCAGAGTGAACTGGAGTGGGAGGAACGCCCTTTCTCCAGGAGAGTTGAGGCTCTGGTACGGTCTTTTTCCCTGGAGAGAAGGCCATTGTTATCGAGAATGTTCTGGGTATGTTTCCCAAGGGTTGCCCTTCCAATTCCCGAGGGTAGCTTTCTCTGATTTTCACCGTGAGAACCTGGAGAAGTTCCCCGAGATAAAACCCATGAAAATGTGGGGCTTCTCCTAAGACTGCAGTCCCTGAAAATTTCTCACTCTCACCCACACACTGATCTATATACTCAGCCTCCAGAAATTCATCAAAATTACCATTTAGGTGTTTCTACTAGTTTATAACTCTAGAAACTTCTGGTCCAGGTAAGATTCCGGCTATGACTTTCTGGACCCACCCATCTCTCCCAACTTCAGGGCTGTTTACCCTACAACCTCAGTTCTCTAATGGCTCAAGAAAGTCAGTGATTTTCAGTTTGTTCAGTTTTTTTCTTACTATAAGGATAGGAATAATAATTTCTAAGCTCCTTACACATCAGAGCTGAATACAGAAGTCCTGTGGTGGTTTACTTCAAGCCATACTGTACCTCACATTAAGGAGTGTGCTGTTCCCCAGAGATAATCCCGTATACATTCTGAAATCTCACACCTGCTTCTGAACTAAGCAATCCAGAGAAGAACTCAGGTCCCCACACTCTCCTTAATGGCTCCCCACTTAAGTGCCTGCTTAAGTGACAGGGTCTTTATTTACCAATAAGGACATCCACCCTTCTCACGCTTCAGAGAGATTGTTTACTGCTCCATGTCCGCTACCAAGAGGCACATAGTGGGTGGTTAATTATTTAAAGAGTAAATAATTACACTTGAGCCTCCACTTAACAGTCTATTGAGAAAAAACCTCAGCGTTTCCCTAGGTGGTCTGCTCCAATTATGAAAACATTCTTCCCTTTAGAAAGCAAAATTCTGCCCCTCTGTAACTCAATTGTCCTAATTCTGAGCACAGGTAGCTTGTCTGATGTCTCCTCCATGGCCTCTATGTCACCTCTCTTGATCAAGAACCTCCATTTCCCCCAGCTGTTCTCTGTGGCCTGGTTTCTATTATGGATAATCTCCTTTGGGTGACCTCTCATTTTTTCCCTCAATGCCTCATTTACAGCATCACGCCGAGAATAAAATGTAACCAAGAGTACTGAGGGCTGTGTGTGAGTCCAATGTGTAGTTAGGGATGCTATGTTTCAGACACCCCCTTTCTTCTATTTATGACTATGGGGCTGTTTCACGGTGACTTGGAGTTTAATTTCCATGTGACAAAAATAGAAAGGCATCGTCTTGCCGTGTGAATTGCCTTACGTACTTTATTTCTTTAAATAATGTGTGAAAATATAATGACTTTCATGGTTGTAATCGTTCTTTTACTGATTTTGAAGAGTATGGGGTAGACATCTTTATAGAGATGACTTAGCCTGGAAAATCCTCTTTCGATTATTATTATTTTTTTCTTTGCTGAAAGAAGAGTATTTGTTGGTCTTTTTCAAATTCAATTTCATGAGCCAGTTCAATAAACACTTATTTTTCTAGGCCAATAGGGATAAAAATATTCCCCAGTCCGTTTCCTCACAAAATCTGTTTGATTTGAACGAACTCAGGAAAAATCAGGAATACAAAAGCATTATGCTTTCCATCATCTGACTTTCGCTCTTAGTTAACAGCCACTCTTAGACTGAATATCTGCCACCTGGTGGTTCTTAGGAGAACTGTTACGTATTATCAGGGTCACTATAGGCATCTGGGGTTCAAATATACCTCATTGATTGATTGATTCATTCATTCATCAAATATGTGATAAGTTCATGTTCCAGTGGAATAGACAGATGCTTAAAGAATTCTTTGGGAATAGAGTTTCCGTAATAAAGGTGGCTATGTTTAAGCATCTCTATAGTTAGTGAATGCAGGGTATTTTGCAAGAGAGCCTTACATTAAATTTCAAGCCATATTAAATGACCAACCCTTTTAAAGCTGTTTTATATTTCAGTATTTTGGTTCATAAAGTTCTCTTTGCCTGGAGAGTTCTTTCTTATCCATCACTCATAAATTTGCCTGGTGACTCTCCTCCTATTTAGGGGACTTGGTCTATTTGGTCTTCCCTCCTTTGTGCTTCCTCTATACTGAAGATTTTTCCCCTTATAATATCTTCAATGTTTCCTTACATCAATTTATGAAGTTTTCTTATTCTACTGAGTAATAAGCTCCTTTAGGATAGTACCATGATATATACTTTGAAGTTCCAGTTCTAAGCCCCTCCTTACTTTAAGATGATTAATATGCCCTCAATAATGCTCAGTTGAATAACTTAAGCACAAATCTACAGATAAATAAATAGAAATGTTTTTGCTAAACTATATGGGACAAAGGAACTCTCTGCATGAAAGAGAATTCAGGAGATCTGTGACTTTAAATGGAAAAAAATGCATATTTATTTTCACTAACATCTAATTGAAATTTGCCATTTCTTTCAGTGATGAATGGAAGTAACAAAATCATAGCCATATTAGTAGAACCTGTGACCTTGTCACCAATAGAAATGACAGACACTTTCATATTTTCTTACAGTTGTTAAAGATATCTTAAAATATTATTTATGTTCAACTCCATTTATAATCATGTTATTTACTAGCTCTGCCATTAGTCCTTATTATTTAATGTATCAATAAAAGGCAACTATATTAATACATCACAGATTTGTGCCTTTAGTATTTTGATAACTATATTTCAATGGAACTATTTTTCTTGGTAATCATATGTATTTTATTTTATGTATTTAAAACCCTTGTTTTGAGAAAGGTCCATAGGCTTAAACAGACTGAAGAATTGTTCTATGGTACAAAAAATGTAAAGTGCATATAGCCACACTATTTTCATCAAAATTCAAGGAGAAAGCAAATAATAATGACAGTAAAGGTAATCTTTAGCATCTATTATACATCCTCTCTTTTCTACATTTCTGGAACCTACTCTTTTACTCTCCATGAGATGCTACATATTCATATTTTATCCATCAAACCTCAAAGAATAAGAATGAGTCCGATCTCAGTTATCTATTTTTGGTGGCATATTGATTATCCTTGAGTTTATATGAATTCTAAGGTGTTATCCTTCCCTGGAGATGCTTTTTCCTTTTATTATAGAACAAAAGATGCTGGTACCATTTAAAGCAATTTTTAAAAAATAGCTCAATGGTTTTGGGGTTAGGGAAATATTTGTTAGTAAGGCTGAACATGAAACACATTTCAAGGAATTAGGACCTATCTAGTAATATTCAACCTAGAAATTATTGTTTTCTTTCCAAAATTCAAAGAGTTTTAAAGTTAGAACACCTCTTTTTGCTAGTACATGACAAGAAGGACATTTTGTGGTAACTATTGGGAGCATGCACCCCTCCCACAGAAAGCGATCCTTCCAGAGTGTCCACATTGCCTCCCTCTATGGAACAGAAAAAGAACAATAAATTTTTAAAATATAATACTCTAGGCCGGGCGCGGTGGCTCACGCCTGTAATCCTAGCTCTGGGAGGCCGAGGCGGGTGGATCGCTCGAGGTCAGGAGTTCGAGACCAGCCTGAGCAAGAGTGAGACCCCGTCTCTACTAAAAATAGAAAGAAATTATCTGGCCAACTAAAAATATATATACAAAAAAATTAGCCGGGCATGGTGGCTCATGCCTGTAGTCCCAGCTACTCGGGAGGCTGAGGCAGTAGGATCGCTTAAGCCCAGGAGTCTGAGATTGCTGTGAGCTAGGCTGACACCACGGCACTCACTCTAGCCCGGGCAACAAAGTGAGACTCTGTCTCAAAAAAAAAAAAAAAAAAAAAAAAAAAAAAAAAAAAAATAATAATAATAATACTCTAAAGATCAAATTTTAATGAATTTAAACATAAAAACTTAGAGCCAATTGTGATATCAGCTTTGATGTGAGAAACAGGTTGAAACGTGGATTAGTAAGAGACAGAGAGACCATGCACCACATGCTGATGCAGAACCACATCTAGGCATGGAAGGGATCGGACGGTGAATGAGGGAAATGGCTAATGAAGCCTAGCAGACTACCTAAAGCGAATTTTATGCCAGGACTGAAATGGGTGAAAAGCCTCACTGAAGCTACCAGTGGCGCAGGAAGTTCAAGAAGGCAATGCTATTGGAATGAAATGCAATCTTAGAATATGAATGATGAAAGATAATCAAGTATGAAAAGAGTCTCGAGTTTTTACTAATGTTACTTGGAGTTCACCCTAATATACTTTTTTGGGGGGAAGGAATATGTTTTCCTCCTTGTTTGCTCACTTCGTGCACCAGACTCTTGACTCTTGTATCCAGTTAGGAACTCTCATCACTACGGTTGCCAAATCCAGTAATCTTAACACGAGAATTTAAGAGAGACAGCAATAGGACATGTTAAGAATGATTAAGTTTCCTTTAGTGTTAAACTCATAGAGTTTTCCATGGATACATGCAAAACAAACTTATAAGGGCTTTACATTGGGTTAATTGCCTGTTACCAATCACTCATGCATAGGTTATAACTATTAGATGTTGTCATGCAGGGCATAATGCTCATATCATTCTAGACTAGATATTAGCCTGGAACTTCTACGTTCTTTTCTGTCCTGAGACATCTATTTTGCTTCAGAATATTTATTGGTAAAATAGTTTTTGCTTATATGGTTATTCAATGTACAGATTTTCCATATGGGTTCCCCCCATTTTTTCCCCTGAGTTGTAGGAGTTGGTGAGGACTGAGATAGAACATGACTGGACTTCAAAAGATAGTACTGTTGGTGGTGTGGAGAGAGTGGCCATTTTCCAAATGTTGACTATAAGCCAGCACTCAAAGAAAATGGACCTTCCAAAGAGCCTAAATGTCTTCCTGTGGAAACAGTGAGCTCTAAGTTCTTCCCCCACAAGATCCAAATGTCCTCAAGGACTGGAATGGTTGAGTCATTTCCCTGCTGATTTTCCTCAAACACATTCATTTTTTCTCTCCCAGCCACTCCTACAGTTCAAGTTCTGGCGCAGGCAGGAGTCCAGGGTTGGAGAGGTAGAAGGGGTGAGAAGACCACAGGCTGTGTGTGTTGGGGACCTATACTCCAAGATGTGGAGGAAGAATTTGTGCCTGGAGTGTGTGTTATGGACGTGTTTACTGGTAAGCTAGTGAG
The DNA here is from genome assembly GCF_020740605.2 of Lemur catta. Lineage (NCBI taxonomy): Eukaryota > Metazoa > Chordata > Mammalia > Primates > Lemuridae > Lemur > Lemur catta. Next base: position 146,231,697 of record NC_059128.1, read on the forward strand.
GATGGCAAGAGAAAGTGTGATCTGAGAGGGCTGAAAAATATAAACCCAAAATGGAAGAGAGGAAGGCTGTTAGAGTGGGGAGGGAACTAGAGCAAACCTCATTCCATGCTCAGAAAAGATCAAAGACTGTTGATTTCAGAACATTCTGATGTCAGCTAAGCTATTCCTCTTAAGCATCATTTTTCTCTGTTACCATAAATAAGTATAAGACAGAGAAAGGGTTTGGTGTGACTTGATTAATCATGACAGAAGGCTTTGCCTGGGGAGGATTTTTCACTCTGGGATAATGCACCATAGAAAGTACTGGGATAATGAAGGGTACACATTACTTTCCTAAAGGGGAATAAAGTGTTTCTGAGGCAGATCAGTTTTAGGAAATAGAAGATATGGATGTTGAGGGGCTAGAAACCGATTCCTTTAAATTATCCCTGCTCCTATAACCCTTGGGATGATTTCATGTACTCACGCTGGTATCCAGGTTTGAATTAAACTGCTCTCTCCTAGACAAAGATGGAACAATGGAAATTAGCATAGTATACAGAAGGGACAGTACCTTCATGCTTTTCTTGGGCCAGAATTTTTGAAACGTGAGGTCTAGAGTCCTGATTTTGAAGTAGGGAAATTGGTCTCTGTTCCTCACTAGCAGTGGGATCTTCAACCAAACACTCTCTTCCTTGAGTCTACATTCCCATCCATGAAATAAAGATACTCAAGTCTCTTACAGCTTTAATTCTCAGAGGCTCTAGTTTAAAAGGTATTGTGCAATTCAAGATTGGGAGGTAGTGTCCAGGTAGGTTATGGAGATCCCTGAAGGGCAGAGAAAGAATTCTAGGCTTCTGATATTTGACATTTGACATTTTTTTGTGCTTCTTTTAGGAATCCTTGTCAATAATCAGAGAATGCATACAGAAGCAATAGAGGGGGTTTGAGGATTATAGGTCATTTTCAGTTATCTAGGTTCTGGCTTTAGCCATTGAGTAATTGGAAAGAGATATGATGACTAATATTTGCGCTTTGGGATATATATTATTTAATATTCATTCAATAATCCTAAGAACAAACCAAAAATGTGATTCAGTCAATTTCATTTTACAGATTAGAAAACAGATTAGAGAGGAGGTAAGTATGTTGGTCAAGGTTACATGGTAACTAAATGGAAGAACCAGCACTCAAATTTACAGGTGTGTCTTAACCTAAATCCCATGGTCTTTACATTACAACTATTGCTTTAAGTATTCCATGTTGCGAGCGTGGGTACAGGTACATGAATTTGAAGAGGCCCGTGATCTTTATTAAATTCTTTCAAATTAGCTTTAAGCCTTAACATCCATAATTTTAATTTAACCCAGCGACATTGTAAATAAGGTCTGGACAAAGTGCCTCCTTCCTGTAAGCTCTAGGAGGGAAAACAAGGGATAATCATTTTGGAAGGTCACACACACACAAAAAAACACAAACTAAGGGAAGATTTAAACTAAACACAAGGATGGTTATGTATTAAATCATCATCAGTGTTTTTCTACCCTGTAAGAGGCAATAAAAGTCTGCATTTGACAATCTTGCACCTAACTTCAAGTATTTGGAAATAGATTTCTTATTTTGCTGTTTCCATGACAACACATGACATTTCATGTATGTTTTTCAAAAAGAAAAGGTGAAATTACCCTAAGTGTTAAATTGACTTTTTCTCCTTCTCCTCACCTCTCTTATTCATAGATACTTAGAAGGTACAGCAATTTCACATTCCTTTCAGAATTTTAGTGCCACTTTTCTACATTAGACATAGGTTAAATAATTTCAACTGCAATTTCTTTTTCTGAGTCCAGTATTTTTATAGACGAAAAAAAAGTTTCCTTAAGGAAACTATTTAACTATTTAACAAACAATATTCATTATAATAGGGATGTTCCACAAAATGATATTTATTTTTTGCAACCTTTAAATTTGTAATCTCTCAGTATTTTAGACACTCATCACTGCTAAATTTGGATATAACCCTCCATTTGCTTTATACAGAGTTTCTCTTCTATTCTATCTACCAGTAAACAATTAAATGAGGAAAGAGTCAATAAATGCTTGGGAAGGAATGGGTGATTGAATAAAGAACTATTTTTGAAGTTTTTTATTTGGAAAATAAGAATATTCTTTTAGAGTGAATTATTTTGATGGTTAAAGAATAATTCATTTTGAAGATTAAAAAAATATTTATTTAGGCTTAGTGTTATATCAGGCAGTATTCTCCAGTGAACAGAACAATCACGAAGTGTATATGTTCGTGTGTGTGTGTGTGTAAGTATGTGTGTGTGTGTGTGTGTATGTAGATGGATAGAGAGAGAGAGAGAGAGAGAGAGAGAGAGAAAGAGAAAGAGAGACAATTGTGGAGGCCTCATAAATCCAAAATCTGCAGGATAGGCTGGCCGGCTGGAGATCCAGGAAAGAGTTGTAGTCTAAGTCCAAAGATGATCTGCTGGCAAAATTCCTTCTTGTTCAGGGAGGGTCAGTCTTTTTTTCTGTTATGGCCTTCAACTGATGGGCTGAGAGAGTAATCTGCTTTACTCAAAGCCCACTGATTCAAATGTTAATCTCATCCAAAAAATATCTCACAGAAACATCCAGATTAATGGTAAGTCAAATATATGGGCACTGTGGCCTTGCCAAGTTGAACATAAAATTAACCATTATGGTATTGTTGTGCCAAGTACTGTGTTAGGGGCTGTTTTTTGTTTCTGCTTTTGTTTTTAATGACCTTGAAGAACCAAGGTGCTATGGTAGAATCTTTTGGCCTCCACTTCCAATCATGGGTCCAGGCATATTTATTATTTGTTGAATGCCTAGCATGTGCCAGGCATGGTTGCTGCCTGTGGGGATTTGCCTAATGGGGGAATTATCATCTTCTCCTCTAATAATGTCCAGAGCCACTGGGAATTGCTGTGTATCTGAAAGAGATTAAGCCCCTTGCTTGACATCAAGTGGCTCATTGACACTGGAGAAAATATTGCTGAGAAAAGAAACTTTTATTGAATATATTTGTGTGGAATTTAGTATTCCAAGCACTTTAGTATTCATCATTTGAGTATCATAAGGATCCTTGACATAGCAGGGATGACATTTCATTCTCATCTGCTGGAAGAAGAGCCTGCAGCATTAGTGACATCTCCAATCTCTCCTTCTGGACTCCTGACTGAAGTTCTTGAAGCGAGAGGCTTTTCCTCAGGACCACACAACTACAGAACTCAAGATTGGATCATTCTATAACTCTAGAGTTTGTGTTCTGCCAGCTTCTCTATGTTATTTTCACATACGTGTGCATATAGTGGTGCCGGGTATGGGTGTATGGAGAGACATTCTCTGTTTCTTGCTCTCCAAGGCAAACCCAGAGAACTCAGAACTAACATCCTTCCAGCCCATTCTCTGCGGGCTGCCCTGGTAGCTGCTTTCATGGGATTATTTCCCAGCTGGGTAGTTTCCAAATGTATATTTTCTAGGAACAAAGATTTTCCTCCTTCGTCTCAAATCCATAATAGCATATCAAAGCATGAAAACAAAAGGAATGAGCAACTGGGTGATTAAGAAATTTAAAGAGAGTGGGAAGAAAACTGAGATGGCTGATGAAACAAAAACAGAAAGAAACTTTTATTTATGTCTTTGGTTCTCTCCAATTAACACTTCCAGCCCTTCTATCCTGCACTTGCCCAACACTTTCTCATCACCCTACAATTAATTCTTCCTAATAAGGAAGGTGCTCCTGAGGCTGATTTAATGTGATTCATTCGCCAGAAGTAACACATCTTAATGCAGAGGCAGGGCAATGTGGTGGAAAGAGCAGACAATCTGGGGTCAAATAGGTTACCATTTATTTTATATGTTATTATTGGAAAGTCACTCAACCACCCAGAACCTCAATTTTTCTGTCTATAAAATAGGATGATAACAATTCATCCACAGCATTCTTGGGAGGATTAAATGAAGCAATACCTTTGTGTGTGCCTTTCGTAAGTAGTACTCAGGACTCTTAGCCCCTTTTCATTTTAAATGGAAAAGGAAGCCAATTATTATAAAATTTTAAAGATTCTAAGAAATGAAGAGAAGAAATCCAGTACCAAAGCTTATCCAAGGAGCCCTGGCTGTAGGTATACTCATTGTTAATAGTGAGTTTCTCTGCATCCATGGCATGGCATGGCTGGGGACCTCTTGTATTTACCTTTTACCATAAGCAGCACATGCCCCCAAGAGTGCTTATTTCTTTAGCCAGGGTTCCAAAATGAGAAGATGTGTACAGTCTAGCAAACCAGCCAAGCCCTGACAAGGTCCACAGAGTCTCAGCTGACCATCAACCCTCAGATAGCGTGAGCAAGAAAGTTTTGGAAGCCACTATGATTTGGGGGATGTTGTTATGTAGTATAAGGAATTCATAGAATAATCGAAGAAGCAGAGGAATATCCTTATTCTTACCTCTGATTTTAAGTGACATAGAATCTAAAAGAAAGCAATGAAAGTAGTTAATATAAACATCTTTGTTCTATATATCATCCAAGTGAAAATTGAGACATTGAGACTTTTGCAAAGAAACACAGTAGAAATCACAAGAAAAAAAAGTCAAGGAGGCATCAAATAAAAATCAATATCTATTTATAGAGGATGTTCTTTTTAAAAAAATCAATCATAATGCCTTCTGGGAAGGAAATGGTTTTCAGTGCCTATAATGTCTGATCTTAACCAGACGTCCTAGTAAACAGTCTGTTACTTTGATTGAATTTAGTTACAGGGGAACATATCTTAAAAATGCTTTTAGCACTATGCATTTGGTCATCCAGATTGCTTAATACAAACAAACTCAATTTATGGAGTTGTAGGCCATGGTTGGATGGAGAATAGAAAGTAGTCACACAGGTTCTTTCTCTCTGTGTGACTAACGGAAAATAAATATTGGGAAGTCCTAAACCCAGACAACTTCCCCTAAGAGCAATGTTCTATACATACGTTAGTGTTTTCTGCTACTATGAAGCCAAACCTCCACCCAGGGTGCAAGAAAGGAACATTTGATAGAAGCTATGTCTGATGGTTTGGGATCCCTCCAGAGAATAACGTTGTATTTATGTTGTTTTCTTGCTTTATTCTTTTTATCGTTGGTGAAGTTTGCTGTTGGAGTAGATATTTCAATCACATGAGTCAGTCTATTTTGCCAGTTTAACCCTTGCGGTAATGTACCAATTGTAACAAGAAATTACTAGATTTTACTTTGTGCCAGGCACTATGCTAATTCTTTGATGGGTTATTGGCATAACAAGGGAAACAGGCAATTTCAATCCTGTGGTGGAACAGAAATCAACATAGGGTGCCACAGAAAAATAGAATTGACCCGAACCTGAATAATTTTAAATTTTTTAAATCATTAGTTCCTCTCACAGAATCAGGTGATTAGTATAATATATAGCTTGGTTAATTAACACTTATTTGATTGCATTGCTTTTCCTAGTTTATAACCTTTCAGAAAGAGGCATACTGGGTATTTACTTCTTTCTGTACACTGCTGAATTCTCTAGTATATCCATCCATTTCAATTAGAAGCTTAACAAAATATTTTAAAAAGAAAAGAAAATGTGATAACTATAGAAGCAATTTAAATATTCAGTTTATAAGGGTGTAAATTTTTCACACAGTTTTCTTTAAAATTTAGTGGCTTTGGCACAAAGCAGACAGAAATAATATTTATTTTTATACATTTTTAGTATGCTACATGATGCTATAATATTTATTTCAATGTAATTTTACCTTATGTTCTTTTGTTGGACTTGTTTTAAAATATATAATTACCTCCATGGATGGGCACTTCTGCTAAATGACAGGTTGTAGTTTATAACTACTGAGCAAAAAAGGTACTTAAATATGAGTAAAAATCTTATGTTTTTCATTAGAGAAATGGCACTCTGTATCTACCACATATTGTGAATATGCCATCTTCAAAAGTACAGCAGTATAATTTAACATATTACAAAACCAGAGGTGGAACACAAGACCCGTATATATCCAACATTAAAAGATATAGTAATGGATTTAAATCCATTTCTAGTAAGTACTTTTTGGATTCTAAATATAAACACTTCTTTTGCAAAATGCAGGCTACTGAGATTTCCATTTAGGAAATTAAGAGCAAGATCTTCTACTTTTGGAAAAAGTCTAAATGGAATTCTACCTCTCCTTTTCTGTCCATGATTACTGCACCTGCTCATAACCTGCGTCTGAAAGTAAGGTTTTCTTTTCTTTTCTTTTTTTTTTAAATAGCCTACAGTTGGGGGTAATGTGGAGTAGTTTTCTGGGAAATGATGCTGTGACATTTATTAATACCATCACTATCAGCTTCCATTAGCCTAGACATTCTATTTTTTTCTGGGGCTCTGGAACTCTGGCATTTCTTACCAAGTGCATGTTATGTCCTGTAGTTAAGTTTAAATGTACCAAATCTAAGATTTCTGCAGACAAAAATGAATGAGATGCAAATATTAGTGAGGAATCTTAATGGTATATTCATATAATTCAGTAATGATACTTGTTACCACCTTGATAAACTTTTAAAATATTATGCTAAGTGAAAGACACCAATCACTAAAGACCACATATTGTATGATTCCATTTATATGAAATGACCAGAATAGGTAAATTTATAGAGACAAAAAGTAAATTAATGGTCGCCTAAGGTAGGGGGGAAGAGGAATATGGAGAATGACTGCTAATAGGTACAGGGTTTCTGTTTGAAATCATCAACATGCTCTAAAATTGTTGGTTGCATAAGTCTGTGGATTTACCAAAAAAAATTGAATTGTACACTTTAAACAGGTGAATTTTATGATATACAAATTATATTTAAATTAATCTTTTAAAAACAGCTAATCTAATGAATTAGTATTACTAGTGTTAATATACTAATATTAGTGTTAATATACTAAATCCATTAGTATTAAAAGTATATTTAAATTGTTCAATATTTAGACTAGAATTTAACCAATAGTTAATAATATTCACATATGTTTTAAAACATTTAATGAACTCTACTACGAACCACAAAACACCCTTTTATGTAAGTGTTAGTTAAGTGATTAGTTTAATCCTGGCTAAGGTTGTTGGTGTAACCCATCTGCCTGCCTCTTCCCAGGGCACACTCCCTCTTCTGATTCAACGGTCACTTTGAGACATTTACAAGTTGAAATTTCCCTTAGGGATATCTCTTAAAGACCAGATGGATGAAGGAAATTGCAGAATAATAATTTTCCCAACCCATTTCTCCTCTTTTTCACTCAGATTTGAAACATACTAACATGGGCATCATAATGAAAACCCCAAATATGGATTTAACCTAGTAATTTATTTTATTATATTTGATAGTGGGGCAGATGTGGCAATTTTAAGAGAGTAAAATCTTTATCTTCCAAGAAATAAAGTAAATAGCTATATATAAAATTTGAATATAAAAAATTGAAGAAAATTATGTTTTCTAAAATTACAGATTTCTAAAAGAAGTGGCTTTGGGCACCTGAAATCAGGTTTGGAGGAAAAGATTATTAGAATTATTTCAATTTCAAAATTACGTGCTTGTAAAACCTGGACAAAAATTAAGATTAATCTAATGAAAAAAGTTAACAAAATATTTTTCTTGGTAAACTATGTCATGCTTCTCTGTTTCAGAATTTTGGTTACTTATAATTACTTTAGTAAACTGATAACTGGTAACACAGCTTATTTTCACATTATGCCATATCCACACAAGCACTGCAAAAATAATAGACATGACTTTTTACTTGCTAGTAGAAATTTTTTTCCTGTTTAGTTTGTTTGGCTTTTGTCTGTTTTATGTTGTCAATTAATTTTTAAATAAGAATATGTCAGCTTTGGTGGGAGGAAGACATATTTATATTTTATCTATTACCTAAAGAAAGTTATATGTGGAATGAAGTATCTGGCCCCTGAATTCCAGAGTATTCTGCAGATAAACTTCATCATAGACTGGTGCCTTGAATGGCTCCCTGGCTGACCAGCCCCCAGATTCCTTTGTGCTTGTCCTCAAACATGCCGTCTTGGTGACTTTCTAATGCATCTGCTTTGAAGAATGTGTGCTGGTGAGTTACCAGAAAGAAAATATTAAGTTCCTTGCATAATCCTCTTTGTCTTCCTTCTTCTCCCTCTCCCTCTTTTTTTGGGTTGTCTAAATATCTGAAGCGATGACTTAGGCAGCTTGGGCTGCCATAACAAAATACCATAGACTGGGTGGCTTAAAAATCAGAAATCTATTTCTCACAGTCCTGGAGGCTGGGAGTCTGAGATCAGATTGCTACTGTGGTCAGTTCTGGTGAGGGCTGTGTGTCTGGATTGTAGGTGGCCACCTTCTCACTGTGTCTTCACGTGGCAGAGAGACAGAGAGAGGCTCTGGTGTCTCTTCCTCTTCTTAATAGGGTACAAATCTCATTACATCAGCCCTATCCTCATGATCTCATCTAAGCCTAATTATCTCCCAAATGCCATCAAATCAAGAGTTAGGGTTTCAACATTTGGATTTTGGAGTAACAAAATTCAGTCCATAGCAAATAGGAAACCTCTTTTCTTCTCTAGGGAAAACAAGCATGCTCTGTCTTCCTTGTACTTGCATGATGTCTGAATCTCCTCCTCGTCCTAACTTTACAATTGGCCAGATTCCTATCAGGATAGAGGATATGACCGATTACCTGATTTATAGTTCTATTACCATTCATAGCTCTATCGCCACATTCGAAACTCAGATTGTTATAAATGTTATTTGCCAAGTCCTGAGGAAATTACATCAAATTATTAACTATAATTATCTCTGAATGATAGAAATCCCTAATCATTTGATTTTCTTCTATTTATATTTTTCAAGTTTTTATACAAATATATCATCTTATAATTATAAAAATATTATGCTTAAGTTATATTAAAATGGATCATCATGTTATTTATGAATATTTTGCCTTGCATTTTAATGACTTAACTTTTAAAAAGACTTTCAGACATCATTTTTTACTCTAAGAATTACCAAGTCCACTTAAACTTTTGCTAATAAATGTATAACATGTAGTATTAAGTGGCTCCTTAATAAAGGATACTCAATTACTTAGAAAATAACTTAATATTTACCGTTACCTCGTACTTTAACACATTAATTGCCACGAGAGATGTATTTAACTCACTCTAGTTTTGATCCCAGGGCTACGTGAAGCATATATAAAATATGACTTGTTGCTGTTCTTATTGTTACAATTAATATTGATAATTTAATTCTAAAAACATGGATTAAATGAATATGTCAATAAATTTCATTTTTCTGTTTATGTTTACCTTTAACTCGAAGTTTTTATTCTATTTTCATAATAAAACACTGTGTCCCCAAGGAAAAGTTTCTGATTTTTTTGTGTGGCAGTCAATGTGTTAAAAGACATTTAATGTGTTTAATATGTTTCTCATTTAAAATGGAATATACTCTTTTTATACTGCCTTCATATTTATTACAGTTTTCCCTAATTATATGACTGTATTGTGTTCTGCTTTATCTAATGCTAAATGCCTTTATTACCTTGCATACTTTTCTTTATCTTTAATTGGTTAGTGAGCAAATAATTTTAAGAAACAATATTTTTATATAGCAAAAATTATTCTTTATAGGGAAATATAATTCATAAGTTTAGGTCAGTTTCTGAAATGTGGCTCATGGAGCTCTAGTACTTAAGAACTTAACTGTCACTAACCTTCACCACTGTTAACATTCCCTCTTAAAACACTCTTTCCTTCATTTCATTATTCTGCAACATTTTAGGTCACTTTTCTATATTCTCTTGTCAGCTATTAAATGATGGAACAATCTCTACCACGTGTCCTTCTTTATATTCCCTTTTCAAGCAAGCTCATCCATGCCTCCACCTTTCCTTGCCTCCTGTATGTAGATGACTCACACATTTGAATTTTGAAACCAAACTTCCTCAGAACACAAAAGCCTCTAAGGCCTGTATCTTCCCTCATCACTACACAGACCCTCTTAGCTATCTCAAAGGCCTTTCAACTCATATCCAAAGCCAATTCATATTCTATGCCACTTTTCCACATTTCTAACTATTCTGTTGCTATTTCAGTGCCCCCCATTTCAATGAGTGGCTTAGTGATTTATCTAGTTTTGCAGAAGGAGGAAAGAGTGTTTCAAACAAGAACATGTGCTATTAAGTGTGGATGGAATAGAAAAGGTTTTCATACAGTATGTTTTCTTTCCTCTCTGTAGTAAATGGCAAGATTATCCGCTCAAAATCAAACAAGGAGAAAGTAAGTGGGGAGTGGTGTTGGATCTGAAGAGAGGGTACTAGATTGGAAACAGCATACCATGAAAACAGATAGGTGTGTATAGATCATTGAGGGCCAGTGGAGTTGAGAGACATTTATCATGAAACCAATCTGCAAGGTATGAGGTTCTAATGTGGATGAACAGGGATCAAAGAGAAGCCACTAATGATCCCAAGAAGAAATGATCATTGAGAGGAAAGGACTACCAGTACACAGAAAGGAGAGAATTTTGAAGCATGGCAGTAATTGGCAATATTAAATGCTCTAGAGACAGATGAGATACCTGATGAAAAGTGACAAGGTTTTCAGACACGATTGTCCCCCATGTCTTGGAGATGTCAGACAAGTTGAGTGACTGATTTTGTCCATAATATGGACTGATAGATGAATAGAGGAATGGGTTGAAAGATAGATATGTGATGAACAAGTGCAGTAAAATGTTAACGGTGGGATCTACATGATAGGTATACAAGATTTCCCTGTAAAATTCTTTCAACTTTGCATTTGTTTGAAAACTTTCATAAGGTATTGGGGTGGGGGGGTGGGAATCAACCAAGAAGTGATCTTAGGAAGAACAGATCCTGTGTGCTAAGAAGACAAAGAGCCAAATTACAATAGAGAATGGGAACTGAGAAATTAGAAACATAACATGTAGTAGGTAGATAAGAAATTGAGGTTGAACAAAAAAGATTAGTATTGCATAGCCGTTTATAAAGAATATAATCAAGGCTTTTGCAATGTTAGAGGATCTGCATTTTGGTAAATAAGGGCAGTGTCTTGTGGAGAGTGAGGGAGAGAATTTACCAGAGAGAAATAACTGTTTGGATATCCTTTTTTCATTTTCCTCTGTATTTTATATCTGAATGCCACAAATTTTAAAATTTCTCTTTAGCTTTTATTGAAGATAAAACTCATGTAACATAAAATTCTCCATTTTAATCATTTTAGAGTATTAAATCCACTGGTTTTTCAGTATAATCATAATTCTGTGCAATCATCATTACTATCTAATTCCGGAACATTTTCATCACCTCACAAAAGAACTTTGTCCCCATTGAGCAGTCACTCCTCATGCCCCACTCCCTGCAGCCCCTGGCAACCACTCATCTACTTTCAGTCTCTGTAGATTTACCTCTTCCAGACATTTCAAATAAATGGACTCATATAATATATCGTCTTTACTTGCCCAAATTAGCCCAATTCTGTTTGCTAATGAAAAATTTTTTCTAGAAATATCTCAACATTAATTGAGCTCTAAAATCCAAACGTGCTTTGTGCTGCTGATAAAGCTAAGAGTAGCTCTCATACATTTACTTCTAACTATGACCTGGCACCACAGCGCTACGCAGCTTTACAAGGCTTGTTTTATTTCATCCACACAATATCCTCTGAAATCACATAATCTACATTTTCAAATAAGGAACAGAAACTATGAAAGATTACACAATTAGCAAAAAATAATTTTTAAATTTAAGACAAAATCACTAATATTTAAATGTTGTATATTCCAGTATTTCAAGACACTTTTGCATTGAAAAATATCATCTCTAAATATTTTTTTAGTATTGATACCAGTAGAAGCATAATTTTATTACATCCATTCTCCATTTTATTCCAAGAAGAAAGGATATTTATTTTTCTACCAAATTTAGAGAAGTCTGCAGACACAGCTTTCTTTCTGCTTTAAAGTTAATAGCAACTATTATCTCATCAAAGCTACTGCTATACCATAAATGAGTTTTATATTTTATAGATTTATGAGTTAGTAGATGATAAATGTGATCACTAAGCACACTATTTTTCTGTTTGTATGTTTATTCATTTTTTAGTCTATGTGGTCAGAAAATTATCCACTGGCTGTCTACTGACTTGTCAATATTGTTAATTCTGCTGAGGTCTCTGGAGTAAGATAAGCTGAAGGTATTTATTTCAGGAAAACTTACATTTCTAGGAACTTACTTTCTGTGACCATTAACCATTTTAAGAGAATATGAAATTTCCATTTAAATTCCTTTTTAACATCTACTAAAGTAAAACCACTACAAATGATAAGGGCACTATGGATCACTGTTAACATATTTATTTCAGGTTTTTGTGCCTGTATTGAATGGTGATGTAGGATGGGATCTTTTATTGTAGCAACAAAGTGTTCTCTTTTTGCATATTTTCTATCTTTTGCATATTATATGGATTTTCAACCACAACAAGCAACTAACTTCAGCAAAATAAATAATTTAGAGACTTTTCTGTCAAATATTCTAGATGTAAATATAGACTATATACATTGTTTTATATTTGACAAGGAGTAAACAAGATGATAAATAAACTAACTTTTTCAAAGTCTAGGCAAATATGAATCAAAAGAGAAACAATTTAGAACACCCAAATCCAAACTCTCAAAATACGAAGTATTTTGTTGTATCGCCTCAGTGACTTGTTCTTAGCTAGTAATGTGCACACTTTAAATTCAAATCAACTGAGTAAACTTGTAAGAAAATTAAAAAAATAGATAGGAATGCTTTGTAAATCTAAAAGTTATGAGAACACTGAAATATTTTGCAAACAGTGAATTCAAGCATTACATAAAAACCTACTTCTTAGAAGTGAGATATTTCTTTTTTATGTTCCAATCTCTCCATCAATAAAATGTAACTATAACGACTCTGTCTTAACTCAGCTTTCTGGTGCCATGAGGAAAAAAAGTTCCAATAAAATAAAGCTTTGTAATCAATAATTATTAAATTATACACATTTTATGATCTTTGTTCCCTCATTTTCTACCCCACCTCCTTTCCTCTTGAAAAAAACAAGAAAAAAAAAACTATCTTTATACGGATAATATTCATTTTGAATAATGGCAGGTCTGATCTAGACTTGGCTGGTTGTTTCTTTGCTTTTAATATTCCTGTTTACAGTTTAAGTTCTCTATTTTTGCTGATTACATGAAACATGTAAATTTATGTTGATTTTTCCATTCACATTAAATGGAAATGTGCCAATTATTATCCTAACTCAGGTAAAATTCTTATTTTTATTCTCTTTTTTTAATCAGCAAAACCTATACAAGTCTGTCCCCATTTTACTCCCCTCAATAAACTTTCTGCTAATAGTGCTGGTTTGGTGCTTTTAATTTTTTGAATTTAACAAAAAGCCTGTAGTTGTGTTATCCAGATGTAACAGAACATGAATTCTTTCGAAGTGTCATTTCATTGATTTCAATAACTTAGTGAGACAAATCAAAGGTTAGCAAAATATTTTCTGGTAGATACCTACTGACTGTTTTATCTATCAAAAAATCTTATTTTTTTAATATCATCCTTTTTATAGCATTATGCAACCACTTTAAGAACAGAATTTAACAGCCTGAGTAAGAGCAAGACCATGTCTCTATGAAAAAAAAATAGAAAAATTAGCAGGCATGGTGGTGTGCATGTAGTCCCAGCTACTCAGGAGGCTGAGGCAGGAGGATCGCTTGAGCCCAGGAGTTCAAGGTTGCAGTGAGCTATGAGGACACCACTGCACTTTAACCTGGGCGACAGAGCAAGACTCTGTCTCCAAAAAAAAAAAAGGAATAGAATTTAAGCTTTAGAAAACCAAACTTTGGAGCTTATTTTAGGGAAAAAAATATAGTGAGATGAGCATATAATTATTTCCCACAATTTGCATGACCACTACTTGAAGTGGTGACATTATAAGGAATCAGTATATGTCATTGAAAATTTGATATTCAGGTCTTAAATATAAATATGATGAGATACAGAGAAAGGATATAGAGAAAGGAAATTAGAGTAGAAAATGTCTGAGATTTAAAGGCATTTGGATAAATTTTACTCTTACTTTGCCATCTTTATTCATAATAGCAAAATAATAGAATTTCAGTTTGTGAGAAGATAGAATCATAATAAAAGCAAAAATTGCTAAGTCAATTTTCAGCAGCCAATCTAATTCATTTATGTTATTGTTCTCCTTCAGAGGGAAAAAGAGTAACTTTCCATAACTGCTTCATTTTATTTTATTTTTTTTCAGTTGCACAGCTTTGTCAATCTACCAAGTTCCATTTAAATGACTGCCATTGTATCTGATTTTTAAATTTTGTTTTTAACAACAGGACCTTTAACTTCTACATATCTGTATAAATTTAGGTGCAATTTGGTATCCAGTTATTTCATTTGAACCACACAGCATCCCTATGATGAACTTAGTTACAACGGTGTTAATCACATTTTGAAAATGAAAATTATTTAAATATGGGCTTTGTTGGGTCTTGTAAAACATGACCCAGAACTCAACTGAATGGAAGGGGTTAGGGTCTTAACTTTAGTTGTGCAGAGATGGGGCCAGTGCTAAGGACATAAAGCCCGCTGTGTAATCAGAATAAGGCAGAGAATGAAGTGATACGCATGTGCCACCAGGCAATCAGTGAACTCTATGGGGATCCATTTGTAACAGTGGGGTGTTCCTGCAACAGATAACTAGCACAGCATAAAGAAGTTACCTATAAAGACTTAGGCAGGTGGCTCCCATCTAAAGAAATATTTCAGAACAGTGACACAGTCATGGAAACAAGGTTTAGTACCGCAAATTACTCCATCCCTGGGGACAAAAGATGCAAAAGGAACTATGATGCTATGAAAACAGGTAATTCAGGCATGGTGACTGGGTTCCTGGAGTTGGGCTATAAGGTCTCCCAGTGTCTGTCTCCAGGTTTCTCTTCTTCAAATGCAACCTCCTTGTAGCAGAAAGAAGGATCATTCCCAAATGCAAATTTGATTATCTGAAAGTCTTCAATGGTTCCTTGGAGGCAGGTACACTCTGGATAAAGCTCCCACTCTTTAACATGGTATCAAAAACTTTTAAGAACTGGATTCTGCCTACCTTTCTCATTTTCTGCCACAGCCCTTTATATTCTAGCACCATTTCGTGTTTTGGAGCCTTCCTGTCATTCACTCCATCTGCCTGGAAAATCCTTTGCCTCCTTCTCTGCATGACAATACTTCTGTCTTCTGTCCTATATCATATGTCTTCTCTTCACCCGACAAAAGATATGTTAAACACTCACTATAGGCACTGTGCTAGAATCAGAGAATATAAAGATAATAAAGTAAGGTGTCTGAGTTCTCTGTGTCTGAGTTCTCTGTGTTATTTTTTCTTGAAATAGAGAAAATTTTTAACACACAATTTTAGAATGAGTTAATAGAACTTAGAACACAATTATAGGTGTAAAATTTGTTAAAGCAAACAAAAAATTATAAAACAAAAATTCAGAATGAATTAATATACTTTATTACATAATTGTGGCTATGAAGGAAAAATACAGACACTCAGAAGAATACCAGATAACAGGAAGAGTATGGCTGGATAACAGAAGTATCAATCAAGACTGACAGAACTCAGAAAAGAAGTGAAGAATGATTCATCAATTTAATTTGCTCTTCAACAACAGCCACTGTGCTTTGCTTTGGGAAATAGAACGTTCCAAAGCAATAATATCCAATAAAACTTTCTGTGATAATGGAAATGTTCCACATTTGTGCTGTCCAATAAAATAACCACTAGTCATGTGTGGCTATTGAGTACTTGACGTGTGGCTAATGTGACTAAAGGATTGAATTTTAAATTTTATTTACATTTTAATTAAATTTATATGTACAACTATGTAGCCACATGCGCCTACTGGTTACAATATTGGATAGTACATTTCTAAAGTCCTTCCTCATTTTGACCCATAGATTTTCTGGAATTTAAATTTAGCTATAAACCTATATTTGTGTGTAGGAGTGTGGTCTCAGGGCTCTGAGATTACTTATACTATACTTCCCTTAGTTACCCCAACCAACAGTGCAAGAAGTAAATAACCAAAATAATTATTTAATGACATCATTATTTTATTTTTATTTATTTGTTTCTCTCTATCTTCCTTTCTTTCTTTTAAAATTCAACCCTTCCCTGGTCCTGATGTCTAATTCCTGTCAAGGCACACCTTTCGTTCTGAGCGTTCCCCCAGCACAGTCTCATTGCCCCATCCTCAGCTCTAGCTTCCGTGTATTTCTTGGGTCTAAAGTATCTTCTTGGTGCATTCTCGCTTCTTGGTCCTTGGGTAGCCTTGCTTTCTAGTTCTTGTTTCTTTAATCTATTTCTAGTCATAGTGCAGAATTTCCATATTAACTGAATTTAGTGGGAATGTGGAGAAGTGGTAGCTATGGTTTCAGTTGGATAAGAAATTATAAAAAATAACTAATCAATCTTAAGATAGAATCATTTTTGTGCAAGCAGACCTGGCAACATCAGGGGGTGTTTTAGAATAATACTTTTAGGAGCCGCTGCCGTGGCCACGACCCCCAGCGTGAGCTCGCCCACCAGAAGAATATGAAAAAGCAGAGCGACTCGGTTAAGGGAAAACGCGGAGGTGATGGGCTTTCGGCTGCTGCCCGCAAGCAGAGGGACTCGGAGATCATGCAGCAGAAGCAGAAAAAGGCAACCAAGCAGAGGAACCCAATAGCTTTGTGGCTTCGTGTCCACCCTCTTGCCTGTGTGCCTGGAGCCAGTCCCACTGCGCTGGCGTTTCCTCCTGCAGTGCTCACAGGCCCCAGCACCCAGGGCATTCATTCCCTTTGCCCTCAGTCTGCAGCGGGTCCCTTTCGTGCTTCCTTCCGCTCAGGTAGCCTCTTTCCCCCTGGGCCACTCCTGAGGGTCAGGGGGTTACCTCTTTCCAGTGTATTTTATTCCTGTGGGGCTCACCCCAAAGTATTAAAAGTAGCTTTGTAATTTTTTTTTAAGAAAAGAAATAATACTTTTATTCAAAAGCATTGAAAATAATGCCATTCAATTCCTTGTATATAGTGAAATCTTCTATCTAGCCACACATTCATCTAGCACATCTCTGATATACTTGGGGATAACCACAGCCCGTATTAAATGTAGTCTGGTATGTTAGTCACTTAGAGGTTGTGTAATTTTAAGCAAGTCATTAAATTACTGTGGGCTTTTATTTTCTCAATTAAAATAAGGAGAATCATTAGTTTCAACTACCTCACCAAAGTAGTTATCAAGCATAGAAAAAGCAGTAAATCTTTATAAAATGTAAATTAATGTTTATATTATTTTACTCTGTTTTGAATGTACACATAATTTATTATGGATAGGGATATAGGTGAACATTGTTATTACTCTAGTCCTCTGCAATATTCCCCTTAGATTCCTGTGAAACACATTTTGCTCTCTGAATACAACTCCCACTGGCTTGTGTAGTATTAAATTTTTTTTAAAAAATTAGAATCCCAAATTTATAATCAGGTTTTAAGAAAGTGGAGTATTCTATTACAGCTAATCTTGCAAATTATTTATCATGGAGTTTAACACACCCCTCTGCAGGTGATGCCTGCTGGTTAAGAGAACTTAGAAAATATTCATTTACCTCTGAAAAAGAGTGGTAGGAAATACTGTGTAATTAGGTTAAGAGATCTGCTGGGCCTATTAATCAATTTGTTTATAAATACACACAGATATCTGAAAACCATGTATATTTTCTAGCTTTGACATCCAAAGATAAACAGGTAGACATCTGAGTTTGCATGAAATAATGACAATATTATTTAACTATTATTTTAAAATCTTGAAAATAAAACTTATTAGTCCATTCACGTATTTCAAGTATAATTTTTTATATCAAAATTAGGTTGGTAGAGAAAAATATATTCTGGTTTTGTGGGGATTAAATGAGGTAATGAAAGCAAAGCCTAATAACTGGTACATAGTACTCAAGAAATGATATCTATTGTATACATGGGAATAACCGCATGTAAGTACCAAAATTCTCATGTCTGATAAGGTAGCTTTTCTTTTGAAATCAGGTTAAATTGTTTTAAATCCCAGTCCACATATCAGGAGAATCAATCAAATCTCTTTACTGGTAGAGGCTATTTGTTTTATGATGGCTGTGAGTAAGTATTGCTCTTCTTAAATAAAGATAGCACCTAAAATGCATATTGAGGTTGAATACAACTCTGGGACTGCCATTTTCATATAAAGGGAAGCAAAAGCGTAATTTCCAGAATGCACTGTAATGGAGTTATTGGGATAAGGAACTTTATGGCTGCAAATCAAGTTAGGTTATTACCCATTAAAGCATTCAGTAGGTGAATACTTACCTGCCTATCCATGGGAACTATGTATTTTTTAAGTTATTTATTCAGTCTGTTTCTAGGGAAGGTACAGTATGAAGCTTATCACTGCAGAAATATTTGTGTGTGGGTCTGGGAACATCATGGAATAGCACACTTTGATTGTGACAGGGGATGGTCTCAACATGAGGAGGCACTCATAGACTTTCTTTGTATTTTGTGTCTTGATAACAATTTGTGACAGGTATGGTGGTTCAGAGCAAGTAAAATTGTGGGTTCTATTTCATAATTCATGTGGCTGGTGTCATGTGCTTGTTTTCTTTTTCTTCTTTTGCCAGACTGACAACATTTCTAATAGTTGCATGTTTTCTCTCTGGAATATCAAGATGTTAAATGGAGGCCTTTCTATATCTCATTGAAGTTGTTTATTCTGATTTCCACTGTATTTCTCACTCCATAGAGCATGTGGTCCTTTTTTGTGTGTGTGTTGGGAGGGATAGATGAGTCCTGAAGAACATGAAGAGTAACACCCAGTGTATTAGTTTGCTATGGCTACCATAACAAAGTACTACAAACTGGCTGATTTAGACAACAGCAATGTATTGTTTCACAGTTCTGGAAGCTTGAAGTCCAAGATCAAGGTGTCATCAGGGTTGGTTTTTTCTGAACGTTTTCAGAGAAATCCTTTCTTTGCCTCTTGTCTAGCTTTTGGTAGTTTGCTGGCAATCTTTGGCCTTTTTTGGCTCTTCACCTCAATCTCTGTCTTCATCTTCACATGGCATTCTCCCTGGTGCATGTCTGTTTCCAAATTTCCCCTTCTTATAAGGACATTAGTCATATGACCTCATTAGCCTAATGACCTCATTTTAACTTAATTATCTATTAGGACGCTATCTCCAAATAAGGCCACAGTCTGAGGGACTGGGGATTAGCACATATGAATTTTAGGGGGACACAATTCAATCCACAGCAATGTCACCTTAATTCAATTTTTTAAAGCATAACTGTGGTGGAAATGGGGATGGGAAAAGCTCATTAAGCAATTATAATCCCAGAATTTTTAAGCACAGTTCAGATTGAGATTGCAAGAAGAAAGCAAGTTACCTATTAAATAATGGTAATAATAAATCTCACCCCAACAATGCCAGGAAAATGCTAACATAATTTAGGTACCGAAAGGATATGTTATCCTTTGTTGACTCATGTTTTTGCCATTCCTTTAAAATTTTTCACTTTTCTTCTTCTTTTTACTCCTCTTTTCTTTTGTTGCCTCTTTGATTTTTCTAATTACTTATCTGTCATTATCTAAAATCATTATATCAATGTGGCCAATGTCAACTTAAGATTGCTTACCCCTTCACATTAAATTATTTTGAGGAATAATAATCAAATGGAGAGTGGAGATGAATATCATTTCTGAGAAATTCTGGTGCACATTAAAGAAAATACACACACACACACACACACACACACACACACATGAAAAAATTCCAACAAATAAGTCCATCCTACCCACATTGCATCTGTGAAAAATCTCACCATCCTCCTCCGTTGGCGGGTATGAGTGAAAAGCAGGAAGAAAGGAAGGGGCAATGACGTCTGTGTTTGTGTCTCCCCAGGTGTTAGCTGTGAGTTTGTGACTCACTGTGTCATGTTTTCTTACCAGGGGCCATTGCACATTTTTCTGGACAGATTTCAAGTGGGCTCTGTGGTTAGTTGACCTTGTAATCCCATGTTTGTCCCAAGTGTTACCTTAATAAGCAATCTGACTAGAGTTATTGATTTCAGAGAAACTGTTCATTCAGAGAAATCATCTCTGATTTTAGTTCTGTTTGGAAAAAAAATGCCAACTGAGACACAAATTATGGCAGAACAAAAGGTCTTTTCTCTCTGTTATCTTATCCAGACTGAATGGGCAGGTCTAGAATTGAACCCAAGCTCATGATGTGCTTTAGATTCTGTCCCTACTAATAAAGCAGCAGCACTTACCAAACCATGACAAGCAAGATCAACTGCAGGCATTTGGCCATTTTATTTGTGTAGAGTTCAGGATGGGCCTGGCCTCTAGTGTGCCCTTGTGAGGGGGAGAATTGCTCTACAAGTGTGCAGTTCTCACAGCTGAGGACAATGCAGTGGGATGGAGGATATAGTCAAGGTTCCACACGTGGAGAAAGAGAATCTCCTGATTAGAGATGCCTTGTGGTGTTATTAATAGAGGTTTAGAGAGAAAGAGAAAGATTGTTATGAAGAGAATAGGAAAATGTCTCATAAAAGTCCCTAGTAATAACTTAATTGCACTATCATTGCATGAAATAAAGGTACTTTTTGATACTTGGAAGTTTTAGCTGAGTTCTGCTATTTTCTCTCTCATTCTCTCTCTTTCTATACACACACACACACACATGCGCGCGTGCAGATAGCTAGACATATATGAGGAAAAGTTCAACTGTAAAATATAACAACTTGCTCAAACTTGCAAAAAAAAATTCAGGTAACTCTGGTTAGGACAACAGGAGGATATATCTTTACTTGGGATGGGGAATTATTTTGTGAATGAGTAACTCCAGGAAACTGTTACAGAGGAGTAAGGGACCCTTCATAAACTACAAAAATCAGCAAATACCTAGACTGTTGCAGGGTAGATGCCAATGGACTGGGATTTTTGCCTAAACAGTGAGTAAAGGTTTTATTGTTGTTGTTGTTTTGTTTTGCTTTTTAAAGCTGTAGTTCCTGTTCAGGATTTGTGAAATTTCTGGAATTGCCTAAAATATTTTTTCATTTGTATATTTGATCTGACATCTACCACCACTTCTAATCACACTCCACAAAATATGTAGCCAAAATTGGGAAGAAGTTTGCACTTGAGAAATCTGTATATTTATGATATAGACTTTAGGGTAACATAAATGTATTTTAACCAAAGCATATTGTGAATGAATAAATAGAAATGATTCATAATGAGGCCAGTAATATAGAAATGTTTCAAAGAGGAATAAAATAAACATCTGACTCCTTTCAATCTTTCCTTTTACATTTTTTTTTTTAAATACAGGTTACATTTTATAGGGTTTCTCTTCCTGATTAATTACATGTGGATTTGTTAGTCTGCTACTCAAGGTACATAGAGAGTTTTTAATCTTAAATCATTACCTTGTATATATACATTGTTTACTGGGTATATTCTTGATTCCAGCTCTTATTGTTCACAGCTGGCTAAGATATTCATGGACACCTGATCAATGCTAAAGATTACTTTTTTCCTAGTTTAAGGAGAATATGGGTAGTTTCTCAGACACAGTTTGGAAACTTTTAAAGTGTGAGCCAGATACCACTCAGGGGATTTCACACAAGGGAAACTCAATTGTTAGCTCTAAAATCATCCCATCACTGGCATAATCCATTTTAGACATTAAGACCACATTTTTGGGCCAGGTGTGGTCACTGACGCTGTAATCCTAGCACTCTGGGAGGCCGAGGGGGAAGGATTGCTTGACTTCAGGAGTTTGAGACCAGCCTGAGCAAGAGTGAGACCCCATCTCTACTAAAAAAATAGAAAGAAATTAGCTAGACAACTAAAAATATATAGAAAAAATTAGCACATGCCTGTAGTCCCAGCTACTCAGGAGGCTGAAGCAGAAGGATTGCTGGAGCCCAGGAGTTTGAGGTTGCTGTGAGCTAGGCTGACGCCACGGCACTCTAGCCTGGGCAACAGACTGAGACTCTGTCTCAAAAAACAAAACAAAACAAAACAAAACAAAACAAAACAAAACACATTTGTGTCCCTTTCACTACAGTAATCTTGTCCCAGTGGGGACCTTTTAGAGTATTTGTCTCTGTCTCAGTTTAGGTAAGAATTCCAATTTTCTTGTCCAATATTTGCTTCTTTAACTGTAAGTTATATTGCCTGTTTCTAGGTACCTAAAGAAGGTGAAAGGATATAATCTGCATAAGAAATACACAGTTGATTATTCTGGGAGCTTTAAACTGTACTATTTTACCAGAAGTTCTTGTTCTCTTGAAAACTATAACTCAGAAGGTGTGATTAAGTCCCTATTAATGTAGCCCTGAAGGTTGATATTAATAATTCTACTCTCTAGTAATGAAATGACCCCTGCAAAAATATGTGTTTTAAAATATTGTGCTGTCTTTCTTCAGTGGATTTCCTTAGTTTGGCTTAAAGGGATAAAAAAATTAATCTGACATCTCACCTGCCCTCGTTTCTAACTGAAATAAAGTTTCACTTAAAAAAGAGAATAAATTAAAATATTTTCTATTCTCATGTGCTGAAATGGCCTTACTATCTGGTTGGAATTGCTGGCAGTTATAAGAACTGTGATGTACAAGAATCCAACATGCAACTTGCAAATCTACTAACAGGTGTATCATTTTCAATCTAGCCACTTTGAGTAATTATGTACTTGGCTCATCTTTTCTTGCAGGATGTATATTCTTTGACTGGAGATCCCAAATATTATTCATATTTATATTGCCCAGCACCATGGGCACAGTAAGTACCTACATTGATCTTATTGGCATATAGGATGTGTCTGTGTGTTAAGTGAGTGGTTTAAAGTGAAGCCTGAAGTTGTTGTCATTTGCATTTTCCTCTCTTCCTGCCTGCTCCAGATCCTCTTCCACTGTCCATGATGATGCCTGTCATCTCTCAGACTTCTCTCAGGGCTTGAATAATTGATAAAAAGCTATGTAAATTCTATGACCTAATACAATATTGAGCATGGAGTGATCTAAATGTCGTTGTTTAATTGTGGGTACCTAAAAGTTCACCTAGCAAAAAGGATAATGGGATCCACATATTTGTACTTGACTAAGATTTGTTTTTCTGTTCAGGCTCCAAGCAGGAAACGATTCTCCCATCAAATGGACTTTAAAAATGTTATCCCAGTAGTCAAGGAGCATAAGAATATTGACTGATCCCAGGCCAGAGCAATGGTAGCCCTGAAGAGTCTGAAGTCAGGTGTGGTTAGGTTACAGAGAATCAGAGGAAGATATATCAATGTGAGCCCAAAAGAGCATGGAGAAAACATTCTCAAGTGTTCTTCTGTACAGAAGAAAGACTATTGTCCTAGCCGAGGGGTGGAGAACCTTTTCATGTTGGAAGGTTGCATTAATTTAGCTGTAATCAAATAAGGCCACATTCAAGAAACTTCAATTAGATGTACTTAAAAATGTACATTATTTAGTAAAAATATAACTACTATGTACCTAATAATTTCAAAAAATAAAAACAATTTGTTAATTTTATTTTTTTTATTTATTTATTTATTTATTTTTATTTCAGCTCATCATGGGGGTACATAAGTTCAGGTCATATACATTGTCCCTGTCCCGCCCATCCCCCCGAGTCAGAGTCCCAAGCGCGTCTGCTCCCACTCTCCAGACAGTGCGCCTGGCACTCGCCATATTTGTTAATTTTAAACTTAACTAATCTTCTAATCTTTTCATGACTTTGTTGTGTCTGCTTTTTGTTGGAAAGCATTTGAATATTTGGTTGCAGCATGGAGGTCTGCAGTTTCAGTTGATCCTCTAGGTGGGTATCAGTCATTTGTGACCTTAAGGGTGTCTTGATTTGGGTTAGGTAGAAGAATGTAGACTCATAGCAGTAAGTGGTTGAAAAGCAAGAAAGCGTTTTGGGGGCATGTTGCCAAAGGTGTGGATATTCTGCATTTTTGCATATTTCAATTGGATCTTTCTTAGCATTGATGACTTTAAAATGTCATCTACTGAGAGCTCAGTCAATTCCATCTCTAGTTCTTTCGGTGCCTTGGTGATATCAACTAGGTGAGGCTGAAATGCTAACTGGAGTGTGATGTCATGATGCTCAAAGTCAGTGAACTTTTCATTGTATTCTCCAACTAATAGGTCTATAACAGCTACATATTCTTCAAATGATTCACATATATCATACTGCTCATCAGTTACCTTTGCTAACTGAGGAAAATGTTCATCTGAAATCTCCTTTTGAAGAAGGAGATATCATTTTTCAAAATGCTTGGATTTTTCACCACCTATCATGTATAGACTTATTTTTATCTTGCAAAGAAATATTCAAGTGATTTTGATTTGAAATGAGTGCACACAGAAATGATGCATTCCTATAGAAATCTTTTTTTTTCACTAATTAACATTGCTGATTCTGTTCTTCATAAAATTTAACTATCTGTTCTCACAGAGATAAAATTTTGGCTAACACCCGTCCCTGAAATAGCCAACACTTTAGAATGATACAGAAAACCCACACTAAATATTTACCTCATCATTCAACTTTAGCATGTTATGAAGCTGATGATGATGTGTTGCATTTGCAGGAATATAGTTAACAATACTTATAACTTGTTGCAAAGTGTCACTTAAAATAGTATTAATAGCTTTAACACAGAGATTTTGCTGATGCAAGATACAATGGAAAGAAATGAGAGCATCTGGATCTGTTAATACTTTTTCTTTCTGTGCAAAAAACCCTTCATGTTTTCCTGTCATGGAAGGTGCACCATGTGTATATACACTCACTAAATTTACCAAATTCCATCCAACTTGACAACAGTTATCTTGAAAGTTGTTGAAGATATCCATTCCCTGTGTTCTGTTTGCAAGTGAGCAAGTAACCAAGTAACTCTCTGTAACAAAGAAAATCTTCTGTTATGACCTGAATGAAGTATAAAACCTGCGCAGAGTTAGTAGTACCAGTTTATTCATTCAAAGCAATTGAATAATATATATTTTCCTTTTGAAGTATTGCATGAAGTTGTTCTGTTAAGTTGAAGGTGAATTCATGCTGCAGCTCAGTTATGGATCTCCTTGAAAGAGGCAGTTGTATGTACTTTTAAATGTTATCGGCGTCTAAGCATACTACAACTTCAAGGATGCATTCTTTCACAATTTCTACGTCACTGAATGGCTTCCCCTTTTTTGTGAGTATATAAGCTACTTTATAAGTTGCTTCAGTGGCATTATTTTCACGCCTTATTACTGTTTGAAAAAATTGTCTTTGCTTTTGCTTTTAATCTTTTAATTTTTGCAATACAACCTTTTATGCCTCCTTCTAATTTAAAATATTTGTGGTCCTTATGAGTATTATTATGCTGACAAGCACTGAATTCCTTTAATATTGATATTGCAGTATCACAAAGCAAACAAATCATCTTGTCTTTAGCAGAAACAAGATAATATTGCAATTCCCAAATCTCATTAAAAAATCTGTTTTCTTCCTTCAGCATTCTCTTGGTCTTCTTTGACATTACGGGCTCTTAAGCAGACAGAATTTAAAAATACTGTCAAACTGTAAAACTATTACAAATTCCACTTCAAACAGAAATACAGTGCACCACTGTCAAAAGCTGATGACAGACTGATGTACTCGACTCCCATAAACTCTCACCAACCAGCCTCATGTGGTAATGGCACCAGTCTGGTGAGGGGAAATTAAAACTAAATCATGAGCATAGCGGCTGTCAATGTAGCTGTCATGGCTTACTAATGTTCTAATTGTGCTGGTCAATCTGGAGGATTATTCCGTTGAAACTTATTGTATTCTTTGGTATTTTAAGTATGTTCATTTAAAAAATAAAATAAAAATATAAAGATGAACAAAAATGTATTAATAAAAATAAAAGGATTTGTTCTGTAAAATTTGGATTCAGTCCAAAGGCCGCACTTAAGGACCTAGAAGGCCACATGTGGCCGTAAGGCTGCAGGTTCCCTAAGCCTGTCCTAGCCACTCCATTTAGGCCTATGCAGTTCCTGAGTGAGAAAACCAGAGTCTCATTGTGGAAACTATGACATGCCTCTTGTACTACAATGTGACTGTGCAGGGTAATTCTATGCATTTATTCCAGAGTGGCTCAGATGTTCTGAATAAATCTTTCACAAATATAAGTCTCAAATTAATAACATACCCTTAGCATTGTTCTGTGTAGATTTCTGAAATAGATGGTTCTTCCCTGACAATTAAAATCAAGCATTTTATGCTCTCAGAAGGCAAAACCATGTAAGCCACCCATTAGATATGTTCATATTAAGGAGATTTATTCTGACTAGGTGGTTCACTGGTCACATTTGCATACTGACAGTGTTTTCTGTAGTGACTATGCATACACCTGTATAATCTATCAAACATACGTGGTTATAGGCAGACCTACAAGACAAGGCACAAGCATTGCTATTAATATTTTTTTAAAGCAATAAACAAATCCCTTCTTAGGTAAAGAAGGTGTTGATATGCACTATGATGCTAAAGGTTTTAAAAAGCTCTTTCATATCCCTCATGTCAAGCTCTTATTTATCATTTTTATTTTATTTCTATCATTACTAAAAGTAAGGTAACTTCCTTATACTTTCACCTTTTCCTGGTAATCATTTCAAATTCTTCTTTTCCAAATCAACTGAACACAATCACAAAATGTAGTTGTTTTAGAAACAGTACTTATCAAATTTTTAGATTATGATTCACAATGAAATCTCACGTGTACATAGTAACTCAGGTTACACATATAGTTTTAGAAAGTTACAAAATAGTTTTAGAAAGTTTTAAGAAGGAATATCCTGATGCATTTGATATCTGATTGTTTTATTCTGTCCTGTTCTCCACTTCACTCAATTTATTCCATTCTATTCCATTTTATTTCATTCCATTCTATTCTTTCATTAAAAATTGTTATATGACAAATTGCTGATGACTTGCAATTCGAAAATCATTGACCTTTATCTCCTCCTAATATGATTCTCACTTCTCCACACATACTAAGGTATGCTACATGGAGGAATGAGGGAGATCATGTTGTTAAACCAGGACACAAATAAAAACTGAAGCCTGGCAAATAATACCTTCTCTGGATTTGTATATGTGTTAGTGAGCTAAATGTTTTCTTTTAACACTCCAGTGGATTTTAGTTTGACCTTTGGACTGTAATGATCAGACAGTAATAAATTCCTCTCTGTAGTAAATGTGAACGCTCATTATCTCCCCATCTGGGTAGGAGAATACATTTGGCTGTTCTTAGAGGATGTGGTATTTAATCTTAAGGATTTATCATTCTGATTCATGTTCACCAGTTGAAGATGATGAGGGATGAGAGCCTGACTAAACAGTGTGATGATGGATTGTCTTACCTGCTCAGGACACGGTAAAAGTAGTTCTCTTAATGGTCTCATTCAGTCTGGTACATAGGTCCCTTGTGTCTCTTTGCCTCAGGTCTGGTTTCTATAATTTTTATGCATCAGTAAAAAGAGGAGCACGTTACACCAAAGCAAGGCATATGGACAATTAATTTCAAATTGAAACTCAATATTGGACGATGACTGGGCAATGGGGCTTGATGCTAATACCAACTCAAATTATAGGGAAAGTCATTAGACAGGAGAAGAGATAGCTGTCTTGGTTTCTAATTGTTCCTTATTAATAATGTGGAAGAGAAGAGAAAGAAATTTTATATTGGGCTCTCTCTTCTTAATCCTTCTCTGTAGCCTGTGGATTAAGATGTCCTATTCCTTTTGTGTCTATTGTTTCTCTCACAGTCATACTAGTAGCACTGCTTAAAATCTTACCTGGGGTGACATCAGGGGAGATGGTGAAGTAGGAAGCACCAAGGATCTGTCTCCCAAGCTAAAAAACAGCTGTATTGGCAGAAACTGTTTGAAGTGACTATTTTGGAAGCCTGGAGTCTATTGGAAAGCTTGCAGCTTATGGGGAAAACATGGTTGGTAACTTTGTGGTTAATTTTGTCCATTTCAGCATTTAGTGTGGTAGTGGCTGCCCACCCCCTAGCCCTGTGTCAGGCAGTCATGCCTGCTCCTGATGTGGCTTCCTGGGGCCAAGGTGGGCAATGAGGACCTTGTCCTCCACGTACCCATGTTCTGTGTTCTGATGCTGACTGTTTCTGATCACTCAGGTTTAGGCACAGAGGTTGGCCACCACTTCTTGGGTTCCACTGTCTCAAGCCCCACTGGCTTAAGCATCTTCCGGGGGATTTAAAGAAACAGTGTCTGGTTTCTGTTTTTTCTTGTATTTCACTTTTCCCCTTTGTGAAAAATGTGAATCCTTACATTTAAGGTAAAGATTAAGATATTTGAAGACAACCACACATAAGAGAGCATTTAGAAAACCACCATGTGTGCCCAGGGAAAGACATACAAAAGTCCAAGACTATCTTAAGCTTCCACCTCAGGCTAAATCTCAGCACAGAGACACCATTCAACAGTAAAAAAGAGAGCAACCTCTGGGGAAGGGGAAGAATCTGATTTCCAGAATGAACACATTGTAAGATTCAAATGGCTGGTTTTCAATAAAAAAATCACAAGACACACAAAAAAACAGGAATGTATGGCACATCCAAAAGAGCAAAACAAATCAACAGAAACCATCTCTGAGGAAGACAGATGCTGGATTTAATAAATAGAGCCTTTAAAACAACTATCTTAGAGATGCACAAAGATCTAAATGGAGACATGGCAAAGATAGGAAAATGATGCTCCAGGCTTACCTTGTATATTTTCTGCCCTAGTCCTAGAATCAGCCATTTCTCCAAGGAGCACTTGTCCCTTTTGTCAGGGAACAATATTAGAAACCAAGCTCTAGGTACTCAAAGTGCTAGTTGCTGCTGGAGTGTTGATTTTTTAGGCCCACTAAGTTGACAGAACAAAAATTAAGTGTGTTTATACTAACTTGTGTATAGGCACATATCTAAATATCCATAAATAACTATCTGCATCTATATTCAGCTATACATAAATTCATACTGATGTCTCCAACTCCAAACCATTATCAAATGGATCCCTACCTATCTGTAAACTCCCACTCCAACAGTAAGAAACCTGGCTCCCACCTTCTGCCATCCATCTACTTAATTATTCCATTCTAGAATACATGTATAGTAAGATCAGCATTGTTAACCTTGTACACCCTTGGAAATTAATTATATCAACTAGAGTACAGTGCTTATGTATAATTCCTTTTGTCTTTAGTCTTACAGACTCCACTCATTTCCCAAGTTACTTAGATCAGCACATACTCTCCCAATCCCCTTCAGTGAGTTTGTTGCGTACTTTTGTAATAGTAAGATTCTCTTTTCACAGTCTGCACTCTTTCCTGAGATTCTCCAACATCCTAGATTATTTTTTTCATTTGCATGCATTAAGGTTTGCTCCTTGTGTTGTAAAGTTCTACGGGTTTTGTCAAATGCCTAATGTATTGCATGCAACTTTAAAATATCATGCAGGATAATTTTATTGCTCTGGAAATTCCCCGCTCTTCTTTTTAACCCCTGCCTCTTCCTGAATTCCTGGAAATCACTTATAATTTTACTGTCTTTATAGTTTTACCTTTTTCCAGTATGCTGTATAATTGGAATTATACAAATTGTAGCCTTTACAACTGGCTTCTTTCACTTAACAATACTCATTTAAGGTTCCTCCATGTCTTTTCATGGTTTGATAGCTTATTTTTTTATTGCTGAATAATATTTCACTCATTCACAACTGGTGGATGTACTAATTTTTTTTATCTATTAACCCACTGAGGAACATTTTGGTTGCTTCCAGTTTTTAATTATGCATAATGCTGTTATAAGCATTATGTGTAGGTTTTAATGTAGACATGAGTTTTCAAATCAATTGTGTAAATACCTAGAAGTGATATTGCTGGATCATATGGTACGATTTTTTTTTTAACTTTGTAAGAACTGCTAAACTCTCTTGCAAAGTAGCAGTACCATTTTGCATTTGCACCATCAATGAATTAGATTTCCTATTGCTCCATAGCCTCACCAGCATTTGCTATTGTCAGTTTTTTGGATTTTAGCCGTTCTACTGCATATGTGGTATTTCATTGTTACTTTAATTTGCAATTACCTGGTGGTAAGTGATGATGGACATCTTTTCATATACTTATGTGCCCTTTGTATCTTCTTTGGTGATGTATCTGTTCACATATTTTCCCCATTTGAAAAGTTTGGTGTTTGTTTTCTCATTGTTGAGATTTAAGATCTCTTTGCATATTTTGAATACAAGTCCTTTGTCAGTTATGTTCTACAAATATTTTCTCCTAATCTGTGGCTGTCTTTTCATTCTTTTAAAAGTTTTCTGCACAGAGCAAAAGAATTTATTTTCATTTTATTAAAGTCCAATCTGTTAATTTTTTTCTTTCATGGATTATGTTTTTGATGTTATATAATATCTAAAAATCATTACAATATCCAAGGTCACCAACATTTTCTCTTATGCTTTCTTCTAAAAGTCTTGCAGTTTTGCATTTTACAATTAGGTATAAGGTAAATTTCAGTTGATTTTTGTAAAAGGTGTAAAGTCTGTGTCTAGATTCATTTTTTTCCTTGCATATGAATGTTCAATTGTCCTAGCACCATATATTAAAAAGACTATTCTTTCACCATTGAATTGGCTTTGCTCCTTTGTCAAAGATCAGTTGATTCTATCTGTGTGTGTCTATTCCTGGGTTCACTGTTCCACTCCATCGTTCCATGTGTCTTTTCTTTATGTAAACAAATGATGCTGCTTTGTTTACTGTACCTTTGCAGTAGGACTTTAAGTCAGGTACTCTCACTTATCCAACTTTGTTGTTGTTGTTCTTCAGCATTGTGTTGGCTATTCTGGGTCTTTTGCTTTTTCACATAAAGTGTTGAATCAATTTGTTAATATCTATAAAATAGTTCACAGGAATTTTGGTTGGGATTGCATTGAATCTATAGATCAAGTCTGAAAAGTTGATCTTTTAACATTCTTCCAACCCACTGAGATGGAATTTCTCCCCACTTATACGGGTTGATTTAGTCTGGCTAGGCTGCTATACCAAATACCTTAGACTGAATAATTTATAAAGAACAAAAATGTATTGCTCATAGTCCTGGAGGCTGGAAAGTCCAAGACTAAAGCACCAGCAGTTCTAGTGTTTGATGAGGGCTCTCTGCTTTATTGATGGCGTCTTCTTGCTGTGTCCTCACATGGCAGCAGGGAGAAGGAGGCTCCCTCCAACCTCTCTTATAAGAGCACTAATCCAATTTATGAGAGTAGAGCCCTTATAACCTGATCACCTCACAAAGACTCCACCTTTTCATACCGTCACCATAAAGTTAGGCTTCAACATACAAACTTAGGGGGGAGGGACAAAAACCCTCAAACCATAGCGCAGATCTCCCTTGCTTCTTACCTTAGAGGTTTTCATTTTATGCATAGAGATCATGTATATATTTTGTTAGATTGATACCTGTTGAGGTTATTCCAGGTAAAACCTGTGAAAGTGTATAAATGGGTAAGTGGTTAGGTGATAGGATGTGGGGAGACGGGAAAAATTCTGTAATCATATGATTCAATCTCAGTATTTTATTTGTTTGTATCCCTGGCCTGTGACCTTCACAAGTGTTTCTCAGATTTCTCTGTCCCTTGGGTGAGACAGGAAGGTTGGAGGGTGCTGGCATTGGGTCATTTCTCTTCTTCCATGTGAGATTAAGACTCTTTTAATTTCCACTGGAGTACTGACCTTTGCTAAGAAGAGCACGCTTGACATATTTCAAAATTGTTATTTTCCCCCTCCATGTGCCAGTAAAACAAGGGTTTTTCTTGGCTTTTTCACCATGGGAAACTAGTGGGGTTCCTGGAGGTAAAAAAATCCATAAACATGTGGGGCTGGAGAAGATGTAGTCTCCAGGAGTTCTATCTTCACACTGGTCTACTCTCCATCTCCAGTAATTTAATGAAGTTACCCTTTAAAAGATTCTGCCAGTTTTAAACCCTATGGGCTTCTATATCCAGGAGGTTGATCTTGGCTGGGATGCTCTGTATTTGTCTCTCTCTCCTGATTTCAGGGGAGTCGGGTGCTTTGTGATCTCAATTCTCCAGTAGTGCCAAAAAAAGTCATTGATACTCAATTTTCTCAGCTTTTCAAGTTGTAGGGGCAGAAATGGCAATTTCTAAGCCCTTTATATGTCATAGGTGAAACCTGAAGAGTAGTTTTATGAAGTTGTTCAATATAAAATTCATTTTGTTTAACCAAGATATTGCTATGTATATAGTAAAAGAATTTAAAACTTCAAAAAAATATACTCCTGTGCATATTTTTTAGGTTACATTCTGCCAACACTGATAAAAATTTTTAAGGAATTTGTGCATTTCATATCAGTTGTAAAATTTGTTGGCATAAGCCTGTTTATCATATCCTTTATTACATTTATAATGTCTATAGTATTTATAGTAATAGCTCTTCTTTAATTTCATGTGTTGGTAACTTCTATTTTTGATTCATATTTCCCTCAACACTACTTTATCAGTTTTATTAATCTTTTAAAAGTATTTGGTTCTTCTATGTAGTTTAGTTCAATCGTTTCAATCATCTTTTGCCTTAAGTCTTTGATCATATTTTAACAGTCATTTCAAAGTCCTAGTCTGAATAATTATAAACTTATTTTTCATCTCTAGGTCTTATATTTACTATTTTTTCCTTCCTGGTTATGGGTCACATTATTGAGCTCTTCATATGTGTAATAGTTATTGATTGTATGCTTGACATTGTCAGTGTTACATTGTTGAGAATTTGATTTTGTTGTTGACCTTGAAAGAATATCGACTTTAATTCTGGAAGACAGTTACTTTCCTGGTAGCTTAGCTTGATGTTGTCAAGGCTTGATTTTAGGTTTTGTTAGAGTAAGTCTATTCTTTATCCTTATTCTTGGGCTGGGGTGGCTCTACTCTTAAAATGTGGGCTTTCTAAGATTTTAACTGAATGCTCTGGGTATTCAATTAGATCTCTCTACTATACCTGCTTATAACTCCAAAGTTTCTGGTCCTGTGTGTCTTTTAGAATTTTGCTTAGTTCATACACCACCCTCAGTAGCCCTTCTTTGACAGGCCTCACAGAATACTGCTGTATATAGGTATGGTTGTCTTCCCTTACTTGTAGTTTCACTTTCCATAGTTTCAGTTACCCATTGTCAACTACAATCTGAAAATAGGTGAGTACAGTACAATAAGATATTTTGAGACAGAAAGGGGGCATTCACATAACTTTTATTACATTATATTATGATTGTTCTATTTTACTATTAGTTACTATTGTTAATCTCTTATGGTGCTTAATTTATAAATTAAATTTTATCTTAGGTATGTCTGTATAAGACAAAGTATAGTATAGATAGAGTTTGGTACTATTCATGGCTTTAGGCATCCACTGGGGGTCTTGGAATACATCACTTATAGGTAAGGGGGGACTACAGCATAGTTAAATACTTGTTCAACGGTGCACAGAGAATTCTGTTAGACTATAAGGCTCTTTCTCTGTTCATCTCCTTCCCGTCTTGTATCTTGTCCCAGAAATTCCAGCCACCATTTCAGCTCCTAACTCTGATCTCTGTTTCTTTCACTAGCAAGGCTACTGCTATCTGTTTGAAACTCATTTCCCTGAGCTGAGATATTAAAAGTTCTCCCAGAGAGAATATTAGAGTGAATATGGAGTTCATAAGCATTTCCCTTCTGTCGTAGGTCAGAGTGCTGCGCTTTTTGCTCTCCAATGCCTTCAAACTGTTGAATCATATGTTTTTCACATTTTACAGTTGTTTACAGTATGATGAGAATAAGTTAAATCCAATAATTCACTATGAATAGAATCAGAACAAGAAGTTGATATTTGCTTTTCGAAGAAGCTTTTTTTTTAACATGAAGTTAATCCTAATCTGATTTCTTAAATATATTTTCATTTAAAAAGTTATAGATTTTAGCATTGCCATTTACATATTTAATTTTATGTATGGTGTGAGCTAGGATGTAATTTCCTGTTTTGCCATAAGGATAATTAACGACTTCTGCACCATGAATTCAATATCTATCTTCAACATCCTTTTGCATCCTTTGCAGTCACTGTGCATCTAGGCTAGAAGGAAGCAGATTCAGGCTTTCCAAATATAGATGTTAAGAAAGGAAAAACTTGGTCCAAAAAATGCCAAGTACCACTAATATATTACCCTTGCAACTTTAAAAAGATGGAGAATAACTAAAAATGAATGAAAGATGAGAATGTTTATTTCCTGCAATTTAATAAACTGTAAGCACGATCCAAAGAATGTCACACTTAGCATTTCATTTCCTCTGGGCTTTTAAAATGATGTTTAATTGCAGATGGTGACCTTCTGGATAAGACACTGTTTACAAGTGTTAAATTTCAAGTAGGAGGCTTCCATAGTTTTCCACAATGTGTCTCTACGGAGTAGGGTATAAAATCTAGGAGAAGATTTATAAATCAAGAAAAAACAGGTACTTCTGTGTTACCAGATTGCTCACGTATCCATTCCCAAGGTTGCGACCAGATTTTAAATTCAAATTACTTAAGAATAAAATTTTTCGTGGTATCTGATATTATGTTATCTTATTTTTACAAAACATTTTAGAGATATGGATAGGAATATAATAGTTTGGTCTACTAATGAACACTAGGTTTTTTGAACTAGTGTTAATAGGAGAGTACTGATTTAAATATTATTTACCCTTAACAGAAAATTAGTCATTTGGCCTAACATGACTTTTGGGGATTCTGCATTCAACTTTCTTGCCCTATGTTATGGGAGGATGGCTAATATGCCTGTCCACACTTTGTTCCATAAAGAGTTGGCATGTATCCAGAACATGTTGAATTTTATGTCAAAAGTCACATTTTTCTATGCTAGAAATTATGGCAGTGGCTAGAAATTATGGGTGTGATGGTGGAGTCATCTCATCCCATTTGTGATAGTCAATGTTTATGTTTCTGACACTTTCTCTGGACTATCAATAATCATAGGCTATCTCTTGCTGTCCATTTCTGTCTATAGCCATTCTGAGCAGATCAGTAGATTAAAAATGGTGTTAAGGGAGA
Source organism: Lemur catta (assembly GCF_020740605.2). Taxonomy (NCBI): domain Eukaryota; kingdom Metazoa; phylum Chordata; class Mammalia; order Primates; family Lemuridae; genus Lemur; species Lemur catta. The sequence continues at coordinate 146,267,016 of NC_059128.1, forward strand.
GGAAGAAATGTTGGAGACACCTGGAGAGGAATGTTTTTCTGAGATACTATAGCTATGTTTGGTTATGGGGCATATGTCTTGTAGCAAGGGTGGTGGAAATATTAAGGAAAGGAGGTAAGATTGTAGAGATGAGCTGTGAGCCCACAGTGCTAAGTTCTCTAGCTGTTTCTTTTCTGCCCACCACCAGCCCGCCTATTCCTACTCATGCCTGCAACATCATGACCTAGGCCCTCAGGTCACTGCAGCAGGACTAGTGGAGATTATAAGGAGACCCTGACTCCTGCATTAAGCATTTTTATTTTCATAATAAAGGCCAATCTGCAGAAATATATCTGTGTGTGTGTACCTGAACCTTATCCATCATTTATGATTGACCTTCCTGAGATTCTCGATGAAAGAGCCGAAGTTAAATTCACAGTGCATACTAAGATCACACACATTTTCTGCTTTTCACATCCCGGCTTATATAAATGAAGTTTTTTGTTGTTGTTGTTGTTTTTTTTTTTTTTTTTGTAGTTCGTTATGGTTACATGAAACTCTTATTGAAAAAGAGAGATGGTCAAAGTTTATCATACCACCTCCAAACCCTGAATGTAATAACTCTTGAGAGAAAATAAATAAATTGGCAAAAATTGAAGATTCTGTAATTATAAAGGGGCTTGAGAAAATAAGAACCAGAAGCAGAATATCTCCCTGGTTTTACTAAGACGATATCATTCTATGAAGTTTTTTTTTTTTTTCCTTTTCCAGTGACTTGTTATTGTGTTCTCAGCAAAGACAAACAGTTCTATTTTCCTGAGACACGATCAGGGTAAATACATTTAGTGGAACAAAGCTAAAGAGGCATTTTGTAGCTATTTCAAACACATAGTGATGTATGGATATAGTCTTTTATGTGCCTGAGATAAATGACATCTTTGGATAAAAGAAGAAATTTATCAATTTTTTTTTTTTTGTGCAATCGAAGATTTATGTAAAAAGCAAAGTGGTTGCTAATCCACTTGAGAAACTGATCAAATGTAGCACTGACTCTTATTGGATGGATAAAGGGGGAAAGTCATCTGAATTTCTCTGATTTAGTGTTTTCAATATAGAATTGGCTAAGGAACACAGATAGAGAAAACTCTATTGACCAAGAAAACTGAAAAAAATAAAAAAACCGCACAAACTATGAAGCTTGTCATGAGCAAAGAAATCAAGCCGTTTTAAGGTGGTAAAGACATTGTAACAGTTTTATGACCATGTAAAAAGTTTCAATCAAAATAGCATGCCAGCATTTGGAAAATATATCTAATTGAAATATTTGAACTATAAATGTGGTGAAAATGCAGTTTTAGGGGTAACAACTTTATTGACATATAATTCACATACCACACAATTTGCCCATTTAAAGTGTACCACTCAATGGCTTTTAGTATATTCACAACTGTGTGTAATCATCACCACAGTCAACTTTAGTACATTTTTTATCAACTCAAAATTGCTATTATCTCTCAGCCCTCTCTACCCTTCCAAGTTCTAAGAAAGTAGCAATCTACTTTTTGCCTCTATAATTTATGCTGTTCTGTCAATTCTTTTGACAGGTCAATTCTTTTGTGTATGTACAAAATGAATTTTAAAAAATAAATATATATAATTTACCCTGCTCTGGACAATTTATGTGAATGGAATTATATAATATGAGGCCTTTTTCAGATGGTTTCTTTCATTTAGCATAATATTTTCAAGGTTCATCCACATTGTAGCATATATATCAGTATGGTCATGTGACACGTAAAGATGTTTCAATGACAGACTACATATATGATGGTTGTCCCATAAAGTTGTAATATCATATTTTTACTATATTTTTCTATGGTTAGATATGTTTAGATACACAAATACTTACTATTGTGTTACAATTACCTACAGTATTCAATACAGTAACATGTTGTACAAGTTTATAGCCTAGGAGCAATAGGCTACACCATATAGCCTAGGTTTGTAGTCAGCTATACTATCTAGGTTTGTGTAAGTACACTTTGTGATGATCGCACAATGATGAAATCCCCTAATGACATATTTCTCAGTATGTATCTCTATGGTTAAGTGATATATGACTGTACTTCATTTCTTTTTAATATTCTACTATATGGATAAACCAAATTTTGTTTATCCATTCATCAGTTGATAGACATTTGAGATGTTTCTACCATATGGGTATTACAAATTATGCTGCTCACCAGGGGTGGTAGCTTATGCCTGTAATCCCTGATATTTAGGGAGATTGAGGCAGGATTGCTTGAGGCCAGGAGTTCAAGACCAGCCTGGGTAACATAGCAAGACTGTGTCTCTAAAAGAATAGATAAATAACGCTGCTATGAACATTCATGTACAAGTTGTTATATAAACATTCATTTACAATTTTCTTATATACCTAAGAGTGAAATTAACAGGTGAAATGCTAACTCTATGTTCAAATTTTTAAGTAACTTCTAGACTCTTTTCCACAGTGACTGTACCCTTATACATTCCTACCAGCAGATTATATGAATTCCAGTTTCTCCACACCTTCACAAATACTTCTTTATATCTGACTTTATATCTGACTAGTGGGTGTCAAGTGTTGTCACATTGTGATTTTGATTTGCTTTGCCCTGATTACAAATGATGTTGAATATCTTTTCACGTGCTTGTTGGTCATTTGTATATGTTTTTTGGATAAATATGTGCCCAGATCTTTTGCCCTTTGTTTAATTGAGTTATTTGATTTTTATTATTGAATTGTAAGAGTTCTTTATATGTTCTAGATACAAGTCCCTTTTAAGATAGATGAGCTGCAAATATTTTCTCCCATTCTGTTTAAGACTTTTATGGTTTTGGCTCATACATTTAGGTATTTTCTCCATTTTAAGTTAATTTTTGTATATGGTATGAAGTAAGGATCCAATTTTATTCTTTTGCATGTAGTATTTAGTCCCAGAATGATTTTTGAAAGCATTATTCTTTCCCCATTAAATTTTCATGGCACTCTTATTAAAAACCAATTGACTATTGATGCATAGGTTTATTTTCCAGACTTTCAACTCTATTCCAGTGATCTCTCTGTTTATTCTTATACCAGTACCTCACTGCCTTGATTAATGTTGTTGGTCTTTTTAAATTGGCAAGGATGTGTTTGAATTTTGTTCAGATTTATTTAAAAAGTTAACATAATTTTTTTTCAATTATTGTAAGATTATTAATTTTTTTGGTTTTAAAATAATTTGAATAGTTTGCTTGTTATAAATTCTGTCTAGTCAATTGTATTCCTGTTTTTTTTTAATGGTTGTTACTTGTTCATAACTAAATTTATCCCTATACATCTAAAGCCTCAAATTCAGCAGATTTCAAATACTTTTCCCACTGAAACCCGAGCCTTCACTCCCTCACTTTGTTAAGTTTGGTATATAAGCCTTATATCCCTGACTACCGAATGAGTTACTCATCATGAATACTCTTGGGTATACATTTAAATAAACTTTGTCTTTTTCCCTGTTAATTTGTTTTGTCAGTTAATTTGCAGGCCCGTCACTACTGGATCCAAGTTGGAAGAGGAAAAATTTTCCTCCCAACACTGTATATATATATGCTAATGAATACATACAGTTTGCTCTTGATTATCTGATAAAAAAAGGAACATAAATATGCAGGCATATTTTTCTATCTAAAATGTAAAAAGATAAACATAAAACTGAAAAATATAATCATTTCCTATGGGGAAGGGAAGAAATAGGTTGACTGGGATAGGGTTAGAAGCAAAATTACTTTGCATATGAGTAACTATATAGCTTAACCTTTGGCACACCACAAAATAGTTACATAATTATAAAAAAAAACTAAGTAAAAATTCAATCTTTATATGTTGAGTAAACCAAAACAAAATTTTAGTTGGTGGCATAACCACAGGGAAAAAAAACCCAGTAATTTTCTTGAACATTTCTAATGGAATATAGGATATACTCTGTTGAGGAGCAAAAATGTTTCCTCTACCCTTTTAGATTTAGTAATTGAGAATCTGTGACTTAAACTAACAAAAGACAGATTATCACAAGAAAAGGTAAAATTTAATCACACACAAGTAATAAACAAACACGTGACTCAAGAAGGAAGTTAGAATGTAGGGCTTATACAACATCTTAGTAGGGGAAAGAGAGAGGGCCAAGGGCACTTAATGGAAAAATAAATAACTTCTTACTAAAGGAAGGGGGGAAAGAAAGGGAACTTATGGGGACAAAAGACCTTTAGGAAGATAAATTGGCCTTTAGGAGAATATATGGGAGATATGATAGTTTTTTTGACAGTCTGTTTAACTGTGATGCTGACTTCTAGTCTCTGACTTCTAGACTTCAGTGATTAGAATCAATCTTCTTTGGTTGCTCCTGGAAAAGGAATTTATGACAGTTGAGTTATTTTGAGGTTTTTTGGAGGCTTTAATTTTAGACAGATAAGAGAGTTCAAGAAAAAAGCCCATTTTCAAATGTCTTCACCTCAAAACAACTTTTATGCCATAGTGGCATATTCTGGACCTGTTAAACCCAAGGTAAAAATAAAACTGCAAATAAATTAAATTGTTTCTGGTAATCAATAGTTAGTGCCAGGGTTGATATTGTTATTCTGACACTGGTATGTACATATGGTTGAATAAAGCAAATGAATAATTAAGGTTATTTTGTTGCAAATGAGAATTGCCATTGTGGAAGAAAAGAGATAATTGTGCATCTATGAGGTTAAGTAAAAATGCTGCAGTTCTGAATTTGAATTGAAAGTATCAGTTTAAATCATTTAAATATAAATATTTATTACATACACATGTGTATATAGATATACACACACACATATTTCCCAAATCTGCATACTGAAACAATAAAAAAGCCAGTTGGGAATGTAGCTATGTGGTTAAGCAAATCTATTTAGTTATGATTCATAAATGAAAATATCACTATGAACCCCTATTATATTTCATACATATGCATATACCTGTTTCTTAGCTTTGGGCAATAAAACAATGAACAATAAACTCTAGCTGACAGTGGTTCTGGGACATGAAGAAATACACAAGATATATGCAGAACATCTTTTCATACTAGATAGCAAGGAAACTGTCAAAGACTCTGAAAAGGTCTCAGAAATCATGGTGTATAAACCATTTATAGGTATAGTATGAAGATTTAAAGGCAAAACTATTAAAACCATGACAACTACAATAACTTGTTAAGGTTAATATAAGCAAGAAGTTACAATATGAAAAGATACAAATTCTGACACAAAAATTCAAAATGTGGGGGAAGGAGAAAAGGAGTAAAATGTAAATTAAAAATGTAGAGTGTGTGTTTTTTTTTGTAGTTTGTTCAGTGATCAAAGTTAGTTGTTATCAGTTTAAAATAACCTGTTATAAGATTTTTTTGCATGCCTCATGGAACTACAAAGTAAAAACCTATAATAGATACACTAAAAATATAAATAAAAAGCAAGGAATCAAAACATACTGCTAGAGAAAATCAGTTAACCACAAAGGAAGACAGTAACAGAGGAATAATGGATATACAAAGCAACTAGAAAATAAGTAACAAAATGGTAGTAGTAAATCCTTACTTATTAATAATTACTCTGAATGTAAATGAACTAAATTGTCCAATTGAAAGACATAGAGTGGCTGAATGAATAGAAAACGAAGAACCAATGATATATAGCCTACAATAGACTCACTTCACCTCTAAGGACACACATAGACTGAAAGTGAAGGTATAGAAAATGATATTCCATGCAACTGGAAATCAAAAAAGAGCAGGAGTAGCTATACTTATATACCATAAAGTAAACTTTAAGGAAAAACCTGATAAAGAGATAAAGAAGGCCATTACATAATGATAAAGGGGTCAATACACCAAGAGGCTATAACAATTATAAGTATAGATGTATCCAATAACAGAGCACTTAAATATATAAAGCAAATATTACATGTAGACTGCACTACAGTAACAGTAGAAGATATCAGCTCCTCACTGTTGGCAATGGACAGATCATCCAGACAGAAAATCAACAAAGAAACAGCAAAGCTAAACTACACTCAAGACCAAATGGACCTGAAAAACATTTAAACAACATTTCATACAATAGCTGCAAAATGCACATTCTTTTCAACACCACATGAAGCATTCTCCAGGATAGATAATATGGTAGACCACAAAACAAGTCTTAACAAATTTTAAATATCAAAATCATATCAAGTATCTATTTTGACTGAAATGGAATAAAACTAGAAATCAATAACAGGAGAAACTATGAAAAGTGTGCAAATACATGGAAATTAAACAACATACTCCTGAACAACCAAGGAGGGGAGGGACAATGCAGAAACCAAAATGCTTAAAATAATTACTTGGGACAAATGAATATAAGGAAATGGAGAAATGACAGTCTCTTCAATAAATGGTGCTGGGAAAGCTGGATATCCACATGTAAAAGGCTGAAACTAAACTCCTATCTCTCACTACATATAAAAATCAACGACAAAATGGACTAAAGACTCAAAGTGCTGAAACTGTGAAACCACGAGAAGAAAACATACAGGAAATACTGCATGACATTGGTCTAGGCAAGGATTTTTTTGGATAGGACACAAAAAGCAGAGGCACCAATGCAAAAATAGACAAATGGGATTACATCAAACTAATAAGCTTCTGCACAGCAAACGAAACATTTAAGAGAGTGAAGAGAACACATACAGAATGGGAGGAAAATATTTGCAAACAATGCATCTGAAAAGAGGATAATATCCAGGATCTATAATGAACTCAATAACTCAATAACAAAGCAAACAAACAAGTAACCAGTTAAAAATGGGCAAAAGATCTGAATAGACATTTCTCAAAAAAAGACATGCAAATAACCAACAAACAAGTGTATTTTTTTAAAGCTCAACATTTAATCACCAGGGAAATGCAAATCAAAACAACAATGAGATATTACCTCATCCAAGTTAGAATGGCTATTATCAAGAAGATAAAAAATAAATGCTGGTGAGGAAGTGGAGAATTCTTATCCACTGTTGGTATCAATGTAAATTAGTACAGCCATTATTGTCAACAGTATAGAAGTTCCTCAATAAAATAAAATTATCATATGATCCAACAATCCTACCATTGTGTATATATCCAAAGGAAACAAAATTAGTACATCAAAGAGGTATCTGAACTCCCATGTTCATTGCAATAGCCAAGATGTGAAATCAATCTAAATGTTCATCAATAAATGAATGAATGAGAAAATGTGATATACATACACAATAGAATACCATTCATCCATAAAAAAGAATGAAATCCTGTCATTTGCAACAATATTGAACCTAGAGGACATTAAGTGACATAAGCCATGACCATAAGGTCAAATATTAATACCACATGATCTCACTTACATGTGGGATCTAATAAAAATTGATCTCATACCCCAAGTAGAGTAGAATAATGGTTACCAGAGTCTGGAAAAAATAGGGGAGAAGGAGGAATAGGGAGAAATTTTTCAATGGGTACTATGTTACAATTATTTAATAGGTTGGAGAAATAAGTTCTGGTGTTCTATTTCACAGAATGGTGAATATACTTAACAATAATGTATTGTATATTTCTAAATAGCTAGAAGAGAAGATTTTGAATATTTTCACCACAAATGCTAAATGTTTGAGATGGTAGATATGCTAATTACTCTGATTTGATCATTGCATAATTTATACATATATTGAAATATTGCACTGTATCCCATAAATATGTATAATTAATATTAAAATTAAAAATAATACAAAAAAAGAAAAATTTTATTTAAATTTTTTTTTAAAAAAAGAAATTACAATGAAGAGACTCTCATTGTCCAAAGATGGGAAATAAGAAATATGACTGCAATGTACTGAAACACACCAGTTATTTTTAAATCCATGAGTTCATAATGATATTACAAAAGTAAAATACCAGTGGCCAATTTTAGAAGTTGCTAGGAAACATTATGTGAAAAATTCATAAATAAAGAGAAAGAATCAAATGAGTTTTACTTCTTCTTTATGAACTATGCTTCTAGGTAACCAAATAGTTGATGAGGAGAAGTTCTCCTTATAGATGTGATCCCAGTAACACATGAAGAAAGAATGAAAGAATTAGAGTATCAATATTTACCAATCCATAATTAACAAGGGATCCTAGCACAAGGACCAATAGCATATCCTAATGAGAATACACGTCACCAATAAAGCAGTTTTGCAAAAAAAAAAAAAAAAAGTCAAACTGATTTCTGATGAAAATTCTAAATCTAAGCACCGATTTACAAATAAGGTGTTATATGACACCATAGGGGTGCGATCAGCAAAATTCTCACTATGGTGTATTCTATAGGACATCAGGCTCAACAAATATATTGAAAGCTTCACACCCGAGGGGTGGGGGAGAGAGAGAGAAAGATGGAGGAGGAAACTACAGATTAAAAAAGGCTTTGAAAACATATCAACCAATCACAATGTGTGCTCTGATTCAGGCAAACTGTTTAATTAATTAGGCAATTATGAAAATGTAAACACTGATTGCATATTTGATTATCTTGAGGACTTTTTGTGCCATAAATTTTGTATTTTGAGAAATGAGAACTGAAATGACAAAACTAATTTGCTATTTTTCATGAGGAAGACAGCACCCTGCACTGGAAATCGGGAATTGGCTCTGAGTTCCACTGTGAGAGTTGTTAAATTTACACTGCATGTGGTCTTAATGTCTTTAAGTTTCCATTTCTTTTGTCTATATCTACCTTTTGATACACATCATCGCTGTTAAATTGACTGTGTTATTATGACAGCCCTTTGCAAGGTAACATTATTTTAAATGTAACAAAATCCTTCTACTTAGGGAAAGGCAACAGCTTTCCCTTTTCTCTGATCCAATCTCCCAAGTTGTTTGCGGGTTTTTTCCCTCCTATAACCTTTATGGATATTTAGATCAAACATTTTTTAGAGGACGAAAAAAGGTGAGAAAACTCTTTATTAGGACACGATTTTAACCAAAATAAATATACCATTGACACAGAATAATATAGAAAGCATTTAAGGGAGAATTTGCCACTAACAAGAACTGAGAATCACAGGGTAGATTTAGCTTAATAATGTTAATATATTCTTGTCTGCTCAGGTTTCTATAAATAACACAAGCCAGGCACAAGGCACATCCTTCATGATTAGCTTCTCCCTCTTGACTTACTTCATCAATTGGTGCCATCAGACTCTTTTGAAAGTCATTGCTACTGATTAAGAGAAATGAGCTGGTTCTCTCTCAGAAGGCTCACAGAGCTGGCAATAAGGCGGGAGAGACAGACTTTGCCCAGGCTCCTGGGTGTCTGCAAGAGCAGGTGGGTGCTGCTTATGAGATGAATAGAGACTCAGAGTACCTAGTTTTCAGTGGAGCTACAGCTTCCATTTGAAGCCTGAAATGGAGGCTTCTGGGAAGTCCGCCATCTGGAAGCCATTCTCTGGTGCCCATGTGTATATGCGTGTGTGTTTATGTGTGCTTGCCTGGGCACACTCTGTGGATGAGTAAGTGATACTTGCTCAGGCTCCAAAAATCAAATGATCTTGTAGGCTTCTGTTTATTTTCCCACATTCCTCTAGTGCACTTGAAATTGTGCAGCCTGAGCCTTGCCAACAGAAGGGGAGAAGTAGCAGTAATTAAAAGCCTCTAATCAGAGTAGGGAGATGGAAAAGAAGAAAGTCTGATGTCTGACTTCCGGATTCATGAACTGTATTATCCAAAAAACAGGTCAAGAATGCTTCAACTAAATTGATACTCGTCTTCGAGGTGGTCCAAGAACTATTTCTACAGTCTACTTTGTTTTGAATTCAGGCAGAGACAAGAATTCAAAGAAATAATAGCACAGGAAATGAAGCAAGAAAGAGGATGGAGAGGGATATATTACAGAAGAGAGGGCCCACTCTTCCTTGCTTTGCAATGATTCAGTGGCAAATTTAATTATGCTTCATTTGGCACATTTACAAGGTAATATTTTTATACTGGAAGCCTTTGAACATAACTTTCATGAGAAAAAATCTGTTACTCATGGTAATTTCAATCCAACTGTAGTTAAAGTTATTAATAAAAGGAAGAGTAGAAGGAGAAGCAGAGGAAAATGATGAAAAAGAAGAAAATGCAGGGGCTATAGCTTCTGGATTCTACATTTCCTAAGAAAAGATAAAAAATAAGTTTCTGATTTTTAGACATCTGCTTTTCCATTATAGAATTTTTCTGAAGCTATAATTTATCTGTGTCCTCACTTCCAATTGTGGGCATGATTCCTGTATATGGAATTGAATTATTAATGAGAATTTCATACTTCTAATGAGCACCCACTGTCTTCTTTGGGTCAGTACATTTTTATCAAAACATTAATCACATATGCCAAATTACTATCTAGTTTGATATATTGCCTTTTTTTAAAAAAAAAAAAACAACTCAAACTTATTTTGAACTAATTTTAAACTCACACAAAAGTTGCAGGAACAGTACAGAGTTCCCGTATATCCCTCACCTAGTTTCCTTGATGTTAAGATCTTGTATAACTCAAGTAAAATTAGCAAAATTTTTATGTACTACTATTAACTAAATTATTGAGTTGTCACATAAACAAAACAATAAAAATAAAACAAAAAATAATAAAAAAGTAATATTCCAAATTTTTAAAAATGATACAAGTAGCAACAGACTGGTCACAGTAGATGAGATTTACACAATTGGAAGGAAGATCGTAAGAAATTGTGCACACTGAATCATGGAAAATGTAAAGGTGAAAATAGAGATTAGAGGTTGTGATACTGCGATATAATAAGAAATATGTATTTAGGTCTTCCTCCCAATTTTTTGACACACAATTCCTAAAACCTGTGGAATCTCTGAAGTGATAAATGTCTTTTGTATGCTAATGAGATGACCTATAAATGGAGGCCCCTGGATAGCCTCAGGATGGGGGTTGGTTGACAGGGGAACCAACTTTGTGATCAGAAGATTGGAACTTTCAAACTCTCTGCCCTTCCCCACCCCCAATCTCCAAGAAGTGAAGAGGGGCTAGAGGTTGAATTCATCACTAATATCCAGTGACTTAATCAATAGTGCCTATGTAATGAAGCCTGCCTAAAAACCAAAAAAGGACAGGGTTCAGAGAATTTTTGGATTGCTGAATACAGAGGTACTGGGAGGGTGGTGTGCCCAGAGAGAGCATGGAAGCTCCACAATTCTACCCCCATACCTTTTCTTATGGGTCCATGGAAAAGAAGCCAAACTCTGTAAAATAATTTTAAAGAGATTTATTCTGAGCCAAATTTGAGGAGCCATGACCCAGAGCCAAGCCCAAGAAGCTTGAGCAAGTGGATTCACTGTGGTTGGGTTACACTTTGGTTTTATACACTTCAGGGACACAGAGATTACAGGTAAAGTCATAAAACATTATGTGGAAGGCATACATTGGTTTGGCCCCAAAAGATGGGCCATCCTGAGGTGGGGGCTTATAGGGTATAGGTGAGTTTAAAGATTCTTTGACTTGTAATTGATTAAAGACATGAAGCTTTGTCTAAAGGCTTAGAATGTTTTAAGATAAGTAGATCTGTTAATGAGAGACAAGCCACCAGACATATATTTGTTTTGTAAATTGAGGACCTGTGAGTTTGTCTTATATTCCCTTAGGCCTGTTAATGGGTTACTAAGGATATCTCCAAGAAGGGTGGGGGGCATGATGAGGCATGTCTGACCTCCCTCCTCATGGCAGGCAATTTAGTTTTAGGATATCCCCTTGGCCAAGAGGGGGTCCTTTCAGTCAGCTGGTTGGGAGCAAGTCTTAAAATTTTATTTTAGTTCACCATCTCTACATCTGGCTGTTCATGAGTTGTATCTTTTTATAATAAATGGGCAAAAGTAAGTAAAGTGTTTACCTGTATTTTGTGAGCCATTCCAGCAAATGATATAACTTGAGGAGGGGGTCATAGGAACCTCTGATTTGTATTCAAGTCAAAGAGAAGTGTAGGTAACCTGGGAACCTAATACTTGTGACAGTCATCTGAAGTGGGGGCAGTCCTGTGGTACTGAGCCCTTAACCTGTGGGGTCTGTGCTAACTCTGATTAGGGTGAGCACTGAACTGAACTGTAGTACACCTAATTGGTGTTGGAGAACTGCTTGTTGTGGAACTCACCCATCCACAGTTTGGTGACACCCAACCCATATTAAGTGAATGATTGACTGATTTCTCAACAAAACTACAAAAATCAGAAGACAGAGGAAGGCTTTCTTCAAAATCCTGAAACAAAATAACCTATACCTAGAATTCTATATCCAGAGAAGGTATACTACATGAATGGAAGTCAAATAATAAATATTTAGAATAAACAAATACTAAGAGAATTTGTCTCTAGCAGATTGTTGCAAAAGGCAATTTGGAGAAGGCATTTCAAGTAGAAGAAAAATGAACACAGATGTAAGGTCTGTAAAGCCAGAAAGAATTAAAACCAGAGAAAGTGGAGAATCTTGGGGCAAATGTAAATGAATATAAAATGCATAAAGTTATGAAACTAATGTCTAGTAGGAATCATAAGTCAAAAAATATTTTAGACTAAAATTCCTAGGGGGAAAATATGAATTGGGAGGTGAGTAAATGGTGTTTACCTTTTAACATCCATCTTTTTATTTTCTGACAGGTTAATTAAAAAAATTCTCTTTAGATTTTGGACTCCCTACTTCACTCATACATGAAAATCAATCTCAGGTTAATGAAAGGTATATGTGTGAAAAGCCTTTACAAGTCTTAGTAGCATTGAGGTGTAGTAAGACTTTTAAAAAGAAGACATTGAAACCACAAACCATAAATGAAAAATGATACATTTAACTATATAACGTTTGAGACATTTTTTCCAAAGATAAAGCCACAAAGTGGGAGAAGGCATTTGCCATATATATTATAACTGACAAAGGACAAATATTCAGAACAACTATAGAAGCTCTACAGATCAGTGAGGAAAAGGCAAGCCAGAAAAATTTTAAAAATGGTCAAAAACTTATAGAGGCACTTCAACAACAACAAAAAAATCTAAATGCCGAGAAACAAATTAAAGGTGCCCAACCTTATTTGTAGTCAGGGAAATGCAAATTAAAATCACAGTGGAATACCACTATACACCCTCCAGAGTATCTAAAATTGACAAAAACTAGATATTCCGAGTATTAGTGAGGATGTAGAACAACTAAAACGTATAATGTAGGGAAAAGGCAGAAGAGGAAGGTCAACAGAGCCTGAGTACAGCCATTTTGACTGATAAGAGACCCTAACCAACCTGAAGAAGGAAGTTGCCAGCAAGGATGGGTGAATTACTAAGCTGGATGCCTTACAAAGTGTTAGTGCTTAACTTTCTGTGACAGCGATTTATAATTAATCTTAATGGCCTGACCTTCAAACAATGCTGGTCACATACAGCTATTTCCTAGTGGGATTTTTGAACACATAAAAACATTACCATTGCCCCATGCAGATTCCCCCTACTGCTCGGGAGAGGACCCCTACTCTGTCTGTGGAGTAGGATCTATTTTCTGTCTCTATCTCAATAAACTTTCTGTCATTAGTTAGCTAACACTTGAATTCTTTCCCTCACAAAGCCAGAAGCCCACTTGGTGAGTTCAGGGGGCTTTCCTCCCTTCCTTGGGACACCCCTGCATCAATTACATATAATGTAAATTCATAAATCTGCCTTAGAAATTTGCTTGGCAATGTTTACATATATATAACTGACTACCTAATAATTCCACTGTTAGCTATGTACTCAACAGACACATGGTACGTATGTTTATCAGTGTTACCGGAAGTTCAGCACTTGTCCCCGAGGCTACATCAGAAGAATGAGGACAAGTGGTTTGAGGAACAGGAAAGAGAAGTTTACCAACTTTCCAGCAAATGAGGAGGATGCTAGACTCTCATCTTAAAGTACCTCTATCCTATCTATAAGCGGACATACAGAACTTTAAAAAGGGATTTTCAGCTTCAGGATACTGCTGTTTATAGTGTCTCCAGTGAAGACAATCTCATGACCTCTGCCTGGACAATTCCATTGAGCCACCACCTCTGGTACAAAGAACAAAGAACACTCCCATAGCCCTCTGATTACTGGCTTTAGGCAGGCATGCAGGTTTTAATTACCAAAAAGAGTGTGGGTAGGGGTGGTTAAAGAGACAACTCATAAAACATTTTACCCTTTTTCAGGATGTTCTCTCTGTTACATCACGATACATGTGCAAGAATGTTCATAGCAGTTTATTGGAAATAAGCAAAAACTGAAAATAAGTGAGATATCTATTAATAATAAAATTAGTCAATGAATTGTATATTTATGGAATGAAATTCTGTAATATAAAAATAAACAAATTGTTTTTATGCAATGACATGAATGCATCTTGCACTCATAATGTTAATAAAGGAAACAAATATGTTATGAAAGCATATAAGTAATTTCGCTTGATTTATTTTAATTTCAAAACCAAGCAAAGCAGAAGTATTATTAGGTTTTAACTATGAAATGTCCGATTTCATTAAGTACAAAGTTTAACAGTTGACATTTCACTTTGACACATCTTGTTTTATTTTTCTTTTGAAGGTACATTCTCATTCTTTCAAATGCATGGTTTGGCTTGTGATTATCTTTCAATTTTTTTTTTAGAGCAATTTTTGTGAAACCATGGATAAGTCAAAAATTTGTGTTATTTTCAAATATGAGTTCTGTCGTGGAACCACTGCAGTGCAGACAGCACAAAATATCAACGAAGTGTTTGGGAAGGATGTAGCTAATGAATACACACTACATAAATGGTTTAGGAAGTTCCATTCTGATGATTTTAATCTTGAAAATGAGCCATGTGGGCAACCTGAGACCACGGTGGATAATGAAGAGCTAAAAGCTGTAGTGGAAGCAAATCCAACTCAACCTATGCATGAATTAGAGGCAAGGTTTGACATTGCTATTCCAACAATATTGTACCATTTTAAATAAATGAGCAAGGTAAAGAAGCTGGATAGATGGGTACCACTGGAATTAAATGAGCGTCAGAAGAGAAATCATCTCGAAGCTTTCCTTTCTTTGTTGTCACTACATAAAGGTGAACCATTTCTGCACTGTGTTGTTATGTGTGATGAAAAATGGATTCTTTTTGACCATCACAAGCATTCAGCACCATGGTTAGATAAAGATGAAGTGCCAAAACACAGTCCAAATCAGCCTATTCATCAAAAACAGCTAATGGTATCTGTTTGGTGGTCCAGTGCTGGTATTATCCACTACAGCTTCATGAAAACTGGTCAATAATTACAGCAGATGTCTACTGCATCCGATTGGATGAAATGATGAGGATGCTTGTGATTAAGCAGCTGAGATCTGTCAATAGAGACAGGCCAATCCTCTTGCAAGACAATGCTTGACCATACGTCACACAAACAACACTGCTCAAACTAAAGAGGCTGGACTTGGAAACTCTCTGTCATCCACCATATTCACCAGACATTGTGCCAACTGACTACCACTTCTTCCAGGCTTTGGACCACTTCTTGCAAGGAAAAATATTCAATTCTCAACAAGCTGTAGAAAACACTTTTTGCAATTTCGTTGCCACTTGCTCTTCAGGTTTCTTTGCTGCTGGCCAAGACAAGCTACTGTTAAGATGAGAAAACTGTGTGGATAGTTTAGGCACATACTTTGATTAATTGTACTACTTCTCATTTGAGATATAATAAATTACACGTTTGATTCAAAATTGGACATTTCATGTTTAACGACCTATATATTTTTCAATGGAATACTATTTAGTCTTAAAAAGGAAAAAAGGTCCTACCATTTGCAGCAACATGGATGAACCTAGAGGACATTACATTAAGTGAAATAAGCCAGACACAAAAAGATAAAACTGTATGAGCTTGCTTATGTGTGGAATCTGAAAAAAAAAATTGAATATGTAGAAACAGAGTATTAATAGAATGGTATTTAGCAGGGGCTGGGGGTGAACTGGGGTAAAGGGGAAGGTGTAGGTTAAAGGGTAAAATGTTTCAGTTGTATAGGATGAATTAGTGTAGAGATTTAATGGACAACATGAGAACTATAGTTAATAATTATTAATAATTCAGTATTGTGTACTGAAAATTTGCTGATAGTAGATTTTAGGTACTCTTACCACAAAAGGAAAGAAAGCAGGAAAAGAAAGAAAGCCAATTCAGTGAGATGACAGATATGTTAATTTGATTGTAGTAATCACTTTATTATGAATGTGTATATGAAAACATCATGCTGTAGACCTTAAAATATGCAACAAAAATCCAAAACAAGTAAAATATTAATAAAATTTTGTCACTGAACAAAAAGTAGTGGGAGGTGACAAATACTGCAAAGAATTCTAATCAAAGGAATTTGTTGAGGAAGAAAAGTCTTTAAGAAGAATTTTTGTAGGTATAAGAAAGACATATAAAAGGAACACTTCGCCAGAAATACATTATAATTTCAAATCCATATGCACCCAACATTATAAACCCAAAATACTAATACATAAGGTAAAAATTAAAAGAATTGTGGAACCATCTTAGAAACTTAAAGAAATATTTGAATGACTATTAGTAGAATTAAAAACAGAAAGGGATGGAGAACCTGCAGCCTCGGGGCCACATGTGGCCTTCTGGATCCTTGAGTGTGGCCTTTTGACTGAATCCAAACTTCACAGAACAAATCCTGCTAATAAAGGGATTTGTTCTGTGAAGTTTGGATTTGGTCATGGGGCCATACCTGGGGATATGGAGGGCCACATGTTGATGGATCAAGATGGCAAAAGTAAAGTGAAATGTATCTGTTATAACACAAGTAAGTATGTTCATCTTTCTTATTAAATGACACTCTAAATTTGTCAAAAACAAAATTGTATTATTTCCTGAGCATTATAAATAGACCTAAAACAGAGTGGAACATAAGGCAAAAATTATATGTATAAGCAGAGGTGTGTTATCAAATGTGTAAAAGTAGCATTATATTGTAAAATTCCTGTCACATGAGGTAGAATAACAGGCAAACATCATAACTTTTTGGATTATTGATGTGTTGAATAACTTTCCATAAAATTATTTTCAGAAACATAATTGAGGTGGAAAATTTAAGAAGACCATACTGTTGTTACCAGATGATATAATAAAAATTCAGTAATATAGAGATCAAGAATATAAATTAATTGTGACATATATGCATTCATTTATATATGACGCACACACACACACATACACATACGCACACAATTTAGAAGCTGGTGTAATGTGCAGTGAAGTGACTTTTTGTGAAAGATGCAGGACCCTCAATGATAATAGAGGAGAAGATAGCTGACTTGCCAGTTTAGCCTGGGAGTTTTTCTGATGCAATTGAGGCATTAACTTAACCATAAATTTCAATAATAGAGTAGATTTCAGAGCTGATAATGCACCACTCACTTCTCTTCAAATTTTAAGAAAGTATATATCCATATTATACCAAGAATCATTCAAAATGAATGCTTCTTAACAGGGAACACTTTAGTCCTCCAGGGGGCTATCTGGCAATGTCTGGGGACATTTTGGGCTGTCACAACAATGTTCAGGTGGGTGGGGTTGCTACTGGCATCTAGTGGGTAGAGGTCAGGGATGCTGCCAAACATCCTACTATGCACAGGACAGCTCCTCCCACCTCCAAACAAAATATTATCTGGTCCCAAATGTTAATAGTGCCAACACTGAGAAATGCTGATCTAAACCAATGTACTTTAAAATCCTGGCACAAACGGAATCTAAATCAAATAGAAAGAATTTTGTATAATGTAGTGGTGTTTAGCGAGAAGGTCTCACTGTGCATTTTCACTAACTTGGGGCACTTTTGAGAGAGGATATCAAGAAACCTGTTCATGAAAAATGAATTTCCTCTTTGGAAACTACTCATATATTCTATCCAAGTGTGAAAGAACTTAAGAGGGTTTTGATCAAAGAGTATAAACCTTCAAAATTGAATTGCAGTCAGGTGGAGAGGAAAGTCTAATAATATCTACTAGCAGTTCCCACATACAAGTATACTTTCAGAAACCATTTGTTCATTCATCTATTCAGTATTTATGTTTCACATTTCTACTTTGTGCCCAGCCACATCTTTTGATGATAAGGATGATTAAGCTGAGACCTTTCCCTCAACTAAGTGAGAATTGGGGGAAATAAGGACGCAGATGCTGATTAGGTTATTGAACTAATCACAAAAGCTTTTTAAACTTAAGATGAACCTGAAGTTTAAGGCAGAACTGAACACATGAATAAGGCTCTATCTAGCTTGTATACTCAAACATTAAGAATTTAAACGTGGGAATAGAAAATCATGTATATAAAGCATTTTCTAAATATTGCCTATTGTATAAAGTCTCTAACTTTAGCCTTACAGCAACTCAGTGATTATAGCTATTATTAAGCCATTTTACAAACGAGGAACATAAGACTTAATGATGTGAAGTTACTTCTACTTGTTCACAGAATTTGGGTGGTGTTATTGGAATTTGAACCCAGGCATAAGGATTTGAATTTTAGGGTCAGTGATTTGCCTACTACACCAGAGTAGTAGTGATCTTCTCAGGAAAGGCGTATCTCTCTCCATACTTGAACACCTGCTCTAAGTGTAAGTGAGAACTCTGCAGAAAAAGGGCTTGGGACTTGTAAGATGAAAGCAGAAGAGAGGGATTCTTGGTCTTCTGAGGTTGAGGAGAACCCTGTCTACTCCCTGATGACAGACTTTTTGTTCTCTCCATGCCTGCCTTAATATTTCCTTTATAGTTTCTTCTTCACCCATGAGTTATTTATAACTGGTTTTAAATTTCAAATATTTGTTTGTGATTTTTTTATTTTGCCTTTGATTAACTTCTAAATTGTATTGCTGCCAAACAATGTGATCTGTATGATCATATTCTTTAAAATTTATTGTGAATTGGTGTTTAAATTAGTATATGACCAATTTTTATAAACATGACAAGTGTGATTGAGAAGAATCTATAGATCTAATCTATAGGTCTAATTATTGGGTAGATATGTCCTTTATTGGATTATTTTAGTCTAGTTGTCTAGCAATAATTAGGAGAACTGTGGTATAATCTACTATGTTAGAGACAAATTTCTCTAGTTCAATGGTATTTTTTTCTTTATGTATTGTAAGGAATAACATATACATTTTTAGAATTGTTATATGAGATTAGTGAATTGAACATTTTGATCATTGCATAGTGTGACAGCTATGAAAATGGGCCTCTCAGGTCTCTAGCTGCAGGGATCATAACTGGTCTATCATCCTAACTGCTGTGTTCTGAAATTTATCACTGTGTCCACATGGAAACCAGCCTTCCTTGCTCTCAGTCATACAAAGGAAGGTGTATTCCTGGAAGACATGGGACTCCTATAACAGATGACATTGCCTCAAAGATTCCTCATCAGATTTACCAAATTTTCTGAGAACTACACTACACTCTAAGACTTTTTCTACCCAACCTTCTTTCCTTGCTTCCTTCTTTTGTAGAGGCAAGACTATCATCAAGATTTTAGGGCTCTCCTAAGCTCCTCCACATTTCCTCCCAATATTTTATTCATAGGGAAAAAGTTGGAGCTTCTCCCAGCTTCTCAAGATAGCACATTGATTCTAGAATTTTTGTATAGTGCACCCATATAAACAAATTTTGCTGATCCAATATTATATGCCTTCCACCTTGATGCAACATCCTTATGATTCAAATTCATAAATATTCCTGAGATTTCTGTGGATATATACTAGCAATTTTTTAAAAATTTATTTTGATGTGTATGATAGCTCCTTACAGGTCCCACTTTGTACCTGGCCCTCTAGTGCCTACCAGGAACTGGGTAGGAAAAAGCAGAGGGGATGGGGCTGAGTCTTGAAGAGAACCAAAATTTCACTGAAGGCCATTTTCTCAGGGGAGACTGATATGGTTTCTTTTGGCAGAGGAACACTATATTCCTCAACTGAGGAGGAAATGATATTTCTTCTGGCAAAGGAGGTACTGAAAAAAATTAATTCTTGTTCAATATCTTTTGCTTTATAGAAATTAGCTCATATTTCCCTATTCTAATTTCATAGAACTCACTTTTTCACAATCAATGTCCAACTTTAATGTAAGAGACTCTACAAGATTTTGATTCAATTTAAATTGTAATTAAGCTACCTGAAAAGGCTTTTTTTTTACCCCAGAAATTTCATACCTGCAGTCATAGGAGATGAAGGACTCTTTCTTTCAGAGCATTCATAAGAGCTTTCTGTTTCCATGGATGTCAAGGTGAAAGTTTAAATCCCGAAACTCAAAACTCTCTTTCTTTAAGTTCTTTAGGGCACTCAGGAGCAATAAATGAACCTAAATATACTCCTTATGTTCACTAATATATTCTATAATACTAACCATTTAATCGCCCAAAGCTTTTCCTTCCATAGTCACTTGATTACAGCTATCAACAGGTAATAATTTAAATACATTTTTTGGTCACTGTGTGCCATGTATTTCCAATGTTTCTTTACCACTGGCAAGAGGATTATTAATTCTTTCTTATGTGATTAGCTAAGAAAACATATTTCAGATTCTTATTCTTAAAGTTCTGTTACCTGAAACCAATTATGCTAACAACTATATCCGACAGGCTTCAGTCAGGGAAGCAGAACCTCTATAATTATTATGGAATCAGAGATTTATTGTAGAAATTAATTACACCTTAAACAATTGTGGGAGGGCATAGGGGAATTAAAGTCTGGAAAGGATACTTGGAGGCTCAAAGAAAAATCACTGCCAGCCCTTGTAAAGCTTTAACATGTGTGGACAAGTCAGAGCTTGTAGGGAGATCTGCGAAGCCAGGCAAATGCAGCTGACAGCTTGAGACATGGGAGTGTGGGGGCAAGTCTATGGAAGGCCGTTAACTCTGCACTGGGTGGTGAGCTGGCATCACCATTAGTCAGCAGGGCTGGCATTTGAGATGAGCTGTCTGTGGAATAGGGGAGAGTAAGGAAAAGGCAGGATAATTGGCCCTTTGGCATCTGCCACTACATCTAACCACAATTACATCAGGAAACAAGGTTACTGTTTCATATTTACCTCTCAAACCCAGGACCATGGATTAGAGAAGAGATCCTGGGAATCATTTCTAGCTTAGCCAAGTAGACACCATATAAAGTCCCTACACTAAACAGAGAATTGTTTACTGAAAGGATGTCATTGCTCCTGGACTTTATCATAAATGATAGTGATAGGATCCTTTGTTGTTTTCTTCCTTACTTTAAAAAAAATAGACTTTATTTTTTAGAGCAGTTTTAGGTTTACATAAAATTGAGATGGTAATAGAGTTCCCACATACTGCACATCTGGTTTCCCCTATTATTAACATCTTATATTAGCATGGTACATCTGTTATAATTAATGTACCAATATTAATATAGCATTATTAGCAAGTGTTCACACTTTATATTTTCTTAGTTTTACCTAATATCTTTTTTCTGTTCCAGGATCCAGTCTAAGATATCATATTAACTTTAGTCCAGGAGCAATGATTTAGCTTCCTTTGAGCTATGATATCTTCTCAGACTTGCTTTGTGTTTGATTTTTTCCCCTATGATTAGGTTGGAGTTACTGGTTCTTGAAAGGAAGATCACAGAGGTCAAGTGCCATTTCATTACATGATATCAAGAGCACTTGCTATAAACAGAGTTCATGACTGTTGATGTTGACCTTGATCATCTGGATGAAGTAAGTCTCCACTGTATAGTTACTCTTTTTTCTGCATTTCCATACAGTGTTCTTTAGAAGGAAGCCATTATACACAGCACATAGTTGAGGTAAGGTGTTAAGCTCTCCATCCTTTAGGACAGGGTATCTATATAAATTATTTGCAATTCTTTTGCATGGGAGATTTGTCTGTTCTTTATTTATTTATTCAATAATTTATTTTTATCCATATAGATTTATAGATATTTATTTTATATTTGTGATTATACAGGCATACCTCAGAGATATTATGGATTCTGTTTCAGACCACCACAATAAGCAAATATTGTACTAACGCGAGTCACACAAATTTTTTGGTTTCCCAGTGCATATAAAAGATATGTTTACACTATACTATAGTAAGTGTGCAATAGCATATATTTAAGAAAACAATGCATATATCTTCATTAAAAATAAATTATCGCTTATCCATCTATCCTGGGGTTTAAAAAAATAATTTTAGCTAAAAATGCTAATGATTATCTGAGCCTTCAGCGAGTTGCAATCTTTTTGCTAGTGGAGGGTCTTGCCTTGATGTTTGATGGCTGCTGAGTATCAGGGTGATAGTTGCTGAAAGTTGACAGCTGTTGCAATTTCTTTAAAATAAGACAACAGTGAAGTTTGCAGCACTGATTGATTCTTTCTTTCCTGAAAGATTTCTCTGCAGCATGCGATGCTACTGTTTGGTATCATTTTACACACAGTGTAATTTCTTTCAAAATGGCCAGTCCTCTCAAATCCTGCTGCTGCCTTATCAATTAAGTTCATGTAATATTGTAAATCTTTGTTGTCATTTCAACAACATTCACAAAATCCTCACCAGGAGTAGAGTCCACCTCAAAAAACCACTTTCTTTGCTCATTCATAAGAAATAGCTCCTCATCTGTTTAAGTTTTCTCTGAGATTGCAGTGATTCAGTCACCTCTTTAGACTCCGCTTCTAATTCTGGTTCTCTTACTATTTCTACCACATCTTCAGTTACTTCCTCTACTAAAAGTTTGAGACCCTCACAATCATATATGAGGGTTAGAATCAACTTCTTCCGGATTCCTGCTAATGTTGATATTTTGACCTCCTCCCATGAATCACAAATGTTCTTAATGGCATCTAGAATGATGAGTCTTTTCCAGATAGGTTTTAATTGACTTTGCCCATATCCATCAGAGGAATTTGAAATATTGTATGAATGACCAAAATGTGGTACACTTTACCCCAGTTAGAAGGGCTTTTATTAAAAAGCCCCAAAATAATAGATGCTGGCGTGGATGCAGAGAGAAAGGAACACTTATATACTGTTGGGGGGACTGCAAATTAGTACAACCCCTATGGAAGACAGTATGGAGATTCCTCAAAGAACTAAAAGTAGAACTACCATTCAATCCAGCAATCCCACTATTGGCTATCTACCTAAAGGAAAGTAAGATTTTTCATCAAAAAGACACCTGTACTCGAATGTTTCTTGCAGCACAATTCACAATTGCAAAGATGTGGAATCAACTCAAGTGCCCATCAATTCATGAATATATTAATAAAATGTGGTATATGTATACCATCGCATACTACTCAGCCACAAAAAGATGGATTAATACATTTTGCAACAATCTGGATGGAACTGGAGACCATTCTCCTAAGTGAAGTATCTCAAGAATGGAAAAACAAACACCACATGCACTCACTATTAAACTGGAACTAACTGATGAGCACACATGTGCAGAGGGAAGTAAAACTCAGTGGAAATCAACCAGAGGGGAGGAGGAGGAGGGAGGTGCAAAAACCTACCTAATGGGTACAATGAACACCATTCGGGTAATGGGCCACCTATAGCTAGGACTCAAGCATTACAAAAGCAATCCATGTAACCTAAAACATTTGTACACCCTTAATTATTTTGAAGTTAAAAAACAACATACAAAAAAAGAAATAAATTTAACAGAAGCCAAGGAGTAACAAGGATTGCCCGGAGCCACTAGAGCTGAAAGCAGCAAGAAATGATTCTTTCCTGGGATTTTCAGAGGGACCACAGTCCTGCTGACACCTTGATTTTAGACTTCTATCGTCCACAACTGTGAGAAAATAAATCTCTGTTGTTTTAAGTCATTGGTACTTTGTTATGGCAATTGCAGAAAACTAATATGTTCACTTTAAATATTAAGATGTACATAGTTTAAAAGTAAAGAGATGAAGAAAGATGCACCATGGTAAGATTAATCAAAAGAAAGCATAGTTGGTATATTAATTTCAGACATTATTAGACTTCAGAACAAGGAAAAACATCAAGGATAAGGAGGGTCATTACATAATAATAAAGGGATTAAATCTCTAAAGCATAACAATCTTTAATATGCATACATCTAATCAAATATGTGAGGCAAAACTAATGGGACTCAGAGAAAATAGATTGAAAAATCCATAATTATAGTTGAGGATTTCAATACTCCTCTTTCAGTAACTGAGAGATCAAGCAGGCAAAATATCAATAAGGATAGAGTTCACATGAACAGCACTAACAACTTGATATAATTGACATTTGAGGAACACTTCATTCCAAAACAACAAAATATACATTCTTCTCAAGTTCACTTGACACATTCACTAAGATGGACTACATTTTGCATCAAAAAACATACTTTAAAATTTTAAAAGAGTAGACGTCATACAAAGTATGCTCTCAGATCACAATGGACTTAAACAAGAAATCAACAACAGAAAGATAGCTGGAAAATGTCAAAATATGTTGAATTTAAATACACTGCTGAATAATACATGGGTTACATGAGTCAAAGAAGTCTCAAGAGAAATTTTAAAACATTTTGACCTAAATCAAAATTTGTAGGATGAAGTTAAGCTAGCGTTAGAGGAAAAGGTACAGCATTAAATGCATGTAATAGAAAATAATAAAGATCCAAAATCACCATAATCTAAGTCTTTACCTTAGAAAAAAGGAGCAATTTATACCTAAAACAAACATAAGAAAGAAATGCAATCACTAGATTGTTAATATATGTTAGTCTTACTAGGAGTTGGCTATGTTTAATGTTTGCTGTAGCTGTTGGTGTGAGATGCTGCAATTTCCCCTAGTGTCCTTCTTCTTGTCTCCCATGTTATCTTTTGGTTTCTTTCCCTAACAACTCCTCAAATAGAGTCTGTTTTTCAGCTCTTTCAGCTGTAATCCGCTGTTAGACTTGATCCCTGTTGATGTGTTGCTAATGCGTGGGGAGGAAAAGCATTCTCTAATCTTATAATTAAATCTCAATCTTTCAGCTGTGTCCCTAGGCTGTGACCTTCACACGTGGGTCTCTGCTTTTTTTACTCCACTTAGGTGAGACAGAATGGTTCCAGTGTATTGACATTGGATAATTGCCTTTCCCCCAGGTCAAATAAGCATCTTTCCCATTGGAAAGTAGACTGTTACGATTGTGATGAAGAATGATCTGGGCCTATTTCAAAATGGTAATTTTTCTCCTCCCTCTGCCAGAAACACCAAGTAATTTTTCTTGACTCTTCACCATAAGAATGTGGTGATGCTCCTGGAAGTAAATTTATGAAAATGTGGGATCCTCTTGGAAGGACTAGTTTTCACTCTGAAACTAGTCTATGCTCAGCCTCCAGCAATTTGTCAAAATGACCATCTAAGTATTTCTACCAGTTTATGGCTCCAGAGGTTTCTATTCTATGTAAGCTGAAGTTTGGCTGTCAGTCTTTGTATCTGCCTGTCTTTCAGATTTCAGGGTGGCACATTGCTCTGTGAGTTCGGTTCTCTGATGGGTCTCAGGAAAGTTATTTTCAGTTTATTCAGCTTTTTTCTTGTCATAAGGATGTGAGTAATGTTTTCTAAGCTCTTCACATGTTGCAACTGAAACCAAAAGCTGCCTCTTATTTTTGAAGTTGTTTACCTGTGATGAACTAAAAGAAGGATATAGTCATTCATAGCTTCCTCATTGATTTGGTTCAAATCACACTATTTTTGACTGATGATATTAAAAAAGTGTAGTATTTTAAAAATTTGGACTTTTTTCTGAATTTTTTGTTAATGTTATTTAATGTAGTTTAAAACATGATTGTATTATAGTTATAATTTTTTAATCTTAAAGAAAGAACATTTGAGAAGACAATTTTACTTTGGAAAAAAAAAGACTGAGCCATGTTTTAATAACTGGAGAGGAGATTTGCTCATCCAGTGAATAAGTTAGTTATATTTGAGTGTGGCAGAGATAATTTTAGAATTTCATTTGCTCACTCTTTGAGTACAATAACATATGATGGAACTGGCATTTTCTTTGTGAAAGATTAGTAGTCTGAAATAAATTGAGAAATGCATCCATCTTAATGTTCAGAATTTTTTTTGGACATAATTTACAAGCTTGGAAAATGTTAGATAAGTCACTGTTTTTGCAGCATTTTTTTTGTGCCTTCTCTCAATCATATATCATAACATGTTAGAACTAGAAAAGATCTCACAGCTTAATTTCTTAAATCTCATCGTCTTATAGAACAGGAAACTAAAACCAAGGTATGCTACCTGACTTATCCTCCTTCCCAAATGGGGTAAGGTTTGACACCGGGCTTCCTCTTTCTCAGCGTGGGAGTGCTGCCACTCCGTGCAAAATGCTCTTGGGAAGAGAGAAGGATCTCTTCTTCCTATCACAAATCAATAATCATAAAATTTGCCTGTCACACTGGCAAAACCAACCAGAGGTGGTGAGACACTTCCATTTTTTAAATGTGATGCAAGATATTCAATAATATTTTTGATCAGGTTTTTAATGGGTGAAATTTTCAAGAACACTACCTGTCTATTAGAATAAAATCCCTTTAAACAAAGCTTTACAAAGGACAAAATAATATTCTGTTTAGGATGTGTACATTTTAATGTAATCCTTAAAATAACGTTTACCAATTACTGGGCCCAGTGTAGGATATTTTTAATTCAGAAAATCAAATGGATTAAGCAAAAACTGGCTTAAATGAAACTAATCAGTGATTGAATGGCCAAAGTTACTTTGAGTGCATTTATACCGCCTCACAATTGTTCTACTTATGGACCAGCTGGTTGCCTAGAAGTTTATGAAATTTAAATAATAGAGAATTAATTCATAATGGGCTAATCATATTCATCATTAAAATAAAGCTAGATTTGTTCATTTTATTTTTAATTGACATTCAATAATAGTACAAATGTATGGGGTATAGAATGATATTTTGATTCATGTAATATGTAATAATCAAATAAGGGTAATTAGCATATCCATCACATCAAAATTTATCATTTATTTGTGTAGAGAATATTCAAAATCCTCTTTTCCAGATATTTGAAAATATACAATAAATTATTAATTATAGTTATCATACAATGCCTTAGAACACTACTTAATAGAAGTTATTCCTCTTATCTAGCTGTAATTTTGTATCCATTAACCAACCTCTCCCGACACCCCCTCTCCCTATACTTCCCAGCCTCTAGTAATCACCATTCAACTCTCTACTTCTATGAGATCGACTTTTTTATGAGACATACAGTATTTGTCTTTCTGTGCCTGACTTATTTCACTTAAAATAATGTTTTCCAGGCTCATCCATGTTGACTCAAATGACAGGATTTCATTCTTTTTTATCGATGAATGGTATTCCACTGTGAATATATACCACATCTTCTTTATCAGTTCATCCATTGATGGACACTTATACTGATTCCATATCTTGGCTATTGTGACTACATGAGGATACAGATATCTCTTTGATATACTGATTTACTTTCCTTTGGATAAATACCAAGTAGTGGGATTGTTAGATCATAAGGTAGTTCTATTTTTAGTTTTTGAGAAATCTCTATACTATTTTCCATAATGGCTGTATGAGCAGTGTATAAGAGTTGCCTTTTCTCTGCATCTATGTTCCCATTTTCCTTGTCAATATTTATTTTTTTGTTTGTTTATTTGTTTGTTTGCATTTTTGTTAGTGGTCATTCTGATTGGAGTAAGATGATATCTCAGTGTGGATTTGATTTGCATTTTTTCATATACTTGTTGGCCATTGTATGACTTCTTTTGAGAAATGTATATTCAGTTAATTTCCTGTTTTTAAAGCAGATTATTTGTTTTTGTTTTGCTTTGTTTTATTTTTGCTATTCAGGTTGAGCTTCTTGTATTAATATATTCTGGATATTAATCCATTGTTGGATGAATAGTTTGAAAATATTTTCTCCCATTCTGCAGGTTGTCTCTTTGCTGATTGTTTCCTTTGCTATGCAGAAGATTTTTTAGTTTGATATTATCCCATTTGTCTATTTTTGCTTTTGTTGCCTGCACTTTTGCGGTATTACCCATAAAATCTTTGCCTAGACCAATGTCTGAAAGTATTTCCCCTATGTTTTCTTCTAGTAGTTTTAGGTTTTATGTTTAAGTCTTTAATCCATTTTGATTCTATTTTTGTGTATGGTGATAGATAGGGGTCTAGTTTCAAAATTCTGCATACGGATATCCAGTTTCCCAGCACCATTTATTGAAGAGACTGCCATTTTTCAATGTATGCTCTTGGCACTTTTGTCAAAAGTGAGTTAGTTATAAATGCTTGGGTTTATTTATGGGCTCTCTATTCTGTTCCATTGGTTTATGTGTCTGTTTTTCTGCCAGTACCGTGTTGTTTTGGTTACTATACCTTTGTAGTATATTTTTAAGTCAGGTAGTGTGTTGACTCTGCTTTGTTCTTTTTGAAAATAGAGCTTGATTTTAGTTTAGGTGCACTATGTCATGGCCTAGTAATTCAGTATACTTTTTTCAAGTTGCTGGATTTCCAGGGTATTTGGAGTTTTAGGTTAAAGGCTACAGCCACAAGCATCAAGGCTAGAGCACCATGATGAAAGAATGACTCAGTTTCAGAGACTGAAGGAAAAGAATAAGGAGTAAGGTAGGATCATTCAAATGCAGTTTCTTTAGGATCCTAGGAGAGCTGTATCTCATTGTCAAGGCAACCTGGTTCTGACAAAGGACAATTCACCATAAAGCAGGATAGAAGAAGAGAAAGTAGGGTTGTCAGCAGAAAACTTGTCTGGAACTTTGAATATATTTGTCTGTCTCACATTATTATGTATCTGGCCTTCACCTCCACCAGATTCATAAGTATTTCCTGGGTACAGAGCCATTCTTCTGCCCACAGATTTTACACATTATTCACCCAGCCATGTATTGACTTAATAGCTGATTTCTGAAATTCTCACTTTAGAGACTTATTTATTTGGTTTTATGCAAATCCTATTATTATTCATACATTAGCATGAATGATTATAGCATCTTGATTAAGACTGACTCAACCTTCCATTTATCAGGAAGAAATACTGATACAATGGATATATTATTTTTATTTTATATCACCCTCTGATTGTAGCTGTGAAAGCCAACTACTAGACTACTAGGTATTTCTCAGAATCCAATGGCTAGTTTGATGGGAAGGTAAAGGGAAACAATAAACAAGGTAGAGGTCCTACTGTCCAGGGAGATCTATTGGTTTGTTAGAAATATAATTGAGGAAATCCTAAATATTTTTATTTTGAGTTTTGTTCTAACCATTTTTACACCATGTAATCACTGATAGAAATATTCCACATTTCTGGTTTTAGGCAACTTCACGTTCTTCAGTGTAAAGACAGGCTTATAACAGCTGGGTTCAGTTTGTGAAGTAGATATAGATCTTAAATATTTCAATCTCTGTTATTTATTATCTTTAACCTATTATGTAGTCTTCTCCTCAGTTATTTTTTAAGACTGTAAATATATGCAGTTATTAAGTTGATTGAATGTTGAATTCAATTACATTTTTGGTTTTACCCTGAGAATAAGATGATAGGAAAGAGGACCAAGGAACTTGAAGTTTCCACCAAAGAAGTAGAACTAATGTGCTATATAACACCATAGTTATGTTGTATATGGTTTACTACAAGGACTTGGCTAATGCG
The DNA here is from genome assembly GCF_020740605.2 of Lemur catta. NCBI lineage: Eukaryota > Metazoa > Chordata > Mammalia > Primates > Lemuridae > Lemur > Lemur catta. Next base: position 146,296,816 of record NC_059128.1, read on the forward strand.
ATTGTGAGGTCTGGATGAGCAAGTCTGAAATTCATAGGGTAGGCAGTCTGGAAGACAAGATCATGGCAGGCTGGAATCCAGGGGCACAAGCTGAAGCTATTGTCCACAGTTGAGAAAGTAAGATTTTAAACTAGATATCACTCTGTTGGCATGGTCCAAAGCTGTTGTCCACAGGTGCAATTTATTCTAGACCTTGGAGAAGTCTTAGCCAGGTTTTTAAGGTCTTTCAACTGATTCAGTTAGGCCCACCCATACTATCCAGGATAATGCACCTTATTAAAGGTAACTGATTAGGGACATTAATTACATTTACAAAATTTCTTCATAGTAATACACCAGGTTAATGTTTGATCAAACAATTATGGACTATAGTAGCCTAGCCAAATTGATGTACCACAAAAGTCATCACAGTGTGACAAAGGGAGAAGTCCTAGTGACAGACCGTAGGTCTTTCCTTGGGTAACCTCGAAGGACATAAAGATTTATTTTTCAACATCTTCAACTCATCTTCTATGCTGGACTTCTTTCCTATTGACATTTCATTTTTATCAAATCTGTTCATTAAAAATTAATGTCTCCCTTGCTTCATAGTAGTCTCTTAGCATCTTCTTCCTAATTTTTTCCCTTTATTTCATATACAAGCTTCTTTATTAAGTTTCTCACCTAAGATCGATTGCCATATGAGCCTTTGTAGCCTTTGAAATACCCACACTTGTCCCCACAGACACAACTTTTTCTCAATATAACTGATCATCAACTCCTGTCACCAGAAAACAAATACACAGAAGCAGTTGGCTAATTTGATAACCTGGGAGTCATCATAATATAATACTTCTTTTCATTCCAACACCCCTCCCCACATTCAATCAGCCATCAAATTCTCTTGAATTTACTCATGCTTTTTGTTTTATTTTCCCATTTTTACCCATTGTCAAATCATGCTGTGGAAAAACAAATTGAGATTTTCAATCCTCACAACTATTTATGCATTATGGAGAGAACAAAAAGACAGATGTGTAATACAAAAAGTACAATAATAGACTAAATTTGTTTGAACAAAGGAATAATCTAAGTGCTAATGTAGAATGGTTACGTAAACATCACGATACATTAGAAAGAAAGGCTTATAAAAACATATGCATACATTATCTTGTATATCAGTCTGTAATAGCTGATTTCTGTTAGCATTATTTGAAATTATTAAATTTAAGCACTTTTAGTACATTGCATTCTTTATGTGAACTCTGAAAATATACTATATCCTGACAGCAGCCCATTATTGACCATGGCAAAAATATCATAGGTAAATATAAGCCAAAATCTTGAGTTAAGCAAATTTACCTGCTCTTAGGACTTGCTGTTGATGAACTTTTATATGTCTCTCTGTTTAGTTTTACTTTCTAACAAAATTTTAGAATTTACCAGTCATATTAAAACCTTAGTGGATAGATAAAGTAGAGGAAGGATTCTTTAAAGTTTCTGCCCACATTTCCTCAGATGTTCAAGGAATCTCTCTTCTAAAAGGAATGTCCTATAAAATACCCCTACTTAAGTTAGAGAGTTAGAAAAAGGGTGATAAAAAAGATAAATATTATTTGAGGCAACAGAAAATTCAGAAGAGGAAAAGTTAGTTAATATTTGCAAAGCACCTTTTATGTGCCAGGTACTCAACTAGATTATCTCCTATAAATTACATTTAACTTTTACAAAACACTGTGAAATAGACATTGCCATTATGCCCAATTTATAAGGGAGGAAACCTAATAATGCAAATTGGATTGATTGATTCTACACCTTTTTTTCCCCACTGGCTATTGCTGCCTGTGAAATTACTCTAATTTAGAAGCTTAAAACAACAATGATTAAAACACACACACACATATACACACAAATTTTAAAGATTCCATGGCTTGGGGGCTTGGATATTTCGGAAGACTCCCTCCATTTTAAAGTTGAGAAAAGAGACTCTATGGTTAACTATCATATCTATGGAATAACAATAGGTGGATACAGGATTTGAAACAAGTTATATAATTATAAAACTCATACTCTTTCTACTAACCGCACAGCCTTACAATAAAATTGTAATCATTCTCTGACAAGTATCTCTGACTATCATATATGCCAGCAAGAGTTTTATTAAGTACAACAACAATGAAATAGATTATCTTTTGAGTTGTTTTCATTCTAGGGTTAAGGAAAATTAGAAATGAGCAAAGAGATAGATCAACTAGATATCTGGTGTTAAAGCCGAAAAGGAAGTAACAAGAAGAGATTAGGAGAATAGAATGAAATAGAGTGAAAACAAATTAACAGATATGATTCAATGAGCTTCAAAAAACAGCAGAATAGGTTCATGAGTTAATGTTAAAAAGAATGAAGATGCAAATTATCAAGAATGAGAGGAGACATCATTTCAGACTCTACAAATATTTTATAGAAATAAGATTGATGCAAGATTATTATGAACAATTGTATGTAAATAAATCACACTTTAGATGAGTTAGATATGTTTCTTGAAGGACACAGGCTACCAAACTTCTCTCAACAGAAAAAAAGTTAACCCGAAGAGCAACACGTTCATTAAAGAAATTTATAGTTAAAAAATTTCCCCAAAAGAAAACTACAGTCCCAGATGGCTTCACTGGTAAATTCTATGAAAGAATTAAAGAGGAGATAACAAAAATTTATACAAACACTACCAGAAAAATTCAAGAGAAAGAAAAACTTTTCAACTTGTTCTATGATCCCAGCATTAACCTTATGCCAAAACCACATAACCACAGTAAAAGAGAGGAAAACTACCATCCAATATTCTTCATGAACATAGGTGGAAACTTTTAAAGCGCAATTTTGCTAATCAAATCCAAACATAAATAAAGCAGGAAAAAGCCCACAACTGACTGAGATTTACCCTGGGAGTGTCCAGTTTTTTTAATTTTCAAACAACAATCAATGTAATTGACCACACTAATACAATAGAAGAGTAAATAAAATGACCAATATATTATACTCTGACGTATTTACTTAAAATATCAGGAAATATACATCTACACAAACACTTGTAAATGAATGTTCATAACAAGAATATTTGTAACAGCTAATAACTGGAAGCAACCCAAATGTTCATCAACAGGTAAATAGACAAACAAATTGTGAAATATCCATACAATGGATTAGTAATGAACAATAAAAATGTCAAATTATTTATACACACAATTTAAACAATGAGCCTCAAAATAATTATAATGAGTAAATAACATAGACAACAAAGAATACGTACTATGTATTACCATTTTTGTAAAATTTCAGAAAATTCAAACTAATCTGTAGTGACAGCAAACAAATCAGTGAGTATCTAGAGATAAAGTGGGGAGGGAGAAATTTATTACAAAAGAAATGTAACATTTTGGAGTGATGAACATATTGTCTTGATTGTGGTGGCAGTTTCACAAGTGTGTACATATGCCTAAACTCGTTAGATTTTTCCACTTTTAATATGTGCAGTTTTATGTTCATCAGTTATACTTCAATAAATTTGTTAATAAAAGAAAATTTGAATTGAGATCCCAATATTGACAAACTATGACTCAAGCCAAAGGCACTTAAATGTGACAAGAAAGGACATACATTATACTTCTAAAAGCCAGAAATCATAATGAACAAATGACAGTTGTGAATATGTATGTATGCACCAAATACAATGGCAACTTCCTATTAAATTAGAAACTACTTGAGATTCAGTGAGAAATAGAAACACAGTAAGAAATAAATAATACATTACTCTCAATTCAAACAAAATGGACAAAAAGAAATAGGCAATAGAAGGGCTATACAGCACAATCAAGAAAGTATGAGCTGTGAATTTGAGACTCTGAATTGGGGTCTTCTCAGGTGCAGCAGTCCCCAAACTTTTTGGCACCAGGGACTGGTTGCATGGAATTTAATTTTTCCACAGACCCGGAGTGGGGGGGATGGTTTCAGGGTGATTCAAGTGCAGCACTTTATTTCTATTATTATTACATTGTAATATATAATAATATAATTATACAACTCACCATAAATGCAGACAGAATCTGTTATAATGCCACTGTTGATCTGACAGGAGGTGGAGCTCAGGCAGTGAGGCAAGTAATGGGGAGCGGCTGTAAATACAGTTGAAGCTTCACTGGCTGGCCCCCTGCTCACCTCCTGCTATGCAGTCTGGTTCCTAACAGGCCACCGACCAGTACTGGTCTTCTGTGGCCTGGGGGTTGGGGACCGCAAACATAGAACATTCTGTGGACCTAGAGCAATTCTCTATGGGGCAACTGTGAACAATAAACATTCAACATTGACTGGAGCTGGGGAATTAGTAGAGCTGCCCAAAGGGGGTTTTCTGCCTAGGGAACCCATGTATCTATTATACTCTGTTAACTAAGTGATCAAATGCAACATCACTGATAATATAACAAATTGACATCATGGGCCTCCCATTATGATGGAATGAAATGTACAAAGAATTGCATAAATGGTTAAGTTGAATCTAAGCACAAGGAAATAATCAAATAATATTCAAATGATGAGACATAATGGAGAACTTGTCTGAACTCTTCAAAAATACAAATATCATAAAAATAAAATGAAGGGGCCACATTCCATAATAAATTTTTTAAAAACTAAAGAGATGGTAATGAATGAATATAGATAGGATCCTTATGTTAAAGAAAGAACAAACAAAGAACTTCTTTGAGAACATTGAGAAAATTTGAATACAGAATGTATATTAGAAAATACTGATGTTAAATTCCTTAGGTGTGATAATTTTTGATTATGGTCTTGTTATTAGAAGATACACGCAGAAGTATTTTGAAGAATGCCCAACAATTGGAACTCTCACACACTTCCAGTGACAGTATAAATTAGTACAATCATTTTCGAAAACACTTTGGTGCTATATAATAATATGCGCTTCCAGCAATTTCCCATAGTACCATATAACAAACATAAATATGTTCATATGTTCACTACAAGATATGTAGAAGAACATTCGTACCAGCATCATTCATAAGAGTCCTACTAGTATGTCTCGGATAGGAGTGGAAGAGGGATAGGAGGGAGATTTTAACTGAATCTATGACGTAAGTATTTCTGAGGCAAATATGGCAAGATTTTAACACTTGGTAAATTGGGGTGTTGGGTACATGAGTTTTATTATATGTTCTGTGTAACTGTATGTCTATATGAAAATCTTCATAAAATATGTAACTAACAAGATGATAAATGGGTAGATAGAAACGATTGAATGAGTTACATCAAAACTGTTTTCAAATGAGTTAAAACATTCTTTGAATTAAACGACAAAGGTGACACAACTTATCAAAATCTATGGGATGCAGCTAAAGCAGTCCTGAGAGGAAAATTCATTTCCATAAATGCCTATTTCAAAAAGACAGACAACTTACAAATAGACAACTTAATGAATAGACTCAAAGAGCTGGAGAAAGAAGAACAGACTGACCCCAAACCCAGCAGAAGGCGAGAAATTGTTAAGATCAAATCAGAATTAAATGAAAAAGACAACAAAAATACTATAAGGGAAATTAATAAAACAAAAAGTTGGTTCTTTGAAAAGATAAATAAAATAGACACACCACTGGCTAGACTAACCAAGAGCAGAAAAGAAAAATCTTTAATAACTTCCATCAGGAACATGAAAGGAGAAATCACAACCGAAGCCACAGAGATACATGACATTATCTATGAATATTACAAAAATCTTTATGCACACAAATTGGAAAATGAGGAGGAAATGGACAAATTTTTAGAAACACACAGCCTTCCCAAGCTCAATCAGGAAGAAATAGAATTCCTGAATAGACCAATATCAAGAACTGAAATTGAAACAGCAATAAAAAACCTTCTCAAAAAGAAAAGCCCTGGTCCAGATGGGTTCACACCTGAATTTTACCATACATACAAAGATGAACTGGTGCCCATCCTACATAAACTATTCTTCAATATTGAGAAGGATGGAATTCTCCCCAACACATTCTACCAAGCCAATATAACATTGATACCAAAACCAGGAAAGGATGCAACAAAAAAAGAAAACTACAGACCAATTTCTCTCATGAACGTAGATGCAAAAATTCTCAATAAAATCCTAGCAAATCGTATCCAAGTGCTGATTAAAAAAATAATTCATCACGACCAAGTAGGCTTCATCCCAGAGATGCAGGGGTGGTTCAACATACGAAAATCTATAAATGTAATTAACCACATAAATAGAAGCAAAAATAAAGACCATATGATCCTCTCAATAGATGCAGAAAAAGCATTTGACAAAATTCAACACCCTTTTATGATAAAAACACTTAACAACATAGGCATAAATGGGACCTACCTAAAAATAATACAAGCCATATATGACAAACCCACAGCCAACATCATACTGAATGGGGAAAAATTGAAAGCATTCCCACTCAGAACTGGAACCAGATAAGGCTGCCCACTGTCCCCATTACTTTTCAACATTGTATTGGAAGTCCTTGCGAGAGCTATCAGACAAGAGAGCAGAATCAAAGGTGTCCAAATAGGGACAGAAGAGATCAAACTCTCACTCTTCGCTGATGATATGATGTTGTATCTGGAAAACCCCAAGGACTCAACCAAGAGACTCCTGGAATTAATTAACGAATTCAGTAATGTCTCAGGTTACAAAGTCAATACACACAAATCAGAGGCATTCATATATGCCAATACCATTCAATTGGAGAACCAAATTAAGGACTCAATACCTTTCAAAATAGCGACAAAGAAAATAAAGTATCTAGGAATATATTTAACTAAAGAGGTAAAGGACCTCTATAAAGAGAACTATGAAACGCTAAGGAAGGAAATTGCAGAACATGTAAATAAGTGGAAATCCATACCATGCTCATGGATTGGAAGAATTAACATCGTTAAAATGTCTATACTACCCAAAGTAATCTATAGATTCAATGCAATTCCTATTAAATTACCAACATCATTTTTCACAGATTTAGAAAAAATAATTATACACTTTGTATGGAAACAGAGAAGACCCCGTATAGCAAAAGCAATCTTAAGCAATAAAAACAAAATGGGAGGTATTGATTTGCCAGACTTCAAACTATACTACAAAGCTGTGGTGCTTAAAACTGGTTGGTATTGGCACAAGGGCAGGGACACAGACCAGTGGAACAGAACAGAAAACCCAAATATAAAACCATCCTCATATAATCATCTAATCTTTGACAAAATAGACAAAAACATACTCTGGGGACAAGAGTCCCTATTTAATAAATGGTGCTGGGAAAACTGGATAGCCACATGTAGAAGACTGAAACAGGACCCACAGATTTCACCTCTCACAAAAATCAAATCACGGTGGATAACAGATTTAAACCTTAAATGGGAAACGATTAGAATTCTAGAAGAAAATGTAGGAAAGACTCTCACAGACGTTGGTCTAGGCAAAGAATTTATGAAGAAAACCCCTAAGGCAATTGCAGCAACAACAAAAATAAACGAATGGGACCTGATTAAATTAAAAAGCTTCTGCACAGCCAAAGATACAGTCACGAAAATAAACAGACAGCCTACAGAATGGGAAAAAATTTTCGCATACTACACATCAGATAAAAGACTGATAACAAGAATCTATTTAGAACTCAGGAAAATCAGCAAGAAAAAATCAAACAATCCTATCAATAAATGGGCAAAGGACATGAATAGAAATTTTTCAAAAGAAGACATAAGAATGGCCAAAAAACGTATCAAAAAATGCTCAACATCCCTAATCATCAGGGAAATGCAAATCAAAACCACAATGAGATACCACTTAACTCCGGTGAGAATGGCCTCTATCAAAAAATCCCAAAACAACACGTGTTGGCGTGGATGCGGAGAGACAGGAACACTCATACACTGCTGGTGGGAATGCAAACTAGTGCAACCCCTATGGAAAGCAATATGGAGATACCTTAAACAGATTCAAGTAGACCTACCATTTGATCCAGCAATTCCATTATTGGGCATATACCCAGAAGAACAAAAGTCATTCTTTAACAAAGACACCTGTACCCGAATGTTTATAGCAGCACAATTCACAATCGCAAAGATGTGGAAACAACCCAAGTGCCCATCAATCCACGAATGGATTAGTAAACTGTGGTATATGTATACCATGGAGTACTACTCAGCTATAAGAAATAATGATGATACGACATCTCTTTGGTTCTCCTGGAGAGAGCTGGAACCCATTATACTAAGTGAAGTATCCAAAGAATGGAAAAACAAGCATCACATGTACTCACCAGAAAACTGGTTTCCCTGATCATCACCTAAATGTACATCAGGGAAGGATACCAATTGGATATCAGACTGGGATGGGGGGGTGGGGGGAGGGGATGGGTGTTTGCCTACATGACGAGTGCATTGCGCACCCTCTGGGGAATGGTCATGCTTGAGGGTGCAGACCCGGGGAGGTGGGGGGGGAGGGGATCGAGGTATGAATACATGGCGAGTGCCAGGCGCACTGTCTGGAGAGTGGGAGCGGACGCGCTTGGGACTCTGACTCGGGGGGATGGGTGGGACAGGGACAATGTATATGACCTGAACTTATGTACCCCCATGATGAGCTGAAATAAAAAAAAAAATAAAAAAATAAAAAAAATAAAATAAACTTGTATTCATGCTGTAATTCCAGAATATAAACAACATTCATACTTTAAAACACAAATTTCTATACTGGATATATTTTGAAAATGCTATCAGAGAATAAGGAGAGAATGACTAAAGGAGAATATTGGAAACATTATCAATGAAGTGAGAAAATATTTGAGCCATTTCTTGAAGACTAGGTAGGATTTTCCTAGGTGTACAAGGTGCATTCAAGGGAAATGGGAAATTACACATGCAATCCTTGGAGGTCTGAAATAATAGATGCCATTTTTAAAGTAGTTAAGTTTGTTTCAGGCACTGTATGTGCTCTTTCTCTGTATCATTCGTGTGTGTGTACACATGTATATATGTGTGTGTATATATATGCGTATGTGTGTGTATATATATGTGTGTGTGTATGTGTATGTGTATATATATATATGTATATTGGAATGCTTACTAGATTTGCAACAGCTTAGAAAAATAGCCTTTCCATTTTATAGGACACTAATCCTCATTCGCTAAAGATTGGCGTTGTTTTGACATCAGCTCAGATTGATTTCAGAACCTGCGCCCTCACTTTATTCTGCTTCTCTCCAGAAGAGCATAGCGTGATCACAGATCAGAGAAAGAGTAGAATGAATAATAGGTCTCCTCTACCTATAGAATTTGTGTTTAGGTGCTAAGACTAGGAAGGTGGAGAGACAGGTGAGTTTGTGGAAAACCTGTCAAAATTTCCACAAGGCTATAGGAAATCACAGAAAGCTATTAAACATAGGGGTTACAGGGCGACATCTGTGCCTTAGAAAGATGGCAGCAGAGGCAATACTGAGGGAAGACTGGAAAAGCAAGATCAGTAGGAAGAAGAGCACGTAGGGGTTCTTGCCTAAACTTGAGGAAGAGTGAGGAACTGTGAAAGACCTGAATAAATGGAGATGCATACCACCACATACATGGATTAGAAGATGCAATATTGTAAAGATACAAGCTCTCTCCAAGTTGATCTCTAGATCCAATACAGCTCCAATCAAATTTCTAAAAAAAAAAATACAATAGGGATTTTTGTAATAGCAACTGTTAATAACATATAAGTACAAACTGCAGGAAAAGCCTGGCCTGTAACTGTGTTAATCCAAACATAAAGGTGGTATCATACCACTAGGTAAGCCATCTGGACCTTTAGACAGGGACAAATGAAATAATAACATTGTTGCCTGAACATGCCACTTGAAGACACTGTAGACTGATAAAGAATATCTCATGAGAATCAAATCAATCTTTTGATTTTAGGGATTTTCACCTGTCCTATAGCAAGTTTGATGAGAATATCACCCAAAGGGGTTATACACACACTTCCTTTTGGGACATGTGCTGATGGAAGAAGTCTCATCCCAAGATTAAGATTCTCCGACTTAAATAATGTGGTAAATAAAGACTTCTAATGTTTATGAATGTCTGTTCTATCGTCCTTTTGATCACATGGCAGGACTTGATCACATGGCAGGATTTGGCTTGTCTATCTTTCTTGCATTTCTGTGGGATCCTGCAAGAGGTTCTGGCCAGTGGGTTATGGTCAGAGGTGGACAAGTATTATTTATGGGCTGGATTATTTAATTGCCAGTGAAAGATGCTCTAATGTGTTCTTCCTCCTACCACAGCAATCAGCAACATCCTTGATGATAGAACGTCCTTTAGCTTGGGTCTAAATAGGAAGATCCCAGGGCTGAGCCCTGACCAAGCCATGGTGAATTCCTAGCAGAAGCATGAAATCAAACCTTCTTTTGGGAGGTGCCAAGATTTCACAGTTTGTGTTACCACTGCATAATCTAGCCTTTTCTGATTGACACAGCATATATCAATTTATTCTGACACTGATGGGGCAAGACATGATGGCACAGATTGATGAGCCTGGACTGTATAAATGGAGATTTCATGAGAATGAAAATTATTGGGCCGTTCCAGATACAAACCAAAGTTCTCTCCCACTTCATGGGGGAGCACTACTCAGAATGTGTCACTGCAACTGTGAATTGTCTATATGGTGTGTCTGTGGGTGAAACTGTCAATTAATATGTCCATTGGCTCTTAAGGTTTCTTCTATAAGACTTCACATTTCTCAAAGTAATAGTAATATAGTCATGTGCTGCATAACAATGTTTTGATCAAGAAACAGACCACATATACAACAGTGATCCCATATGATTATAATACTGTATTTTTACTGTACATTTTCTATGTTTAGATACACAAATACCATTGTGTTACAGTTGCTTACAGTGTTTAGTACAGTAAAATGTTGTATAGGTTTGTAGCTTAGGAGCAATAGGCTATTCCTTATAGCCTAGGTATGTAGTAGGCTGTGCTACCTATTAATATCTAGGTTTGTATAAGTACACTCTATGATGTCTGAACAATGATGAAATCACCTAAGAGCACATTTCTCAGAACATATCCTGTCCTTTAGTGATGCATGGCTGTATATATAATGTTAAAATTTATAGTATATTTTAATTAATATATAAGTGTTCTATATTAATTACACACAGTTAATATTATGCAGGAATTATATATTAACCAACATTTAATTATTATACATAATGTTAATAAATTATATGAATATTTTTATATATTATATATTTGCAATTTGACAAAGTAATAGTAGAGATACAGAGGAGGAAATGAATATAAAAGTTGTTTCAAAGATAAAGCCAATAAATATTATTGGCAGATGGATGTGAATGAGGAAGTCATGGATGAGTAAGTTTAGCAGCTTAAACAGTGGCATAACTAAAGGAATAAAGATTCCAAAAGATGAATTCATTTTGAAAAGAAAAATGTAATATTATTTTATTTGGATATAGTTTTAATAGCCAACACTTATTGGGTATTCCAGCCAATCTTATAAATGTTTTACATGTATAAATTTATATAATTCTTCCAACACAATGATATAGATATCTGTATCAGCTCCATTGTATAGCTGAAAAAACTAAGGGCCAGAGAGATAATGTGTTAATGCAAATCCAGGCTTATACTGTACTGCTGGGAAGAAAATGGAGAGAAATCAATTCTGACTTTGGTACCTTTGCCACTTTCTTACTTATTTGTCTTGCTCTAGCTTTTGAAGGGTCATAGTATTACAATTCAGAAACTTGGGTTCCACTCTAGAACCTCAGTTTACTCAAATGAGAAATGAGGGTAAAAATCCTTCCCCTCCCTACTTCCTGGGTCTGTAACGAAAATCCAATAAACTTGGCTCATTGACAAAATGAAGAACAAAGTACCAGGAATGATGAAGAAGAATCAAGATGACCTCAACACGCACTGCAGTAACTCACAATTCACAGGACCAGAAGAGAGCGAAGTAGGGGTGGGGAATGATTAGGCCAGAGAGAAAAAGGGAAGTAGTAAATGTCCAAGAACTTTCAAAGGTTAGAAAAAAAGAATCTAGTCATTTATCCCCTGGCCTTGGCCACCAGAATACCATTTGTCAACTGTGGAAAGGTCATAAAAAGTGGTGAAGGCAAGGGAGGCTGTCATGTGTGCAGTTGAGAGAAAACCAGTGTCTTTGGATCAGGACTTGTGTAGACAACAGTAGAGGTCAGGAGATCCATGTCTACAAGATAGTCTGAGCACCAGAGTGGCAGAAAGAGATTTAGGGTCATGCCATGGTTAGTTGGGGACAGGAAAAATGATCTGTTCTAAAGGAAAAGGAAAACAGTAGACCTGACACAGGGGTCCCTTTCCTGAATGCTGTGAAGGCAGCTTCTACTCTCACATCCAGTGCAAGGCAACTTCAGTTCACCAGAGAATTGGTGTCAAGATTTTAATAATATACCAAGAGACAAAAAAAAAAAAAAAAAGACTGCTAGAATTATTATATGGAATTCAAGAAGCTAGATGAAGCTTACATTTCCAGTCATTCACTTGCGGATTTAGGCTGTTAATGTAAAAAAAATGGGGAACTAATACCTTTTGTAACAACCTGGATGGAACTGGAGACCATTCTTCTAAGTGAAGTATTGTAAGAATGGAAAAATAAACATCACATGTACTCACTATTAAACTGTAACTAATCGATCAACACTTATATGCACATATGGAAGTAAAACTCAATGAAATCAAGCATGTGGGAGGGAGGAGGAGGGGTGGGTAAATTCACACCTAATGTACAATGCACACTATCTGGATGATGGGCATACTTACAACATTGACTCAAACTGTACAAAAGTAATACATGTAACCAAAACGTTTGTACCCCTGTAATATTCTGAAATTTAAAAAATTAGGATTCTAAGGAAAAAAAAAAGAAATATTAAGCAGTGTCCCCTGGTGGCAGGCTGTGTTGCATAGTAAGTCAGTCATAAGTTGGGCAGATTCTCTTTATATAACATAAAAAAGAGGAGGGGAATACACAATAGGAACTTCTTTTCTTGTGAGCATATGATTAATTTTTCCTTATTCTCTATAAATTTATGACATGAAGATGTGCACATTTATGTAAGAAGTATTTCCAAAGGCCCATCTAATATACATATCAAAGTAGATTTGTAAAAATTCAATTATACAGCATGATTAATTGGGAGATTATTATCTTTTAAATTATTCCTTTTGTATATGGTCTTCTAAGATATTTTGCAGTCATGAAGGAGAAGTTACACTAACTTTGAGGCCTCCTCCAACAAGTTATTTTACAGTAATAAATACTTTTTCTGGGGGAAAAATGCAGATCTAATGTGAGCATTTAAAAGAAAATACAAAACATATATTACTTAGATAAAGTATACCCATGTAAGGATGCCTGAAGACCCCTAAATAAGGATAAACATCATTGAGCATTACAAAGTTGGAAATGGTATGAGCATTCACACTTAATAACAGCCTAGTCAGTGAGAAGTGAAAGTCTTTGTCCAACCTCAATTCTGTCACCAAATAGCTATTGGCTAAGTCACTCAGCAATTCTCTTTTTCCACTGACTCAAAGAAAGCCAAAACAAACAAAAAAACCACAAAAACATTCTTGGTTTTTCTCAACTAATGTCGCTAGCTGTCGCTAGCATATGCACGACAAAAAGTGCCCTAAATCCATTGCTAATTCTGTCACAATCAGATTCTAAAGTTCAACAAGTAAAAGCAATATGGCATTCCAAATGCCTATTCAAACTCATTGAAATATTTAAAATTTGTCATCTGTTTTAAAAATCTCAGGACCTATTTGTCACAGGCTTTCCCTAGGTTCCTGAACTTCACTATAACGAAGTTGAGGCTTCTCTGCTTTCAATACAATTTGTAAATTTTTCTAACATCAAAGCAAATATTCATTAAAAATTGATGGATATTTGCTGAGTAAGTTTACTCTTACACTAAATTGCAAGTGTCATATAACTGAATAAAACCTGTTACAAAGCTGCTTTTCAAGAGACAAATGACTGTCATTTTTATAGATGGTAACTTTTCTGGGAACCAGAAAATTACCTTGAATAATATATTGAGCACCATTTCTTTACCAAAGATATATTTAATGATGTTCTGTACTGCAATTTTATCATGAAGTATATAATACATCTAGGTATGCACCAAACTTTTAAATCATGGCTTATCTTCTTTTTATACTGTCTTCATAAAGAGTAAGATATAATAAATCTATAGCAGTAACATTTTCCACACCATTCTTCTCAAATGGTAGGATGATTTAGTGATTGGTGACCAGTTTCAAATCTATGTTTCAGGCATGTCACTGTCTCTTTCTAAATTGCTACTGTACAAAGTCACTCAACATTTTAGGACTTCAATTTCCTTATCATTAATTGAAAGAAATTGCACAATATTTCTTATTTTTTGTTAACTATATTTTATGTTTATATTTATTATAAGTATATATTATTACATACATTTGCATCAAATATAAACATAATTGTTTTTTTAAAAAGAAAATAGTACACAAGGGCATGTAATGAAAACAATGTCTTTCCTTTTCTCTTCTAATTTCTAGTATTATTTCTAATGGGTAACCATTTTGTAAAAAATTATAGCTTATCATTCAGAAAATTATCTCAATATATATAAATAATATAATCTTTTCCATAACATTAAATGCTATCTATTAATTTCTTGGCATGACATATATGAGAAATGTAGCAAAGATTGGTCAGGTGTTAATTGTTGAAAGTAGGTCATGGATATGTGGTGTTTCTTGTACTATCTTTTTTCCCCTTAACTAGTTAAAATTCCATCCATTAAGTAGAGATTCCCTTAATGTCCTAGGGAAACAACTTCCTAGACTCCTGGTTCAATATTAGCTTTGTTTTCTTTGGCTTGTTACATTATTGACATTTTGGGACTTCCCTTCATTCCTTTTTTGATTAGATCCGATCCTAAATCCAATCTCTTTCTCCTTTCTGTTTTATTCTGTGTTTTATTTGTGCATATTCTCAAGCAACATTCAGAGAAAATATCTGCAATCTATCCTGCTCATATTTCACTAAGAATGCATTTTAGGGTACAATATTTTCTACCAGAACTTTGAATAACATTGTCAAGCTTCATATAATGTTTCTGGTAAATTTGAGCCCATGATGACTTTTGTTCCTTTGTTGATAACTACTTTCTCCTACCCAACTGCTTTTAACATATATTATTATCCTCATAGTTCTGAAATATTAATAATGCACCTAAGTGTGGGTGTAATTTTCAATTATGGTGTTGGTCACTAAGTAGACCTCTTTAACTAGGAAGTATGTGCCCTGCTGATATAGATAATTCTCTTGTAATTTTTCTTCAATATTGTCTCTCTTTCCTTGGGATTTGTACTTACTGGATAATGGGTCTTCCAGACTGTCCTGTGCTGTCATTTTAGAACCTGGATTGGTTCTCATCTTTGATAATTTGTTTTACTTAGACTTCCAACCCTTCAACCATTTTTATTTCAACATTCATATTTTTAACTTTCAAAAGTTCTGTCTCTTTCCTTTTCCATCAGGGTTTTCCCTTTTTTGTGGTTTCAAATTAATATCTTGTCATACTAATAATTTTTTTTAAAAAATGTTATTTTCTATATCCTAAATTATCTCCTTCTCATTCAGGATTTTGTTTTCATTTGTTTATCTGTTGCTGGTCAAATGGTGATCTTGACGGTTAGTTAAGTTTTCAGAATAATGAAATAAGAAGCTGACTTCAGGGTTCTGTGCACATGGAGGGGAGATTGGTTTGGACAATTTAGCCATGGAAATGGCCAATCATGTCGAGGCTCCAAACTGCCTGAATTTTGAAATCTTTTTACGGAGGAAATTCATTTTTTTCTAGAAATGGATACTTTGATGTTTTTGCCTATGATGTGGGTCGTGGATACTTGGTTGCTGGGAATTCTGAGCCTGTAGCAACAGCTAGGTATCAATTATTTTATTTTTAGTTTTTATTTTTTTTATTTCAGCATATTATGGGGGTACAAATGTTTAGGTTATGTATATTGTCCTTCCCCCCACCAAAGTCAGAGCTTCAAGCGTGTCCCTCCCCCAGACGGTGTGCATCGCACTCATTATGTATGTATACATCCATCCCCTCCCCCCCACAGCTGCCTGACACCCAATGAATGTTATTCCTATATGTGCATTTATGTGTTGATCAGTTAAAACTAATTTGATGGTGAGTACATGTGGTTCTTATTTTTCCATTCTTGGGATACTTGTCCAGTTCTATCCAGGATAATACAAGAGGTGCTAGATCACCATTGTTTCTTGTAGCTGAATAGTACTCCATGGTATATATATACCACATTTTATTAATCCACTCATGTATTGATGGGCACTTGAGTATTTTTATTTTTTCAAGGAAGCTCCCTTATTTCAGATATTTTTTTTCCCCCACAATCAAAACAAGTGTTTCCAAGTTTTAAACCTTTCCTGGACTATAGAGGTTTCATCAGCCCCCTCGCTGTCTCTCTCCTGCATGCATGCTCCTGCCTCTGTTTTCTTCTGTTCTAGTCCACTTGATAATATGTCCTATCTTCTTAAGTTTGCTGAACTCTCATGTCTCCTAATGTCTGGTCTCCCAGGCTTAGGCATTTAAAATTTATGTATCATTTTATTGAGTTTTCAACTGTGTGAGAGAACAATAAGTATTGTCTATTCCATATCTTCAATAAAATGATAAAAAATTTTCTAAATTTTCAAAATGAAAATGAACAAAATTTAAAAATCTTAAACCTGTAAATACAGTCAATACTCAAGATCTCTACAAATCCAGGTGATAAATTTAAATCACACGTTGCTGTAAGACACTTAAAACGTGATGTCTCAGAAGAGGACTTGGAAATCAAACAGGACAGCTTAGATCCTACTCCTTCAACTTAAGGAAATATGTAGCCTCCTGATTACACCTGCCTTCTAGGGCTATTTGGAGAAGATAAGGAATAAATCACCTCAAACTATGCCTGGAACATACTGGGAACCCAAAAAATGCTAGTTCCTTTGTTTAATCCCTTAGTGTTCCATTTTTTCTTCTCCTATATACACAGTTCTTCTCATGACCCTTTCTCTATGTACTGGAGGAATTGCTTATAGTGCCTCACCTTTGCTTAGATGCTTTCATGAATATCTTTTCACATAATAGGCAAAAGCCAGGACATATCTGTTTGCTTTCCCTGGGTAACAAACTACCTAAAATTTAGTGGACTAAACAATAACTATTTATTTATCTCAGAAATCTGTGCATTGGAAAATTGTGCTGGGCTCAATGGATTGGTTCTGTTGATCTAGGCTACCCTTAAGAGATCTCAGTTGGATTTACTTACCTGTTTTTGGTCAGTTGCTGGAACTCTGCTGGGATGGCTAATTTGTCATGAGATTTCTCACCTCCCAGCAAGTTATACAGTGATGTTCCCATGACTATGACACCACATTCCATGAGTGAGGGCAGAAATGGGCAAAGGACCAAGTTCAAGCTGCACATTGTTGCTTTGGTTACATTCTATTGGCAAAATTAAGTCACAGGGAGAGCCCGCTTGGGTAAATATACTTATCCTCTTCCATCTTCTTACAGGAGCTGTGAAGAATTGTGGCCATTTTTGAATCTATCACATAGAGTAAAGGTGTTTAGATGACAGGCTCTTGGGATGTATCTAGGTAACAATGATGCAAAAGGTCCAATGAACACCAGTTGAGTACCATGACAAGGTTTTTACCCTCAGCAGAATCCCTGATTTTTGCCCATCACTTAGTGCATTACCGCTTGAGTTGTGGCAAGGGCAGGGAAAACATGGCTTACCAGACAACACCTGCCTGCTGTCTGCTTTTTCACAGTCTGCAAGCTACGAATATTTTTTATACTTTTAACTTGTAGAAAAACTATCAAAAGAAGAATATTACTTGATATGCAAAAATTATATGAAATTCAAATTTCAGTGTGCATAAAGTTTTGCTAGAAAACATCTACTCCCTTATATTAATATTTATGTATCAACTATGACTACCTTCAGACTGCAACTGCTAGATTTGAGTAGCTGCAAAAAAGACTGTATGTGACCCACAAAGCCTACAATATTTACTATTGACCTGTTCCAGAAAAAGTTTGCCAACACCTGATTTATAATATATGCCAAGTGTTTGGACATGGTTGTGTCATCCATGCAAAGCTACAGCGAAAAAATTAAATATCACCAAAAAATTGTGAGAAATAAAATTTAACACACATAAAGCCAGTAATTAATAATCACTCTGAAACATTAATATTTTACTACCATTACTTATCTAATAATAATGTTGGTAAGGGAAATTGGTTTCCAAAAGGTTTCTTTTTTACTAGGCAGAAATAGGAAGAACTAACAGATTTATCATGTAATTCAAAATACATAGCAGGAAGGATTTTATTTCATTTTTATCATTTTGACCAGAATAAATGGCTTCCTACAGCCATATTTAATGTTTTCAAAATGGAATGCCCAAATGCCTTAGGTTTCTAACCTAACTTGTTTCCAAATTCAAGGAGAAATGTAGTGGAAGGAAAGTAGAAGGATGTCAGCAGGGTCAAGGTGACAGAGCAGAAAATGAGAAGTTGACAGTGAGTAATAAAAATCTAATTTTTCCCATGAATTAAAAACGAGAGCAGAATTCACAAGTAGTGAATTCTCAGTAATACTGAAAAATTAAATGGCTTTAAGCTACGTCCTCCAGCTCCCGAAAATTAAAACCACAGCATTTTCATAACTGTACACACTCTTCCTTTTCCACACCACTCTGCATTGTAGCCTTTAAAATTTAAAAGCCTCTCCTCCTATCATTTTTTTCTTTCATTTATTTTTCAGTGAGCTATTTTTTGATTATCAAATGCATTATGTTCCATGTAGAAAAATTGTAACATACAGAAAAATTATTGGAAGCAAATTTAATTTCTCAGCCCTCGTTACTCCAGTATACCACCTCTAATATTTTGTCTTATTTTGTTTTCAGCATTTTAACAATGAACATTTGAATTTTCTCAAGTTATTATACAGCTTTTAATGTCTGCCTAATGTTCCACTAAATATCTTTTACCATATTTTAACAATATTTTACCTATTTTTATATATTTATTCTTGTTCATTTTTCAATCTCAGAAATAATAGCATTGTTTTGACATAAAGCTGGCTTTCATTATTCCTTAAGAAATACCAGAAGCTATCAGGTAAGCACATGTAGATATTTGCAGGCTCTGGGTTTATGTTGTCAAATAATTTTCTAAAGTATCTTTTTTCTTTACTGAGGACTAGGGTACCTCTCTGTAGAACAAAATGACTCTAAAGATCATTGAATCCCCTGGAACACACAGCTGTGTAGACTGGACTTAGATTAGGGGATGCAGTTTTTCTTAGCAAGCCACGTTGAGATGGACAGGAAAGTAGGACTGAATATCATGAGGTTGAAGAACAGTATATTTTTGTGCTTGAAGGAATTTACGTCCATTTTTATTATTCTAGTTCTGATGCAGATCAGCATCTTTTTAAAATTTTTAAATTAAAAAAATTAAATTTCAGAATATTATGGGGGTACAAGCATTTTGGTTACATAAATTGCTTTTGTACCTTTTGAGTCAAAGTTATAAAAGTGCCCATCACTCAGATAGTGTGCATTGTACCCATTAGGTGTGAATTTACCCATTCCCTCCCCACCTCCCACCTGCTTGATTTCTGATGAATGTTATTTCCATATGGGTACATAAGTATTGATTGATTAGTTCTAATTTAATGGTTAGTACATGTGGTGTTTGTTTTTCCATTGTTCTCCTCATGTTCTCTAATCTTTTTGTATGTATCACCCCGTCACCTTTTTTTCCATACTGAGTGTCCAACGTTGCTTCTCTGAAAATTCACAATGCTGCTTCCAGGCTGAGAGATCTGTATGTAGGCAGCTGCCTGCACCTTTCACTTCTTTCTTTGGGAGCCACGAGCTGGTAGGATGCCTCTCTCTAGTCCACCATTTTTTTTTCTCCAGATCAGTATCTGAGTGTAAATCAGGATGTGATTTTAACTAAAGCTAACCAAAGTTGTATTAATCCTTAAGTTTGTATTATATCAGAATTCCAAAAACTTGGTTAGTAATTTGTTATATTTGCAGAACAAAAACAAAAATGAGCTAACAAACAAACAAAAAGCGATGTTACAATGCATTCTAGTCCTGGCTCTGCTGTGGACTATCTGAATACTAGTGAGAAAGTCATTTAATCCCTTGGGACTTCAATTTTCTCATATGTAAAAAGAAGTTCTTGGACTTGATAAATGTAAAGACCTCTCAAATTCTTTTGAAAAAGCTATTATTCTTATTACACATTTAAAGTATGCATATTGATATTTTCCTTCCCAGAAAGCCTTTCAAATTAACCTACTTTTTCACTTGTGAACAGATTTGGCTGTAAGGGCAACCATGATAGAAACCTGAAAGTCTTCCTAGCATTCTTCTATCACCCTTTCCAAATCTCTCCCCAGCAATAGATGCTTAGTAGTGCTATATTTATTAATATATAACTAAGGGAAACCACTGGAGTGAATCTTCATGAGCAAATGAATATAGGTTTCGTCATAACTTTCAGATTATACTTATCCTAGAAGCAACTGGTAATATTATTTCCTATATAAGAAAGAAAAAGGAGGAAAAATAATATCTTATACTCAGTTTTAACAGAAACTCTTTTATAGTAATAAGTTTTAAATTTAAATAGAATTACTAAAGGAACAATAATAGAACATACATGTATGGAACACCAGGCTAATACAGACATTGTGATTAATCATAAGTGATTTTTGCAGTCAATATAAAAGGAAACAATTACAGGTGCCTTAATATAAAAAAGAAATATGTTATATTTTCAGTAAAAAACCTTATTTTTTTGCTATTATGTTCTAAATAAGCCACATAATGCAAGCATTGTTTTCACTAGAAATTAAACAGAAAATACCTCATATCTTAATAGAATTCAAAAGCATAATGTTAAAATGTACTCCATTGAAGTCCTTCTGAAGCTTGTCTTCTGTCTAGGTTCACAGATTCTTGTTGCTCTTTTTTTTTCCATATACATTAAATGAATTGCAACTGAAAATAATCTCGTTTTCCTTGTTTCTGTGTAATCGTGGCAACAAATGCAATCAACTTAAATGTAACAGGCCAAATCTCCATTAAAGGAGCTTCCTTATTATCAGGACTGACAGGGAATCACATATAAATTGTTACTGATGGACTAATTTACAGGCACATGATATGTTATATACATTAAGAATGAGTGTCTCTGCATTATCCATTTCCAAAAAAGCACCACATTATTCTATGTAAGAAACTCTGATTTTGGTTTGTCACAAATCAAATATAGCATTTCATTCACAGTACCTAATGAGGTAGAACTCTACATAACAAATTTACCATAATTGGAAAACATGTGAAACACTTTTCTTAAAATGTATGTCCCAACGGCCTCAAGTTTCTCTTTCAAACCCCACCCCAAATTTTATCCTCACCATTCTAAGAATCTTGGAGCCCCAAAGAGGCACTGAGACACTAGAATATTCTTTCCTCTCTGTAAGGTAGGAGAAATTTGAGAGAAAGTCTGCAAACCATTCATCATGTCCCTATCACCTATAGGATTAGGCGCAAGCAGCAGGTAGCAAAAGCAGGCACTCCAAAAGCATTCTCCTCCATGCTGCTGACCTTAGTATTTCACACTCGGCCAATACCAAACTCGTAACTCTTTCTGCACCTCTATGCTTTCCTCTGCTAGCAGCATACACCCTCATTTTGTCTGTCTACACTTTCTGCCTCCACTCATGTTAGCCCAAGGGTCTTCTATCCATCCTTCAAAATTCAGGTTAAACTTCCATTTCTTGGAAGTCCTCCCTGACCCATGCTGACACAGAACATTAGCGCGTCCTCCTTGCCACTCTGCTCTGTGCCTCATCACATTTTGCACAGACACTGTATCTTGTCTGTACGTCTGTCTCCTCTGTTCCACAGCAAGATTTTAGCCCCAGATTTTTGTATGCACAATATATAGGGCAATTTCCTAAGTACCTTTATGAAAATATATGCCAACACATCTGGCATGGTAGGTTCCATGGAATGTGTCTTCATTAAAGGTAATAGCCCTGCCTTCTTGCCTTTTAGTGATTATAACTAGATAACTATTAAGCCATTTTCCTGCTAGCGTTACTGTTTGAGCAGGACACAAAGAAAACCCTCTTGGGTCCTCTCCTAACCTGTAATAAAAGGAAAGAAAGCACTGCCCCTTAGAGGCTGCAAAGAGAAGAGTGCTTCATGGGCTCACCAACCTGGTGGTAAGTGTGAGTGCTGTCCATGGTTGCATGGCTAGACACACAGGTAATCTTTCCATGTGAGTCACTAGAATTTGCAAAAGCTGAAACAAGATGTTGTGGATATAACTCGCCTCCCCTTCCTCATTTGTTACCTAACTAGCCTGTTGCTGTTATTCCTTCTTCAGTGAGTGAGTTCACTGGGAGTGAAAAAAAAAGGGTGTCCTAATAACAGTCATTTCCAATGTTCCTTGTGCAGAGTATTGCATTCAATATGAACCTCTCATATATTCACCTTGAACTTCAGTTAGTGGCTTCAGTTAAGGTGCTGCAGAAGCTTTTCCTAAAGAGAATCATCCTTTAGTACGTTGAGGAATAATTTAGAAAATTCCTAATGGGCCAAATGCAGGAAGAAAAGTCCCAGCAAGTTCACTCATTTAGAAGTATAAAAAAATTGTTTCCTTAGTATTTTGCCACAAAGAGTAATGTCTAAAACTCTAATCTTTTACTTTCTTCTCTTGAATTGTGAGAGGTTTTTACTTTCAAAATTATTTCCTACCATTAGAATAGAATAAAGAATAAAAAGGATTGAAGAAAATCTACTTAGAGCAAAGCTAGAAAACAAAATGGGAATATTAAAGAGAAAAGAGCATATTTAGAAGGGGTAAGCAGGACAAGAGGATATATGTGGTCATCCTGAAATGTCAGTGAATCCACAGACCTCAGCAGCAGTTCCATTATTGGTATGTAGAAGGGCTTTGGGTGGAACAAGATGATTCAAAGAAGGGTCTTAAAGCTGCAATTGCAGAGACTTTACATAAGACTGTCAACTGTCAACTGTTCATTTCAAAGAGGACCAAGGTTTTTCTTTGCCATAGGTACACATGTGTGTGCACACACACACACACATACGTGAACACGTGGTATCTCCATTATCTCGAGACAGGCATTGTTTGCAGTCTGCCCTGCAGTTTGAGATTTCTTCTTTTTGCAGAAGTCCCAGTGCTTCCCTGAATCTCACAACCCTGGAACACAGAGTGCCTGCTTCAAGTTCTCATTGTTTTGAGGTAATGATCATGAGTCTGGAAGGACTTTGATTTCCTAAATTGGATACTTCCTAACATAAATAACTGATAATTAGGAGAAATGAGGCAGCCCTGATTTTGGGGAGTCTCTGAGTTCTGCGGGATAAAGTAAATGAGTTTAATGTGAAAAGACGGGAGGCACTTGGAATTCGTGTTGGTGAAGAGCTCCATCTCCTGTTCTGTATAGGTATGTTCTCAAAACAATTTCCGCCAGCAAGTGGCTGCTATGTACACCAGAGTAATCAGAAAAAATAAGCAAGCCGTAGCCCGTGTGCAATGCAGATTCTCAATTTTTCTGTTCACTTACTAAGCCTAAAAATGAGCGTCATTTGCATGTGGTGGGTACTGACAACTGAGAGAAGGAGACACTGAATGGAATAAGGTTTTACATGTTTAACCTACAGTGAAGAAACAAAGATTGGCAGCAATTTTATTGAGATAATTTTACCCTTTCATTTAGAGAATTCAATTTTGTGCCTCAGGACAATCAACAAAAGTTTCTCTCAGTTCTGTAAAATAAATGAGCTGGAATAGCCTTAGTGCAGATCTAGTTCAAGTTGGCAAAGAAAAAACCGTCTCAGCTCATAAATCGAACCAGGTTTGATCTGCTTAACTCTGTAAAATGCTTGCGATGTTGATAATTTACCCTTATTCATCGTCAATGCCCTGCCTTTTATTACAAAATGGGCTTAAAGGAGAATAAAATGAAAGGGAAGACAAAATTATAAGACAAATATGCCAAGATCCTATAAATGTGAAATAATGTGTTAGGTGAGTGGAGGCGACTGTGCTGCTGGACAAAATTACATTTTCCTTTTTTTTTTTTGTTTTATTGTAAGAGCAACTTTTTTTGGCAATAACCTACAAGTAGTTTTGTTTGTTTGCTTGTTTTCCCTCGTTTCATTGGAAAAACAAAGACTCAGTAAATTTAACCAACTTTATCTGTAAAATTATACTAAGGCTACGTAATTTGGAGCAAAATGTATTGAACTAAAAATCAAAAGAATTGAATCCCATACTTATATCTAAAAGCAGCTAACACTGTGACATTAGGCTGTTAACAACCTCTATGGACTTTAGTTTATTCTCTGTGTAAGGAAGGATTAGCTTAAATCCTTTTCTTTCATATCCAAAAATATTGTGTCATCTACCAATGCCATACCAAATCTTAGAAACACATTTCCTATTATGTTAATAAAAATGGAAATTTACATATATGTTATATATGTATTTATCTGTATCAAAATTATATATATTATATATATTTTGAATCAGTAAAGTTAAAAATTTCTATATAGAAAAATTTTTACAGTGGAAGTCTATGGTCCTTTATCATTTTAACTGGCCTACCTTAGGAAATGAAGCCCAGCTTAGCTATTGGTTTTCTACATTAGAGGCATAATAATAACCCCAAACAGTAATAAAATGCTAATATGACTTGGCTATCATAGTTTCCGGATGACTGGGGTACCACAGAAAGCTACCATATTAACATCACTCCTTTATGCTACTATATATAATCATACCCAATATCCTGAAATACTCAATTATAATTGAGTGTATGAATAAACATTTCAAATCTAGAAGGCAATTGGTGTGACATACTAAACACAGAAAATTGTTTATTCCACACTAGTAAAATATTCTGAATCAATTTTTTTAAAAAAAATTATCATTAACCAGAAACACAGGCTTATATTCACATGGATAACAAAATCATTTAATCATGTAATCAATCAGGGTTCATTCTTATGTTGATCTTATATCTCTGTACAGGAAAGTGTTAGAAGAAGCTACCATTATCTCTGCTGTTTTTGACTTATGTAGTGCATTTTGAAGAAAAACTTTTAAAAAATAAGTATGAATATTTAATATAGGGTTGAAAGCAATTCTGATATCAAAGCTCAAATAATTTACAAGATAATCCCCAAAAGATAAGTCACTAAGTATTAGTTTTTCCAGGAATGGCTAACAATATGACAATGACCACAGTAAGCAGAAAACAAAAACAAAATAAAAAAAACAGTATATCAAACTTTACGGTAATGTAAAATAGAATGATTATAAGTAGGTTTTATTCTTTCCTGTACTTTAAGTTTCATTAAGGATCATGTTATTCATAATTGGAGAAAGATAGTAAATGATATCAATATAAGACAAGGTATGTGAAGTACTTAAAAATGTGCTAGAATGCACTAATCAATGTTATTTTCCTTTTTCTCCCCTGCCTTCCTGCTTCAGGATATTTTGTGCCTACAGCTGAGTCATGAGTCTGAAGTTAGGGTCTCTAAACAGTTAATGACACTTTCCCACATTATTCTCAGTGTTAGGCAATCCATGCCTTGCGCGTAGAAATGTTAGAGACTCAGTCCCACTCTCTGCCACTTATCTACTCATTTATACCCTTGTCCTAGCTCTAGGCACGATTTCCCACCTTCTGCTGGACTTATCTGTATTTGACAATAGAGCTCACATCCAACTAATGGTTGTTCCTTCTTCCCCCAGCTCATTCCAGTGTGTCCCTCTGCTTTCTTATATCCTTTCTCCCCAAACTGATTATGAGTGTACTCAACACAATAGAACACTTTGGGTAGTAATTTCTCCCTTTCAAATTTGCTTTACTCCTTTGTAGAAATTCCCACATCAGAACCTTTTACATTGCTTTGTTAACTCATTCATTAGAAATACCATGCTATCTTTCTATCTACTGGGGGTCGTGACAGTTATAAAATTTTGCAAGTCATCCCTCAAAGTGTTCTCTATCACACTAAAATCTGTTTTAATTGATTGTACCTCATAAAAGTTACTGGATTTGGTTTAAATTTCCAAGAATAAATAGCTGAGACTATTCAGTTGAGTCTAACATTTTTCTTATTAACTTCTAGAGCCAAGTGGGGGAGTCACCGCTGCCTTGTTCATTCTTGACTGAAGCTGTTTTCATCGGACACCTATCTATACATGAGGAGTCTAAATGAAAGTGATTACCAAATCAGTGAAACACGAAATACTTCCGAGACCTTCCAAATACGAACTTTTGCTTGATGAGCATAATAGGAGCCAAGAGCTGGTTAATTTGGAACCCATTAGTAAGGATAAGCCAGAATAGCAATTTTCAGGTGGTTACTCCATAGGAACCCAAAACACCACAATTATAAGCTTAGATTTCAATGCGTAATTCTTAAATAACTAGCAAATGTAATCTGGACCCAGTCCTGCTGAAATCAATAGAATACTAGAGTGTGAATTTAAAAGTTAAAAACAATGTTGGCTAACAATAGCTGGTTTCTGGGACGAGTCTTACACTGGCAGGGCACCACCACTGCAACCAGCCCTTTCACTGACACCTGAATTCAACACTCATGATTCACTGATGTCCTAAAACCATACAGCTTCCTGGATGCCTCTTCAGTGACATTTCCATGGAAAAAGCAATTTTTTATTTTTGAGAAAGAGTCTCGCTCTGTGGCCCCAGCTGCAGTGTAGTGGCATCATCGTAGCTCAATGCAAGCTCAAACTCCTGGGCTCAAGTGATGCTCCTGCCTCAGCCTCCCAAGTAGCTGGGACTACAGGTGCACACCACCGTGCCCCGACTAATTTTTCCATTTTTAATAGGGATGGGGTCTTGTTCTTGCTGGTCTCGAACTCCTGAGCTCTGGGATCCTCCTGCCTCATTCTCGTAGAGTGCTAGGATTACAGATGTGAGCCACTGTACCTAGCATAGAGAAAAAACAATTTATGTTAATATATATACTTTAAGATTTCTCATTTGGTTCTCAAAATGATGCCTGATTTGGAAAATCACTAAGAAAAGGGAGGAAGAACAAGATCTTCAGAACCATACTGGCAGAAAGAAACTTTAAAACAATTTGAACATGATTTTGGAATTATTCTCATGTAAGTTAACTTTATTCTGTGTGAATGAATAACACTATCAAATATAAGTGGTAGTGGGGGAAGTGAAATGAAAGACAAATACACTTTGTTTTTATATTTAAAAGAGATAAAAATTCTTTAAAATTGTTTTGTATTTAACACATCTAAAAATTATTTTTGATAAAAAATAAAAAGGTACACATTTTTTGTTAATAAAAAATCGATTCTTCATAACACCTTCACAGAAATGCTAAACAAATATCCAAAGAATGTTTTTACTAATGGGTTTCAAATGACCCACTTGCCTGGGTTACTCTCGTCATCATCTCTATATTCTGAGATTAACTTCGCCCCAGCTCAATATGGGGGGTCCCTGTCGCGGGAGGAATCAGTGACGGAACCATCACCCAGAAAATAGCACCCCATGCAATCACTGTATTGAATCACTCTGAGGTCCAAAGTAAGCATCACCCAAGGCTTATAGAAATGTTATATAATAGAGCTAAGAAGAGAGCTGTCAACTGTAGAAAGTTTCTGCGAGTTCTGTTTTCTGATTTATTTTCATAGGCGCTTATTTAAAACACAAAAGGAAACCTGTACGTGGCTAGCCTGGACAACACTGTGAAAGCCTGGTCCTGGGTAGGGAATGTTCCTTGTTTAGGTCCCAGTTTTTCTTTTGGGGAGAGCTGCCTTGTTTGTCGTTCTGTGTGGTCCCTGCCTCCACTGTGAGGAGTCTTCCGTTTACCTTTTCCTTCTTGGCTGTCTCGAAGGTGGTTCTGGGCAGCACGCCCTTCCCACTGTGCTCACAGCTTCCTCAGCCACGTTCTGTTCATGGTGAGTGGGTGTCCAATACTCAGTCACAACACTTTTAAATACAGCCCAATTTCTTTGACAATATAATTCTCAAAAATGAAATAGATTTCTTATCTATTTCATTCTTACCTATTTCATTCCAACAAGTATTATGTGCCCAAGATTTTTTTTTTTTTTTTTTTTTTTTTTGTGAGAACATGGTTTTCAGGTAAGTTGTGCTTCTTTGCTATTTTTTTTTTTTTTTTTTTGCCTTCATTTCTCTCTAGCTATTCTGGAAATGCTATGTCCTTATTCTCATATTTGCTTTCGAGCATCTTAATTCATTTACATATTTTATGCTAGATGTAAAGGCCATACCCTTAATTTGGTTTATTCCAACAGATTAAATTTTAATGAGTTTTAAGACTTTCTTAATTTTATGTTTTGAATCTAAAAGCAATCAGCAATTCTGATTTTACGTTGTCCTAAATCTCTGAATTTATTCCCTTTCATTTCTACTTTCAAACTGGCTGATTATTTTAACTAGTTCAGATCTCCTTTTAATTCCTTGCCAAATGCACCCAATTGCTTTCAGTTCAGTACCCCTATGGCCTATCTGCCAAGGTTTTATAGATTATTATTTATGAAATATTTTCCGCTGTAACATGAGCTTCCATTTCCAGCTTCTGATACCGGTTTCCTCACCACGCCAAGCTAGTTGCCAGTCCATTGCCACACGTCTTCTCTTGTTAGGGTGGTGCCAAGACGTCTACTACTACATTAGTCAGGCTAGGCTAGGGTAAGTGACGGTCAGGGTTTGAGGGCTAGAGCAAGCTGTGACTTCCATGGCCCTGCATCGGATATGTTGGTGTCTTCACTAAGGTGAATATTTCACAGAATTTTACATGTGTGTGATTCAAAGTTTGTGGGTTGAGTTGTGGAAGTTTCCTTACTTCTTTAGAGTTTTGCTCAATACTTTAATTTTTCAGTGTATTTCAGGCTTGAGGATTTGAGCAAAAAAAATTAATCATCTTTAATCAGGTCTCATAGTAATAAAAATTTAAATACACAGGGCATGGATTATGTCTCTTATCTTTCATTAATTGCTGAGAAAGAAAACTCTTCCCAATCAAAACTCGTGGTTTTGTCTTAATCTATATAGAATTTTAAAAATAAAATAGCATATTTATATCATAGCTCTCCAAAAGCCCACATAAACATTAATAATAGAATAAAATATATAAATAGCAAGGGCAAAAATAGGCAATGTGACAGCAGTGGGCCGGAGATTTCAACACCTTTTGGGGAGATGGATAGCAGATGGGACAGTGGAGAGTCTCTATTTGAGAGTCTACTGGAGAATTAGAATAGAAAAACTAAGTGCTTGCGGAAGAGGGACTCTCTGGTGAGAATTTGACCTGAGAAGCCCTACAAAGCCTCAGCGTTTAGAGGCAACTGGTGCCACAGAAGTTGTAAGTGGTTCAGGCTGAAAACAAGAACATTGCTTCAAAGTTTGCATACAGAGTCCTTGTATCTTCAAGTATCCTCACACTTCATGTGGCCAACTGATTACTACCTTCTTCACCTTCCATCCAAAGCAAGAGAATAAGAATGTAAATGAAGAGAATCCACTCACTGAGAAATGACAAGGACAGTGGAGAATGGGATGTGACACAAGGCTGGAAATGGCATTAAGTGAAAGCCTGACCTCCCTCGCCCTCTCTTCCCAGATGTTGGCAACCAAGTATATACTTCAGGTAATATTAGAAGATTCTCTTGTAGAGATGACCAGCCCAAGGCAAAACAACCAACAGAAACTAATATTCTCTTTCAAAGTCCAATTGCTCTGCAGTAAATTGCACCAGTAAATAAATCCCTTCCAGGCATGTAAAGTCCTTAAATCATTTATTTAACACCTCATTTTAAAATATGAATGAATAATTAGCGTTAGCCAGGGGTCACATAATATATAGGAAGAGATTCCAACTTGATAAAAAGAATTCAAACAAATAAACAAAAGAATGAAAAAAGAACTCAGAGGACACAGACGCTGTGACAGGAGCAGAGGAAGAGAAAGATGGTAATAACCACAAGGAAAAAAACTATCTCTAATATCCTCAAAGAGATGGGAGATCATTGCAGCCATGAAACAAAAATATAATACGGTTTTTAAAAGAGCATCAGAGAAGAAAAATGAGCTATTTGATTACTGAATTTTGAACATAAAAAATAATAAAAGTTACCAAAATAAAATTGAGGTAATTCCAAAAACATGAACAAAAGGCCAAAGATGCAAAATAGAAAATAAATTATTATAAGACAACTGTAGAAATAATCAGAAGATCAAAAAATATAGCAAAAATATTAGAAAGACAGAAGAGGGTAAAGAAATGAAGAAATAATAAGATATTTCAAGATTGAAAGGGCCCACGGTTGGCCTGTCTACCACAATGAACAGTAAAGAACCACCTCCTCAATGTATATCAGTATGACATTTCAGAACATCAAGCTCTAGGTATAAATTTTAAAAGCTTTCATGGTTAAAAAAAATAAGTAAAGTACTAAAGATCAGAAATAGAAGGTTTTCAGACTTCTTGGCAGCAGTGCTAGAAAGTAATAGACAATGCATCCAAAATTCTGGAAACAAAATAATTTTTTCATCCTAGAATTCTATACCCAGACAAACTACTCTCAAATTTAAGGCTAGAACAAATACAGTATCAGACAGCAAGACTCAACTTACCTTCTACATACCTTTCTTCTTAAGAAACTTTACAGGATATGTTTTACTAAGATTTAGGAATAAACCAAGAAATAAGAAAACGGGATCCAGAAAACAGGGAATCAGCACTAGATGATGCAGGACAGTTCTGGGACAATACACACTCAGCAGCCTAGAGGACAACCAATCTAGATTAGAAAGGGAGGAAAGCTGGCTTCAAAAGAAAAGTCTAGGAAAAATAAATTGCACTGATTAATTTGTTTAATGTGTTTGATTAGAAAGAAAACGAAAACATTCTGGAAGAATTTGTAGTAAGTACACAGAAAAGAAAAGAAAGTTGTTTTGCAATATACAAAACATATTTCACTAATTGGAAATGACTATTTAGGGTGTATTTCCATGAGGCATTATTGACAGTCATACACATTAACTGTGAATGCTGAGTTAACCAATATGTATAAAATAACTATATTTGTAGTACAAGGGAGAAAGGGTCGCGAGGAACATGGCATGTTTACTGGCTAAATTCTGAGCAACCACAGTAATAAATCAATAGATAATTTCTGAATGGGCAAGTTCACAAACATATTATTTGGAAATATTGATATAAATGCAAGAACAAACAGCTAACACAGTTGACTATTTTTGCTTTTGGACAGTGGGCCTTGGGTATGAAAAGGTAAAGAAATTAGGTTGGTATCTTTTTCACTTTCAGTCATTTAGAACAATTTTTTTATAAGCACATTTTGGGTTTTTTGTCATTATTATTTATTTATTTAAGACAGGGTATCGCTATGTTGCTCAGGCTAAAGTGCAATGACATGATCATAGCTCACTGTAACCTTGAACTCCTGGGTTCAAGCAATTCTCCTGGCTCAGCTTCTCATGTAGCTGGAACTACAGGCACATACCACCATACTTGGGTAATTTTTTATTTTTTGTAAAGACAGGATCTCGTTATGTTGCCCAGGCTGGTCCTCGAACTCCTGGCCTTAAGCAGTCTTTCCACCTTGGCCTCCCAAAGTACTGGGATTATAGGCATGAGCCACTGTGCCCAGCCAGGTCTGTTTCTTTGTTGTTGTGTTTTTTAAATAAAATGTAAGTTAAAAAAGATACAAAAGTAATACTTTTGCTATTTAGGAGGTTTTGAGAAATATATATTTACCATGAGTACTTGAGGAACTAGTTTCACTTTTGAGCTAGGATTTTGTTTAGAAATATCTGAAATATACACTTATACTATAACTTCCATTTTTAGTTTCAAGCACATAGGCAAAGATACTCATTAAAGGAAGAATAGATCTATTTTTGATGAGCTTAAGTAAGTTGCTAATTCATGCCAGGAGCAATGATTGGGCACTGAAAATGCGTAAATATTAATATCCTGAGAG
Source organism: Lemur catta (assembly GCF_020740605.2). Lineage (NCBI taxonomy): Eukaryota > Metazoa > Chordata > Mammalia > Primates > Lemuridae > Lemur > Lemur catta. The sequence continues at coordinate 146,329,110 of NC_059128.1, forward strand.
AACAAGCAACAACTGCAGAATGAAAAATCACTAGCAGTAAGAAAAAATAACACTGATAATATAACATGAATAAAGTGAGGAAAAGGATTTTAAATGCTAGGCTGAAGAGTTCAGTTTGATAACCAGCAAACATCATCTTAGAATGTTGGACATCAATTTCAAAATCTTTCTGCCTCTCTCAAATGTATACCAACCCTCTTAGGGAGTCACGCTAAAGTTCAGAGGTATAGCAGAAATCAAAGTTCTCTCTCTTATTTTTCTAAGTGCTAAAACTAAGGTCAACTTTTATTTATTTTTTCCTCCCTGAATATCTTTCCCTTTCACATAGAACATACCCTTCAAATATTCTCCTCACATAAGGGACAACCTGCCCTTAACCTGTTATTATGCTGTGGTCTTACTTTGTGACTGAACAAATCAACCATTCCATAAGGTGATGATATTCGTAGCTACGTTAAACATATGGAGCCATGTGGGGAGAGTAGTGCCATGAAGCATAGATAGCATCTGTATAATCATCTATGTGTTTGAATGACTGTACAAAAGGGGACGCTTAGCTCCTCTCCTCACCCTCAACACCTACCTTGAAGGAAATGATGGAATCATCAGCAAAAGGAAATTGAATCCATTTTGTAATAACAAAAAAAGGCTTTTTAAGCAATCAGTGTTTCTGAAACTTTTCAATATTAATACCATTAATAGCAGACAGATAATGTCCTGAGGGAAACTTTCTGGATCTAGCCTGACATAGGTTTCTAAAAACAGAAAAGTATCCTTGAACTCCTGTTTTGTCTTGTAAAATCAGTCATTTAATCCCATTATATGCATCATTAACGTATCCATTTTTGGTTTATCTTTAAAATAATTTACATTATTCACCAGTTAAATGTTACACTCAACTTTCTCTTAATATCTTCTAGGAACCTTGACAACTCACAAAAAGTGTCCTGTTAGCCCCATGACTATGCTGATTCCACAGCACGTGCTACAGATGGCCCCTGGGGGGACTGGGAAAGCCCAGAGGGGCAAACACGGGGGTGCCAGTCCTCATGGCAGCCCCTAGCCAAGACCTGGAGGCCTTAAATTGTGGAACATTGCAAAAAACCACAGGTTTGGAAGTCAAAGATTCTGTGTTCTAACTAGGCCACTTTGAAAAGTGGTTCAAGTCTCACACTGCACTTCCTCACTGAGGCTGCAATAGTGTAATAATACTTCACTTGTGGAACTAGGGAAGTTTTAAACGATGTAACATATGCAAACACACCATGCAAAAGGCCACTGGTGGTGATTTTCAGGACTGGTCCACTTCCATGTGCTGGGCCCCTTTCTCCACCTCCTCATTTTCCTTTCTCCAGAGGGTTTTATGGTCTTGTGCAGCTTGCAAGCTACATGTTCCTCCTCCAGACATGGACCCTCACTCTCAGCAATCCTTGCCTCATGCCTGTGCCCAATTTACTGTAATACAGAAGTTTCTCACCACTCAGGAAATGGCATAAAGATCCTTAGATTTAAATGAAAATGATTGATGTCTTTTACATGTTCACACATTCGGGGTGAATGTTTTTAAATAATATAATTTTTAACATACTGACTTACTGGTGGTAATATTATAGGAAAAATAATGATAGTCATTTTGTTCCATAGGTTTTTTCCCAGCAGATCCACTGCCGTCACTATTGTTCCCTTCTCTTCATTTATACACACATACATGTGAAGGTCCCTAGGACTATACAACATAGATTCCCACCCCTTGGAAAAGGCTAACAGGACACTTTTTGTGAGTTGTCAAGATTCCTAGAAGATATTAAGAGGAGATTTAGTATAAAATTTAACTGGTGAATAATGTAAATTATTTTAAAGATAAACCAGAAATGGATACGTTAATGATGCATATAATGTGATTAAATGACTGATTTTACAAGACAAAACAGGAGTTCAAGGATTTATGTAGAAGAGTGAGGCTGGGGCATCACCCCTGAACTAAACAGGGAAAGCAGAACAAGCAGTGACTTACAATCAGGAAAGAAAATCCTCCTTAGGATAGGGAATAAAAATAATTACACTTGCATGTGTAATTTAAAATATTTATCAACAACCCCATTTCTTTAAATAGTCATTAAAATGCTTCAAATTCTTCTTGGCTAATGCATGTATTCAGAAAATGGAATAGATAAGCTTTGAAAGGAGACATGTGTTTAAAAAGATAAAAGTGAGATTAAGGCAGGAGGTCCCTCCATGTGCTCTGGTTCAACACAGTTGCAGGGCAAAGAAGTGTTGACATTTGAAAGCTGCAGGGATCTCAGTCCTGGAAAACCAGACACTGGGTCTCACAGGCAATGAAATTTAATAGCCAGATCCCAACAGGTGGACAGGCTGAAACTATGACAAATCATTTAACTTTTGTGTGGAGCACAGGAACTGGAGCAGCATGCACCAATAGATGGAGCCATTCAAAAGCTGGCCAAATAGAGATAAGAGAGCAACAGGCAGGCAAGTGAGGGGCCAGACAGAGAGCAAATGTTTTTTCCAGATGGCCTAAGGTCCAACAGGAAACGACTGCAAATCCTTTGAAATGAAATTGCTCACTGTAGAAACGTGAAGCTAATGCTCAAAAGGGAAGAAAAATTCCTACCCAGTACTGTTCCTTACACCAAATGAAAGCCTTTTCCATTAATGAATTCAATGGAAGAAAGTGGCCTATGCTAAAATTCTGGACCTGAATATAAGTGGTTCAGTCTCCTGAGAACTCATGTCATGATGCAAAATTTGAGTCTGCCTGTCTGTGGTTAGCACACGTTTTTTTGTTTGTTTGTTTGTTTGTCTTTTTCTCTATCCCAGCCCAAATTCTGTGCAGTTGAGTCTCATCCTATTTGAAACCCCAAATAGATCTTTACCTTGCCATTTTATTTAGATAGTGCTGCTGAAATCCTCTCCTTGTTGTTAGTTTGCTTCTTGATATAAATTCTTTGTGTTCATTTTCCCTTTGTAAGTGTTAATGTTTGTATTTCCATTCTTAAGCAGATAGAATAATAATGAATATATAAATGTATATCCTGCTGTTTGTAAATTACCACATAATAATTTTTCCATTTTTATTTTCCATATTGATTTGTAAGTAGCATTCTAGTCCATCAAATGTGTATACTAAAATTTACTTAGACATTTCTAATTATCAGGAATATAGGCAGTTTTAATTCATTACTAATATAAATAATATTGTGATAAAGTACAAAAATTCCTAAATTTCACATTATTTCTGTAATAAATATTTCCCAAAATAGAATGAAATAAAAATGTAACTAATGTTATGATTCTTGGTGTTTATTGCCAGTTACTTCTAAAACAGTTTGTATTAACTTATACTTCATTTTGTGAATATGCCTAATTCACCACACCCAGTAGACCTTATTGTTCTTTTTCTTGTTAATTTCTGAATGTCACAGTGATTTTATTGTTAATCTCAGTAGGTAATAAGTAAAGCAGTTCTACACAACAGAACACACTTACTACTCCAACTTGGTGGAAGCTATCCTCTTTCTTCAAAAGTCAAATTGGAATTTCTATAATTTGGCAAAAGTTCCAAGATCAGCCTTGCCAATTCTGAGAGTTCTTCCCATTTCTGAAGTGCTTTAGCATGCACGCTCTGCTTCTCCCCCTTGGCACTTCTGGGCCGTCCTGTCTTTTGAGCAGATATGTCATGGCTCCAAATAAGACCTTTAGCTTTTTGAAAATTAACCCACACATTGCTGTTATTTCTCACAACTCTTAATGAGGCATCTGTTGTACAGAGTAAGTGGACAGTGAATGCTTGTCAGTGAATGGGAAAGAAATTGAGCTAATATAAGAAACTCTATGGAAGGCGTTTCTTTCCAAATCACAGATTGTACCATTTCAGTTATCTTGACAAAAGACTTAAAGATGCCCCAGTGTCCTGGAATCTTTCTTGGTCCTGTGATTACATCGGTTCATCCCTTACCTGCACCAGAAAAGTTATTTAAGAATCAGAGAGAATCTATTGTGCATGCTTCCTTTTGTCAGAATAGTTCATACAGATCCTTTCTCAGCCAATGTGTGTAGGCCTTTTGTAATGAAGACAGGCTCAAATGAAACAAATGCTTTTTTTAGAATAATTAATTTAGGTTATTATAATGAGAAAAAAGGGTCAAAGTTATGCTAATGTCAGATTAGACCCTGTAACATTAGGAAGGAAATTATATTAATGCTTGTTATGGTAAGATGTATTTTGTTAATTCAAGAGGAATAGTCCATAGCCAATGTTAATATGGAGTCATAAGCTGATATTTAAAAATGAATCCTTTGCCTACCTTTTCTGTCACTGTATGGCCCTCTCTACTACCAGCCAAAGGGCAGCAGAGACCATGCCCATCCTCTATGGAGCCAAAGATGCATGGGCAAAGGAAAAGCCTATTGATACTTGGCTGAATTTTGAGTCAGCAAAAGTTTGTAAGATACAAGGACTAAGGCATGAAACTTCATGGGCATGTGAGAGGGTTGGAATGTGCAGAGGGAGGCCAGGGAAGGCGGGACACCAGGCTTAAAGAAGGGCCAGACGAGAGGCTGAGTTGAAGAGATTTAAGGAAATGAAAGCCATCTTTCTTCACTATCCTCTGAAGGCGGGTAGTCCCTTTTCTAACAACCAGTAAAAAAATACAAGGGGAAAAGATGGCTAGGGAGAGTTGCCAACCCCACTCTGCTTTGGGACGATGACTTAAACACCTCAGGCACAGAGCTGCTCAAATCCCCACTGGCACTGAGCGTTCCTTCCAAGATGATGGGTGAGAAACAGTACTCCAAACTGGCAATGTATGCTTCTGATGTCCTGGCTGTCTTCATTTGATTGAGGTAGAAAAGATTGCAGTTAGCAGGCAATTCCCTGAGTCTGAGAAAACATAAAGAGAGTTTCATGGATCTTTTCCCCAGGCTTACCCGAGAATTGCAAAGAAAAACCTACGCTGTGGGACTGAATGCATAGACTATCATTCATAGGTTATAATATTGCTTATTTAGTTTTTCACAACTTATATTTAACCATTTTCATTTTTAAGGAACTCACGGGGAATAGGATATTCAGAACAAATCATTAAAATGTTTCTCATGACCTATACTCTACATTTCCTTACCTAAGAGTAAACACTTAAAATTTGGTATGCATAATTTCAGCATTGGCAGAATATATGCAATTACAAATATAAATATTAATAAATTTATTAGATCATATTGTAAACATTGTTAATGGTCAAATTTTTTTAATTTAATGTATCTTACATAAAATTTATATCATTAAAATAGGTCTACTTAGTCCCTGATAAGGATTGGACATTATCTTACAGTAGAAGTAGTAGAAATTGCTCATTGGATTATGTTCATTGGTTGTATTTCATTTCTATTGCTGGATACATGGATGATTACATGAATTTTTTGTATTCCATTGAACTTAAACATGGCAATATGGCAAGTTATGATCAATGAATTTTTTTAATGGAAGTGGTTTGTGTCATTTCTGGGATGAGACATTTGATTGTCAGTGCTTGACTGTGTTGTGTTGTCTTCCTTTGTTATGCATTTATGGAAGCTTGCATTAATGTAGGGGTGCCGTGGGATCACAGCAGCCTGGACAGCTGAGCACAGATCTGGAAAACAGCTTGCCAGAGGGCCATCTGGATCTGCAGGTGATTGTGTGTGTGTGTGTGTGCGTGTGTACATGTGTGGTGGCATAATAGAAACATTGGCCTGACGGGAGGTAGATAAGAAAAAAACTGTTATTAGAGACTAGAAAATGGCAAACCATGATGTTCAGGGATAAGACATATAGTAAAACTTTGACCTGGAAGAAGATATTCCTAATGAATCTGAAGCTTTAGGGGAAATTAAATTTAACTAATATGATATTTAGTCAGATATAAGTAGACACTGTTTGACATTTCTATGATTACAAATAATGAACAAAATATTGGTATTATTTATTGTATTACACTTATTTTGTAATAACACAAAGATCTCTGAGCCTGCATTACGGAGCTTTGGTAGACAGTTTTGTGGAGCAGCCCCAACGAAACATGACTCCAGTATACATCCTCCTGTGTAGCTCCTTTCCATATCGACTCTGGATTTGTCCATGTGACTTTCTTTGGCTAATGAGTATTAGTGAGCATTAAGCAAGCAGAGGCTTGATAAGTACTAGCACATTAGGACTTGTCCTTAGGAATGCTTCCTCTTGGAGTCCAGTTGACATATTGGTAAGAAGTCCAAGCCAGACTACTGAATTAGGGAGGGTCACGTGGAAAGAGGCCTTGGGGAAAGGGAGCCCATATTGCATGGTCCAGCCCCAGCTAAGCTAGATACCTGTGTGACTCCCCTACCATACAAACACAAGAACTACACAGCTGAGTCCAGTCTCTCCACAGAGATGTAAAAAATAAGATATCATTGTATTAAGTCCTAAATTTTGGGGTGGTTTCCAATGCATAACTAAAATAAGAAGTGCATGTACCTATTAACACTTCTTCTATTCCACAGACTAATTTATATACACAGATTAAACATTCATGAGAGTTTTATTTTGACTAGTTATATTTTATCAAAAAATTAATTGTCAGATATATTTAAAATGACTAAAATTCATTTTCATAAAACCTAGTGATTTTAATAGAAATAAATTTTTTCTCAAATTTTTTAAGAATAAGAACAAGCATAAATAAAATAAAATCACTTATATTAATTCTCAAGTGAAGAAAAATAGTCCTTCATAAGATTATTATTAATTCAGAATTCAGAAAAAAAAATCACTACATTCTGTGGTCATAAGTAACAATTAACTACCCAAATCCTTTTTTTAAAAATTTGGGTTCCATTATAAAATTTTTCTAGTACTTAGATAGAGCATACATAAATCTGAGATTAATATGCTACTAGGTTACAACATAAATTAATCTAGAATTAATAGGAGATTGTCTCAATTTCATATAGCATTCATTGGTTTTGTGTGTTCAGTATTGTTGTAAAAGCAAAAATGACAGTTTTGGGGCTTGTAAATTATTGGTACACAACAAAAATGTATATATTTTCACCCCAAAGATGTGGGCCCCAGTTTTTTGGGAGAGGAAAGTCAGGTAGTTCCCATTGCTCAGCTCAAAGTTTTCTAAGTGAGAGCTCTTCTCTGCTGCAGGGGATGTTTCCTATATCTGTCGCCTTCCCAATGAAAGAGTTCTTTGGTTCAAAATTTTTCATTTTGCAATTCTTTAAGACAATGAGTCCTTATAGCAAAAACAGGTCATCAATAATCCAATTAAGTAAGAAATAAAATATTTTTTTCTCTTTCCTTGTCAGTTTAACCTGAACATAATGGCATCTAGAGACAAATTAGAGCAAGACAACCCATAGCAGCTCAGATAGGGAAAGAGGCTCTGATCGCTTCCAGAGGCAGGGGACAATGGGGCCACGTTGTATTTGCATGTTTTGTAAGGGAACCAATGAACCTTCCGGTGGAGTGACTAACACTGTAGAGCCATGGTGAACTGCATAATACTCCCCAAGGCAAGTAATGCATATTCAGATTGTTTACTGAATTATTTGGAGTTTAACCCATCCCTCTAACATATTCCAGGTTGCAAACACCTACAGAAATTGAGTGTCTGCTTATTAGGCTAAAGTCTACTGTGCATGTTCCTTTTCCTCTATAGGGAAATTAATCCAATAAACCAATTGATTAATATTTTTTGATATTAATTCTCAGTCTGGTTTCTGGGCCCATACCTGCCATGAAAGCTAAAATGTGTGTCATTAAATTCAGTAGGCATTGTCCAGTTCTCTTCCTGTTAGGCCAGTCAGCAGCATCCAATACCATTGATCATTACTCCTTTTGGAAACCTCATTCTTTCTTAACTTATCTGACACTATACTTTCCTTTTTATTCATTTAACTTTTCCCCTTTGGTTCCTCCTTCTGTATCTGTTTAGGCAATTATTCATTTCTGACTTTTTAAAAATGGCTGTATTCTCGGTTCATGCTTTCTCTCTGGGCAATGGCATGCTCATGGCTTTCTGCTATAATACTCTGTAGTAACAAGTCCCAACATTTTATTACTAGTTCAGACTCTCTGGATGATTGTATTCAAATGCATATAAATAATATTTATTTGCATGTCCCAAGGGCATCTGAAAACAAGTGTTTCCTAATCTGAACATGATGTATTCCCCCCACAATGTTATCCCCTTCTAATGATTCCCATCTCAGTGAATGGAACCATCATCCATTTAATGGTAGAAACCAGAATTTTGAGAGATGATCTTAATTCCAACTTCTCTCTCATCCCTATTTGCAGTTCCTAAATCCTGCTAATTTTACTTTCAAAACATCTCTTCAGTTTAGCCAGTTTTATCCATCTTGGCAGCTACCACCTTCGCCCAAGCTATCCCTCCCTTTCTCATGTATTACAATTTCCTCCTGACTGCTCACCCTGCATGCATTCTTCCCCTTAAATCCATTCTCCACAAAGCAGCCAAAATACTCATTATACAATACTAATATGATTATGTCACTTCCCCAATTAAATCCTTGTGTACTTTCCCATGAATCTTAGGGTAAGAATTAAAAAATCCATACCATGTCAGAATGCGGTAGTTAAGAATAGGGGCTTTGTACTGAGAAAAAGCCTTAGTCCAAACCCAGTTCCATTACTTGCCTCTGTGCTCCTGCACCTAGTTAGTAAGGCTCAATTTCCTAATCTATATTCATGTCTTGGGTTTTTATGAGGACTAATTAAGATAACACATGAGAAGCCCTTAGCAGTGTCTGGCACACAGAAAATACTCTATAAATGTTAACTTCCATTATTATTGGCCATTTTAAATGCCCTTCAGACCCCAGCATACCTTGCAACCCTCACCTGGCACCATTATTTCCCTGGCTTTCAGTGCACCGCCACATTCCTCTTCAGTTAGTTCTTCCAATAAACTATAACATGTTTTAACTTTGAAACCTTCATACATGATTCTCCCCCTGCATAGAAATCTATGTTCTTTACCTAATCTCCACATTTCCTCATGCTTAAGATTTCATCTCACATTTTTCTTTCTTTGCCGAAAGCTTTTCTGAGACCCGATAGAAATGATCTGCGTGATGACTGCTAAATGCTCAGAGCCACCCCGTGCTCCAGAGAGGTGGCCTAGACTAGTGGTTCTCAGATTTTATTATACATCAGAAGCACCTGGAGCATTACTGGATCCCGTATTTCTAGGCCTCACTCCTAGAATTTCTGATTCAGTAGGTCTGGAGACATCCCTGAGAATTGACATTTCTAACAAGTTCCCAGGTGCTGTTGATTCTGCTAGTCCAAAGATCACTTTGAGAACCACTCTCCTAGACCAAGCGAAATCCTTTTGGCCTAGGGGTCACAGCAAACCCTTTCCATCTCTCCTCCACTGGAGGATGATGGCTGACTGATAAAGGGAAAAGGGATGATCTCCTTATCATAGGCGAGACCAACTCTCTGGAGCAATGCATGCTCTGGAGCTCCCCTGTGGTGTCTGGCTGAGTCTAGACTCCACCTGAGACCACAGCCTTGCTCAGCTCCTGCCCCTGCTCCTGCTCCTGCCCCAGCCTGTTCCCCTCACTCCCCTTCTCCAGGGAGCATTCCTTTCAATAAACCATGTGCACAAGAATCCCTGTCTCAGGCTCCACTTCTGAGGAAGCCAACTGAAGACACAGACACACACACACACACACACACACACACACACACACACACACACACACACACAATGGAAATACAGGAAAGTACAAAGAGCAAATTTATCCCACTTTCCCTGGATAAGAATATGAATTCCTTAGAAAAGGATTTGCAGGAGCTTTCTAGAATGAAGAAAGCATATTTTCCCTTGAAGGCATGAGCACAGAAAAGATGCATCCTGCAAAAATCTTAAAAGTTTATCAGTATCATTTTTAACAAGCCTCAGAAGCCCCGTTGTATCTGAGGCCTACGAGTACTTGGAATTGCCCTATCTCTGAGGTGCTAGGCTGTCATTTCATCTAATGAGACAATCTGTACTTTCCAGGACCTTACACAGTGAGACTCTATAAATTCTGCATCAGGCAGAGCGTGGAGCCGTCTCTTAATGGCCCCAACAACTACCATTTCACTGTCTGGAATCTGCCAATATGAGATAATGTTGATAAACTGTACAGCTTTCTGCCAGCAATAAAACTAGAGAGCAAACAGAGTTTAAAGGCTGCAAGTAACTTTTCATTGCAAGCAAGGCCAGAGGACAGAGAACTGGAAGAATGAAAAGGTCTCAGTGGCCTGTTTCAAGAAATGGGCTATGGGGTCCCACGTGCCCAACTCTCTTCAATCAGTGTCATCTTTGTAAATCAGAATTAATGGGCTCACCTCTCTTTCTTGAGCAGGTGGCTGCGCCCTCCTTTGTGGGCTGACATGCCTGGAGTAGAGGCTGAAGCCATCTGGGCTGCTGCCAGGAAACCACATCGATGCCGAGGTTAGACCACAGGGCAATTAGCAGAGCCCCCGACAGCAGCTTTGTATGTGCTGGAGCCCTTCTCATCGGTCCCTTCCTCATGCCTGACATGACAAGATGCACTTGGCTGCAATAATAATGAAGGGATGCAATGGACCAGGCCATCTGGTATGTTGGTAAAAATGAAAACAAAGGTCTCTGCACAGGTAACTACACCAATCAGAAGTAAAAAGAGAAGTAAGTACCTCAAGCCCAGAATCTAGTTGAACATATTTCCAAATTTACACATTTTTAACAATAGGGGGCATTAAGTCTCTATGTTGTCTGTGGTTTTTATTGTGCTTGCTAAAACCCTGCCTGATCCCTTTCTGGCTTCATCAGGTAGTTTCCACAAGTGAAATTTGCACATGGGTGCTGTTACCAATACCTGTTATAGTCCTTGAGTAAGTTTAATAAAGACAAATCTGGCTGACAAAATCGCAGGAGATTTCACAGATATCATAGTTTCCACAACACTGTGAGAGTAAGAGCATGCAGGATCCCAGTTTATCTTTCAATAATGATCCTGAACAAGGCTGTGACAAAGAAAGGAAGTCTCTTTCCTTCCCTCTGAAACATTTCATAATTCCTGCCCAATTTCATTGCTTTCCGAAAAAAAGAAAATCTTTCATAGTCTGCATTACCATGGGAGGAAGGGAGTTTATCTGGAAGTTGATGCAATGCAATTTTTCACTGTGGCCTTTCCTCTCAACGATATTTGTTGTCAGGGCTTTTCTGCTCCTCATCTTCCAAGTATTAATACAACATCTGTAACACCAAATATTGCAAATTACATTAATCTTACATCTGCACTGGGTAAGAGAAAAATAATTCCAGACAACGAAAACATGTTATCACTGGATACGCAATGTGGAGTGGAAACGGTTATGCTATTAAGCCCTGAAGTCATTTTGACTGATACTTGAATATTGAATTCAGAAAATTCTTGGGAAACATGCAGGAAGGCATAAGAGGCCCATCTTGAAGAAAGTTCTATATTTAACATTTTTAGCAGCTTATATGGAATACAGTCTCAGAAAAAGATATGTAACACATGAAAACTTACTGCCCACCCCTTTTCACACTATTACGTAAATGACTGATACTTTTTGAAGAATAAAAACTTTAATACAGTAAAAAACAAGCTCTAATACTGGCATCATCAAAGGAAGAAGTATTAGTTTACTAGAGTTCCATTTCAAAAAAATTAACTAAAGTCTTGGTAAAGTCAATTATGCCCCAAGACTACTTAGTGACCACGAGGAAAAACAGAAGCTATTCTTAATAAGTACTTATTTTTCCTTCCTCAACTTCCTGTTCAAAACCAAACTCCAATCTCTTTTTTTTTCCTTAGTTTTTAGCTGGAGGGACAGCAACCCCAGAGGTGGCATGACAAACCCAAGCAGCTTTCTGGCACTCAGGGATAGACAAGCAAAGCAGTCAGAATGTTCACCTCCTGGGATGCTGACCAGGAAGTGACCGATGAAGCTCTTCTCCCGGGAATGACTTTATTAAAACCTTTATTCCCTGGAGTTTAGGTACTCCGACTTATGGATGTTACCAAAGAATCGGCTGTCAGCACCACCTCCTGACCCGTCCTTCTGCAAACATGTTTTCTACTTTCTGGATCTTTGTATGCAAGTGTTTTTACCTAACATTATAGATAATTTTCTCACAGGGCACTCTCGGTGTTCTAAACATGAGAAAAATGTTTATCTCAATAACTTTTCTATCACCATTTTAGGCAGTTTATAGAGGCTGACTTGTGCTTTATGTATACTATAAAAGTTATATATTTGCTATGAGCCCAACAAATTACATTCTAATTTAAAATTTTTACAAACAGTAATCCAGAATGATAAACAATAATTTCCTGCCTTGTGAATAGGAAGTGGAGCCATTATAAAAGTCTTATCTAAAAAAAAGAGGAAAAAGAGCAGAGGTTTTTGGAATGTTAAAAATTCTCTCTGAGTATCCTCTCCGAAAGAAGTTGTGGTAGTAAATGTCATGTGAAAGGATATGCGGCTTGCTTTTGGAAGTCCTTTCTGGTTATTTTCTCTAAATATTTTTCCGTGCCATTTTTATGATAAGAGTGCCTTCTCAGAAGTGGCTCTTTGTCGAAGGGGGAGCACTTCCCTTCCCCTCTCTGTTAATGGAAGATTTTGTCATTAGCTTGAAAACGGCCAAGCATGTGGTGATTTGTGTAGTGCAAGGTAAATGTGCCTTATCCACGTCCCTTCCTAGCCTCTGAGTGGATCTAGTGAAAAGGACCTGCCATTGTTTTCATCATTTGCAAGGTTCTCTTTATTGGAAAATAGAGAGCTGGTAGAATTTGTGTTGGGGACGATTCTTCTTTCTTGAAAGGATGATAGCATGACTAAAATTATGGAAGCATAAAAGCTGCAGGTTTTCTATAATGGGCACTGCTCAGTATTATTAATAACCGTGCACAAGGCACTTTTATGTTGGCAAGTGGCTTCAATCATTTTTATCACGTAATAGCTGCAGAGATTCAGGGAGCTCTTCAATCTCTTCAGAAGATTGGGTCCCAGTTACATGTGGAGTTTTAAGACTGGGAGGAAATCCCCAAGGCTTATTCAAGAAATATTCTTGAATTATTAATTCAAGAAATATTTTGTACATACATACACACACACACGTGGACACATGCACATGTCAGTATACATCTGTAGGGATATGCCAGTGAGATAAACACAGTCCTTGAATTATCTCATTTAATCTTTACTCTATTCCTATGAGAACTACATTATTATTACAGCCTTTTCACAGATGAGGAAAATGAGGTTTAGGAAAGTTAAGGGATTTATCACAAAGATAATAAGTGGCAGAGCCTGGACTCAACTCTAGTGTGTCTGATTTCAAACCTCACACTCTTAGGCTAGACTTCTCTGATGACAGACCCCATATCATATGCAGGAGGATGCTCTGTGCTCTCCCACACAACCCTTCTCCCATATCATGCCTGACCCAGAGGCCCAGAGTTAGACTAGCGATGGAAGCGGAAGATGGTCTCATGCAAGCACCAGCCAGAGATGAGGACACCCAGCCTCCCATCACCCCCTCCCCGCCTCAGCTTGGCAGACACTGTGCATTCCAGAAAATAAAAACCAAAAGAAGGGAAAAGAAATCAGTGAAGATAGAACTCAATACATTAGGAAACTAAAAGAAAAAAATCAAGAAGGGTTTAAGAACTGATTTTAGGAAATACTGACAAATGAAGCTCTGACAATGTTGAAGAAGGAAAACAATATATTAGGAGAGTGAAATGAGATAGAGCCATTGACTCAGAGGGGATTAAGCAGCTGATTATTAAAAAGAGCTGTGTACAACTCACTGATACATTTTAAAAATCACATTGAAATAGTTGATATCTGAGTTAATACCAATTAAATATCAAAAAAGACTAAAGAGGTAGAGAGCCTTGAAAGACAAACATACGTGGAGGAAAGAGAAAAAGGATTTCAAAGAATTAAGGATTCAAGAGGAATTAGTCTCTACTACTTTGCTGGCAAATTTTATTAAGCCTTTAAAAGACAATATATTTTTAATTTTTATGTTTTCTTGAGAGACTGTGTGTGTGTGTTTACACAGCTATTGAGTGTTTATTACTTGCCACAAACCCTGGTAAGTACTTAATATGAACTATTATATTTAACACTCACAATCTTATGAGGTACATACCATTGTTACCCCTTTTTTTTACAAATGGGGTATAAGTTACATGACCAATATGAGACAGTTAGTAAGTAGTGTAACTGCATTTTTAATCGACATCTGTCAGATTTAGGAGCTTAGATTTTAACCACTACCTTAAGTTGCTTCCAGAACATAAGCTATGACAGAATAAAGAATTTCATAAAATAAGCATAGTACTGATGTAATCATTTTTCCAGTAATTATCCCTAAAGAAAAAAATTTGATATGGAAATTATAACAACATGAATAATATGATCAAGTATGTTTACTTTGACAATACTGGGAAATGTATTACATCATTAAGTTGAAGAAAAAAATCAGAAAATTAAAGTCAGAAAAAATTATTTACAAAATTTAACTTCTATTCTAATTAGAAAAATAACCCTATTGTAATATCTGATTATCAGTGGTAAAATATTAAAGAAGTTTTCATTAAAGATAAGAACAAAAAGGATATACACTCTCTGTTGCATTATTTATGTTGTTTTAGAAGTTCTAGTCAATGCAATCAAATAAAAAATGATTTAGATATTTGAAAGTTCAGATGGAATTGGTTATAATTACATACAGATTTTCTATGTGAAAATTCAAGAGAACCAAGGTAATAATGATAAAAAATTTAAAGAACAATTCAGTAAGTGGGATGAATAAAAAGGACTATTAAAATAATTCTATATCTGCCTGTGCTCATTACCCAAATTTTTACTGAGGTCATTTTTATTATCAATTTAATAGCACTATTTTAATATTAATTTTAGTTTCACAGGCCTTTTATTTTTTTGATGGTATTTTTTACCATTCTTTAAGAATCATAGTTTATATCCACTTTTGTTTATGTTTGATTACATTCTCCCATACTAGAAAAACTTCCTAAGGCTGTGGCTATTCTAAATGGACTTTGGTAGAATAATAAGCATGTGCCCAAATGCCACCTCCTTCTTCTGAATGTATAACAGATACCATTAAAAAATCGTGGCATCTCTTCCCCAGCCCAGATGTGGTCTGCAATCTTTCTCGATAGAACTATGGTTAACTGATAGGCACTGACTTATGAAATATAACTAAGTTTTCCTCCCTGGTCTAGGAACTTCAGTTCACCCAGCAGATTTCCATTCCTGTAGATTTCCATCAGTTCACCCTGTAGATTTCCAACCGGGAAGGACAGTCTCCCAGCATTCTATACAATTACTAACTTGCTACAAACTCAACTTTGTTGAGTCTTCTCAGAAAGGTCAAGGGCTATAATGTGCAATCTCTTAGAAGGTAAATCCTTTTGGACATGGGATTAGCAGAGGTTGTGACAAATTGATTCAAAGGAAATACCAAACTTCACTTCTGAAATATCTGTAACCTGTAGCCTTAGAATGAAGAGCTTGACAGTTCTTTTATACCTAAACTGTCAAAGCAGTCATTGCATCAGAGGTCTGTAGTTCACGGTCAGTCATTGTCAGCTGGCAGCAATTTTAAGAGCTCAAGTCAGACATTTGGAAAGGCCCAAACTTGATTAAAGACAGTTAAATACCAACTGAAAAAGAAAGATACAGTATTTCACAATACTATCCAGTGAAAACTGGTGTAATTATATGAGAAAATAGTATGATTATGATGACCAAGAATATGTGATTCAGAAGATAGAGACACTATCTCATTCCATGTCTCAGAAAATAAGTGTTAAAACAACTAATATCTGCAAAGAATTATATTAGGCACTGTGGACTTAAAAGTATATTAAAGATAAAATAATTATGCATAAATATATTAACCCACAGTGTTTACCTTCAAGAATACACAAACATTCAAAATTGGAGCACAGGAATCACTGATGTAAATCCCATGAGTGAATTACATTTGCACAAGGAGATGTGAACTCATTAATACTGGTGAGTGTTGAATGATCTGACCCTACCTTTTTTTCTACACTGATTCCATGCTACTTCCCACTCCATTGGTTCACTCAAGGCATTTTAACCTCAGGGCTCCACTGCAAAACCCTATAGGACTCTATTCACATAGACTACCGTACAGTTCGATATCATGTCCTGGAATGGCCTTGTTTTGGTCCTTGGAAAACACAAACTCGTGTTCTACTTCAAAATTGTTGCCTATGCTTTTCCCTATGCTTAAAATGTTGTTCCTGCACACTCTCATTCTTTGCTTGGTTAATTTCTTTTCATCTTGATGCCTTAGCTGACATTTTCCTTCTTCAGCAAAGCCAATTCTGAATAAACTCCCACATTCATTATGACCTTTATTGTCACATTGTATTCTGTACTTTGCCTTCACAGCACTAGTTAAAATGTTTAATTATATATTTATTTGAGTTTCTATAACTGAATTGTATGTTCTTTGAGAGCAAAGATAATATTTATTTTATTTTATATACCAGGTGTCTAGCAAAATCTTTGCCATTTAGTAGGCCTGAACTTAATAAAATGTTGAATGGATAAGTAAGTGAAAGAAGACATATTACCTAAATACATTAAGGGATAACATCATCAGTGGTGTGGTAGAGATATAGAATAGGATTTACACGAACTCAGAAAAGTGAAAAACCATTTCTAACTGAACACTGGAAAAGACTTCATGAATTTGGTGGTAACTGAGATGGAAGAACAAGTAACATTTGGACCATGAAATGTACTAAAATTGATAGAAGAACAACTCTGGAGTCCAAGAGAGCTCTAAATTTAAGTAAGTTGCATGAATTTGGATAAATCACTTAAGTGAGTTGTTTCATATGTGAAATAGAGGCTATGAAAATTAAAGTTAAATTGGATAACATTTGGAAACACTCATTCAGTTCCTGGCACAAAGCAGATAGTTGATACATGGTACATGATAGCTATTATTATGTAGATGGATCGGGCTTTCTGGACCAACTAGACGGACTGAATCAAAGAATGAGGTGGAAAAGTAAAGGGATGGAGAGCTGAGGATTTGGATTTGACTGAAACTGCAGGGGCCTAAAGGGAAGGAGAAAAAGTATGGTTTGAAAAAATAGTATTCAGATTTTTTCCCTGGGGTTAGTAGGGACTCATGAAAGGCTTGAGAGGGTGAAATGATCAGAGCAAGGTTTCTGGAGTGTTGATCTGGGAGCTGTGTTGGGAGAGAGCTTAGAGAAGGGAGAAAACACTTTAAGTTGCTATGGCAATAGTGGAGCAAAGATTCTACCAGTGGCACCAATTTGTGGGAATTCACAGAAGAGAGAGCATTTGGAAACCATTTTCTAAAATACTATTTACTGTGTGAATTTTAAAAAAGTTAAATGGACCTGAGAATTTGAGGACCTGAAGGCAAGCCGGACCTTCTTGCAGAGCTAGAACACACTGTAGCAATTTGGCAAACAATTAAAAAACATTAAAAATTTTAGGGCAATTTTTTTGATGATTATCTTTGGTGAAAGATATGCAAAAATGATGTGTACATTAGATGACTGGTGGTGATATTCAGATATTTACATATACTTTAGATAAGTAGGAAGAGCATACTTACTGATGAAAGCAAAAATTGAGGTGAAAGGAGAAGAATGTGAGATATCTATACATCCATCATAATGCTGCCTTCCTCCCCCAGATAGATTTTATCTCTATGTGTATGTCTATGACTGTATCTGTATCTATATTTTTCTATTTATTTCTACAATTACTATTAGAGGTTAGTTATTATAGTCTATAGCAAAAATTAGTACAGTGCTTTTAGAAAGTGCTTTTATATTTGTCTCTATATATCAGATTCTTAAAAATCTGATAGTATATTCTGTAAGACAGAATCCAGGGCTGAAATGCCATTAGAATCACAACCATAATGCTATACCCAGAGCAGACACTCAGATAAGTGAATAAGTACCTGTTGAACAAATAAATTATTCAATTAGTAAATACAACTTTGATTCTTTAATCCCAATTCTAAGAATTTATTGTAAATAGGTAGTCAAAAATATGGAGGAAAATCTTTAGAATTTTAAAACTTTAGAAGACTTTAATATGAATTTATAAGAATCATAATTTAGTAAAACCATGAAGACATTACAATAAATCAATGATTAGGAAAATTGTGGTATGACCACTCAATTGAAAACAATATTATATTTTATAAATAACATCTATACAGGGTTTATAATAACATGTTAAAATGCTAAGCTACATACAAGATTTTACATGCAGAATGAGAATAAGTAAACCAAACTAATAAAAAAGTTAAGTGGTGGAAAAAATATGGAAAGCAATCCATCTCATGTTAACAATGGTTTTCTTTGGGAGATATGTCTAAGTACAATTCACTGTTATATTTTATATCTCTCAATTTTCGAAAACATCACTAATAAACATGAATTACTTTATTACAAAAAATAACTTAAAAATCCAGCATCATCACCACAAACAACAAATGAGCAAATATAAATCACTACAGAGGTGGGGCTTGGTATTGAAGTACCTATCATTGTTCTAATTTCTGCAGAACATTCACATCAAAGTTTTGGGTGTAGTGTGGGAGAAGCCATGCTTGATCACATACATTGAAAAATGCTGGCTTAAAAAATGCTCAGGAACACTTGTTGGTGCTGTATTTTTCAGAGCATTCAATATACTTATGGTATTTTGCAAACTTATTTGACTACGACCACTCTGAAAAACATTTCCAAGTCCTTCTCACCCTAGCCAACCTTTTGCTTTGTAAAAGTTATAATACAAACCAAAGTCACCATTTACTGAGTCCTTACTACCTTACATGTCAGATATAATGCTAAGCATTTTCATACACATTATCACATTTAATACTTGCAATAATTCCATTAGTCATGTACCATTATTAGCCCCATCATATCGATGAGAGGACTGAGGTTATGAATTCTGCCCAAACCTACATAGCAAGTAGCAAAGACAGCTCCTAAGTCCAGAACCTGAGATTTTGTACTGTACCAGATCTTGCCTCCTATTATATTGCTTTATTCAAAATGTACTAATAAAAGTATCATTAAAAAATATTCTAGATGAGGATTAGAAAACTGTTCTGTCTCCCTTTTTATGGGCTCATATTGCTGCAATCTGCAAAAGAACAAAATTTGCATGACTTTCATTAACAATAAAGCCAGGTTATATCTTTAATCTTTAGAACAAATGTTTAAGCTGAAAAGTATTTCTGACATTTTAATTTATTATCTGTGTTTGAAGTGGAAAAATACCTTGGAGATAATGTGATTTGTGCTTTGGATAGGAAATGCGATATCAATCATTTAAATATTTTCCTAAAACTCTTTCTAGATGTTTGTTGCCAGGATGGAATGAATAAAAATGAAAGTACAATCTGAATAAAATAGTTCTTATACTATATTAAAAGATACATAGTCATAAGTGGGAGAAAAGAGAGGTAGTTTTACCTCTCCAAAGCAGCTGAGAGAAAACTGCCAGCCCAGAATGGTTGTTATTTCTATGGCATTTCACTTTCTAGGTGTGTATCTCCTTAATCTGTACCCTGTTGTAGTTTAGCATAATAGGATGACAAATTAAAAAAAAAAAAAAACACTTCCATTTAAATGAAGGGTCATTTTAACTCCCATAAACAGTTTGTTTTGAATGGATTGCATGGCTACAAAAAGAAAGGCACAGTTTGATACTTCACACTCTTGGTGAAAGGAGTTTATTCTGAAACCAGAAGAAACCAATTGTCCAGTGGAATCTACGCAATTGAAGACTGGAGTGCTGCCACAGCTCAGATGTGGGAAGGGCTGGCTTGAGTGGTTTTCTGCAAATACTCTCTTTACAAAATATTAACTTGACGTATGTAATCCAATTCAATCAGAATTTATTCGTATAACCATATACTCAGAGGCAGTGAGGGAGTGGGGGAGAGAGATTTGCATAGGCTTGGAGCCAGGTAGACATAGGCTATCCCTGCACCATGGCCCTGAACATCTCTCAAAGCTTCCGTTTCTTCATCCATATGATGAAGGAGTTATGTAATCTAGATATAAATATTAATATGATTTTATATCTGACATGAGCTGCACAGTGTTTGGTCCACAGTAAATAAACTTTGTTGGTTCTTCACAGATGCCAGATAGGTACAGAAATTCAAGAGGAAGAAATTATTAAGAAAATATTTTCAAGAAAATGTGTGATTTTCTCCTCTCGATGACACTAAACAAGGATCAGGTACTGTCTTATAGGTTTTCTTGCCTTTTTCTGGTGAGATCATAATCTTTAAAGTTTTTCAAAAAGTAACAGCAATAAAACCTTGAAATCCCACACTGCCTTAGGAGGAATAGATCCCAAACAAAAGGGTCCATCCAAGTGATGAACCAGTTTATTCTGACCTTCATGCTAGTTCTCCTTCTCAGGGCAGCCATTTCCCCTTTTTAAACATAAAAATGATTGACAGTGATGGCATTTTTAAAAAAGATCATTTTCTCTCTTATTCGGGTCAATGAAAGTAGTTTTTGTTTCTTTTACCCTTCATCAGAAATATTACAAAGTAATAAACACAAAGTCTCATAATATTTTGTGAAGTATAAGGACTGAGGAATATATTCTCTTTCTCTTCTAAAAGCATCACGTATCTCCTGGGCATAGAACCAACCCGGCCTTGTACCATGGTCTCTCATGCTCATCTAGTGACAGTATTAAGATTTATATGTTCGCAGATGAAAGAAGCAGCATCAATACAAGGCACAAATTATTAATAGATGGTGTATGAATCTTTTAAGTTTTATTTGAACTCAGAATTTAAATAATAAATGGTTAATTAGAATATAAATAACAAACAGACTCTGAGACAATCAGTCTGGATTCCCACCCAGAGCTGCCCCATATGCCCTATGTGACCTTAAGCAAGTCATTTAACCTCCCTGTGCCTCCCCTATCCAGGGATACATGTAGTAGAAGGGGAAAGTAAAATTTAAACGGGGAAAATAAAATTTAAACAGGTTCACTAGAGAAAACTTTCTCATTTCTCTCCATATATTTCTGAATTTTAGAAAGATTAAGGAATGAAGTAAAATATTTGACTATTAAGAGTCTGGGGATTTCTTTAAATGAATAAATGCAAATATCAAACTGCTCAAGTATTTGGATACTATTGAATACATTTTAAACAGAGATATTGAGCTTTATTTTCAAATGTCAGTATTTATGATATGCTACAAATTACAACTTTTACAACTATTTAAGAGTTTAGTTAAAAGTTTCACATGTCAACTCTAAATATCCAAGGAAGAACATAGTCTTTCAAAATTATTTTAAGGGATAAAAAAGCCCAAACGTTGAAGATCATAGATATAAATTCCTCACTTCCTAACTTGTTTGGAAACTGAAAATTTGTTTTGATGTATACCATGATTGTGATGACACAAAGTATATTAAAATACTATATTATTTTATTAACAATTAATATAAATTATTCTTAACATCTACAAATAGCAATTTTCTATTAAGATCTGGCACAAACTTATGAAATCACAAATAAACTCATGTTCAGATTCAGTCGCAAATGTAGAAAGGCAACGTCAGAAAGGTAAGATTCAAAAACATCTCAAAAAAGTTTGACAAAAAATATTGTATATTCAACAAATTTAAAGCAATCATTTTGGCTTCATATTCTACTTAAAACAGCAGAGCAATCAAATTATGCAGCATTTTCAAGCTCTACATGAATGATTCAGCACATTTCCCTGTCAGCTTCATTC
The DNA here is from genome assembly GCF_020740605.2 of Lemur catta. Lineage (NCBI taxonomy): Eukaryota > Metazoa > Chordata > Mammalia > Primates > Lemuridae > Lemur > Lemur catta. Next base: position 146,351,037 of record NC_059128.1, read on the forward strand.
TCAAACTTACATATTAATGACAGCCTAAAAATTGATGAATCATGGATAAAGGAATAATTGTCTTTTCACTTGAAAAAAAAACACAATACTTTAAACAATTAGCTTTTTTGAGGGGATGTTGATGATTCACTGTTTAACATCACCTCCATCTAGAAAGAAATTTCTATTTTTCTGTATCTAAAAGGCAGACACATTCCAAGCAGGAAAAATGACAAAGACGGGGTCACACAAAGGTCAAATCACAACACTTCTTCAGGTCTGTCTCAAATGTAAGAAGGGCAGTTTGTACTGTTAAAGAGGAAGGAGGAAAATACACTTTCAACTATTAATAGTGATTACATCGGGGAAAGTAAAATTTAAACAGATTCACTAGAGAAAACTTTCTCATTTCTCTCCATATATTTCTGAATCTTTTAAAATAAGTTATTCATATATTTTCTGAATAAATCGATTAGAAAAGCTAATCTTTACTCAAAATGGGGGAGGAGGGTTGTCTAAATTTTATGGTTTATAAAGTTTTTCACTTACCTCCTCTCAATTGATCTGTACAACACTCTTACTGGCAGATATTATTATCTCTATTTTATAGATGAGAAAAAACATCAGAGAGGCAGACTGATTTCCCCAAGGATATACAGATAGTAAATTTAAAGCCTAGTCTATCATTATCAAATTTAGTAGTTTTCTCTCTAACAGAACAGACTACTCACCTTCAAAACAGAAAAACAGAAATATTGCCCAAGATCTCAGTGTCTTCCCAAGGTCTTTCAATCTATTTTTCAACTCATCATACTCTGGTTTAGTATTCAAGGTTGTCAATCATGTTAAGGCATCCAGGTAAGAGTATGAGAGGAGAATGAGATCTCATCTGTACTCAGATTTTAAGAAGTAGGGCAATATTATAAGAATAACTTCATCATTTGTCCAATCTTTCAGAAGGTACTTGGAATTTTGCTATGAAGTCAATAAGTTAAAATAAAAGAAGCAAAATCGTTGGGAAATTAGTTTGCCTGATATTATCTTTAATAAATAACAATTATCAGAAATAGTAAGGGTTTTGTTTTATACACAAGGCATGCTACTTTCTTGCTATTTTTAGTGACTTCACTATCTGAAATATTCAATGAATTATTCATAGCTACGAGGAAATGGCCATACCTTCTGGCTGGTATTTTAAAACAATGACAGATTTTAGAACGTTTGCTGCAACTGAGAATGTTGGCTATGGATAGGGTGGCAGCAATGCCACCAATTTCCCATCCTCTCTCAATAACTGGGAAGCAAGCATGTCATTTTGTCAGGGAGAAATTTCAACCCCCCCCCATAAAAATGGCACTGAAGAAACCACTAGGGGCCTATTATTTTAGAGGTGGTTGAAATCCTCATTCCAACTTTTGTGCTCCTTTTTATAGTATTCTCCTCATTTCCAAATCAAACTCTTTTAAGTCACCTGATACTACAATTTTTAAACTTGAAAACTGGACAGACCTGTCAGAGAATGCTGCTGTGAGAAAGTGATCAGAATTGGAAGATGGTTCTCCAAATTATCAGGCACCCATCTTGCTAATTGCTCTCCAGCAAGCACCTATAATTACGATATGAAAAGAAACTTGCCGCCCCAGCGATGTGGCTCACATTCTGTGTCAGGGCAACCTTCTGCACTCTAATGAGCTCTGTTAGGAGACAAGAAAGAGTGAAGGAAGGAGAGTCTGGAGAGATCTTGGGCAAGGGAATGGGTGGTCATTTACTAGGTGCAAACCTAACAGGTCTTGAGTGAAATTTTATGCAGCTTTTCTAATAAAAATTAGTAAGGGGCTTTTAAAAAAGTCTTTTAAAAAGTAGTGAGGATAAATTAGAGTCCTTTCAATGGTAAAGAGGAGGAGGAGGAAGAACAAAACAAGAGGGTCACCGTAAGGTAATTTTTGATTGTAAGGATCATCAAGACAGACATATCAAAAGTCACAGTTTTACTTCACCCTGAAAAAGTGACTGCACCATTCGTTATTTCAGTTTTCCTCACTTCTGAAATGAGGACACCTCAAAAAGTTGGTGCATTGGTTAAATAAAAATATGTCTGCTCACTGCCTGGCGAATCACTAAATGTTAGGAGAAATCGCTAAATGTTTATTAACTTTCTTTTCTCTATCCTCACGGAAACCAACCTCGATGGCCTGAAATCCCATAAAATCTGCATTTATCCATTTTATTTTAAAAGTAATCCCTGGAGGATATAAGCCTCTTTAGAAGTTACTGTCTCCATTCCCTTATCATTTTGGTTGTGCTGTATTTCTGTAGCTTCCAAAGTAGAAATAACTACCATTCCTTTTTCTCTGCTCGGTAGCCTAGCCTAAGAGTTTTGGAAGGGAAGAGCTAAAAACGTTAGGGAACAAAGAAAAGAAACAAAGTAACAAACCAAAATCCTGCCTTAGTAAGTTCCAGGGCCATCAGACTTATTGGGTCATTTCCTAAGGCCTTCTAATGCCACACAAAAGAATTGTCAACTTTTATCAACAGATGGCTTTTGAATATTTTCTCTACATCCACCGGTGGTAAATTGTATCAGCCACTTTCAAAGTCATGTTCAATTTTCCTTTTTATTTACCAAATACTATAAAATTACATATGATTCCATAAATGAAGAACTAGGAAGTAGGAAGAACTAGGTCACAGGGTCAATACAATGCTACTTTAGGAAAGAGACCAATGATAACCTTGTTTTCCCTAACACCAAAATCACAATTATTGTTTTGCTACAGATAGATCTTGGTCTCTGGATCCCGAGAGAATCAGTCTCAAATTCAAAGTCTGTCACTTACTAGTTGTGGAAGGATTACCAATGTTTTAACCTCTGAGTCCTAGAGATCTCATTCCTATGTTGCAGATACTTAACAGCCTCCTCTGTGGGTCATACTGTGAACTTTAAATGAAACAACTGGGCAAAGTGGATACTACAGACCCAGAAATGTAATTTTTCAATGAATATTAACACACTTATAAAATTTCACTATATCTCAATTTGAAATCCTCCTCTGCCTGGAAAAAAAATTAAAGAAAGAAAAAGATAAATTATTGGGATCAGAGGATTTATTTGGTAGCCTGCAAGTTTTTGAATATAAAAATGGAAATTAAATAGACTTTCAAACCCCTTGTATACACTTCCTTTTCCTTCCCTATGTTTAAAGTAATGCCATGCATCATTTTTACCCTCCTATGAAGATTTTCAACTATCATAGTATTTATCTGCCTCTCTCAGTAGATGGGTTCTGATTAAGTCAATAAAATACTGCATTTCTCCCACATATTCATTTATAGTGTATTTGTACTGGTATTTGTTTCTGGGAACATATCAAATTAAATACATATATATATACTCACTAATATTTATTATTTATATATGGATATATTGAAGATTTCAAAGAATGTTTTAAACATGAATACAATCTACAGGGACTGATTTCAGTGGAAAAAAGAGAAGAAAACAAAGAAAAAAATTAAGTGAAAAAAATAAACATGAATACAAGGTTTCAAAATGAGGCCAAGAGAAAAGGTAGAAATGACTTTCATTTGGCATTATAGGATAAAAATCTATTTAGAACAAAAAAGCATCTTAGTGATCATATTGTTCAATCTCATTTTCAGCTGAGTCAAACATGGTCCTAAGAGATAAAATGGCTTGTTCTTGTTATAGAAGTTATAAATACAGCTAGATCCAGAATTCTGAGATTTGGAGTCCTTTCACTAATAGAAAGGAGAAGGAGAAGGACAAAACTAAGAAGTCATTATAATGTTCATCTTCAGAACTCTTAAAGATCATTAAAAGGGATACTAATGACTACCCGCTTTCTATATTAGGCTGTATCACAATATCCCAAGCTAAAGGAGAAAGTGAGGCTTTATCTTTGGTCCTAAGATATCCCTTTGTGGTTCTTAGGCCAGTGCCAAGGGCTTTATTGTGAGTCCCTAAAAACATGCATGGTGTTGTTGTTCACTAAAATCATAGGAAAATGATTTCATGCATTGGAATTCAAAAGTCCAATGCTTAAATATGCTGTTTACTTTTCATGTGATTTTTAGTAATAGTTACAGGCTGTCTCAGTTTTGTCATCTATAATATGAGGAATAATAATAGTAGGAACATCACAGAATAAGTTTATGAAATCAGTGAGAAACTACATGTCAAGTGCTTTTTATATTGCCTACAATTTAGTATGTTTTCAACTATTGATTCTTCCCTCCATTGCCAAATGCACAACACAGAGAAAGTGAAGCCCACATTGAGAAGCTTGAGATTAGGTGATAACATGAACGGTGGAAAGTCCAGATAGTTTCTACGTAAGCTTGGAATGAAGACAACCAAATGAGTTAATTCTCCTCTCAGTGTTTGTTCCAACATCAACATCCACCCACCTTAGAGTTTATCAGCTGAATTTCATCCTAGTGAGTCTTGAGCCTAAAGATATGATCTGAATTTTTGTCTTTGTAGAAAGTAGCTGGTAAGTAATGGTTTTCAAATTATTGGGTATTTAAGCCTCACTTGGGCCAGAGACCACACCAGGCTTCCTCTATTCATTCAAGTGTTTATATTCTTATACAGACCAATACTTCTCTAAAGAGGTAGAGACAGATCAAAGAGAAGAAAAAAGGAGGATGAGTATGGAGCAAGTGGTAAATAATTACTCACCTAAACAATTATATTTTTGGTCATCAAGGTATCCATTTGGAACATATATTATTTCATTTAATGTTAACCACAGTAGTTAAGATAGATGTTATTTTTCCCATGTCCCAGAAAGGCTAAATAGCTTGCCTGATATCACAACCAACATAGATTAAACCTGGAATTCAGACCCAGGTCTGACTCTCAAATCCATATTATTTTCACTTGACTCAATACACAATTAATACAACCAAGCCATGATCTATATTAAAATCACCTAAAAGCAAGGAATATTAATATTCACCTGCTTAAGAGTTTATGCAAAAATACTTGGAGAGAGCATTTTTAGTTACTGCCCAACATACAGAATAGAAAATAATCGCAGGTATTATTAATTTTTGGTGATCATTTATTTCTGTCTTACTATTTAATAATACTGGGCTCACTAACAGCTAGAATTAAGATTGAGACAGATATTCAACTTCTAGGGAGGCATATTAGTACAAGGAAGAGGGAAAAGAAGGAAGAATATTTTCAGATCATTTTAGTAGTTTTATAATATTCAGAAATATTTTTAAAGAATCCATTAATTCTAATGCTTAACATTTCTTTTAGGGAACCCTGATTGAATCTTGACTTATTTGCCCAGATGTTTGTAACAAAAGGATCATTATGTTCTTTCCTTCTGTGTCACAGTTTTTGCATAATGGCTGTTTTATTTTGAATGAATTGATAAGTTAGCTTTCACAGGAATATCACTAATATACTTAAAAGCCCCTTTCACAGCATCAGAACAATGCCTCCATTTCAGTTCATGATTGTCTTCCACACCCCTCTGCACCTGATTCAACTTTCACTGTTAGGATTCCTAATGGCAGTCTTCCTGAACACTGCCTATGAACTTAAGTGAAGGAAAATTTATGTCAGGATGTTCTGATGACATAATGTACGCCCAGGAGAAATGCAATCTACAAGGTGGGAAAGGAGTGCATGAAGTTAAATGAAGAGCAGTCTGCTGACATTTTCAGAGCTTCATAAGCCAAATTACAACTTCTTGAACTCACCTTATTAAGTTTACACGTCAATCTTCTTTCTCCTAAATTTCTTAGCAGTTCAACCAGCTCTGAACACATGCACTCAAGAAAGATTCCTGCATATTCCAACCTACTCTGAGAACAATCCACATTGCAATTTGCCATTCGTGTGTTTGAATGAGGTTTCAGAATTAAAGGGGATGAAATAGTGGTCTTAGAGGAATAGTAGGTCTTTCAAGAAGCTTAAAATAGGGAAGGCCTCATGATGAAGGAGTAGGAGAGTACTACTATTGCATACTAATTTAAAGAGGCCAGAGTTATCTTCAATGTCCCCCAACCCAAACCAAAACCAAATAAACCTAGATATAAACTTAAAATGTTTAAAACTTATATGAGAAAAATTCTTAAATAATTATCCATTATAAATACTTGACTTAAACAATTAGAAAAGTAAAATGTTCATGGGTAGGGAGACCAAGGAATATTGGATAGATCCCAGTTCTTCGTAAATAAATTCATAAATTTGGTGGGATCCCAAAACAATACATATATTCTTTTTTTGTATCTAGACAATTTGAAGACAGTGCTATTCTTGAAGACAAGAGTAGCTAGAATAATCCCGAAAAAGACAAACAATTTGGAGACCAGGCCTACTGAATTATAATGCCTCTATAGTTAAGTCAGTGTCATATTGGCTCAGGAATGGACTTACAGATTAATTGAACAAAAGCTAAAGGTGTGAATGTACACAAAAACATACGGAATCTTAACACATGAGAGAGATGGCATCTCAAATTAGTAGAGAATGGATAGACTTTTAAATAAATGATACTGGAAAACCGGATAGCCATTTGGAAAAAGATAAAATTTTTTCATCACACCGTATACAAATTCCAAATAGTTGAGAGAGCTAAATGTTTTCTAAAAGGCTGTAAAGGTACTAGAAAATAATGGATGGATTTCATTATATAATGAAAGGAGGAAATTTTCCTTAAAAATGATTCAAAATCCAGAACAATAAAAGAAAACGTTGATGATTTCAGTGACATTACAAAGCATTTATAACTTTAAAAGCATCGACAAAGACAAATGAAAAATTTAAAAGTTTGGGAAAATCTGTACAGAACTATATAATAGAAAAAGAGGTTTAAAATCCCTAAGACATAAAGAACTACAAAATTAAGAAAAGAAAGACTAAGAGAAAAATGGACAAAATATAGGAATAGTTCACAGAAAAACAATTTAAGATGGCCTGTAAATATATGAAATGATACTCTCACTAATGAGAGCGGTATAAATTTTAATGCTTTTAATGTGTTTCAGAAAACACTTTAAGAGAAAAGTTAATGAATATAAAATTAAATAATGAATCAATATTCTTTATTTTTAAATATGAACTGAAAATATCACTATAAACTCCTGACATTTTCTTTTTGAAAATAACATATTTCTTCTATGCACTTATAAACAGAGCTTCAAAATGTGTGAAGCAAAAATGGATATATATAAAAAGAGAAATGGAATTATAGTTGGAGACGCCAACATTTCTTTCTCAGTAATTGATAGAACAAATAAGCAGAAATCAGTAAGGATACAGAGAGCCTAAACTATCAACCAACTTGTTCTAACTGATATTTATAAGGCACTTTACCTTATAAATATAAATATAAAACAGAAAAAATGCACATTCTTCTCAAGTGCACATGGAACACACACCAAGCTAGAACATATTCTGAGCCATAAAATAAACTGTTACAATTATATATATTTATATACACACAGCTACATTCATTCCTGAACAATCACAAATTAAACCAGAAATTAATAATAAAAGATATCTAGAAACAATTCCAAATATTTGGAAATTAAACACATACATTTAAATAACTCAAAAAGAGATCACAAGAAAAATTTGTAAAATATTGATCTAAATAAAAATGAAAGCACAGTCTGTGAGAGGCAGCTAAAGCAGTGCTTAGGGGAAAATTTATAGCCATGAATATTTATATTAAAAAAATAAGAATGATCTAAAACCAGTAAACTAAGCTTATATCTACAGAAACTACAGAAAGATGAGCAAATGAAACACAAAGGAAGAAGGAAAATAATACTGAAACTAAAAACAGAAAAGAAATAGAGAATATCAATTAAACCAAAAGCTGGCTATATGAAAAGATCAATAAAATTAAAAAATCTCTAGCCAGCCTGACAAAGAAAAAACTGGAAGAAAAATTATCAGCATAAGGAATGTAAGAGAAAACATCACTATTGGCCCCAAAGTCATTAAAAGAACAATAAGAGAATACTACAAAAAAAATTTATGCCCATAAGTTATACAACTTAAATGGTTTTACTGGTGGGTTTTACCATATATGTAAGGAATAAATAAGGTTTCTAAAAAATTTCTTCCATGAAATAGGAAAAAAAAAAGGAAATATTTCCTAATTTATTCTATGATTCCAGCATTTTCTTAATACTAAAACCAAAGATATTACAAGAAAATTACAGCTCAGTATTCCTGAAGAACATAGACACAAAAATATTTAACAAAATGTCAACTTATCAAATCCAGTAATATATGAAAAAGATAATTGTCACAACCAAGTGGAGTTTATCCCAGAAATGCAAGGCTGGTTGAACATTCAAAAATCAATTATTATAATTTACAACGTTAGCAGGGTATATAAGAAAATTACAATATCATTTCAATAGTAACAGAAAAAAAACATTCAATCAAATTCACCATTCATTCATGATAAAAATTCTCAGCAATCTAGGAAGACAAGGGAACATTCTTAACTTAGTAGAAAGCATACACAAAAAATCTACAGCTTATTTCATAATTATTGAGAATCACACACAAATAGTCTTTTGATCAAAGATCATAAGTAAGATCAGGATGTCTTCTTTCACTATTTCTATTTACTATCAAACTGGAAGACTTAACTAGTACAGCAAAGAAAGAAAGAGAAACAAAAGACATCCAGAAAAAAAAAAAAAAACTTTGTATTTAGAGACAGCTTGAATGTATATGTAGAAAATACCAAAGAATCTACAAAAATGCCTCTGGAACTAATAAGAGAGATTAATACAGGTGTAGAATACCAGGTCAATTTATAAACATCAATTGTATTTCTTTATGCAGGTGATATGCAATTGGAACTTGATACTAGAAAAAGAACAGTATTAGTTATAATAGTACTAAAATAATTATGTACTAAAGTATAACTACATCAACACATGTGCAGAATCTGTATGCTGAAAACTCTAAGACACTTATGAAACAAAATCAAAGTTCTAGAAGAGGGCGGAGCAAGATGGCCTAATGAAAACCTCCAGTGATCCTCCCTCCGTGCAAACACCAAATTCACCTATCCACATGAAGAAACACCTTCAGAAGAACCAAAAATCAGGTGCAAGATCACAGTACCTGGTTTTAACATTATATCAAGGAATGAAGCACTGAAAACAGTAGAAAAGTCAGTCTTGCATTGCCTATGCCACTCCTCCCCCATCCTCAGACAGTGCTGCACCAGCACACCAAGAGCAGAGGATACATGTGCCCAGGGGAGAGAAAGTGAAGAGATTGTGGGACTTTGCATTGGAATTCAGTGTTATTCTGGCACAGGTGAACACAGCACAGGGCAGAACAACGCCGGTACCCATGGTGGGAGCATTTAGACAAGCTCAGACAGAGAGAAATCCTCTGCTCTGAGACCTGAGTTCTGGCTAGCCCCACCACTGGCTTACCAAAAGTGGCCTGGGGCCTAGAATAAATACATAAGGCAGTCAGGCCACAAAGGCTTTAGTCTATGAGCAATTCCTACAGCTCTGCTGGCTCAGAGCCAGTGAAATTGGGGTGCATCTGACCCACTGAAACACCAGCGGTGGCAGCCAAGGCAGTGCCTGTGTCACACCACCCATCTCCCAGCTCTAGGTCATGAAGCTCAGGGAGAATCTTCTTTCCCATGGGGAAAGAAGAGCACTTTGTTTTGCAACTTGGGTACCATTTTAGCCACAGTAAAATAACATCCTGAACAGACCCCTCAGGCCTCTGATTCTAGGACTTAGCTCCTGGATAGCATTTCTAGACCTACCCTGGGCCATAAAGAAACATGCTGCCCTAAAGGGAAAGATGCAGTCCTGGCAGGATTCACCAATTGCTGACTAGAAATTCCTTGGGCTTTAAATAAACATCACAGGTAGACGGGCAATAGTCACCATGGGCTTTGACTGAGACTGGGCTGGCTTTAGGGTTGAAACCAAAAAGTAATCCTATTTATAATAGCTACAGATAAAATACCTAGGAATAACTTAACCAAAGAAGTGAAAGATCTTTATGATAAAAACTATTAATATAAAACACTGATGAAGGAAATTGATGAAGACACACAAAAAATGAAAAGATATTCCATGCTCATGGATTGGATGAATCAATATTATTAAAATGTCAATAATACCAAAAGCAATCTACAGATTGAATGCAATTTCCATCAAAATACCAATGGCATTCTTCTCAGAAATAGAAATAACAATCCTAAAATTTATATGGAACCACAAAAGACCCAGAATAGCCAAAGCTGTCCTGAGCAAAAAGAACAAAACTGGAAGAATCACATTACCTGACTTCAAATTATACTACAGAGCTATGGTAACCAAAATAGCATGATACTGGCATAAAAATAGATTTTTACATCAATGGAACAGAATAGAGATCCTGGAAATAAATCTACACATCTATAGTGAACTTAACTTCAACAAAGTTGCCAAGAACATGCAGTGGGGAAAAGACAGTCTCTCTTCAAAAAATGGTACTGGGAAAACTGGATATCCATATGCAGAAGAATGAAACTAGACCCTTATCTCTCACCATATACTAAAATCAAGTCAAATGGATTAAAGACTTAAATTTAAGACCTGAAACTATGAAACTACTAAAAGAAAACTGTGGAGAAATGCTTCAGGCCTGGGCAAGAACCTCTTGAGTAATATCAAAGCACAGACAACCAAAGCAAAATTGGACAAATGGGATCACATCAAGCTAAAAAGCTCTTCACAATAAAGGAAACAATTAAGGTAGGGAAGAGACAACACAAAAAGAAAGAAAATATTTGCAAACTACCTGTCTGACAAAGGATTAATAACTAGAATATATAAAGAGCTCCAACAACTCAACAAGAAAAAGAACAAATAATCTGATTACAAAATGGGCAATAAACCTAAATACACGTTTCTCATAAGAAGACATACAAATGGCCAACAGGTATATGAAAAAATGCTAAATGTCAGTCATCAGAGAAATGCAAAGGAAATCAAAACTACAGGAAGACATCGTTTCACCCTGGTTAAAATGGCTTTTATGAAAAAAGCAATAACGAATACTGGAGAAGATGTGGAGAGAGGCAAACCCTAAAACACTTTTGGTGGGACTGTAAATTATGCAATCACTATAGAGAACACTATAGAGGATGGAGGGTCCTCAAAAAACTAAAATTAAAACTACCATATGTCCCAGCAATCCCACTGCTGGGCATATACCAAAGGAGGGGAAACCAGTGTATCAAAAGGATATCTGCACTCCCATATTTATTGCAGCACTATTCACAATAGCCAAGATTTGGAATCAACCTAAGTGTTCATCAATGGATCAACGGATAAAGAAATTTGGTACATATATACATGGAATATTATATAGCCACAAAAAGAATGAAATCCTGCCATTTGCAACAACAGTGGATGCAGCGGGAGAACATTATGTTAAGTGAAATAAGGAAGCACAGAAAGATAACTCTTGCATTTTCTCACTCATATGTGAGATTTAAATATTAAAAACAATTGATCTCATGGAGACAGAGGGGAGAATAATGGTTATTAGAGGCTGGGAAGGGTAACTGGGAAAGGAGGATAAAGTGGGGATGGTTAATGGGTAAAAAATATAGTTAGATAGAATGAACAATATTTGATAGCACAACAAAGTGACTATAATTATAAGTTAGGATATACTTTAAAATAACTAATAGAGTAGGAGGAGTAGTACTTTAAAATAACTAAAAGAGTAGAACTGGAGTAGGACATTCCTAAGACAGAGAAATTATAAACACCTGAGGTGATGGATTCCCTAATTACCCTGATTTGATTAAATCACATTGTATGCCTCTATCAATCACACATGCCTCTATCACATGTACCCTATAAATATATACAACTATCATATACCCATAATAATTAAAATTAAAAAAAATTAAAATCAAAGTTCTAAATAGAGACATATATCATATTCACAAATTGAAATATCCAATGCTAGTAAAATGCCAGTCTAATTTGATCAATAGATTGACCAAAATCCCAGTGAATATTGAATCAAATTTTTGGTAGATACTGACAAGCTGATCCTAAAATTTATATGGAAATATATAGGGGCTAGATTATTCAAAATAATTCTGAAAAATGAAAGCAATGTTTGTGGACTCAAATTACCTGATTTCAAGACTAGTATCAACTATAGTAATCAAGACACTGTTATCGTGGTAAAAGAATAGACACATAGATCAATGGAACAGAAGGGGCATCCCAGGAATGTACCCACAAAAATGCAATCAACTCTTCTTTTGATAAAGAAACAAAAGCAATACAAAAGGACAGTCATTTACACACATAGTGCTGATATAATTGGATGTCTCTATGCAAAAAAATCCTTGATGCTTACCTCACATTTCATACAAAGATGAACTAAACATGAGTCACAGACCTCAATATAAAAGATAAAATTATAAAACCTCTAGAAAAAACATAGGAGAAAATGTGTGATCTTAAGTTTGGCAATGAACTTTTAGATAGTACATCAAAGGAATGATCCATAAAAGAAATCATGCTTTTTCAAAATTAAAAACTTTTGCTCTTCAAATAATACCTTTAACGAATGAAAAGACAATATACAGACTGGAAAATATATTTGTAAGTCATATGTCTGATGAAGCACTTGTATCAAGAATATATAAAGAACTCTTACAACTCAATATTAAAAATACAGCTTTTTTTTTTCTTTTTTTCCAAGATGGTGAATCAGAGGCTTTGTTGGCCTGCCTCACCCACTTGGAAATAGCAAAATAGCAAAATAGAATCACACTGTGAACTTTTATTCAAGAAGGAACACCTGAGCTCCAACGGAAAAAAAGTGAATGAAGCTTCAGATACTTTAAATGGTGCTGAGGGCAGTGGCTCACACTGTGTCTGGTTACAAACTGAGTTTTCAGAGCAAGAGAGGGGAAAGACTATCTCTGAGGAACGTGTAGAGTGAGTTTGTGGTGAAGCGCCTGGGAATTGGATACCCCGCTCCTCATAGGTCTGGATCAGGAGGAGTGTGGCCTGGGAGCCTTTGTTTCAGTCCTGGGCAGGGAGTCTTGTGGCCTGGGGCAATTTTGCTATCTGAGCACAGGCTGCTTGGGACTCACCTGGCTGTTTAGGCCTGCTGCCATTGCAGGCTATGGGTGGGAGACCCGCCAGGTCAAGGGTGTGGGAACTAGGTGGGTCCCACTACTGCCTGTTAGGCTGTGGAGACGGGGGACCCCTCTTCCCTGTGTGGGCTCTTTGGCACAGCAAAAGTGCCTCCACCACTCCCTGGAATGTTGCCCCAGTGGCCTGATAACTGCCTTCTGACCCCCATCATTGCTGGCACTTGCACCCGCCATTGAGCAGCCTGAACACAGGCTTGCCTGACCCAGCCCCACCCCAGTTTTGCCTGCCCCAGCCTTGATGACAGAACATGGGACAGGGACTCTTGGGAGTTCCACAGCCATGCCCGTTGCCTGGGTCATCCCAGTATTTCTCCTGGTTAACAAAGGTCAAGCATAAATCCCACTGCCACCATTGCAGTGAGCTCTCTCTTGCAAGTGCCACCTACTGGCTGGGAGGTCAACCTGCACAGCCCATTACAACATCTGCTGACACAAACACACAGCACTCGGGAAGAAGAAAACACTTTGCGAGACCTCAGTGTAACTGCCCACAACACTCCAGCTCCTCAGGAGGACTTGAGCCCACTCACTCACCCAGTACTTTACTATTACAACTGGCGTTTGAGAAAGACACCACGGTAAGGCTATTGGTAAACAAAAATAGCTGACAGAGTCTAACCCACCCCTCGCCATCTCCATCAGGTCTAGTGTCTGCACCTGCCTTTGCAGGGCATGAGGGTGTGCTGGCCCAGCACAGCTCCACCCAGCTTTGCCCCTCTCTGTGGCTGAGAGTGAAGACCAGGTTACTGTGTGTCCCATAGACCAGTCCAGGACCTGAGGGACTGCAGAGCTTCTCCAGGTAAACCAAAATCAAACGTATACACCGCTGCTACTGCCACAGCCAGCTCTTATCTGAAAGTGCCACGTACTGGCCTGGAGGTTGAACTGCACAATCCAACATAAAACCTGCTGACACGTGCTAACAAGATAAGCTTTACCAGACCACTGCCTCCACACCTCTGCAGAAGGGCAAGAGAGTAATCACGTGCCCAGTACACTGCTACTACAACTGGCAATTGAGAAAACCACCACACTAAGGCTATCTATAACCTAGGAGTTTATACAGAGCTTTGGCCCCTGAAAGCACCCAGAAGCAAAGCCAAATGACTCTACTCAACATACATTACAGTCAAACCCTCAAGTGGGAAAAAAGAGTCCCAGCCAAATGAAAGTAAATTCAAAAATAAGAAGTGATAGTTTCTCCAGATGAGAAGGAACCAGCATAACAATTCTGGAAGTATGAAAAAACAGAATGTTAAGACTCCTCCAAATTATCACACTAGCTCTCTGGCAATGAATCCTAACCAAAATGACATTTCTCAAATGCCAGATAAAGAATTCAAAATATCGATTATAAAGAAGCTCAATGAGATAAAAGAGAAATCATAAAACCAATACAAAGAAATCAAAAAATCAATTCAGGTTATGAATGAAAAATTTATCAAAGAGATAGATATTTTAAAGTAAAACCAAACAGAACTTTGGAAATGAAAAATTTATGGAAGATATTAAAAATACAATCAAAAGCAGCAACAATAGACTAGACCAAGCAGAAAAATGAATCTCAGAACTTGAAGACAGGTCTTTCAAATTAATCTAGTCAGATAAAGAAATGAAAAAATAATTTAAAAAATGAGCAAAGCCTTGGGGAATTATGGGACTACATTAAGCATGAAAATGTAGGAATCATAAGTATTTACAAGAGAGAATAAAAAGCAAAAATTTTAAAAAATCTATTTGAAGAAATAATTGAAGCAAAAAAACCTTCATAGTAAAAGAAATAATCAACAAAGTGAACAGACAACTTACAGAATGGGAGAAAATACTTGCAACCTATGTATCTGACAAAGGACTACTATCTAAAATCTACAAGGACCTCAAACAACTCAACAACAACAAAAACACCCAATAAGTCCATTAAAAAGTGGGCAAAAGACATGAATGGACATTTTTCAAAAGAAGACTTGCAAATGATCAATAGGCATATGGAAAAATTTTCAACATCACTAATCATCACAGAAATGCAAATTAAAACCACAATGAGATACCATCATATACCAGTCAGAATGGCATTATTAAAAAGTCACAAAAATAACAGATACTGGTGGGGATATAGAGAAAAGGGAATACTTATACACTGTTGATGGGAATATAAATTACTACAATCTTTATGGAAACAATATAGAGATTTCTCAAAGAACTACCATTTGATCCAGGAATCCCACAACTGAGTATATGCCCAAAGGAAAAGTAATCATTGTATCAAAAAGATATCACTAGTATGTTTATCACAGCACTACTCACAATAGTAGAAACATGAAATCAACCTATGTATGTCCCTCAATTGGATAAAGTAAATATGGTACATGTATGTGATAAAAACTAATGAAATCATGTCTTCTGCAGCAACATGGGTGAAACTTGAGGCCATTATCTTAAGTGAAATAACTCTGAAACAGAAAGCCAAATACTGCATGTTCTCACTTATAAGAGGGGGCTAAATATTATAATATGTACAAATGGACATAGAGAGTGGAATAATTGACACTGGTGGTTGGGAAGGGTGAGGGAGTAGGATGAGGGTGAGGCACAAGAAATGACATAATGCATACAATATACAGTATTCATGTGATTGCTACACTAAAAGCCCAGACTTTACTACTAGGCAATGAATCCATTTAACGAAACTGCACTTATACCTTCTAAATTTATTTTAAAAAATGCAAATGCATACTACCCAATTAGAGCAATGGGCCAAATACCTGAACAGACCCTTCACTAAAGAAGATGACAATTATTACATGAAAGGACACTCAATATAACTAGTCACTGAGGAAATGCAAAGTAAAATTACATTGTAATACTACTACACATCTATTAGAATGGATACAATAATAATAATCCCAAATCACATAATACCAAATATTGGAAAGCAATAGGGATACTCAGTCCTTGCTGGTGAGCATGCAAAATGGCTTAGTCACTTTTGGAAACATTTGGCAGTTTCTTACAAAGTTCAACATATGACCCAGCAATCCCACTCCTAGATATTTACTGAAGACAAACTAAAACTTATGTTCATACAAATTATGTACGTGGATGTTTACAGCAGCTTTATTCATATTTGACAAACACTGAAAACATCTCAGATGTCCTTCAGCAGAAGCATAGGTAAACAAATTGTGATACATTGATATATTAATGAAATTCACTCAGCAATAAAAAAGGTGAGCTATTGATTCACCCTCCAACATGTATGAATTTTAAATATATTTTGCTAAATGAAATAAACCAGACACCACAGACTGCATATTGTATGATTCCATTGATACGATATTCTGAAAAAGGCAAACCTCTAAAGATTGGTGGAGAAGGGCTATAGAGGGGTCAAACAAAGGGAATTTTTAAGGTGAAGAAAGCATTCTGTGTAGTACTGAGGTGTAAACATAAAATTAAAAATAACTGTAACAATGGGAGGAAACATTAAAAGAAAGTAAGGAAAGTATCAAATAGAGTGATAGAAATCATACAGAACTGGCATATATAAAATAAATAGAATAAAGTAGCTTATGATGGCAAAATGTTACTCAATTAGGTCAAAATTCAAGGATGTTTTCTTTACTTTTTAGAAACAGGGTCTTGCCCTCTTGCCTGGGGTAGACTGCAGTGGCATCATCATAGCTCACTACAACTTCAAACTCCTGGGCTCAAGTGATCCTCCTGCCTCAGCCTCCCAAGTAGCTGGGACTAATTTTTCTATTTTTCATAGAGATGGGGTCTCATTATAAGGCTCAGGCTGGTCTCAAACTCTTGGTCTCTAGTGATCCTCCCACCTCAGCCTCTCAAACTGCTAGTATTACAGGCATGAGCCACCAAAACATATAAATATAAAATGACCCATAAAGTTTTAACCATAAAGGTTAAAAATGAAATTGTGTGTAAAAACCAGGCAAATGTGCATTAAGAGAAAGAAAACGTTGAGATACTAATATTTAAAATCAAGCTTTAAACTATGAACAACAACAACAAAAACAATACAGTCATGATCACAAAGAATATCTAATCTTTCATGATTTCTGTGCGTCAAATTTAAAAAAAATCAAATTTCATAAAGCAAAAACTCTAGCAAATCTAAAGGGAGAAAGAAAGCAAGTAGTAAAGAATCCCATTTCACATCTTTTGGTTCATGATGACCATGTAGAACAAAAATAAAAAGGCTATAAAAGTATAAATTATATACTTAATAATACAGATATAATAGGTATTTTTATTAGCCTTTATAAGGTAAAAGAAGAGAATCTACTTCCTTTTCAAATATTATGGAAAATTTATAAAATCTGACTATAGGCAAAAGTGAAATCTGCCATGAATTCTCCAAAATAGAAATAATGCAGAAAGTATTCTTTAGATCACAATGTTAGAAAATGAAACATTAAATAAAAAATGAAATAAAAAATTCTACTACTTGGAAACATATTCAAAATTATAATATATATTTAATGGTATTTTAAACTCTGCCAGAGATAAAAGTTTGCAAGCATGTTGTATAAATCCTGCATAGCACTGATAACAAAATATAAGACATATGACAATCTAAATTTTGAATATTGAGGCAAAACCATATATAATTTATTAAAAAGAGAATTTACTATCACATCAAAATAATATAAACAAATGGTACTGAAATAACTGGATATTCACATGCAAAAGAATGAAGTTGAATCCTTACCTTGTGCTATACATAAAAACTAACTCAAAATGAATCATCGTCATAAATAAAAGGCTAAAATTGTAAAACTATTAGAAAAGAAACCTTATAGTAAATCTTAATGATTTTCATTTAGGACATAAGCTCTTAGCTCAAAAGTACAAATGAAAAAAATAAAAAACAGTTAAATTGGAGTTTCTCAAAATTAAAAACACTTTTGTTTTGCAAAGGACACCATGAAGTCAGTGAAAAGACAATCCATAGACTATATATATATATACCCACAAGGAGAAAATATTGCAAATTACATATCCGATAAAGGGCTTGTATCAAGAGTATATAAAGAACTCTTACAACTCAATAATAGAAATAAAAATAATTCAATTTAAAGATGAGCAAAGAATCTGAATATCCATTTATTCAAAAAAAGATAAACCAATAGCCAATAAGCACATGAAAACCTTCTCAACATCATTAGCCATTAGGAAAATGCAAATCAAAACCACCTTGAGACACCTCCTCATACCTACCAGTAGTACAACTATAATAAAAAAAAAAAAGGTAGACAATCACAGGTCTTGGCAAGGATGTGGAGAAATTGGAAGTCTCATACATTGCTGATTAGCATGTTAAGTGGTATAGCCACTTTGGAAAACAGTTTGGCAGCTCCTCAAAATATTAAACATAGGGTTACCATATGACCTGGCAATTGCACTTCTAGGTATATACCCAGAAGATAACATATCTCCACACAAAAACTTGTACATAAATGTTCATAGCAGCATTATACATAATAGGCAGAAAGTGGAAATAACCCAAATGTCTATCTGATGAAAGGATAAACAAAATGTGCTATAACCAGACAATGGATATTAGGTTTATTAGAATTTTGATTGGTTAACAAAATTTAAAAAAAATCTGTGTTTTCACATATAAGAAATTAAAATAAAAAAGTAAAACATTTCATTCACAATTACCAACACAATGATAAAATACCTAATATAAAAAATTAAAATGCTTCTTTCCTTGAATATTTCAATATTTTTAAGAGCTATTCATTTTTCCTAAGTTAACATATGAATATAAAATGCCCCCACACCAAAAATCCTTTCTTTTTTAAAGCAACAAGTCATGCTACATTGGGATTTATGGGAAAATGAATAGAAATACTCCTGGGAAGATTCTGAAAATAGAATAAGGAAGAGGGAGTAGTCCAATCAGATTTTAAAACATATTACATAAGTGTACAATAATTAAAATAAATGGAAATTAATGCACAGTCCAGAAATAGATCTAAATACATGGAAGAATAGAATTAATTTTTATGATGGAGATAGCATTTTAAGTCATTTGAGACAAAAGGCAACCAACAAATCAATTTTGAACAATCAATAAGTTTGAATGCTACCTTATTCCTTATATTAAAATAAATTCCAGGTAGTGGATACAATTTTTTAGATACTGAAAACCAAAGCTTGCTAGTGTTGGAAGTAAACATGAGAGGGTTTTGTTTTATTTTTATAGTAATTTTACAGTTGGAGATGTCTTTGTAAGAATGGCAAGATGCTCAGTGCATACAAGGAAAGAAATGACATATATGCATATTAAAATGTATCATAAAAAGTCAAATCAATTTTTAAATTTTTGATTATATGTAACAGAACTAATTGTCTTATTATAGGAGAACTCTCACTATTTAATAAGAAAATGACCTTTACCCTAATAGAAAATGGGAAGTCAAATGGATTTTATTATTAAAACATGCTTATCTTAACTCGAATCACTTAAATTCCCTAAAATGTAATTTAAACCCATAATGAGGGTGCTCTGTTCATCTGTGGGACTTGGAGATACCTGTTAGGTAGAAGCCATTTTCCAGCATGGAAGCTGAAGTGGTCACATGCTCCCTCTCTTCACCTAGAGGGCACATGACTTCTGATGAGAGCTGGCTCCCAGAACTTTATCTTTTGAGTTTATGCCACAAGGGTGGTAAGAAAGGTTAGAGATTATTTATCTCACTGTAGCGACTCTGCTGAATGGATTGTTCTGGTGAGACCCATTGCTAGGCTTCCTGCTGTCTAGCTATCTGGAGTTCACTCAGTTCCTGCCCATCTTCAAACTCTGCTCACAGGTTCTATTCATCTGGATGAGGCATAAATAGACCCTCAATTAATTCTCTTTTGCTTGAGATAGCCAGGTTTGGTTTTTGTTGCTTGCATCCAATACTTTTGATAGATATGTAAATAATACATGTGTAAAGATGAATGCACAAAGTTGTTTACTGCAACTTTGTTCATAATAGCTGAAAGTTGAACTCAAATTCCATTAATTTAAAAAATTACTTAATAAAGAAAAAAAGAAAAGATAAACCTTATTACTTTCTAAAAGAAGTAAATGACAGAGAGCTTTGGAAAATAAGATAATCAAACTTTAGGGGTAACACAGTAGCATTTATTTATGAAATTGGCAAAACAGTGGGAATAACTCATGATTTTGAGCCAGAATATTATAAAAATAACTTTGGCCTAGAGTTGCCTCTGTACATATTTTAAGTTTGATGTGAATGTTTCACCATACATATTTAGCTGTAACATAACATGATGTGTAAACAGATTGTAATTTACTTTTGTACCACGTACTGAGTCTCAGCCAATCACAGGCAGCCACTGTTATTAATAAAAACAGATTCAAATAAGGCAAATGCCCAACTGTAACCAATCCAGTTGTTTCCGTACCTCACTTCTGTTTTCTGTACTTCACTCTTTTTTTCTGTCTGTAAAAGTTATCTGACCATGTGACAGCCCAGAGTTGCTCTGAACCTATTCTGGTTCTGGGGGCTGCCTGATTCGTGAATTGTTCTTTGTTCAATTAAACTCTGCTAAATTTAATTACTCTAAATTTTTCCTTTCAATGATATTCTAAGTGCAAAACCTGAGAGTTTATTAATTATGCAACTGTAATCCGGATACATAGCCTAACAATTGCTCATGATCTTCAGACTATAAATAGAAATAAGAAAACTTAACCTCTTTGTGGTGATGGACCAGATGCTTCAATATTTTTCTCTAAGACAAGTTAACAGCAATTTATTTTCCTCTTACAAATTGCATCTTCTAATCAGAACTAGGTTATTATCTTGAAGTCATATTACTATAGTCCAAAACAAATCATTTCAAATTGTAGGGGCTACAACTCAAGAGATTTGGGGCTAATCAAAGAAAAAAAGATAAGACCAGGAGGTGACACATAAGCTTTGTTGGGCCTTGCTTTGATAGGTTTGCATACAGGAAGTCCTTCATAGCAGGGGTCTGTCCAGAGGCTGGGGTGGTGGTGGTCTTTACTCAAAATGGGAGGAAGGCAAGAGGATTCCTTGGGAGAGGAAGATCAGAGAGGGGACGTATCCCTTTAAGTGATGTCTGCTCAGCAGCATGGCAGGTGTCTATATGGCCCTAGGGATTATCTCCTCTGTGGCTAACAGGTGTATACAGTGTATGCAAAGTAGGCAGATTCTGAATGGCTAATAATCTGCTTGTTTGGGCTATGTTTAAAACAATCTGTTTCATAAAAATTCAAGTTTAGCATGAGTGGATTATAGTGAAGAAATAAACAACCTAGGGGCCAATACACAGAAGTCTGGCTTATTTGCATAACACAAGTTTTAGTAGGATTCTATGCCTTTCTATATAAATATAAGACTGTGTTAGATGCCACTTTTGCATAGTTTTTGTATTCTTTGGTGACTTAGAAGACAGAAAGACCAGTCAGCTAAAGCAATTAAAAATATTTTCTGCAAGGAAGTCAATATGCTTTGGGATTTGAGCAATATCTCAGCCTAAGACTGTTGAGGCACATGGAATGAAACACCTACTCTCAGGCCGTTCTTCAGTCTATAACTTACCATTACAACTCACATAAAAAGATTTATAGTATTTCCAAACCTGCTCACACAGGTTATATGTATTTTTTGATGCCATAAGCGAGAAGTTTGAAAGCTTCCTCTTTGCTTATTTACATCTTTGGCTGCAGGGAACTATAACTGACACCAAGTAAATTTTCCAGACTTTTTCAAGTATAGACTAATTGAAGGTGATAGTCCTAAAACAAAAAGAACAGGAAAGCCAGTATAAAAAGATCTAGCTACCCATGGATACTGACTCTTATCTTTGAGCTACAATGTTGTGTATCAAAAGAAGAATGCTTTAGAAGGCATATTCTAAAATTCACTTTGGTTTTATTTGAATATTAAGCCTTGTTGCCTCAGCTATCTCTGCAATTTTTACTTGTTTGGGCTTTTGTTTAAATTAGCTGAAGACATAATCTTTTTTAGAAAGCTAATCTAAGTATCTAATATAAAATTCCAATATTGGAAAAAATGTGTAGTGAAAAATTAGTCTTTTCTATACCCTTGACTTTCAAGCTTCTGCCCCAAACACTAACTCTAACACTAGGTATAATCCTAAAGTTTCTTGTACAGTGTGAATTCTTCTAGTACATCCAAGTAGAATGGTAATATGCATACATTGTTCTGCAGCTGTGTTTTTCTCTTTAATAAAGACACACACAATATTTAGTGTAGTACACCATTTTATTGATTACCACATTTTCTTTTACCAGCCCCCATTAAAGAATATTTTTGTGGTTTCCGCTTGGTGCTACAAATGATACTACAACTTAAATCCTGTGTCATTCCATATATGTGTAGTAGGTATATATTTTGCTCAACAAAATATATGCTACATTTTATTAATATATTCCTTGAAGTTCTGAAAACAATTCATGAACACATAAACTTCAGTGTTGAAACTATTTCTAGAGATATTTGCTGAATAGTCCCAAATATTTTAACTAAATTATGTTTTCACAGTCACTCAGTTTCCTTATATTTACTCATCCCTTGAGTTTGCTTCAATAAACTAAATCCATGATGAGCCCCTCCATGTATGAAGCACTGTGCGAGGTGTTCTAAGCAACATCATGTAGAACGAGACATGAATCTTAGAATTAACCAGGTCACAAATTAAGAAGACTGAACAAATTGGTAAATATATCTAAAATATCTCTGTAAAGTTTATGATTCCATTAATGTCTTGAGAAATTCCTTTGAAGGTGACAAGGATGTTTCATGCTATGTTTCAGTGATGGTGAGACATCCCAATGGTGATTACTACATGCAGTTGATTAGAGAGAATGGCCGAAGATTTGTGATATTATCATTAAACATCCTGTTTGAAGTATTGAGAGTATTTTTGGTTAATTAGAGAGAGAATATTACAGGGGTGATGGTAAACTTCCCCTTTCCACCGAAAGTTTGCTGAAAGATCAACTTATAATTAAGGCAAATTAATAAGAGAAAGGTTTATTTACCATGTACATGGGGAGAATCACAGAATGATTACTCGATGTCTCAATGAAGTTCGGATATTTTTACACTTGTCCTTCTGGAGGGGAGGAGAAGATGACAAGTACAAGTAATTCTGTTTAAAGGCAACAAATAGTGCTAGGGAAGATAAATGGATGGGGGAAACAGATTGATTTTTAAATGATTCTCTTTGCAAATTAAATTAACCTGAGAGATATGTATTATACTTAAATGATTTGGACCAGATCTGGTTGCATTCTTGGTCTTCTTTTCTGAAATATATTGAGATAACAGAGAGAGGAAGGAAAGTCAATTGCCCCTTTGATCTTTTGATCTGTCAGTCTCCTTTATGTAGATAAAGAGAAAGCCCTCTCCAATGCCTTTTGATCTCTAAGGGTCTTAATTCAACGTACCAAGTAGTCATATCTTGGGCTGAAATTTCCTGAGCTCCTTTAGTATATTTAGAGAAACTCAGAGGGTTAATGACTATGGTTTAGGGATCTACGATCAGACTAAAAAAACTGAAAACCCAAGGAAAGAGAAACACCAGTGGTAAACAGAGTATCAAGGGGATACATACCAAGTCGTGGAAAATAACGATTCCCCACATTACCACCTACAAGTTAGCCTGTAAAACAAACCACCTGTGCTGAGTTGTTACTACAACAGATTACCAAGTCTACTCCAGGTGAGTGCCAGGATGCTGTTAGTAATAATTGTGTACTCTGCTTCTGGTACTTAAAATAGTGCCTTACACCTTGGTAAGCACTGAATAAGTGTTAGCTGCATCACCACTTCTTTCCTCTTCTCTTTAGCCCTTCTCCCTACTTCTCTCCCGGCTGTGGTCCCCAGACATCAATCCCTCTTTTAGCTCCTCCATTTTTTTGTTGCATTTAGTCTTCCCTTTCCAAATTGTCAGATTTGATTTCTACACTTGGATTGCTCTGCTCATATCCATGACTTCAGTGTCCACCACAGGTTCACCTGGGGCATTTCCTCTATTAGGCTCTGCTGATGGGACCTCAGAAACAGACCAACCCTATCCCTGCCCAGATCACAGGAAGAGGATCAATAGAACCTAGGGCAACAGCAAAAATAAGAAAAGTGAGAAAAGAGGAGAGAAGTTGGACATGAATCAATAGAGCAGGAAAAGTATCTTTAATTCATTTCCCAAGCCTAC
Organism: Lemur catta; assembly: GCF_020740605.2. Lineage (NCBI taxonomy): Eukaryota > Metazoa > Chordata > Mammalia > Primates > Lemuridae > Lemur > Lemur catta. The sequence continues at coordinate 146,375,489 of NC_059128.1, forward strand.
CTCTGATTTTTAATATCTCATTTTTTTCTTTTTATATTTTATTTTATTTATTATTTATTTGCAACTCATATCCCTTTTTTCTCCACTTATTTCAGAGTATTAGGGGGTACAAATGCTTTAGGTTACATAAATTGCTTTTGCACTGCTCAAGTCATAGCTACAAGTGTGCCCATCCCCCAGACAGCGTGCACTCGCACCCATTAGGTGTGAGTTTACCTATCCCCTCCTCCCTCCTCCCACCTGCCCAACACCCGATGAATGTTACTTCCATATGCATGCACAAGTTTTGATCAATTAGTACCAATTTGATGGTGAGTACATGTGGTGCTTGTTTTTCCATTCTTGTGATACTTCACTTAGAAGAATGGGCTCCAGCTCCATCCAGGGTAATATAAGAGGTATTAGTTCACCATTTTTTTATGGCTGAGTAGTACTCCATGGCATACATATACCACATTTTATTAATCCACTCATGGATTGATGAGCACTTGGGTTGTTTCCACACCTTTGCAATTGTGAATTGTGCTTCTATAAACATTCCAGTGTGGATGTCTTTTTTATAGAATGTCTTTTTTTCCCTTTGAGTAGATACCTAGTAGTGGAATTGCTGGATCAAATGGTAGTTCTACTTTTAGTTCTTTGAAGTATCTCCATATTACTTTCCACAGAGGTTGTACTAATTTGCAGTCCCATCAACAGTGTATGAGTATTCCTATCTCTTAAATCCATGCCAACATTTGTTGTTTGGGGACTTTTTGATAAAAGCCATTCTCACTAGAGTTAAATTGTATCTCATTGTGGTTTTGATTTGCATTTTCCTGATGATTAGAGATGTTGAGCATTTTTTCATATGTTTGTTGGCCATTAGTCTGTCTTCTTTTGAAAAGTTTCTGTTCATGTCCTTTGCCCACTTTTTAATGGGGTTGTTTGATATTTTCTTGCTGATTTTCCTGAGTTCTATATAGATTCTGGTTATCAGTTCTTTATCAGATGTATAGCATGCAGATATTTTCTCCCATTCTGTAGGTTGTCTGTTTGCTCTAATGACAGTTTCCTCGCCTGTGAAGAAGCTTTTTAATTTGATCAGTCTCATTTATTTTTGTTGTTGTTGTAATTGTCTTTGGGGTCTTCTTCATAAATTCTTTGCCTAGGCCGATGTCTATGAGAGTTTTTCCAACATTTTCTTCTAGAATTCTATGGTTTCATGCCTTAGGTTTAAGTCTGTTATCCATTGTGAGTTGATTTTTATGAGTGGTGAAAGGTGAAGATCCTGCTTTATGAGGGCATTTTACTTCCAATTTAATTCTATCATTAAATCATATAGAGGATAACTTATTATTCTTACATAGTATGTAGGTACATGTTACTTTCATATACTTAACATTCTATTTTAAATTTAGACATTTACCTTAAAGAAAGGGCAATAGTTCAATAAAAACTTTGCTCTAAAATGTCTTTCATTCCCTTCACATTTAACCCTCCATACATATGAGTTGGCCCATTCTGTAGATTTGCAAACCAATGAACAGATGTATGAAATGTTTGAAATGGCTTACTGGTAATGTCAAGTACAATTTCCAACCCTAAGTCACAGTTGCTCTGAAAGTTTCCCGTAGGTGATAATTTTCTGTGCAGAATGTTAAAAACTGCTTTATAATAGCAACTCCCACAAAACCTCTTCAGTTATATGAGTCTGGTAGCATTTTATTTTAAACACCATTTTGACAGGTGTATTATGTAGCTATTATATTTTTCATGCATAGAACATTCTTGACATTCACTTCACTTGCACTTTTCTATTAGAAAAAGAAAAAGTTCAGACAAAAATTGTCTTCTTGGCTGAATGAGAATGAAACAGAAGTCCATTTTGTGATGACTTTTTGTATCATTGACCTGAGGTAAAACAAACCCCAAATTCATTCAGACAAGCTTTCATTCATTGAGGCACTCACAAGCTCATTCATTTATTCAGCAGTCATTTATTAATTTTCTACCATGCCCTGTGGCCTTGTACAAAGCACCAGGAATACAAAGATAAAGACCTAGTTTGTGAAAACCAAAAGCACATCTTCCATGGAAAGCAGGAATGCAAACAAGTGATCGCTAAGAAGCAGCTATAAAATATGCCAGAAATAGCATAAAGACAAGTGTGATTATATGTGTGAGCCAGGAAAAGCCTCACATTGTATAATTACCAAGGTCACAAGGGTCATAATTCACCAGGTCAATATGGAGCAAGGCATTTGAGGCTGAGGAAATTGCCTATGCAAAGGCAGAGAAGCAAGGGTGAACCTGTGGAGTTTGGCTACATGAGCTAGCTCAGTACCACCAAAGAAAATAGAGAAGATGAGCCAAGGGTCAGAGCTGAATGTTGACTGGTGTCCACATCATCAAAGACCGTGGGTGCCCTGTGAAGGAATTCATGTTTTAGGGCTGCAGTAGCAGAGAGAAACCAAAGAGCGCTTGCATTATGGTAATGTGTTTCCATGGTGTTTAAGGTTCTATTTATCTGATCTCTAAGGTCTTTCCTTTCACCCCTATTTCCTCTCTCTCACTCCAGTCACAAAGGCCTCCCTGGTATTCTTGAAGAAGCAAAGCACACTCCCCTCACTCTTCCAAGGCCATTGCACTTGTTATTTTTCTGTTTGGTTTGTTTTTCTTTCAGTCATCCATGAGCTTGCTTTCTCACTTCATTCAAATCTCTGTTTCAAGGCATCTCCTTTGAGAGTTTTGCCTCGACTATCTTGTGTAAAATAGAAACACCCATTATTCCTACATAATGTTTTTAAGTTTTCTTTAGTTGTGCTTAGCGCCACTTCAAATTATATTAGATAGTATTTATTTGTTTATTGTCTGTATCGCTCACTAAAATGTAAATCCTATCAGGGCAGAGACTTTGTGTTTTCATTACCGTAGCATCAGTAACTAAAATATCTCCTGGCATGTGGCACATAGTTATAGATGAAGGTCAATAAATATTTGCTCAGTAGTGAATATGTAAAAGAGATCTATTTCTGTATGCATATGAACACATACATATTGTTATAGCACCCACCAAGAACACAAATGCACTATACAATAACAAAGTGGAAAAGTTGCTGAAAGTTCTCCTTGATCTCCTCTCATGCTAGTTTGAACAAGGAGAGAACTTGCAGAAGGGCTCTTTACCAAAACAAAGTAGTAATTTCTTGAGGAAGAACTGTCCCTGAGGGGGAAGTGGCACTTTTTCACACACCATCTTTCCTCAAAGGGTGACAGCCTTAAAATAGGAAAAGATTTGATAAGCAAGTGGTTTGCCAACTAATTTCTTCCCCTTAGGCACTTTGTTGAATTTGGTCTGAAGCTAACAAAGGAACTGCTATCTAAAGATCTCGCTCTGGCCATCCTGGAACAGCATGTATTTCTGTATCACCAGTCAATCTTATCTCCAATGGCTACAGCAAAATCCTCTGCCCCAGTAACATGTCAAATTTACTTCTGAGTATAGGCAGTTTGCTTTAATCAAAGTGTCCATCACAGGGGAAGAAATGGTTGTTCAGTGCCTGGGAAGAAGGGAAAAGAGGAAACCCTTCTCATAGACTTCCAGCACAAGTTGTACAGCCTCTGTTAATTATAAATCAGTCTTCTTTAGAACATCTGTCTTTAGTGGTCCATCTGAGATCAGAAATTAGCAGTAGATAAAGGATATGAAAAGGTTGTGTCAGCTAATAGTAATTGCCTCTGAAGGGCAGCCATACAGATAATTTGCATTTCTTTATATAGTTCTGTGTATTTCCAGTATGAATATATACTTATTTTATAATCAGGAAATAAAATAAAGCCCACCTATGCTTTTTACTAACTGACAAATTTAAGAATCCAGTCCTTGGACCTCCAAGATCACGAGTTAACTAAAGCAGTTCCTCATTTGGGCTGAATGAGAGCAGGAGTGACTTGTGCAACTCCGGGGCCCTGACTGCCCGTCTTTCTTTAATAGAGCACCAGACTTTTATCTGGGCATGTGGACACCTAACTGAGATTTTCTTTCGATGGCCCCGTGAAGTCATTTCAGTCATTTCTGAGAAGGGCCAATTATCACTCCACGTTGGAAAATCAGTAGAACTCTAGCCATTCCCTTCTTCCCTATTGCCACTCTTATGTATGGAGAGAGGGAAGACCAGCACCAAAGAGGCACCGTTTTCCTGTTCTGATTCAAGCTGCCTTTCTATTGGTTTTTTTGTGCCCAAACAAGGGAAAGTTGAAGAGGTGCTTGATCCTTACCTGTACCCTTGGCTAACTCTTATTGTTCCATGATGGTTTTCCTGTGATCTCTCCAGTTTCAAACCTTCTGACTTTAGTGACAAATTAACTTCGCTTCTTTTTATGTTCTCAACACACTGCTTACTTTGCTGACTCGTATATTATTTCCTTTCAGCACGGGTGTATTGGTAAAGGTTGTGCAACTGATTTTTTTCCCCAGCTTTGTTGAGTTATAATTGACAACAAAATACATACAATAATAATTCTGCATATTGTACAATGTATTGTTCTGATATACATATACATTGTAAACTGATTACCAAAATCAAGCTAATTAATGTATGTCACAAAGTTATCATTTTTGTGTGTGTATGGTGAAAACAATATCTACTCTCTTAGCAAATTTCAAATATGCAATACATTATTATTAACTATAGTTACTATGCTGTACATTTGATCTCCAGGACTTACTCATTTTATTTTATACCTGAAAGTTTAGACTCTTTGACCAAAGTCCTCCAAGTTCCTCCAGCCTCCAGTCCCTGGCAACCATATTTCTACTATTTTTATTAGTTTGACTTCTTCATAGTGAGATCATACAGTATTTGTATTCTATGTCTGGCCTTTTTGTATTACTGATTGTTAATATCTTAGAGGGTAGCTATCAAATGCAACAGATTTCAGATAAACAGCCTTGTTTTACTCCTAAGCACTGCTACTTACTGGATATTTGAACTTTTATTTAGTAATTTTTTTTCTCATTTGTGAAATGGGCGAGGGGAGTGGTTAAGAAAATTACCTAGCATGTAGAATTATTTTGAAGATTTGATGACATAGCACAAGTGAAGTCTTAGAATTGTGCCTGACATGTGGTAAGAGTTGAGAGAATGTTATGCCATTACTAGGAATCTTCACCAGTGTCATTACCAGGGGTAACCATTAGCCACTGGTAAATAAATAACTTCTTGGAACTGGTCACCTTGGAGCACCTGTTGTATTGCCACCCCAGTGGGGAGCAGCTCTATCGCAAACCAGTTCCTTTAGAGGATCTAAGTCCAATGCTGTGAGATGTGAGCCCTCATCTTGCAAATCCCATGTGATGCTGTAACTGACAAATTTCCATTCATTTATGTAGTTATCAATAACAATTTCTTTCTTACAGTCTACTCCCATATGTAAATAGAGGAGATTTGCAGACCCTTTTATCTGACTCAGAGTCTGAAAATCAGTTTCTACATACTTCCTGTTGCAAGAATGTTAACGAAATTTGTGATGAAATATGTCACAGATTCTGTTTATTATTTGGATTAAAGGATGCTTCTAGCAGTTCCAGTGGTAGAGTCAGTGTTGAGCTGACTTTGTAAATACAGGCTTATAGTGGAAATAAACTACTCCACAATATAAATGCTAAACGTTTTCTGGATCCCCTGAACTTGTTACCACCAAATGTTGAGTATAAAATTCCCATTAAAGAGGAGCTCTTAAACTCACATTTCTCTTATCATCACCTTCTGTTCCTTTTATGGAGATAAGAAAGAGACAGAGTGAGAGAAGTAATACACAAACCTGGAACTGTTATTAATGAATGCTGTCACTCCCGTTGTGTCTCTAGGAGCACTAAGGCTCATGGGCCCGACTGCCCTGTCCCCTGTCCCTGTGATGCTCTTAGAGCATGGCTGGGTGGCCCAGGGGAGCAGTGATGCCTCTTACTCTGCTAAAGCAATCAGTGAAAAGAATGAGTAATGAGAGAACATTAGCAACATCGCTGCTTGTTTAATGAGCTCCATTGTCTTTGTTGCATATCCCTAATTTCCACAGCTTGCTAAATAAAAGTTTATTAATGTTCTATAGTGGAGGATAATTTCCACAGATAAGCTTTAATAAAGTGAAAAGAGGTACAGGGAGAAGCACTACAGGAAACTAATGACAGCAAAATGAAAAATGAAAAAAATAATAAATTTTTATTAGGGTTCCCTTACCAAGAAATTCCTGAGTGTGAGAATAATTCACCTTCTCTGAGAAGAAGTATTACTTAACACTAATGTGTTCTTTCTAGAGCATGGAAAGTGGGTACCCTAGTTATAGAACACTTTAAAGCCTACCCCAGTTCTAGCCATTCATCTTTTGTCACTTTGCCCTACCCTTTGGCTGGAAATTAGTCTTTCAATGTAAGAATGGAGGGGGGTGGTATTTCACTGTTCTCCAGCTCATCCATTATGGGTGCCTTGGTGCTGCCTTCTGGATTAGCCTCCCACATCCTCACATACTCACAACTTAAGGGTGCATCTTTTGCTTGATGTGGACAGAAAGGAACTCTGGGTGTTCTGGGGTGGCATAGAACCCAGGTCTATACAGTTTCTCTGATAGGGCACAGTAAAGTCTTTGGGGAAGAGCAGATTTGTTCCTGGTGGATGTCACAAGAGACCTGAGAGTGGTACCGAGAAGGAGGTCATAGCCTGATTATTGAAGGAAGATAAATATCTATGATTTTGATTCAGCTTTGAAAAACCCTGGGGCACTATCTTGCAGAGATCAGGGAAAAGAGGACAAAAATAACAAAATGGTACTGAGAAGTAACAGACAATGGCATAGGAGAAAAATCTAGACTGGAGGCCAAGTCTTGATTTTGTTGCTAGTAGGAGGGAGGGAGGGATCAACTATGTAAACTTCTACTCCTGCCTCAAATATCAAGGTAAAGACTGAGATTTTAGGGCCGGGCGCGGTGGCTCACGCCTGTAATCCTAGCTCTGGGAGGCCGAGGCGGGTGGATCGCTCAAGGTCAGGAGTTCGAGACCAGTCTGAGCAAGAGTGAGACCCCGTCTCTACTAAAAATAGAAAGAAATTATCTGGCCAACTAAAAATATATATACAAAAAAATTAGCCGGGCATGGTGGCTCATGCCTGTAGTCCCAGCTACTCGGGAGGCTGAGGCAGTAGGATCGCTTAAGCCCAGGAGTTTGAGGTTGCTGTGAGCTAGGCTGACGCCACGGCACTCACTCTAGCCCGGGCAACAAAGTGAGACTCTGTCTCAAAAAAAAAAAAAAAAAAAAAGACTGAGATTTGAACATTGGATTTAGTAATATGAGGGTTTCTAAAAATTATTTTAATGGAATAATGGGGAAAATCACTGATTAGTATGTGTATAAGAGACACAATGTAAAGAGATGAATTAGAGACAATGACTTAAAATCGGCAAAAGTACTTTTCATGAGAAGGGAGTAGTTTGAGAGGAAAGTATGTTCAAGATAGATTTTTAATATAGAAGAAATAGCAGCATGTTCACATGCTAATGTTGTTTCAAGGGGAAACTGATATTATTTGAGAGAGGAGAAATTGCTGAAGTATTGTCCTTTCCTTGTGTAATCAAGAGAGGATGGGAGGAAATGCTGTTAGAAACGAAGGCAGATAGTTAACCTGTTATAACATAAGGGAAGGCAGAGTACATGGACACAGATATTGTTAGATACGTAGGTGAGTTACATAAGTTGTTCTTGTGATTGCTTCAATTTTTATGCAAATTAGGAGGCAAGATCATCACTGACAGTGAAAAAAATGAGTGAAATGTTTGGAAGAGAGAGGAAAACGTGTAAAATGGTCCCCTTGAGCAGTAAGAAAATGAATAAACTGGGGAAATAGATTATTTCCAGGAGCATTAAGGGCCAACGTGGGCATGTTAGTAATTGATTTAAAGTTAGATTAGTCATCAGGTTGTGTATTTTATCCCATCCTCATTCAGCTACATAGGTACAAGTGTGGAGCAGGTAGAGAGTTGAATTTAACCAGGGCTATGGTTATATTTTACTGTGTTTAATATTTTATATTTTACTATACAATGGTCCCTAGGTATCTGAGGGAGATTGGTTCCAGGACCCTCGTGGATACTAAAATCTGAAGATGCTCATATCCCTTATGACACAGTTTTGCATATAACCTGTGGACATTCTCTGGTACACTTTAAGTCATCTCTAGATTACTTATAATACATATCATGTAAATACTATGTTTATAGTTGTTATACTATATTTTTATTTACAGTATTTTTTAATTTTTATATTGTTATTTTTTATTTTATGTTTTGAATATTTTCAACCTCCGCTGGCTGAATCCTCCATTGTGGAATAGGAGGACATGAAGGTTCAACTACATATTAACTTAATTATAAGTTCCTGTTTAAAAATCATAACAGTATAAACATGTATACATTAAGATACCTCACTCCCACCCTTGTTCCAATCCTGTCCTCCATGTTCTTTCCCCCAGTTTAGCCTTTAAAGTACCCATTTTCCTGTGTGTATCTAATTCCTGCTACTTCTTGCTCTCTCAGGTCTAATTTGTTTGATGTCATCAATATGATAGGCCAATAAGACTTTCTGTGAGACTCAAGGTGATTATTATTCTCTGGACTATATTTCCACAGAGAGCAAATTTGCTCAATATAACCGTGATGTTAGGAAAGTGAAGGTGTAATGCTATCCCAGACAGGTAAAAGTGAGGAGTTTCTAATTTAGATATTCTAAATCAGATTTCAGAAAATAACATTTGCCATGTCAATAGCTGTTAACTAGGTGACAGAAGTTTTGTTAATTTTCTTAAATAAATATACTACATTTGGAATGGCAGACACCATTAACTTCATAAAGTTTACTAATAATTTACAATCGTATCGAAGCTCATTTGGATTTGCATAGGCCAAAACAGACAATTTGAGTAAGAATCTGAGAGAAATCATCACTTTCAAGTCTTTGATGAGGACAAAAATCTATGCACCCCCTTCATGTATGTGATATTTACTGTTTTTGTCAAGGAAGGTGGGCTTCCAAATATTTTCATGAGCATTTTGAACATAAAACCTTTATTCTACTGGTGAAATAGTCTATGTAAGGCATCTTCCAGGTGCAGGTTACTGTAAAAAAAAAATTCATTTTGGGTCTTTGGAGCTGCTAGGTGATATTTTAATGTAAGGAGCTACCAAGGGAAGTGGTCTAGTTCAGTCAAAAACTGGAAGAAAAAAATAGAGCCATTTCAGAAATAAAAGTTGTACTATAAGTAGAAAGGAAGTAGACAATATATGAGGTCTGTCCGGAAAGTATCCAGCCATTGTTACTATAACATGTTCATGTTACATCGCTGGATATTTTCCGGACAGAACTTGTATTACTAAAAATACGTGATCATGGAAAATAAGTTGGAAAAATATGTAAAATAAAATGGAAAGGTTCAAATAGATAAATGTGAACTGAAAAAATATACAGAGAAGACAAAGAATATATGCATAAATGGTGTGACTAAAGAAGAGACTAGAACAATTGGAAACTAAAATATTAAAGGCAATGTTACTGCAATAAATCAAGGCCTATATCTGTTTGCCTGAAATTATCTAGGTCTCTCCCCCCTCAAAAAAATTCATACAGAACTATTACCACAAAAACATACTGTGATTAAATTAATAAACTTAATGATGAAGAGATAATTCTATGGGGATACAAGAAAATAAAAGGAAGAAGAAAGGAAGAGAAAATTAAGGCACATGCAATGGGATAACTAGGTTGGCCTGAGATGTATATTCAAAGCCACAAGACAAGGGAATTATTTTCTCCTAAATTATTAAGGATTAAAGTTATTAAGGATTAAAATTATTAAGGATTAAAGGTTCTAAGGAGGCAGGAATAGCTTCAAATAAGTACAGCCAACTGATTTTTGAAAATTGTATTATTTTCTCACAATTCAATGGGAAAAATAACCCTTTTTTTTTAAAAAAAGAATCTTTACCTAAGCTTCTCACCATATACACAAATTAATTTGAAATAGAATTAGATTTAAATATAAAACTTTTAGAAGAAAATATAGGGAAAAATCTATGGGATCTAGGGTTTGGGGAAAATTTTAATTCATAACACGAAAAACATGACACATTAAAGAAAAAAATAGTAAATCAAACTTTATCAAAATTAAATATATTTGCTCTATGAAAGACACTGTTAAAAGGATGAAAAGACCACCTGTAGACTGGAAGAAAATATTTGCAAACCTCATATCCAATAAATGGCTACTTATCTAGAATATATAGAGAACTCTGAAAACTAAGTAGCAAAGCCCCAAATAATGCAATTTGAAATGGGTAAAAGATAAAAAGTGAAATTTACAGAAGAAAATAAATGTTCAGCCTCATCAGGGAAATGTCTTGCCTCTATATTGCAGATCTGTGGGGGAAAGAGTGCTTGTGGCTTTCCATCATCATTTACATTATTCTAATAACCATTACCTAGACCAGTGGGCTGGCAGAAAAATCACTGCTCATCTATAATAGAGTGGGGTTGGGAGTAAGTAGGTCAGAGAGAAATGATAAAGAAAAAGAATCAGAACCTGTGAAATGGAACTGCTAGAAGAAGACAGATGGAAAACTGAATAAAAATTAAAAAGCATCTAAGGGGATGCAAGTACAGTAGCAAAGAGATTCTCTTGCACTATAAAATAATAGTTATTATACTATATAGTTTTGAGTATATATTGTTGAGATCTCGAACAGTAATTTTAATAAACAAGTACCAGAAATCTCTCAAATCACCAATTAAGATAAAAAGGAGCTAAAAATATCAGGGAGAAGATAAAAACCTTGAAAGACCTAAAGTTAACATGTTAATATATGCACTTCAGAAGGAGAAGAAAAAACAAGCAGGGTAGAGGCAATAATTAAACAGATAATAGAGGAAAATTAATACCAAAGGAGAAAGATTAGAGTCTTCAGACTGAATATGTTCAGAGTTCTAGGCCAGATTAATTGGAAAAGGCACAGTCTCCAAGGCTCTGTACCTAGCAAAATCTTTGATCTATAAGGAAAAAATATATATAAGCTTCCAGGTAAGAAAAACAAGTTACTTACACAACGAACAACAAAATATAACTTCTGTCAGATTCCTCAATTGCAAAATATGCATTTAGAAGTCCATGGAAAAATACCTATGCAATTGTCCATTGGTATCTCTGAAAGATTGATTTCAGGACCACCTCCCCCCGGCCCCCTGCTGCCAGGATACCAGAATTTAGGGATGCTCAAGCCTCTTATATAAAATGACATAGCATTACATATAACCTATGCATACCCTCTTATATATTTTAAATGTCTCTAGATTTATAATATCTAATATAATGTAAATGCTATGTAAATAGTTTTATACTATATAGTTTTTATTTGTATTGTGTTATTGTTGTATTATTTGTTTTTGTTTTTTTTCTTTTTTGACCACTTTTAATCCATGCCTGATTGAATCTGTGGATGAGAAACCCATATAATCAGAAGGCTGACTGTATATACTCTGACTGTATATTCTTTTTTAAAAAAGATTACAAGACTGTTCTAAGATTCAAAGAAAGATATTATTTGACAAAAATCTATATTGATGCTTATATCCCATCTATTTATTTATCTATATAATTTTTGAGGAATTTCAAGTTCTTGATAATAATCCACATCTCCCATTCCCCCTCTAAGAAAATACTTGAAATATGCTTCCAACAAACAAACAGAATAGAGATCTCATGAGGAAGATAAGTAGTAAACATAGGACACACAGATATAGACATTAGTTCAGCTGTACTGGTTGCTAAAGTATTGAAGTACTTCTGCACAGCTTGGTACACAGCCTGACCCAATCCACCAATTCTCTCCCATACTCTTGACTCTTCCTACATAGACTCTTCTCCTATATCCCCTGGACCTTCTCACAGTCCAGCAACTGAAGACTTAATGTCCAGACCATTAGGAGGCCTCCAGGTTTAGGAATTTATTGTCGTAGAGCTGTATGTACCTCTCCTACTCTTTTGTGCATCCCTAGATATATATTGTTTTCAATTCTGTCTCTCTCTCCTCTATCTCCTCAGATTCAATGTGAGTTAATCTATTTTTTCAGCCTTCTTAAATAAACAGTGCTTGTATAATGTAACTGGAATTGAGTTGTGTGCTTGCCAACAGAGATCCCTAATTGATATGCTCATAATTTCACCATCCAGAGATGAGCCCTGCTGCTCCACTGATTTTCTTGCTTCTAGACAGAGAGATAGATAAGCATAGATATAGAGAAATAAAAAGTGGAGTCACACATTTGCTAACATTGTGCAACCTACCTTTTGTATTTACTAACAGACATATTTTCAGGTAAATAAATATTAATATGCACTATAATTTTACCAACACAATGGTGTAATTTATTTAACTAGTCCTCTATTTTTGAATATTTAATCTACCACTGGTGTTTTCTTATTGTAAACACAGTAGTGAGCACACTTGCATTAGTCCGTTTGTGCTGCTATAACAAAACACTTGAGATTGTATGGTTTATAAACAATAGGAATTTATCTTCTCACAGTTCTGGAGGCTGGGAAGTCCAAGATCAAGGCACTGGCAGGTTTCGTGTCTGATGAGGGCCTGTTCCTCATAGATGGCACCATCTAGGTGCCCTCACATTGCAGAAGGGACAGAGGGGCAGAAAGGGAGACAAATGATGTGTCTCCTTACATGGTGAAAGAGCAAAAGAGCAAGGAAGGACCTATACTAGTTCCCTCCAATGAGGGGTGGGGAACCTGTGGCCTTCTGATTTCAAGATTGTTCTTTTTTAATCACTGAAGGAAGCAAGAAAATGTTCACCTTTCTCTGCTGCACCCCTTTTAATAAAAAGATTTGTTCTATAAAATTTGGATTCAGTCAAAAGGCCACACTTAAGGACCTAGAAAGCCACATGCAGCCTTAAGCCTGCAGGTTCCCCACCCCTGCCTGGGCAGTGGTAGCAGGAGCCCTCAAAATTTAATCACTTAGCAAACAAAGGTCCCACCTCTTAACAACACCACAATGGGGATTAAATTTTAACACATGAATTCTGGAGAGGACACATCAAACCATAGCAATGTTTATGCTCATTTTAATTTGTTCTCTGAGGGCCATTTCTTACGAATGGAATTTCTGAGTCAACTATAAGCATAACTTTAAATTATTTGATATGCACAGCTAAGTTTTCCCCAGAAACCAGATTCCTCAATAGGATACTTCAATTAGCAGTGTCTTAAAGATCAAATTCCTGCATTCCTCTATTCATTAACAGGCAATTTGGTTAATAATTGGTAATATTTTTTCTTTTGCCAATTTAATTGGGTAAAAATAGTATCATATTACCTTAGTTTGTACTTCTTGAGTTAGAAACCTTAAAAAAAGATATTCTGTAGTTTGAGGGTAATTATCCATTCCTTCTCCATCGTTTTGAAATGTCCATTTTCCATAAACTAAATTCTGATATATATTTTGTCTCTTTCTAGACCTGTGGTATCCTATAAAGTAGCTACTAGCTAAATGTGGCTATTTTAATTTTAATTTTCATTAATTAAAATGAAATAGAATCAAAAATTAAGTTTCCCTGCCACACTTGCCACATTTCAGGTACCCAAAAGCTACATGTGACTAGGAGCCAATATATCAGACTACAGAGCTATATACTTTCATCACCGCAGGAAGTTATATTGGACAGTGCTATTCTTGAATTTTTATTCTATAGTACTTTTTAAAAATTAATAGACTTTTATTATACTTTAAAAATTAAAATATCTATTAATTTAAAGTATTTTGAATAAGGCCTATCTTAATGTCTTTTCTCCAGATTCATTTTGTAGCTTAGTCTGTTAGGGTGGCTATGAAAAAATACCATAGACTGACTGGCTTGCAAACAATGGAAAGTTCTTTCTCACAGTTCTGGAGGCTGAGAAGTCCAAGATCAAGGCTCTGGCAGAGCTGGTGTCTAACGAGGGATCGATTGTGGGTACTACGGGTCAAAGATGCTTTGTTCTTGTTAGAAGTTCAATAGTTTAATTAATAAATGTGCCTCTGTTTGTTTCATGTCCTTGGCCAATTTCCAGAGCACTGAATAGAGGTTTTGACAGTTTTGTCCAGTTCTATTGTTGCTTTTGAGGGAGAAAATATGTTGCCTTCTTCCCTCCATCATGCTGGACTTATGTAATTTTTGTCACACTGTTTACCTTTCCTAACAGAGAGGGCTCTTGCCTAATTTTTGGAGTTGCTCTGTGTGGGCGCCTCTGTAAACATTATATCCAGACAAATTGAAAAAGGAAATGCTTAATTTACTAGTATTTTATTTTGAAATTTCAGAGATGCAGCAGTACCTTAGGTGGATAGATATGGAAGGAAGAAATAGGGAAACAGTCAAAGCGTTGGCCTTTGAAGGATGAAAGAGTTCAATTTTGGCACTGACTGTGACAGCTGCATGCTAGCTCACACAGGTACCTCATTTAGTTTCCTTGAATGAGATGGTTCCTCATAGTTTCTTTTCCTCATCATGAGGGTTAGAGAAAAGCTAAACAGTGTGGGTTTTATCCCAGAAAGAATTTGTAAAGTATTCTTCTGCTGGTGGCTTCTTTACATTATCATGTTTGTATTACATTATTATGTTTGTATTGAAATGGCCTATAATATATTCATGGGAAAATGTGTGGCAAATTGGATTCATCCCAACAACTGAAAGGAATTTTCTCATGTATTTGTGAAGAAAAGATGGATAATCTAAGTTATTGGGAAGTAAATAAAAAGTCTGAAGTATGACCCCTGACTTGAATCAACAGTGGAGGGACAGGAGGACAGACTTCAGCAAACCCAATGGACCTGGGAAGATCAGATCCTAAGATTAACTCTGGGAATCTTAACATTGCTACAGGCTAAAGGCTGCAGATGTTAGGAAATTCTGTGCTATCGCTTACTCCTTGCTTCTATCAGTGTGGATGAAAAGTGCAGAAATTCCACATCTGGACCTGAAGTTTCCTTCTTACTGCTTTTTCCCAGAGTTCTCTTGCTCTGCATACTTTCCACCTTAGAATCCCTGACTCAGTTAGATTTTCTGCCTGGATAGGATTTCCTCTCTCTTCCATAGATGCTTCTGACATAATTCCATGAATGTAGGGCAAGTTCAGCCCCACCCTAAACAGTCTGCAGTCTCAAAACAGCCCATGGAGTTCCTGATGTAGTGCTCTGTGCTCTTGTTTGGAAAGAAATAATTAGACAAGAGGATTAAGAAAAGTCAAGTTTTAGAAACCAGAATGAAGCTGGTGTTGTGGAGATTGAGTTAAAAGATGGCTTATTGTTTAACTATGAAAGAAGAAATTGGACAATTCTTAGGAGGAACGTAAAAGTCAATATTTTGTTGTTGCTGTTATTGCTATTGGTGCTGTTTTAAAGGTGAAAGGGATTGAATTGGGTGTAATGGCTGAAGGAGCCCATAGAGAGATGATGTCCGACATTCCAGTCTCCGAAATGACTATTTGATTAACCCCACCTCATCGAAGCAGCTGAATATCTTTGCCATATTTCATAGTTCAAATTGGAGCCAAGGCAACACTGGTATCTCGAAACTCTCATTTTTTCTTACCCTAAACCATAATGACAAACAAAATATTCATTTCCATTTTAGGGTCTAGAGACAAATTAAGTAAGTCAAATCCGTTGATGTAGGAAAAGGTGTAAACACTGGCAGGGCCCTCCTTGTCAATGCCAAGAAGAAAAGCTGTGTCTGCCCCTTCACATTTGAAGAAACACTATTACAGAGGGTAAATTTATTCAGTCATTGCATTTTATGTTTGGATTTCTGCCTTCTATTGAATCTTTTATTCAGTCCTTTCATAGAATCTTTATCAGCCTTCAGTATGCTCACAGTCTCTGCCCCATGGTGAAATTCACCAACTAATGTCAGCACCTTGGCCAGCTACGCTGTTGAAAGCAAATAACAACAAATCATTTTAAGTTCATTTGATGATAAATATACTATTAATAGATCAGAAAGACAAATGGACTCATCTTGCAAATCCATGTGATTTCATAAGAGTTTATTGTAAGCATGAGGCTAGTTCAATTTTTAACATGATATATAGAAAGCATAATTTTTATGACACAAACATTTGTACACCATACAATTGAGTTGCAGTAACAGGCACCTAGAGGTAATAAGGTGATTTTTCCCATTTTGTGAGTTACAACTTTAGAGAAAATACTCTTTGCTACTGCAGCAGCTCAACAGGTTGTGAGCCACCCTCACGTCTCCTACAGGGCATGGACTTATCTGTCCAAGACAGAATTTCTGGGAAGCCAGAAAACTCACAGCTGGGCACATTTGTTTCCTATGGCAAATTTCATGACTAAAGTAGTGGCTTTCAATTTGGCATGGTCCATGAAGCACCAGTATTCTAAAAAATGTTCAATAACACCTTATATTTGAGGAAGAGAAAGTGGGCCTCTGGCCCCTTCACCCCAAATTCAACCAGAGGAGTTCCTCTTTGATCCTTTGCATATTGTAGACTTCTGACTCAGACTTTAATTTAAAAATGGATTCCACTAATTTTAAAAATGTTTGAAAACTATTGATTTTTGGTTTAATTTGCATTTGAGAAAATTTACTGAAGTGGATGATCACAAGGGGTAGGAAAGCAAAAAAGTAACTGACACATTATCTTGAACTTGCAGATAACACTAAGTCACGGACCCAAAGGCTTTGTATAGTTGTCATAAGAACAAATGGTTTTGTGTGTATGATAACTCTGAAGGGAACCACAGAAAATATGCCCCAACAAGTGGTATTTGGATTCAGACAAGACTGACTTTTACAAGCAATGAAGCCTTGGGCCAGTTATTTAACATTAATGATTCTCCTTTTTCTAGTTTTAAAAGAGGACCAATAATACCTACTTTACAAGGATGCTGAGGAATACATGATGTAACAGATATGAACAGGTGTTCACAAAAAGAGTAGTAGTTTTGCCTTTGTTTGTTCCTGTTCTCATCTAGACAATTACCACTTAAAGATCAATTTCTCCTCTGATTGGCAAGTTTAGTTTCCAGGCCACCCTATTTATTTATTTAGTTCCTTAAAGAAAGAAAAAAAAATATTTTGAACTCAGTTTTAACTCAGCCATCATGAATATAAGAGCTTGTGAATACCGAAGGTATGCATGGAAATACCAGCATTTCTAATAAGTTACCTCAGGGCTCCCCCAGGTTGCCTGGTATGAGTGTTCTGGGCTTCTCCCAGAGGGAAGAGCTATGTCCAGACTCAATTCCCACAGCGCACATTCTCCATGTGCACTTCTTGGAGTCCGGCAATTCTTAGCACTGTGCTAAACAATGTGATCTCAGACTGCTCAACACCCAAGTCCAAGGTGCAAGGTTGCTGTCATGCTTTTCCTATGCAAAGAAAAAGCATAGGCCTCTTGACTGTAGCACAGTCTCACAGAGTATCCGGCTATGCCCAAGCCCAAGAACTCCTTTCTACATTATGCTGAGAAAGTGGGCACCACTTTCTGTTAGCCTTCCGCCCAAAGTTCAGACTGGATCCAGTGATCTTCATTGTTGCTTGCCCTCATCTCTGTGCCCCCAAATTATAGCTGTGACAATAATGCTAAAGACTTTCCTAACTTCAGTGAGCTTCCACTCTTAAAAAGAAGATGTAATAAATATCTTCTCATAGATAAATATGTAGGGTAAACAACAATTGTTCAGTCAACACTAGGATTAACTACTAAAATGTCTGTTAGAAACTTAAACATAATTAAATGCCCTGACTGACATCCCTTTGATTGGAATCAGTGGAATTTAAGTAAAAATATTTAATTTTGTGCTTAATTTTTTGTGTATGCTATTTAGTTTAAAACTACTTGATGGTTAAATACAAGCACCTGTCATATTTAAAGGAGATAAGTTTAATCTAATCAGATAACATGCCTTATAAATGCTTTAGCAAAAATTTATAAATAAGAAAATTAATTTAGATTATTCTTATTGTATCCAGTAAACAGTGATCTCAGAGAACACTTAGATGTGAGATTGCATGAGTTCAAAGTAAATAGAGCTTCCTAATAGTCTATAATTCAGAAATTTAAAATAATGAAAACATGCCTTTACTCCAAATAGTTTAAAATAGTCTCAAATTATGATTTTTCCTGAAGGTATCTTCTTTTGCATAAGTCATTTAGTGGAGAAAATGATGGTGGCTTGGCAGTTTGTAATTACGCTATCAATGTACTTTTTTTTTTTTTTTTGGAAATAGGGTCTCACTGTATTGCTTAGGCTAGAGTGCAGTGGCATCATCATTGCTCACTGCAACCTCAAACTCCTGGGCTCAAGCAATCCTCTTGCCTCAGCCTCCCAAGTAGATGGGACTACAGATATGTGCCACCACACCCAGCTAATTTTTCTATTTTTGGTAGGGATAGGGTCTCACTATGTTGCCCAGGCTGGTCTCAAACTCTTGGGCTCAAGTGATCCTCCCATCTCGGCCTCCCAAAGTACTGGGATTACAGGTGTAAGCCACTGTGCCTTGCATCAATGTACTTTTATTATATTTATTATAATCAATAATATTTATAGTTTTTATATTTATTTAAATATTATATTTATTTATGTAATTATTATATTTATACATTTTGAGGTTTTCTAACAAATGAATAGCTACTAAGTTCTAAACACTCTACTAGGCATGGAAACAAAGTGACAAATACATCACTTCCCCTGACTTCATGGAGCTTTCAACCTAGTAGGTAAAATAACTACTCATTTACTCAGAATGTGATATATGTGTGAATAAAGAATTAATGTGTGATAAGACAGAATGGCAGAAAGTTCTAACCTATCCAGGAGTGACTATGGGGGCAAGACTCACTTATAATGATGATTTATAGGCAGAAGCCTGAGAGATGAAAAGGAGAAATATCCCAGTAGAAAAGGAAGGATCAGTCCACACTGAATGAAGACCTTGGAAGAGGAGGGGCAGAAGCGGTACCAGAAAGGAGAAGTAGGCAGTGATCATATCACGGGACCCTTAGGATGGGATAATAAAAAAGAAAAATACATAATAACATTGGAAGAAGGCAACCACAGAAACCAGTTTTAAGCACAGTATTAAATAGGATGCAGATGTCTAGTAAAGTAAAAGGAATTCCTGATTGGGGAAATTGCTTGAATAAAGACAAGGGAGTAGGGGATCTTCAGAAATTAGCACATTAGAGAGCACATGGAATCTGGGGCAAGCTGGGGGAAGTTCTGGAGGGGGAGAGAGGAAAGATTGCTTGGGACTAGATGGGGACAGGCTTTGTATTCCACATGGAGGAATTTGAATGCGATCCCCATGGCAACGGGGAACCACGGATGCTCAGATCTATTTCAGGGAGGCCACTCTGTTCATTCGGGTTGGAGACTGGGAAAAGAGTTAGCAGGCAGTGGCAGTCACAATCCAGAGTAGAAATGATGAAGGCCTATACTGGAGCACAGGCAGTGGGGATAAATGGGTGAAAACCTATCTGAGAGCAGTTTTAATATAGACAGTTGCCAAAACTTTGTGACTGTATTTGAAGGAAGAATAAAGTTTTTTTAGCTTTCTTTTGTTCTGTTGTCTTTTCTGGGAGATGGTGACCCTGGAAAACTAATTTTTTTAAGTTAGCCTCTCTGTACCCCTAAAAGGTCAATCTGGAGAGTAAGAGACAGTTGATTCTCATTTGCTACAACACGTCTCCATTTGTGTGTTCACAAATAGAATGTTGAAGAAGCATCCCAGAACCCAGTGAAGCCAAGTTGCTGACTCTGAATAATTGACTTGGTTTATGTTCCAGACAAGTGAACATGGAAATTGCAACATTGACCGTGGTCAACAGGAAGCAGCACTAGTTGTTGGAAGCTTCCGGCATCATGAGCCTTTGTGATCACAGATAGGAAAAAATTCCCAGTTTATAGCCTATGCATTCCTCTCTATCCAGCAAGGGGCCCCACATTCAGCCAAACCTTCATATGCTAATCTATGCAATTTCCTAGCAACCTTTATTGGCTTTCAAACTCAAACTTAAAAGTATACCAATTTGGTGCCAAATACTCTCAATATTTCTTATTGCCTAATGCACCACTACACTTGTTTAGTTTTTATTTTCTTCTGAGATGAAAACTACCAAGTTTCCACATTCACTGAAAAGCTGCCACTACACAAATATCATGAGAGGGTACTGCACTTGTCATCTTTCTTTAATTAGAATTAGGCAATTATCTGTCACAATGTACATACAAACTGAAAGAGATAACAGCTTGAATCCATGCTATTTCAAACAGGGGAGGAAATACATTCTTATTATGAGCTCATGAGACCAATCCTAAGGTTATATTCAAAATCAGTGGCAGTGCAGGCGAGCAGAGAAATAAAGGATGATGAGTAAGAAAAGATGTGAGAGAAAAGGAATGTGAGAGTTATCCTTAGGCATAGCAGGGAGAACATTTGGAAAGAAAGTGTGATAAGGGAAGATTTATTTTATTATTTTTCACAGTCATGGTAATTACTTGTTTGGTTGTAACTTACTAGAGTGTAAGTCTTTTGTGGGGAAGTTCCAGATCTCTTTCATCTATAAATTCCATTGGCACCATTCACAATTCAATGAGTCTGAATAAACAATAAGTGAATGAATGAAAGAAAATCAATTAGCAAGCAAAGCAAATGAAACAGACACAAAATATGAGTACCATAAAACACTTGACTTGAAATTAAAAGTAGAAGCTGGCTTACTCCTGTAGCAAATCTAAAGTCAGTTGCATTAAACTCAGAAAAACCTGTACTGAGTTAGGTCTACTGAGACAAGCACCACGCAACGCTAGGAATTCAGTCTTATAGTTTTCCATTCACATAGCCATAAAAAAACTAATCGACACTTTGCAGTATCAAGTTTGCTGTGTCGTACATTTATTGTAAGTTTGTAGCAATAGTGATGTTTTGATCTCAGAAATTATTGTGAGTAGGTTCTTATTATCTCACTAGTTGAGCTGGACACAAAAATTAATGCTCAATTACCAATTCTATTCTTTTTTTTCCTGAAATCTAATCTAAGAACTCAGGGGTAGAGAGAGATATCCAAAGTTACCTCCTTAAATGTATATTTCAGAGCCCTCTGCCTCTTGCCTCTTTCTTTCCAGCCACACCCAATTAACTAAAAATTCCTATGTTCTCATATTTCTGTTTGCTCGCTTTTAACTGCTGCTTTTGGATTTGGGAACTTTTTGATTCATGCCTTGATTAATTTTATATATTTTATGTGAATTTTATATATCACTTCCAGTTTAACAAAGTTAACAGAGTTTAACTCTGATTATGACATGCACCTGCTCAGCATGTGCCGACTGCTGCCCACACTGTTTCACAGGACATGACCTTCTCTTTGGCATCTGAGCCTGTCAGCCATGGAGGGATCCTTCCATCTCTCCAGATATACTTCCTCTGTGCTTTAAGCAATGCTCTATTCATGAGTCATCTCATGGCTTTTCTTCATGCACTATTTTGCTTTCCATTTATTTTATTTTTAAAGTTTTTTCTTATAGTAAAATACACATAACATATAAAATTAAACATTCTAACCATGTTTTATTGTACAGTTCAGTGACCTTAAGTACCTTTACATTGTTATACAACCATTACCACTATCCATCTCAAGAAACTTTTCATCTTCTCAAACTGAGACTGTACCCACTAAAAAATAGCTCCCATATTTTAAGTTGTTATTACAGTATAATGCATGCAGAAAACCTCATATATTTACTGTGAGACTAGAAGTACACCCATATAACAACAACTAAGTAAAGAAATGTGACACTGTGATGCTAAGAGACAATTTAGTTTATACTTTAAAATAACAAAAACAGTGGAATTGGAATGTTCCTAACACAAATAAATGCTAAATACCTGAGGTGATGTATACCCCAATTACCCTGATTTGATTAACTCATATTGTATGCCTATATCAAAAGATCACATGTACCCTACAAAGATATACAACTATTTTGTACCCATAATAACTAAAAACAAAAAATTAATAGAAAAGCTCCCTTTTGGTCTTCCTGATCATTACCTTTCCCTTTTTCTGAAAAGGTAATCCCTACCCTATAGGAAACCCCTATATTACATATATATAATTAATACATAAAATATTCTACTGTATCTGGCTTCTTTTGCTCAACATTATGTTTGTGAGTTTCATCCATGTTTTTGTGTGTAATTGTGAGATATTTATTTTCATTGTTGTCTGTAAGGTACTCTATTATATGAATATATATTATGATTTATGGATTCATGTTAGGGTTGATAGATTTCAAGCCATTTTCAACTTTCAATCTTAGTCTATTATGAAAAACACTGCTATAAATATTCTTATGCATTTATTAATATTTTGGTGCAGAAGTGCATATATTTTATAATATATATTATATGTGTAATATTTATAATTATATTTAACCAGAAATAGAATTGTAGAATGAGTTTGGGAGTATCCCCTCCTACTCAGTTTTTTGGAATGGTTTATGTAGGATTGGTATCAGTTCTTCTTTAAATGTTTGGTAGGGTTCAGCAGTGAATACATCAAGTCCTGGGCTTTTCTTTGGTGGGAAGCTTTTTATTACTGCTTATATCTCATTACTTGTTATTGGTTTATTCAGGTTTGGAATTTCCTCCTGTTTCAGTCTTGGTAAGTTGTATGTGTCTATGAATTTATTCATTTCTTCTCAGTTTTCCCATTTATTGGCACACCGTTGTTTACAGTAGTCTCTAATGATCCTTTGGATTTCTACAGTATCAGGTATAATGTTTCATTTTTCGCCTCTGATTTTAGTTTTTTGAGTATTCTCTCTTTTGTTCTTAGTTAGACCGAAAGTGTGCCAATTTTATTTATCTTTTCAAAAAACCAACTTTTTGTTTCATTGATCTTTTGTATTTTTTGTTTCAATTTCATTTATTTGTGCTCTAGTCTTTATTATTTATTTTCTTCTACTAATTTTGTATTTGGTTTGCACTTGTTTTTCTAGTTCTTTCAGATGCATCATTAGGTCATTTGAAGTTTTATATTTTTTTATGTAGGCACTTATTGCTATAAACTTTCCTCTTATTACTTCTTTTTCTGTATCCCATAGGTTTTGATATGTTGTGTTTTCACTTTCATTTGTTTTGAGAAATTTTTTAATGAGCTTCTTAATCTCTTCATTGACCCACTGGTTATTCAGGGGCATATTGTTTAATTTTCATGTGTTTGTATAGTTTCTAATGTTCCTATTGCTATTGATTTCTAGTTTTATTCCACTGTGGTCAGAGAAAATACTTGGGATGATTTCATTTTTTTTTTTGAAATTTTTAAGACTTGTTTTGTGACCTAACATATGGTCTATCCTTGAAAATGATCCATGAGTTGAGAAGAATGTGAATCCTGAAGCTGTTGGATGAAATGTTCTGTAAATATCTGTTCGGTCCATTTGGGCAGTATTGCGGATTAAGTCGAATGTTTCTTTGGTGATTTTCTATCTGGGTGATCTGTCCAATGCTGAAAGTGGATAGCTGAGGTCTCCAACGATTATTTTATTGGAGTCTATCTCTCTCTTAACTCTGATAATATTTGCATTATATATCAGGGTACTTCAGTGTTGGGTGCAAATATATTTAGAATTGTTATATCCTCTTGTTGAATTGACCTCTTTATCATTTTATTAATATAATGAGCTTCTTTTTCTGTTTTTACAGTTTTTATCTTGAAATCTATTTTATCTGATAGAAATGTAGCTACTCCTGCTGTTTTTTGGTTTCTATTTGCATAAATATCTTTTTCCATCCCTTTATCTTCAGTCTATGTGCGTCTCTATAGGTGAAGTGTGTTTCTTGCAGACAACATATAGCTGGCTTTTGTTTGTTTTATCCATTCAGCCACTCTATGTCTTTTGATTGGAGAGTTTATTCCATTCACATTAAATGTTATTATTGATAGGTAAGGATTTACTACTGCCAAGTTATTATTTGATTTCTGGTTCTTTTGTGGTCATCTCTTTCTTTTTTTCTTTCTTTTTCCTGTCTTCCTTTGTTAAAAGTGATTTTCTCTGGAAGTATGTTTTAATTTCATGCTTTATATTTTTTGTGTATCTGTTGTAGGTTTTTTGATTTGAGGTTACCATGAGGCTTGCAAAGAAAACATTTTGTAACAAATTATTTTAAACATATGACAACTCTGCTTATGAACAAATAAATAAGCAAAGAGAAATCTAACAAACGTTCTACACTTCAACTCCATCTCCCCTGCTTTTAAAGTTTTTGTTTTTTCCATTCATATCTTTTCACACTATCTCTTCAAAATGTGCTGTGGTTATTTTTGATAGGTTTGTCATTTAGTCTTCTTACTCAAAATACAAGTGGTTTATGCACTGCAATTATAGCAATGGAGTATTCTGGCCTGTCAGATTTCCACTGAAAATCTGTTGCCAGATGTATCGGAGGCTCCTTTATGTGTTATTTTTTTCTTTTTCCTGGCTTCCCTTAGGACCTTTGTCTATGACATTTGGGAGATTGATTATTAATTGCCATGAGGCAGTCTTATTTTGGTTAAATGTGCTTGGTGTTGTATGATCTTCTTGTACCTAAATATTAATGTCTTTCTCTAGGTTTGGAAAGTTCTCTGTTATTATTTCTTTGAATAAACTTTCTACCCCAAACTTTTTCTCTACCTCTTCTTTAAGGCCAATAACTCTTAGATTTGCCCTTTTGAGGCTATTTTCTAGATCTCGTAGGTGTGCTTCATTTTTTTTAATTCTTTTTTTTTCTCTCTCTCTTTCTTCCTACTGTGGATTTTCAGATAGCCTGTCTTCAAGCTCACTAATTTTTTCTTTTGCTTGGTCAATTCTACTGCTGAGAGACTCTGATGTAGTCCTAAATTTCTCAATTTAATTCTTCAGCTCCAGAATTTCTGCTTGGTTATTTTTATTATTTCAATTTCTTTGTTTAATTTCTCTAATACTCTTCTGGATTCCTTCTCTATGTCGTCTTGAGGTTCATTAAGCTTCTTCAAGACGGCTATTTTGAATTCTTTGTCTGAAAGGTCATATATCTCCATCTCTCCAGAATTGGTCACTGGTACCTTATTTATTTTGTTTGATGAGGTCATGTTTTCCTGGATGTTCATCAATGTCTGGGCATTCAAGAGTTGGGTATTTATTTTAATCTTTGCAGTCTGGGCCTGTTTGAACCCATCCTTCTTGAGAGTGCTTTCCAAATATTCAGGGGGCATTGAGTGTTGTAATCTAAGTATTTGATCACTGTAGCCATATCAGCCCTGTGGGCGACCTAAGCCCAGTTATGCTGTGTCTCTTGCAGACTTCCTGTGGTACCACCTTGGTGGACTTGAGTAAGATATGGCAGAATTCCCTGGATCACCAGGTAAATTCTCTCACTCTTCTCCCTCAATCCCTATGCTGGGCTGCTGGACTTGGGGGAGGGGTGATATGGGCACTCTCTCATGGCCACCTCAGCTAGGACTGTGCCACTTCAAACCTGAAGCCAGCCCAGACTCACTCAAAGCCCATGGTGGCTGTTGCCTGCCTACCTCAGATGTTTATTCAAAGCCCAAGGGCTCTTTAGTTAGCAGGTGGTGAATCCTGCCAGGACTGGGTCCTTCCCTTCAGGGCTACATGTTTCCTTCTAGCCTAGGTTGGGTCCAGCAGTGCCATCAAGGAACTAAGGCCTGTTTGGTACTTTATTTTACTGTGAGTCTCTTTAGTAGTTTATTTTACTGTGGCTGAAGTGGTACTAAAGTTTCAAAACAAAGTGCTCTGAACTCTTCCCTTTCTTTTCCCCAGATGGAACAAGATTCCCTGAGCTATACTTCCTGCAGTTGGGGAAGGGGGAATGACACAGGCATTGGCTCACCTGCACACCAAGTCCACTGGTTCTGAGCCAGTATAGCCACAGGGATTGCCAGAGGACTGCAGCCTTGTGGCCTGCCTGCCTTATAAATTTATTCCATACCACAGGCTGCTTTTTGTCAGATGGTGGTGAGGACAGCTGGATTTGGATTTCTCTAGCTAGGCTGGTCTAAATGCTCCCTCCATGGGCACCAGCATTGTTCTGCCATGTGCTGTGTTCCCCTGTGCCAGGGTGGCCCTGAATTACAATGCAAAGTCCTACAATCACTTTACTCTCCCTCCCCTGGGCACACAGATTTTTTCTCCATGCAGCATGCTGGCATGGCACTGCTGGGGGATGGGGGAGGGGTGGTGTAGGTAAAGCAAGATTGTCTTTTCTGTCCTCTGCAGTTCCTCTTTCCTTGATATAATGTTCAAAGCAGGTAGTATGATTGCTCTCCTAATTTCCTAATTTCTGGTTCTTCTGGAAGTTGCTTGCTTGTGTGGATAGTTGTTGAATTTGGTGTTCACATGGAGGGAAGATCAATGGAGGTTTCTATTTGGTCATGTTGCTCCACCCCTGTCTTGGCTGTTTCTGCTATAAATTTGTCCTCTGGTAATCCCCGTAACAGCCTTATTTTCTACTGCTAAAGAGGAGGGAAAATGAAATGATGGGAGGGTTAGGTGAATGTTGGGACATAGAGATCCTCTATGATCTCTCCAGGTAATGTTCTAGGGGTAACACCATAAATAGATGGCACCTGTAATATCTCTGCTTTCAACATAAACAGGACAAAAAAAGAAAGAAAGAAAAAAGAAAAAGACGTGTCTGGAGTGGATAATAGAGATGGGACACTTTTGGCTTCCCTGCTAGGTTTATAAAATTTGGGGAGGTTTGCTTTAAGAAGAATACAAAATTTGGCACAGATTCTTTGGTGGGTTTGCGCATGGGGGGCCCCTGAAGATTAAATGCCATTAGCTCCCCAGTCAATTCACCTCTACCTGTGTTATTGCTCTTTGACTTATCTCTGACTTCCTGGCCTAATTCTTTCATTACCCTTCTGCCCCTCCCTATGTCAGCTAAATATACTTTATTTGCTTGTTCTGTCTCTTCATGAGTCCTCATCGTCTTCAGTAGCTTTTTGGGCCATCATCCTCTGAATTACCCACAACGGCTTTCTGAGACTTCCTGTGGCTCCAGAGACAATTTAGAAACCTGAATTGTCCCGAGTTTCATTACCACTTTTCATGCACTTCCCCTTCTGCCAATATTTCTTTTCTGCTTTATTTTTCCTCCCTCTTTCTTTCCCAAGCCTAGGAGTCAGGGGAAAAATATTTTACTTACTCTTAAACATGGATTTAATGGAGCAATATTTAATTGGGTAGCTTTAGTTGTTTCCACATTCCATCTTGCACCCAACAAGGTGTGTTCCATCTCCATCTCCTTTTTTCCCCCTTTAGTTAACATATATGTAGTCCGCAATAGGTGAAAGGCACTAATTATCCTAGGCATTTATGTGCAGTATCTCATTTGATTTTTTTAATGTTGTTATTCATGCTGATCATCTTCTATATGTTCCCTTGTAGACCTAAATTGGAATTTCTTGGTATATTCCCAGGAATGAAATTGCTGTGTCCTAGAGTTTGATCATTCTCAGTTCTACTAAACATTGCCAGATTTTTTTTTTTTTCAGAGGAATAGTACCAATTTATGGTCCCGCTAAGAGTGTAGAAGGTAGGTATCACATTTCCTTACAACTCGATAGTATTTGATATCATTTCAGTTGTCTAAATCTTTGCTAATCTGTAGGTATATAAATTGCCACCTTTCTTTTGAAATAATAGTCTATTGCTTTTACTTTTCAATCCCTTTTAGACTTCTTATGGAAATATAGTAAACACACAGAAAGGCATACATAATTGTACAGCTCAGTATAGTTTTAGAAACAGAACACACAGTGTAACCTATTCAGATCAATAAAGTTTTATGTTTCTCTGACTACTGCTAACTTTGAATCTCCTCATACTCATTGGCCATTTGAATCCCTTTCATATTTCATATCCTTTGCCCATTGTTCCATTGAGCTTGTTGTTTCTATCTTTCTGCTGTGCAAGGGATTCTCTTACATTCTAGAGCTTAGTTATTTGTTTTAGATATGACAAATATCACCTGCTGGTCTGCCTTGGGCCATTAGGGTTTTAAATATACACTTGGGCTGTAATATGTGAAGAATGAAAGACATTTGTGTTTCAAAAACTGTGTGCACTGATAAAAAGCCAGCGGCCTGGTCTTTACAGTAGAAAATTTTTTTACCCCATCGTAGTAAAGAAGAGGACAAACTCCAGCCAGTGGACAGAGATTATACAGTGCCTTATTTGGTCTTAAAAGTAAAAAAAGAACATTTTTACAGGCTTTTTAAGAAAAGTTATAGGGAAAAATACACATCCAAACACAAACTTCAGCTGATCCAATTTAACATCTGTTGGTATTTCTGTTTCTTTTCATAAAATAAAGTCTTCTGCTTGGCAAATATAATTGCTTCCCTTTAATCCTGTTGCTTTTCCTGCTCTTTACTCAGGGTCTCTGATTGACGGCTTGATGTGTTTTCTTAGAATTAAATTCAAGCAAGTCCACTAAATTAATTGAAAGAGCTATGCATTTTAGACCACCTGTTCCTCAGCTGTCTTAGTGCTACAATCATGTCAGATAGTCACCTGGGTTTAATTTTCCTTACTTCTTAAAACCAAGCAATCAATCAAATCTTCAGAATATAAAAGAAAAATATAACATTTAATTGGAAACTGAGTGAAGACGTACCTCTTGGATTCCAGTGTAACTTTTATTCTGATACCTATAACCAGACATTAACCAATGAAAAGCAGTATTTCCAAGAACAGCTGAAAATTACCAGAAAGACCACTGCCTAAGAACAGTTTCGGCAGGCTCTAACGACCAAGGCTTGAGGAGTACTTGAGCATCTCTCACATATTCACATGTGGAAGGCTGTTGGGGGATAAATGCAGACCCCACCAGGGAGGCAAGAGAGATTGCAGTTGTTGGAGAGTAAAAACTATTTCTGATATTAAGGTCTGTGTAGGTCCTTGGGGTGGACTCCCATTCCTTTAAGACATACCCATAGAAATAGGCACACCTGCCTTCAAAAGTGCCAGCGACACTGGGCTCCAAGAAGCGAAGGGAATTGAAACAATTAGATAAACTGCAAGGGAAAGAACAGAATTTCAAGGGAGGCTTGACACCTGAGGTTACTAATGTTCCAATTTCCTGACATTGCAAGATGACAGCAATGTCCCAGATGATATTTTAAGAAAGGAAATAAAGGTTTAGGTGAGTTTCCCCCCGCCCCCCCCCCGTCCTCATATATTTTGATTCCATAGAGGCAAAATTAACCTTTTAAGGGGAATAGTAGATGGAACATTATTGGCAAAAAATAAGTTTTTGTTAAATAAATAAAGGAAATATTTTTTAATAAAGCTAAATACACAACACATGCAGAATATCTGCTTTATTGATAGGCATCTCGATAAAGTTGAAACCAAAAGGGTTCTTCTGTCTACTGTCCTTCACGTAGATACCACTTATTATTTTCTATGGCTTTTAAAAAGCCTTAGTATTGGAACTTGAAAAAAAAATAAATTTGTATAATTACTTTATATGCAGAGAGTTACTTTGCTTTCTGAATTTGTAAAGTGGAAACTGGTATTGTGATGATCTTTGTGTTATGTTATTTCTTTGGACTCTCCAAATGGGAAACTCCTAAAATAATTGTAGAACTAATGCAACTTTCATGGCCCTCAAGGACATATATTCATTCCAGTGAGAGAGCCCTGGTATCACCTACTGAAGGGGCTTCACTCCTGATTCAAAATGGAATTACCAAGGAATCAAAAGCTCATCTAGCTAGAAATGGAATAAGAAATTAAGGAGGACCTCAATTTCTTTTTTAAAATTGTTTTTATTGTGCTGAAATATAATGTAAAATTGTCATCTTTACCCTTTTAGAGTATATAATTTAGTCACATTAATTACATTTACACTATTGTGCAAATACCGCCACTATCAATTTTCAAAATTTTCCATCTCTCCAAACCGAAACCCTATGCCCATTAAGCAGTAACTCTCCATCTACCCTCCCTGCTACCTGTAGTAACCTTTAATCTACTTTCTTTTTCTGTGAATTTTCTTATTCTGCAGGGTGTCCCAAAAGTCTCCATACAAAGAAAAAAAAATTGTAAAATTTTTTAATGAATATTTTGTAAATAAAGGTACATTTAGCTAGAATTTCCCATTTTCCCTATGTATGGCAACTTTTGGGACACCCTGTAGATTTTTTGTGTAAGTGGAATTATATAATATTTGTCCTTTTGTATCTGGCTTATCTCACATAGCAGATTACAGGAATGTGAGAGTTGATATCCCTGTGGCAAGATGGCAAAGGCAGACTGGTATCCCTCCAGAGAATAGTACTTTCTGCAATTTTCTGCTTATCTATAAAAAGAAAAGAGAAGAAAGCATTTTCCTGATCTGTAGTTATACATCAGGTACCAGGGCCATGTTGATTTGCTTTAGAAAAAAATACAACTTTCTAAATAGCAGTGATCATTGGAATCAACATATGGTTAAGCTTTCACCTCCCTTTTTTATTACACTTCAAGATCCTATTGCCACCCAGTCCATAACATTAGTGCCTTCAGTAAGCACTTGAAGGATGCCATTCTTGTCTGCAACTAATTCTAGTACCAAATACAGCATCAGTAAGAGTTCACTTGCAAATAACAAAAAAAGCACCTTTACAGTTTAGGAAGACATAACATGTAATACATAGAATTAAAGGCTTACAAAATTATTGAAAGAGCTAGGGGAGCAATCTCTAGGCTGAGCCTCTAGGGATGACTTTAAGAACAACACAACACACTCGCTCATAAAGGACACTGCTTCCTCTGCCTCAGCCAGGAAGCTGGGAGTCACAAAGCAACTGTGCCAATTTGTAGAAACAAACCATCTTAGCTAAAATCTGGGCAACTGGAAACTATCCCCAGCACCGTTGTTTTTAGAAACATATCACCTTATTTGTAATCTGAGTTACCCAAAATTGAAGCAAAATTTGTGAGTTCTGAGCCAGGCTATTCCCATTTTAACTAGCACCTGCAAAATCAACACATTTCCAAATTCAAGTAAGAGCAAGCATATCTAACTGATGGAAACAAAATTGTATACAGACTACTGACTACAAGGACAAATGTAGCTTCTATTTTTTCAATTTCTGCAGCACAGGAAGTTATTCCAGAAAGTGTGGAACATATGATAAGTGAATGAATCTGCCATCTTCCCCAGAGAAGGTGATTGTAGCTCTATGCAATGTTTAAAAGAATTCTAACGCATACAAAAAGGTTAAACGTTCTTGTGTTTGTATACAACAAGGTAATTAAATATTAACTGGACTCTGATCATAATGATAAGACACTGCATGCAATAATAGACCTTGCTGAATCCCAATAAAGGAATCATCAGAAGCTAGGCAAGTGATCTTTTGTTGTAATAGCTGTTTTAAAAATGTTGTCAGTACCTAATATTGCCCCCAAAGACATTAAGGCACTGTATGATATTTAGGACACGATTTGCTTTTTAACATCCTCTTAAGAAATATGTGTAAATGAAATGCAACTCAGGAAATAAATAAAAATAAATGTACTTTTGTTTTTCGTTTGGTTTTTGCTTTCCTTTTGGTTTTGTGAAAATGTGTTTATGGAGGAACTTAATATATCTATTTATAAGATTTCTATTAGGTATATCCTCATAAATCAAATAATGACCAAAGCACTAGAGAGATGAGTTTGATTATTTAGTGGAAAGTATGAGTATAGTAAATTCAGATGAAGCCAGTGAAGATTTTATCTATGTAAGAGTGATTTACCTTCTAAGTAATCTTTTAGAATCACCGGATAGGTGTTTTAAAGTTCAGATTTTCTACAGAAGACGAGAGCTAAAAGTTGAAAAAGATTTAGCCTTTTTAAAAAATTTCAGAATATTATAGGGGTACAAATAAGATTTAGCCTTTTTAGGCAAAAACAAAACAAAAAAACACAACAACAAAAAAAAAACAAAGATTACTTGTCACCTGGAAAACATTAGCTTAATTATAATTTGGTCACTTCTTACCTGAATATCCAGCTCAAAGCTGTCTTTATAATGTTGAAGAAAAGCATTAACTAAGTTATATGTGTTAATTTTCATAATAAATAAATTATTTGCAAATTATTTACCAGCTAAATTTCATTTTCTTGCTTATCTATTAACAAATTGGGTTATAGCTCTTGTATGAGTGATTTCAAAAGAAAAATAGGTTACATATACATAAAATGCACATATTTGAAATTTAGGTCAAACTGCAATCACATCCTCATGTGGTCACTTTTATGTTGGAAATAGTAAATGACTGCCTGTTAACCATACAAATAACTAACATTTATTGAGTGCTGACAATGGGCCAGTCACTATTATAAGGAATATTATAAAGAAACCATCATATTAGCCCTTTAAGGCTCACAGTAGCACTAGGTGGTGGAAAGTATAGATACAGAAACTTCACATACAGTGAAAACAAGGCACTGAGTAATTGGTCTGAGGCCACACAGATAGGAAGTGGCTAACAAAATTTGAACTCAGCACATGTGGCTCCAAAGTCCTTACTTTTAAGCATTAAACTGTTCCAACTCACACCAGTTACACACAAGGAAAAATGGAGAGTGAAATACAATGAGTTGAAGTATGAGGAAAGAATCTTTCCTTCCCTTCTACTCATGTTCATTCCTTTAATTAGTCGTAGGACTGTCGGGAAAGAAAAAGCTGCTGCAGTTCTCTGAGCTGCTCCCAACTCAAGACAGGAGTTGCTCTAGATTGCTTCTCGGCAGTGATGGTCCCAGCTTATACTACTAAGCTAAAGTACATTAAAAAATATTTCTATGATTTTTGCTCACAATAACCCTGTTAGTGGAAGACACAAGGGACACACCAATTCTAAACTTGAAGGTTCAGTAAAATCCACTGTATTTATAACCCATATCTGTCCCTGTGTATCACTATTCATTAACATAAATAGATAATAATTAAATAAACTCTACTCCAACACTTTCTCTAAGATGAAATTAGTACGTTTCCCCTGATTGATTTTATTTTATTTAGGGGTGTCCTTTATCATTATAAAAACGTCAACTTGAGGAAGGATCACCAGGAGAATTGCCTGTGCAGTTCCACCTCATGTGGGTCCTAGCCTCTTTTTGACAGAGCACCTACTGTGCTCAGACCACCGCTGGACTGGGCAAAAATGCCAACACTCTTCAGGTTTTCCTCGATATTTCCTACATTCTGTCAACATCTTCCTTTTTAAAATGTTTCATCCTCTCTCTTTTCTTGCCTTTAGAATGATTTAATATTTTTCATATTATAATTTTTCTTTAGTGTTTTATAATTTATCTACTCTTACTATTTTAGTGTATAGACCTTACATCTTAACATGAATATTCTAAAGTTAATCATTGTCCTACTCTGTTGTGAACAATACTTTAGCAATAATTATTGTTTTGCTCAGTCAATATTTGTTTCTATATACCCATATGTAATACTCTCTTTGCTTTTACATCCTCCTTGTATCTCAGATCTTTCATCTCAGATCATACTCTTTCTGCACTCTCAATGAGTGTTTTATTTCAATTATTTGCTTGTTTCTAGAATTCTCTTTAAAAATTTATGTGTGTGATGCTTATTCATATTTTGAAGCCTCTCAGGAGAATTTTTAAAAAGAGACTAAACATTTTATTTTTGAGTTGCACACGTCCATTATCTTTATTTTTTCATTTTTTTCATTTTGAAATTTTTTAAATTTTTATTTCAGCATATTATGGGGCTACAAATGTTTGGGTTACATATATTGCCTTTGCCCCACCCAAGTCAGAGCTTTAAGCGTGTCCATCGTCCAGACTGTGTGCACCGCACCCATTAGGTATGTATATACCCATCCCCTCCTCCTCCCTCCCATCTGCCTGACACCCGATGAATGTTATTACTATATGTGCATTTAAGTGTTGATCAGTTAAAACCAATTTGATGGTGAGTACATGTGGTGCTTGTTTTTCCATTCTTGTGATACTTCATGTAGTAGAATGGGCACCAGCTCCATCCAGTATAATACAAGAGGTGCTATGTCACCATTGTTTTTTGTGGCTGAGTAGAACTCCATGGTATACATATACCACTTTTTATTAATCCACTAATGTGTTGATGGGCACTTGGGTTGTTTCCACATCTTTGCAATTGTGAATTGTGCTGGTATAAACATTCCAGTGCAGGTGTCTTTTTTTATGGAGTGTTTTTTGTTCTTTTGGGTAGATGCCCAGTAATGGGATTGCTGGATCCAATGGTAGTTCTACTTGTAGCTCTTTGAGATATCTCCATAGGTTGAGATATTTCCACAGAGGTTGCATTAGTTTGCAGTCCCACCAGCAGTGTATGAGTGTTCCTATCTCTCCACATCCACGCCAACATTTATTGTTTTGGGACTTTTTGATAAAGACCATTCTCACTAGAGATAAGAAGAAATCAAACAGCCCTGTCAAAAAGCAGGCAAAGGACATGAACAGAAACTTTTCAAAAGAAGATAGACTAAAGGCCAACAAACATATGCAAAAATGCTCAACATCTCTAATCATCAGGGAAATGCAAATCAAAACCACAATGAGATATCTTCAATTTTTAGGCTCTGATTTTGATGTCTGTTTCTGATGACTAGTTTATGTGCCTTATATTTCTGTGTATTTTGTGAGTTTTTAATCTGTGAGCTGCTATTTTTTTCCTTCAACTTTATGCATGGAAATTTTTTGAGGCCTGGAATAATATGAGTTTTTCAAAAAAGAACTTTAATTTGCTCCGGTAAGGTGCCTTTAAGGCAGTGGTCCCCAACCATTTTGGCACCAGGGACCCGTTTCAAGGAAGACAATTTTTTTCTGGGAAGGGGAGCAGGGAGACAGAGCTCAGGTGGTGATGCAAGTGATGGGGAGCAGCTGTAAATACAGAGGAAAAATACAGACGAAGCTTTAGTTTCATGGTAGACAAATTTTCCATGGACGGGGAATTGGAGGCGGGCGGCGTGCAGCAGAGCTCTGTGATTCAGTCCCTAATAGGCCACTGATCAGTACCGGTCTGCGCACCAGGAATTGCAGACCACAGCTTTAAGGGATCACACATCAAAAATGACTTCAAATTAAATACACGGTTTTAATTACATTTAGATCACTCAGGCAGTTCATTTCAGTTTCCTCTTCTGTAAAATGACTACTTAAGTCTTTTACCCATTTTTCTACTGGATTTTTTGTCTCTTTTATATGGAGAGTCTAACAATTTAGACAAGAAAACTATTTTGGTTGAATATGGCACAAATATTTTTACTGAGTTTGGGCTTTGACTTTTCATTTTCTTTATGGTAAGTTTTTAGATATGGAGGTTATTTATTTATGTTAATGTAGTCAGATTTATTGGGTATTTCTTGGTATTTTGTTCAAGGATTACTTCTCTACTCTTATGTTATATATTTCATTCTTATTTTTCTAAAGTTTTATAATTTTGCCTTGCACATTTAAGCAGATTTTTCACAAAATATTCTTATAAAAAGTGAGAATTACAATTATATTTTTCTCCAGATGTACAACTAATATAGAGGAAACTATTTATTGAGTAATCCTCTTTTTCCCCCATTTGTCTGCAATGCCAGATCTGACAAACATTATGATCAGATCCCTTATTGCTGTAAATCAGTTTCTAGCTTCTACTTTCTTTCATTTAGTCTATTTGTTTATCACTAAGTCAAAATCACATTGTTTAGATCAATAGCTTTTAAAATTATTCCCCATGTTGTTATTTTCATTCAGTATTTTTTGTTTTTTGACTTTGGTCTTCTCATATAAATTTCAGCCTTATGTTGTCCATGTTGTCAATTTCTGTCAGTCATATATTGGCTTTTCTGTTAGAATTAGATTAATTCTTGGATTAATTTTGAGAGAACTGACATCTCCACTTGAGTCTTCCCATCCATAAGCATAGTATGTTTCTCCTCTGATTTAGGTTTACTTTACTGTTTTTTAAAAACATAATTTTATCCACCAAGTGCTATATATACATCTTGTATTAGTTTTATTCATAGATATCTTATATGTAGCCTAACCTTTGAAGCAGTGCTTGGTGTTGATAATTAAAACATAACTTCATTCCTTTGCTTCTTGCTTATCATGTTTTTGGGAGCTTTGATTTTATTATATTTGATTAATGATTTATTGGATTTTAATCTCTAATGGCTTTTGATGGGTTTTTTCCCAAAGTGTCAAGCATTTTTCTACAAAATACTTCATCAAACAGGCATAAGACTGCAATAACTCAAAGAGATAGCCAAGAAATAAAATGGTGGTGGTTTGAACAATAATACAGGGGGGTCTTATAGTACAAATAACCTGAATACCCCTTCTCAGTGGTGTTTAAACATCATTCTTTCTATGAAAATCTCTATGAATAGTTAGGAGTAACCTGGATATGAAGTTTGTAACTAAGAACAGTATAAATCTAGATTGATAACAATTACCCTATGGCTAACCATTTTTCCACCTTAGGCTAGTGATTCTCATCATCTGTAGGTAACTTATGTAGTACAATAAAAGATGAAGGTAAGCCCTGCACCAGATAAACATGGTATGGCTTTGCCTACTTTTCAATCAATTGTTTGAGTCTGTTGCAACCCATAAGGCAGAATCAGAATGGCATTGTGCTATTTCCTTTGATGTTTCCAAATTTCTACATTTAGAAATTTAAAGGAGGGAAAGTAAAGTTGTCATTGTTTTGGCAAATATTTCTTCATTCTCATTTTAAAACACAAAATGAAATCAAACCATGTACTAGGTTCTTCACATTGTCTTTGTCTACTTCTCCATCATATTTCCTTTCCCTATTTCTATTATTTGATACTTTTATGTGCCAAGGCATTCATGAGTACAGTTCTTCTGGCCCAGAAGTTTCTATCTGTCTACAAGTAGATGCTCTCAGCTAATTCTGTATTCTCTCTCTTCCTAAAATAGCTAGATTTGTTCTTAAATTATGAAAGTTTATGGCTAAAACATCTAAGTCTATTGGATGTTGTGGACCCTACCAAGCAAGAACTTAAAATAAAACTTTAGATGAGAAATGGAAATATGATTTGCATAATCTGCTTAATTTAAAAGACTCTCCTCTAGGAATACTAAGGGGACCTATCATTTTTCTGAGACTGGATCTTGCTCAAAAATGAACCTCAATTTATCACTTCTAGTTCTGGTTTCCCTGATGCTATTAATAAGTTGGTACTGGAGGGCTAATAACAGCAACACATCAGAAGCCCAAAACCAAGTTAGCACTTTATACTGCAAAAATTTAGAGTAGAGAGAAAGTACAAGGGTATTCAGCAAATATCCCATCTCTTAGGGGATTAAACAACATATTATTCCCAAGAACAGCTTAACTCTAGGTTGAAATTTTTATACTTATTTCAGTAGCTTCAGTTCATCTTCGAACATAAATTTTTTCCCCTTCTATTTGTGGTATCAACATATCTCAGCAAATTTTTGTCTGGGGTAAATTTAAATAAGAATAATTGTGTATTTCTTTCTGTTTTACAAATACGTATATAGTTGTAGACTGTAACTTTCAGAAGTCAAATTTTGTGACTCAATTTTGTACTAATAACCCTTCTTTTAATGTTGTATTTCTATCTATTAATATGTTTTCAGCAATATTTACTGAGTGCCTCTTCTGCAACTGGTACTTCTGTAGAAGCTAGCATTAGAGAGAAATTATAGACATAATTTCCTACTCCTAAGAGAATGAAGTCTAATAGATGAAGAAACATTCAACTTCTGCTCCTTACCTATTCAGAAATTGATTTGTGAGTGATGTTTTGGGTGAAATCATCTCTTGATATTAAAAAACAAGACCAACCGATTAGACACTAAACTCAGCATGCACCTAGTCATTTTAAATATCCTTCAGTAAATACGACTAGCTAGCCATCATTCTAGGTTCTGAGGACACAGAAATATGCCACAACACTCTGACTCCAATGAAGGAGAAACTTACTTTTAAACTACTTTTAATGTCAAATAACATTTTGTAGCTGTCTTCCAGTGTGTATGAACTGTCATCTCTCATTCATGTTTTCTTGATCCTTGGGGTCTCTTATTTAGATATTGTGATCCTACAACCAGTAAACTTCTTCTAAGGAGAATGAAGATCATGTGTCAACTGGAAAATGTATGAGTCTCTTTGCTATCACATTACTGCTGATTTTATTAAAATAAATAAAGCTTTTTATTCCAGACAAGAACACTTTGACCACTTGAAGTCCCCAGTCAGACTAAAAATGGCATTTAGAAATTGTGTGGAGATAATAAATATATTTGGCCCAGTCATAAAAAAGCATGCCTGTAGCATTAGAGCACCTGGTTAGCTATGCAGGGATCCAGCTGTCCTTGAGACGCCACTTTATGAATTAACTGAAAAAGGAAAGAAGAGGTAGATAAAGGCAAAGAAGTCAGAAGGCAAAGGGCAAAACCAGAAGGGTTTAGAAGACACTGTCCAAAATTACACCTAGGGGAAGAGTCATGCTGCCTGAGGATGGATGAATTGGCAAGACTAACTGAAGCCAATTCATAACAAGCCTTTTATAGCTTCTTTTAAGTTCACTTTTTTCCCCACTCACATTATTGGTGTGGTCTTGCACAATAATAAAGAATGACAAATATCAATATATTGATTAGGCAGAATCTATCAGCATTTCAAAATGATGAATTTATTCAATATGGAGAATCTGTGATATTCCAGGCACTGTAGATAAATAAAGCAAGCCCTGTATTTTGATAGGCTTATAGCTGAGTAGAAAGCAAGAGAGACATTTACAGATTCATTCATTTAGCAAATATTTATTATGCCTACTAAATCCAAGACTATGTTTTTAATTAGTGAGAATATAGCAGGGAACAAAACCAATAGGTTTTCTGCCTGTAAGAGCTTACATTCTAAGGAAAAAGAAAGAGACAGAAACATATAATCAAGCAAATAAGCACATACATAATATATCTACAGATAGGTACAAATGCTATCAGAAAATAAAAAGCAAATAATTAGGTAGATGTAGGGGAGGCTACTTGATATTGGGTTTGTCAGGAAAGTACCTTTGAGGAGATATTTGAGCTTTAACTTGAAAGATTAGAAGGAATTACTCATACAAGTTTCAAGAGAGAGTGTCCCAGGCAAAGAAGCTAATAAACTAGCTTGTAATGTTTGTAGAACAGAAAGAAACCACAGAAATTAAATTTAGTAAATTAAAGGAGAGAGTTTTATGAGAAGTTCCAAGAAATGATGAGGGATCTCTTCATATAGAGTCTGGAAATCAATGGTGACAATTTTAGATTTTATTCTAATTATAGAAACAGATGATAATTTTAAAAGAGTATTGATATATTGTCAATTACATTCATAAACGATTATTACAGCTACAAGGACTAAAAGGAGCTGTTACATATGGGGCAAGAATGGAAGCAGGATATTGATGAGGAAGTTGTTTTAGTAACTCAGGCAGAGTAGATGATGGTAGAAATCGAAATGATAATAAACAGTCAGACTGAGCATATATTTAGAAAATGGTGTAGATAGACATTTTACTTTACCTAGTGTAGCTATTAATAGATCTTGGCTTCAATATGAGAGTGGAAAGAAAAAGAACCAAGAATAATTCTTATTGTGTGGGGACAGGCTTAAAAATAGGGTAATGATGTAATATGATGCCATTTACAGAAACCAGGACGACTTTAGACGGGACATATTTTGAGAATAAAAGCAAGAATTTTGTTTTGACATGTTCAGTTTGAGATGTTTGTTGAACCTTTAAGAGATACCCAGTAAGCAATGAATTTATAGGTCTACATATCAGTGAAAGTGATGATACTGGGAGTAGCAGTTTGGAGGGTTGTCTATGCATTGATGGCATGTAAAGACATAAGTCTCAATGATAAGTATTTCACAATATTTTTTTTAAAGACAGAGGCTTCTAGTGCTGAAATGAGGTGGCTTAGACTCACTTTTCCCTGCTGTTTTCCTCTAAATACAACTAAATACTCTAGAAATAATTCAATAGACAACCAATATATGACTCTGGGTAGGAAAGTGGACTGGTTATGGATATTAGAACTTGAGGAAAGAACACAGTGAGTTCTTTGGATTTTTGTTTTATCTTCCATGTATCCTGAAGTAGGGGCTGCAGAGGCATGCAATCCAAAACCACCAACAGGATAGACAAAATTAACAAACAAACAAATAAGAAAAGCTTACTCTCTCTTGCCAAAGACTGAGGAACAGGAGCATATCAGAGACCAGTGGAGTATATCAAGGCCTTCTCTGCAACCAGCCACTGGCAGGCTCTCCAATCTACCCAGTAATCACTGGGGAAGCTCCAGTGGACAAACAACCCCCACAGTGACAGCAAAGCCCCTGGCCACTCCACAACCAGATCTCCAGGAAGTAGTCTGATTCCACCACAACATCAGCAACAGCCACAACAGCAGCAGCAGCAACAAAGCTACAGTGGACCTACCCAACCCCTACTCTACCCAGGAACTGGTGTGTGGGGCCACCTATCCATAAAGATAGCATTTGAGAAGCCCAGCATCTCCCTGGACCTTTACCTACCTGTATAAAAAGACCCAGGTCCACACTCAATTCCCTTTTTATAGCATGGCAATGGGTCTGAAATCTAATGTTTGTGGAATTACAGCCCACATAAGGCAGCCAAAACTTACACCAGAACTTAACTTAAACTTAAGCCAGAACTAAACCTGAACAAGGCAACTGTCTGCTAAAATAGAACATTTAAGTAGGATCAAGAGTACTCTAATGTAATGAGCAAGTGGTCTGGGATACACAACATACTAACAACTAAGAATCCCATGTTGGATGAAAAAAGACAATCACTGATGCCAATACCAAGATAAATCAGTGGTAGAATTATTTGACAAGAATTTTAAAGTAGCCATCATAAAAATGCTTCAATAAACAATTATAATTTTTCTTTAAAACAAAAAAATCTCATAAAAGAAATATAAAAATTATAAAATAAAAAATAAAACTGAAAAATATAATAGCCAATATTTTTTAATCAGTAGTAGAGAGGAGATGACAGTAAAGAATCAGTGAACTTGAGGCAGATCAATACAATTTACTCAATCTGAATGACAGAAAAAAAAAGTAGAAAAAATAGATTGTGCCTCAGCAATCTAACAATAAGAAAGAAGATTCAATATTTGCATTATTGAGTTACCAAAAGCAGAAAAGAAGGAGTGTAAGCTGGAAAAATATTTGAAGAAATAATGGCTTAAGACTTCTGAAATTCACTGAAAGGCATAAACCTACAAATTCCAAAAAGTGAGTGAATCACAAATAAGAAAACCTAAAGAAATCCACAAGACACAACATAATTGGACTTTTAAAAACTAAAGACAGAAAAAAAATCTGATAAAAAGAGCCACAGAGAAACAACATATTACTTATAACACATAGAGGAACACCAATTTAAATAATTTGAATAATAGGAGATTTCTCATCTAAAATCATGGACGGCAGAAGTAAGTATACTGCACAAAATTTTTAAGTACTGAAAGAAAAGAAAGATCAATGTTGAGCCCTAGATCCAGAAATACTATCTTACAGGAATGAAGGACAAATAAAGACATTCTAAGATGGGGGGAAAAAAAACTAAGAAAATCTGTTGCTAATATTAATATATTGACCACTAAAGAATGGCTAAAGGAAGTTCTCCAAAAAGAAAAATAAATAATAGCAGGAGAAGGTTGGGACCTTCAGATAGGAAATGTAATGAGTAAAAATAAAGGTAAGTATAATACACTATCATGTCATTGAGTTTATTAATTTGTACAGTTATTCCTCTTGTTATTATGCTTCACTTTATTGCACTTCACAGGTACTGAATTTTTTTACAAATTGGAAGTTTGTAGCAACTCTGCATTGAGTAAGTCTATCAGTGCCATTTTTAAAACAGCACGTGCTCGCTTCATGTCTCTGTGTCACATTTTGATAATTCTCACAATATCTCAAACTTTTTTATTATTATATCTGTTATGGTGGTCTGTGATCAGTGATCTTTGATGTCACCATTGTAATTGTTTTGGGGCACCACGAACCATACACATATAAGACAGTGAACTTAATTGGTAAATGTTGTGTGTGTTCTGACTGCTCCACTGACTGACTGTTCCTCCATTTCTCTCCCTCTTCTTGGGCCTACCTATTCCCTGAGGCACAATGATACAGAAATTAGGCCAATCAATAACTGTACAATGGCATCTAAGTGTTCAAGTGAAAGGAAGAGTCACACATCTTCCACTTGAAAGCAAAAGCTAGAAATGATTAAGCTTAATGAGGAAGTAAAAAGCCAAGATAGGCCAAAATCTAGGCCTGTTGTGCCAAACAGTTAGCCAAGTTGTGAAAGTAAAGGAAAAGTTCTTAAAGGAAATTAAGTGTTACTCCAGTGAACAAGCAAATGATAAGAAAGTGAAACAGTCTTATTGCTGACGTGGAGAAAGTTTGAGTACTTTGGGTAGAGGATCAAACCAGCCACAACATTCCCTTAAATACAAGCCTAATCCAGTGCAAGGCCCTAACTCTCTTCAATTCTATAGGGTTTAGAGAGGTGAGGAAGATGCAGAAAAAATATTGGAAGCTAGAAGAGGTTGGTTCATGAGGTTTAAGGAAATAAGTAATCTCCATAAAATAAATGTGCAAGGTGAAGCAGCAAGTGCTTATGTGGATGCTGATGCAAGCTGTCCAGAAGATCCAGCTAGGATAATTGGTGAAGGTGGCTACACTAAACAACAGTGTTCAGTGTGGATGAAACAGCTTTATGTTGGAAGAAGATGTCATCTAGTCCTTTCTTAGAGAGGAGAAGTCAATGCCTGGCTTCAAAGGTAAGGCTGAATTTCTTGTTAGGGGCTAATGCAGCTGGTGACATTAAGTTGAAGCCAACGCTCATTTACCATCCCCCAAATCCTAGGGCTCTTAAGAATTATACTAAATCTATTCTGCCTGTGCCCTGTAAATGGAATAACAAAGCCTAAATGACAGCACAACTATTTATAGCATCATTTACTGAATATTTTAAGCCCAGTGTTGAGACATATTGCTTAGACAAAAAGATTCCTTTTAAAATATTACTGCTCAATGACAAGGCACCTAGTCACCCAAGAGCTTTGATGGAGGGATACAAAGAGATTAACACTGTTTTCATGACTGCTAACACAATATCCCTTCTATAGACTATTGATCAAGGAGTAATTTTGACTTTCAAATCTTATTATTCAAGAAATACTTTTTGTAAGGCTATAACTGCCATAGATAGTGATTTCTCTGATGGATCTGGGCCAAGTAAATTGAAAACATTCTTGAAAGTCTTTACCGTTCTAAATGCTGTTAAAAACATTCATGACTCATGGGAAGAGGTCAAAATTCAACATAAACAGGAGTTGGAAATTATTGATGCCTTCATGGATAACTTTGAGGCATTGAATACTTCAATAGGGGAAGTAACTGTAGATGTGATAAAAATAGCAAGAGAATTAGAAGTGGAGCCTGAAGATGTGACTGAATTGCAGCAGTCTCATTATAAAACTTGAATGGGTGAAGAATTGCTTCTTATGGATGAGTACAGAAAGTGGCTTCCAGAGATGAAATATACTCCTGGTGAAGATGGTATGAGAATTGTTTAAATGACAACAAAAATTTTAGAATATTACATAAATTTAGTTGATAAAGCAGTAGCTGAGTTTGAGGGCACTGACTTTATTTTGAAAGAAGTTCTACTGTGGGTAAAATGCTATTAAACAGCATCACATGCTACAGAGAAATCTTCATGAAAGGGAGAGTCAACAGATATATTGTTGTCTTATTTTTAGAATTTTCCGCAGCCACCCCAACTTTCACCAGCCACCACATTTATCGGTCAGCAGCCATCACATTGAGGCCAGACCCTCCACCAGCAAAATGATTATGATTTGCTGAAGGCTGAGATGATCATTAGCAATTTTTTAGCAATAAAGTACTTTTAAATTAAGGTTGTACATTTTTTAGACATAATTCTATTGTACATTTCATAGATAACAATATAGGATAAATGTACTTTTTATATGCACTGAGAAACCAAATATTTTGTGTGACTTGCCTTACTACAATATTTACTTTATAGCAGTAGTCTAGAACTGAACCTGAAATATCTCCAAGATATGCCTGTATTTGGTGGTTACATGTAACAAATCAAAGCTAATATCATACTGAATGGGGAAAAGTTGAAAGTTTTTCCTCTAAAATTAGAAACAAAAAAACGATGCACACTACCAACATTCCTATTTAACATAGAGCTAAAAGTTATAGACAGAACAAATAGTTAAGAGAAAGAAATAAAAGATATATAAATTAGGAAGGGGAAAGTAAAATTGTTCCTGTTTGCAGATGAGATGACCTTATACATAGAAAACTCTGA
This sequence comes from Lemur catta, assembly GCF_020740605.2. Classification (NCBI taxonomy): domain Eukaryota; kingdom Metazoa; phylum Chordata; class Mammalia; order Primates; family Lemuridae; genus Lemur; species Lemur catta. The sequence continues at coordinate 146,420,069 of NC_059128.1, forward strand.
AGACTCCACCAAAAAATTTTTAGAACCAATAAAGAATTCAGTAAGTTGCAAGATACAAAATTAACATACAAAGATCAGCAGTATTTTGATATGCTAATAGTGAACTATCTGAAAAAGAAATCAAGAAAATAATTCAATTTACAATAGCTACAAAAAATGAGATACCTAGAAATAAATTTAACCAAGATGGTGAAAGATCTCTATACTAGAAAATATAAAACATTGATGAAAGAAATTTAAGAAAACACAAATAAATGGAATGATATCCATGCTCCTGTATTGGAAAAGTCAATATTGTTAAAATGGCTTTATCATCCAAAGCAATCTACAGAATTAATGCAGTCTCTATCAAAATAACAATGACATTCATTACAAAAATAGAAAAAACAATTCTAAAATACAAATGGAACCAAAAAAGACCCTGAACTGCCAAAGCAATCCTGAACAAAAAGAAAAAAACTGGAGACATCATACTATCTGACTTCAAAATACACTACAAAGCTGTATTAACCAAAGCAGCATAGTATTTGCATAAAAACTGAGTCATAGACCAATGAAATAGAATGGAGAGTCCAGAAATACATTCCCATACATACAGCCAACTGAAATTCACCAAAGTACCTAGAATACACGTTGGGGAAATGACAGTGTCTTCAATAAATGGTACTGGGAAAATGGGATATCCTCATGCAGAAGAATAAGATTAGATCACTATCTCTCACCATAAACAGAAATCAACTCAAGTTTATTAAAGACTTAAATATAATGTCTGAAACTCTGTGACTACTAGAAGAAAACACATGCATCACTTTACCACATTGAGCTTGACGAATGAGATTACATCAAACTGAAAAGCTTTGTACAGCAAAGGAAAAAAACAAAGTGATGAGACAACCTAAAAAATGAGAGAAATATGTTTGCAAGCTATACATCTGACAAAGGGTTAAAATATTTAGAATATGTAAAAAAAAAACACCTAAGCAACTCAACAGCAAAGAAACAACTCAATTATAAAATGGGACAAATACATTAATAAACATTTCTCAAAAAATACATGTAAATAAGTATATAAAAAGTGCTCAACATCACTAATCATCAGAAAAGTGCAAACCAAAACCACAATGAGATACCACTTCACTCTATTTGGAATGGCTATTATCAAAAAGACAAAAGAAAACAAGTGTTGGCAAAGATGTGGAGAAAAGAGAACACTTACTTTTGGTAGGATTGTAAATTATTACAGACATTATGGAAAACAGTGTAGAGGTTCCTTAAAAAATTAAAAATAGAACTACCATATGATCCAGTAACACCCCCATTGGGTATATATTCAAAGGAAAAGAAACCAATATGTCAAAGAGATATTTTCACTCTCATGTTTATTGCAGTACTATTTACAATAGCCAAGATATACAACCAACCTACATGTTCAATAATAAATGGATAAAGAAAATATGGTGTATATACACAATAAAATGCTATTCTACCATAAAAAGAGACTAAAATCCTATCATTTACAAAAATATGGATGAACCTGGAGACATCATTCTAAGTGAAATAAGACAGACACAGAAAGGTAAATACCACATGATCTAACTCATATTTGGAATTTAAGAAAAAGAGTTGATATCACAGAAGCAGAGAGTAGAATGGTGTTTATGACAGACCAGGGAAGGGAATGAAGAAGGAAGAATGGGGAGATATTGATCAATGGGTACAGTGTTACAATTGGATAGGAGGAATAAGTCTGGTGCTCTATTGCACAGTAGGGTGATGATGGTTAACAGTGAGGTATTATATATATAACAAAATAGCTAGAAGAGTGCCTTTTGAATGTTCTCACAGCAAAGAAATGATAAATGCATGAAGTGATTAATATACAAAATACTCTGATTTGATTATTATACAACATATACATGTCTCAAAACATCAAATTTTACCCCATAAATATGTACAATTATAATGTGACAAAGATGCTAAGAAAACACGGTCACAGTAGGGAAAGAATAATCTCTTTAACAAATGGTGTGGGAAATTTAGATTTCCACATACAAATAAATGAAATTAGACTCTTATTCACACTATATTAAAAATAAAATAAAATGGATTAAAGTCTTAAACATAAGACCAAAGTTGTAGAATTACTTGACAATAACATAGGGAAAAGCTTTTTGACACTGGTCTGGGCAACGATTTTTTGATCTGACACCAAAAACATAGATTAAAAAGAGTGAAAATGGACAAATGGGATTACAACAAACTAAAAGTTTCTGCCTAGGAAAGAAAATAATCAACAGAGTGAAAAGAAAATGTACAGAATAGAAGTGGTAGAAAATATTTGCAAACCATATATCTGATAAGGGGTTAATATTCAAAACATATAAGTAACTCTTACAACTCAATAGTTAAAAACTGGGCAAAAGTTCTTGAATAGACAGTTCTCAAAAGAAGACTTACAAATGGCCAACAGGTATATAAATAGATGATCAACATCATTAATCATCAGGGAAATGCAAATTAAAACCATAATGAGATATCACATCAGACTTGTTAGAAAGGCTATTGTAAAACAAAACAGAAAACAAAAGATAAGTTTGGCAAGGTTGTGGGAAAAGGAACCCTTGTACACTATTGGTGGGAATGTAAAATGGTACAGGCTGTATTAAAAACAATATAGAAGCTCCTCAAAAAAAAAAAAAAAAAAAAACATGAAAACTAGAATTTCCATATGATCCAGCAATTCCACTACTGGTTTATTTATCCAAAAGAATTGAAATGAAGATCTTGAGGAGACATTTGCATTATGTTCATTGCAGCACTATTAACAATAGTGAAAACCTGGAAACAACCTGAGTATTCCTCTGCGGATGAGTGGAGATAGATTATGTGGCAAATACCTATTAATATAATGAAATGTTATTTAGTCTTAAAAAAAAAAAGAAGAAAATCCTGTCATTTCCAATAACGTAGATGAACCTGGAGGACATTATGTTGACTGAAATAAGATAGTCACAGAAGAACATATACTAAATGGTTCCATTTATATGAGTTATCTAAAATAATCAAACTCATAGAAACAATAAAATGGTGGTTATGAGGGACTGAGGGGAGAGTGAAATGGGGAGTTGATGTTCAGAAGGCATAAAGTTTTGGTTATGCACAAAGAATAAGTTCTAGAAATCTGTATATAACATCATGGCTATAGTTAACAATGCTTTATTGTGAACTTAAAATTTGTCAAGAGAGTAGATCTCATATTAAGTGTTCTTACCACACTAAAAAAAAAAAAAAACCCTCAAATTACTCTAGTAAATAGCCCACTCAAAACCTCTGATATTATCCTATAGAATAATTTACAACAAAACTGAGATCACAATAAAAAAAAAGAAAAAAAAAACAGAAAGAAGCCACTAAGAACTAAAATCAGCAGAGGCAACAAACAAGAGAAACAGGAGCAAATGATGAAGCTACTGAAATTATCAGATGCAGAATATAAAATTATATAATCTTTTAAAAATTACATTCTTTAAAATACATTTTAAGAAGTAAAGAATGGAAATTATGACCAAGGAAATGACAATGGTTATTTGACCACAAAATGGCACTTACAGAAATTAAAAGTATTTTTGTTAAAGTAACTCAAAGGAGGAGTTTAACAATAGAGTGAACACAGCTAAGAACAAAGGGTAGACAGGAAGATAGAACCAAGGAAATTATACAAACTGCAATAGTTAGTAACTGTAAGGATGACAGAAGTTAAGAAAAAATGGAGATTGAATAGAAGTCTCAAAATACATGCATTCAGGAAATTATAGCAAGCATAGGGCAAGCAAAATATAAGAGTAGCAAGTGTTGTTTAGGAATTTAATCCATAAAACCTCGTATTAAGAAAACACAAGAAATCTCAACCTTGATAAAAAAAGACAGCCACACCAAACATATAATAGTGAAACTATATGAGACCAAATAAAAGCACAAAGTCTCATGAGCAAGTGAAACAGGTGACTGTATAAAAATAGAAGTAAACAGCTGATTTCTCAACACCAAAAATAGGACTCAAAAATATAAGTAATATCATAAAAGTAGTTGAAATACACCTAAACTTTTTTAAAGAGGATAAAATAAAGAAGCATCAGACAAACAAAAATAAGTTTTCTATTCAGCCTCCAAAACTGTAAGCAAATAAATTTCTGTTGTTTAAGCAACCCTGTCTGTGCTATTTTGTTATGACAGCCCTAGCTAACTAATACAGTTACATAACGTCTTTCCAGTCATGTAATATTTTCAAATTGACAAAATTATAGTGATAAAGAACATATGAGTGGTTGCCAGGGATTAAGGAGGAGTGAGGAAATAAGGTGGTTGTGCCTAGAAGAGGGTAGCTTAAGAAATCCTCATAATGGAACTTTTCTGTATCTTGACTGTTATGGTGGCCACATGTGTTTATACATGTGATAATATTGCAGTGAACACACATGAATGAATGAATACACATGCACTATGAGTGCATGTAAAATTGGTGACATCTAAGCTCGGGGAGTGGATTGCATCATTGTCAATTTCTTGGTTATTATATGGTACTATAATTACACAAGATGCTACCATTGGGGGGAACTGTGTGAAGGATATACAGCATCTCTCTGTATGATTTCTTACTACTGCAAGTGAATATAAAATTATCTCAAAGTAAAAAGTTAAGAAATTATAGAGATGCATTGAGGTCTTGTATTATATCTTCCTCCAGATATGATTTGAATTTATTTCTGGCAATTGCCCAAGATCACTACAATCCATGATCGCCTTGGTGTAATTTCAGGGATTGATATGAATGCAAGCTGAGATGTAGTTCATGTAAAAGCACTTCTATTTCCAGTTTGCCCTTTCTAGGATATAATTCTTTGTGGTTATAATCAAAGGATTGGCAAGAGACCTATTGCTTGGCTTTGTAATAAGGTTTTATTGAGACATAGCCACACCCATTTATCAATCATCTATAGCTAATTTCATGTTATAATGACAGAGTTGAGTAATTGCAACAGAGATGGTATGACCAGCAAAGGCAAAAATCTTTTCTATTTGGTCCTTTACAAAAAAAGGTTGCTTATTCCTGCTGTAATTCAAAATGTGAAATTTTATACTTGACAGCCTTGTTGTCCAATTTTTATTTCCACTAAACTAATGAGGTTTCAGATGTACTGCTTAGCTTCTCATTTCATTTTTTCTATCTTCTGAATTCTGTAGAGGACTTTGGAGGAAAAGCAGCCTCGAATGGCAGTCTGACCTCTCTGGGTTCTCACGTTTTCCTGAATCTTTTTTCTGGAAATTCATCACAGCCCTATTATCAATCCTTTATCTTCAATCAGGTTTTATGTCCAGTGATTTTAATTGTTCTCAGCAAGATGATTGGTCTAATTTGCCTAGTCTGCCATTACCAGAAGCAAAAGCCACAAATCTCCCCAGTTTCGGTCTCCACAGCACCTAATAAAAGAGTGACGACTAACCACTCATTAACCACATGAGCCCGACTTTTCAAACTCAGAGCGCTCAGGTCAGATTCATCTAAAGCATCTAAATTGTGACTTTCACCATTTACTTGGGTTTTTAGTCATCTTCATGATGAGTCCCTGAAGAACGCATGAGACTGACTGGCCATGTGAATAATTTCGGAGTATCTATTATCTATAGGTTCCACTTTGGAGTAACCAGAAAGCGGGAGGTCAGGGACCTTCAGGTTTGAGGCTATTTAAGGGAAAACTTTAGAAGATTGTGAGAGAAGTGGCTTTTGATAAGCTTCAAAGTGGTACTTGAAAGATATGGGAAGCATGCTGAATGGGTGTGTGAACAGAGGTTTCACGGTCAGGAAGGGCAGCAGTGAGAAATTCAGGAATATGGAACTCCAGCAGAGAGGCATGAGTAAAAGGAGCAACCACATCCAATGGGATGCATAGAACCTGTTTGCTATATATATGATTTTCTTTCCATTGGCTGGTGGTCAAACACTGTCCCCTTTGTAATGGCACCTCCAGATGTTTTACACTATTTTGGTGCAGCCTTTCGTCTCAGAATATGTTGCCATGAGATCATGAATTCAGACAGACTTTTTTTCTTCTTTTGTATTTTTTTTTTTTTTTTTACAATGAGATGAAAGCATTTTTCATTCAGGGCATGATGTGATAAAGTCCTCAAAATTCTCCCACTGTGAAGTTCTGAGACACAATTCATTTATAGTTTGAAAATAGTGGCAAAGATATTACAGAAATATAGAAAACAGGCATAACAGTGGATATTATTGTTATCATTAATAATAATTAGGAAAAAAGTGATGGCATATACAGTGACAAGCTTCACTCTGCCTCACTAATTGTATTTGTTCAGTCCTATCCATTTGGTTGCATCTTAAAAACTTATAAATAGCCAAAAGGCAAATTGTTTAGAAATTATTAAGAATCCAGTCATATTCCTAAATTCTTACAATGTGAAAATTTATTTTTATCCACACTTAGAAGGTTACCTTTAAAAAGCTAATCTCAGCTGTACTTCATTTAGGAACTGTAGTGTCAGAGTCTGACTGCGCAAAAGAGCTGTGGTCACCTCTAGCCCACAGGCAACTTTGTGAGGATTTGGAATAACGCTCCCTTTGGTGGGACACAGCGGCATTGATATGTGCTGGCATGGGAGAGTGGACAGTGAAAAAGGAATGATGAAACTGTGAAAAAGGAGCTAAGGACTTATGCTTGGCAAGGGCAAACTGGACTAGATTTCAGCTGCTACTCACTCTCTTTGCCAGATGTCCTTGTGAAGTGACATCCTTGAAAGTAAGTATGTGATATCCCTGAAAGCAATCACCTATAAATTTAGAGAGTGGTGAATGCCACTTATCTGGCATTTGGCTTTGGAAAAGTTACCTACCTTTGCTGTTACAAAGCCTCATTTTGATGTCCAATTATGGAGTAGAAGATTACATTACAGAATGATCCATAATTTTCATCATAAATATGGAATTTTAAATATGAGTATTAACACACTAGTGTTTGAATGTCTAGTACTAACACAACTGATACCATTATTACTACCAATAATAGCTAACATTTATTTGTAATAATCCCTCTGGCAAGAGTAGAGAGCACATTAATGAATGGATATTCCAGGCAAAAAATGGCAACCTAACGTAAGTCTGTTTTCCTAGCTGAAACAGTCTGAAAAAAGACCTTACCCATATATGATATATTTTTGGTAATTGTTGCTGAATAAATAAATTAATTAATGAGCATCAGAGCAGCCCAAGTACCTCTGCCACGTATCTGTCAAAACAACTCATTATCCTTGATGGAACTGCAGAAACCAAAAATTCTTTGAAGTCAGACAAATCTGTGTTTGAAACCTCTATTCATGATTTGCTAACTAGATGACCTCAGGGAAGTTAATCAGTCTTGCTAAACTTTAGTTTCTTTACCTGTAAAATTAGGAAATAATCTGTTCTCCACAGGATTATTGTAAGAATTAAATAAAAATAACTATGTAAAGGAATTTACCCATTGGCTGGCACCCAACAATCGTTTGATGTATGGTAACTATTGTTTTTAGGTGTTTGGGTTTTTTTTTTAATAAATAAATTTGTCTCTCTCTCTATTGGTGGTATACCATTCAGTGCTGCAGACCAGAAATCTAGAATTTATTCTCATGCTTTTCTCTTTGCTGTAACCCCACAGTCAAACTCAAATTAACACCCCCTCACACACAAACTATATCTCCAATTCACCTCTTCCCTTCCATCTCCAATGTCACTGCCCTAGATCAGACCTTCAATATCTCTTGGCTTGATTATTGTCAGAGGCACCCACCTCATCTCCTGGTTTCCAATCCCTGACCTAAGCAAATTCTTTATATGGACCAATATAGTTATCTTTCTAAATACTATCCTAACCATGCCACTCTTTTGATTGCATTTTTTCAGGCTGCCCACCTCCCATCCATCTCCTGCAAAAGAATTAAAAACTTTTAAAACTAGCATTCAAGGCCATTTACATTCTGGTTTTGCCTATTACTATAGACTAAGCTTTGCCTTTCCTCCACCCCTGCACCAGCCTTAGGCCAAGAGGCTTTCATCTAGCTTTAAAATCATAGGCTTCATTATGAAAAATAACGGCCATATTAAATGAACATTTTAGGATAATCCCTTAGTGATATCCTACACTAACACACTTTGATTGAGATTCACTTCTAGTAGGTTTTGGTTTTCAATATATTTTCCCTATGAAAACAGCTAGTTAGATCAGCATAAATCCTACTCATTACAATTACAGAATGTTACCTTAATATGAAGACCCTGAGTAGAATCTTCATACTAAAGAGCTAGGAGATACATGATTTGGCAATACAGATTGACTATTCTTAGTGGTAACACAGTGCTTATGAGAGTAAGGTTACTCTCCATTCCACATGTGTGTCAAATCTAAACATTGCTAGCTCAGTGGTGTATTTGGTACAACTTAGATTGCATGGCATACCTACTCACGATTGCATTGGGTCTCTTCAGACATTCTACAGCGATATTTATGTCTTTCTATATCTAGAAAAAAAAAGTTTTTCAAAAGAGTATCTGGTTATACCTTTCAGATGATATAAAAGTTTAGACAGGTCTAAAGTGCCAAATCTGGGCCTCCTAAGTTTATCATTCTGGCATCCCAGAGACACTGTCAATATCAATAATATGTTTGGGTTCTGAGTTTCTTTATTCCCACCCAACTCATGCACACCTTCCTAAATCTGTTAGCTTTGCAAATTTCTTTGCCTCCTGGCCATGCTGGATTCTGTTGGGTATAATGCCAAAGTGCAGACAAAGGTTAGATGTTGTATAAGTTCTTGGACCTAAAGAAGAACACATTTCAGGGCAATGCTGATTGGTCTGTGACACCTTCAAGTGAGAAATCTCTGGAAGAACAATAGTTGCACATACAGCAGCTTATAATTCTAATCAATGAATATGTTACTTTCTCACATTCTTATTTAAACTCTCACCTCATCTGTATATCCCATAAATTGAGAACACTGCCTTTCTTACTGATCAAACTATATAATAAACACATATATTTATGACTACTTTTACCCACCTGGAATTTCAATAAAGGGTTATGTCAGGTGGTGAACAAATATGCTTGTGTCATTTTTTCCAATCACAACCCAGAGACCCCAAATCAGTGGCATCAAGAAGGCTTCCACTAAAAGCGGTAGTTTTGGCATTAGCATTTATGTCCTGTCTATACCAAAATGTCAGTATTTTGTCTATCTCATAGATATGAGATGGAAACTCCAAAAATTTGGTTCAGATGTTGACACTGATTACAACACACATACACCCACAGGGTATGAAAAGGCTTTCTACTTACATAATGCAACTTTCTGGAGAGATCAAGATGGCTCCCAAGTGATCTGAAAATAGCTTGAGAGATTACAAAAAGGAGACTGGCTTGGGGTTTTATTGTGGTTTAGGAGTGAGGCTGGGGTTAGGATTCCTGCACGTAGTTCAAACTTCACCTCAGTGGCAAGGGAGTGACCACTAAGGCTTTCTTATCATATTGCCCAGATGTGGGTCAGAAGGGCAAGAGGGGTGAGGCTTAAAAATTGTTGTCATAAAAAAGAAAAATAGAATCAGAATCTTTATTACATAAGGGAGTTTAAAAGGCATAAATCTATAAGTCTTAAATAATCTGAATTGAAACATTCATGAATGAGAAATCCCAAAAAGATGTTGAAAAAGAAAAGCAATGGAGAATTTGGCAAGGAGGATAAAGGTACAAGTTAAAGTATGCACAGAAGTGGTTGAGGATACAAAGAGATTCAATTAAGCCTGCAGACTCCCAGAATGTTGATAGTCCAAGGAATCTGATGCTATAAGGGACTGGAGATGAGGTTCAAAGATGGAAATGGACATTAGTTGAAATCCTTAGATGTAGGTGTTCCTCAGTGAAATTTCCTTCAGTGCACCCTTTTTGCCTGGACCACTTCAAGCAGTCTCATGACTTCCAGTATCACCTACATGTTGATAACTCAAGGACCCATAGCTCTAGTTCTGTTCTGTCCCTTGGTTCACAGACCTAAACACCTACCTGCATGCAGAAGATCTTTAGCTGTATGAAGGCAACTTCAACTCTACTTCCCCAAACAGAATTCAGTGTCTTTTCCTTCAGCGTATTCCAAATTATATTCTTATTCCCATGAATGACTTTGCAATACATCTAGTCATCTTTTAAGACTCACCTAATGTTGCCTCACCTGAGAAGACTTTTCTTTCCCACCTGTCTCCAGCTCACTCCTTAGCTCTTTGGACTGACCTCCGTGTTTTTAGTGACCCAATAACCCAATATTGCAATTGAAGATTCATCTCCCACTGTACTGCAAGCCCCTTTAGTGAAAGAGAGCATCTAATTTATAGAATTACTCTCATGGATCTGCCTGGATGCAAAATAAATCCTGTAGCTGCTGTAAATTTTACTCCACAATCTCAGTTGTGAAAAATGTCACCTTGTTTCATTTTATTAAATCACATAAAGCAGGTCTGAGATTCCCACGTGGCTCAGCTGATGGAAAATTCAATCACAGTCATGAGGTGTGGGAACTCTTTCCCTATTCAGGAATATTCAAACTTTATGGACTCGTTGCATTCAAGAATGCCTAAGGAACAGACTTCGATTTTCATTCTACACTTGACACCACTGATATCCTCAAAATCCTATTATTTATAGTTTCATGTAGGAGAGAAGGTTAGCTGTTTCTAGGCCAATCTTGATTATGGAAAATTTTGACCCCAGATCCCAGGGCCTTAGACATTTCTGTTTACTTTCTTCCCTCTCTCAACACTTAGGGTTCTCTTGTCACCCCATAAATGGTTCCATCCCTTGAAGAAGCACTGCAGTGGGATATGGTTGGCTATTTCTTATTTACAGAAAATACATTAAACTTGTTTCTTTCCCAAACTCAGAGAACTTCTTGAAAATGTTTTCCTGCCATGGTTGGCCCACCTTTGTGCCCTGAATCCAAGGAACTCTTTTCTCCCCACCCTCAACAAAAGCCTTCACATATTGCTATATTTGGAGTACCTGGCAATGATTGCTTTGGGTCCTAAAATGTGTGTCATGAGCTGCTTCCTATAGTAGGGAGTAAAAATCTTTTCCAAAAAGTTTGGAGGAATCTGAGAGGAAAAATATGAGATTTTTCCTATTTTCTTCTATCTGCTATGATAATAAAAACAAAATATAAATAAATACCTCAATAGATTTTCCTTCTGTTAAAAGAATAAAGGATAGAATCTTGTTATGATCCACAAAGGAAAATGCCATCAAAATTAACAAAATATTTACTAGTATTATTCCTATATCATTCACAGATTTACATTTTTTGAGATAATACAAATGCCTTTCGAGCCTCCTGATCAAATACCCTAAAGCTGACTTATTTAGCTCAATGAGCCTTAAAGGGCATCCAAGAACCTAATCCATTTATTCTCTTGCAATCAGAGCACCCTTTCAAATAAATCTCTTTCCCAGGCCTTAAAATAATGCAGTTATTCTTAGAAAAAGTAATGTATTTTCATGATGTAAAATACTCTTCAATATGATTGAGCTTATATCTTATTCCCCCCTGCATCTATCACACATACACACATACAAATACACACACACACACATGTGCGTGCACGCATACAACCCACAGCTACCATTAAGGGCTGTTTTTATTTCCAAAATTATAACCTCTGCTACAGTGTTTTTTCCCCTCATCAAATAGCTGAATACAAAAAGAAGCAGGAATTTGACAGCATCTGGAAAAGAACAAGAATTGACATTAATTCATGAAACGCATTTGTATTGTACAAAGATCAAACTGGCAAATGTTCATGTAATATATTCAGGTGAGCCTAATTCTACCTTCTATGCAATGCTCACACTGAACAAACAAAATGGCAATGTGGTTGGATTAAATTTTCTGTGTTTTACCCTGTGACCCTGTAAAGGTAAAGAAAAATGTTTCTTTTAATAATAAGAATATTTTCCTGTCATGTTGATGTAATCATTGTTGGTTTTAGTTTTATGCCCCAGTTAAATTATAGGTGGGTATATTTATGTCTCATTATAAAAATACATATGAGCATACACATAAATATTCATTCTAATTCTCTCCTTTATGTATTATTTCTTTTTATTTTCTGTCTCTGTGTCTGTTTCTCTTTTTTCTCTCTGCACATGCACCTTGCAAAGATGTGAATGGATATATGTGTATGTGTATATATATATATATGTATATATATACACACACATGCACACAAGCATACCTTATTTTATTGTGCTTTGCAAGGTTTGCAGCAACCCTGCATTGAATAACTCTGTTGGTGCCATTTTTCCAACAGCATATACTCACTTCATGTCTCTGTGTCATATTTTGCTAATTTTCACAATATCTCAAACTTTTTCATTATTATTATATTTGGTATGGTGATCAGTGATCAGTGATCTTTGATGTTACTATTGTACTTGTTTTGAGGTGCCATGAACCATGCTTATATAAGACGGGGAGCTTAATTGAGAAGTGTGTGTGTTCTGACTGCTCCACCAACCAGCCATTCTCCCTTCTCTCTCCCTCTTCTTGAGCCTCCCTATTCCCTTGAGATACACAATATTGAAATTAGGCCACTTAATAACCCTACAATGGCCTTTAAGTGTTCAAGTGAAAGGAAGAATCACATGTATCTCACTTTAAATCAAAAGCTAGAAATGATTAAGTTTAGTGAGGAAAGAACATCAAAAGCCAAAATAGGCCAAAAACTAGTCTTTTGCACCAACCAGTTAACCAAATTGTGAATGCAAAGAAAAAGTTCTTGAAGGAAATTTAAAGTGCCACTCCAGTGAACATGTGAGAAAGTAAAGCAGCCTTATTACTGGTATGAAGAAAGTTTGGGTGGTTTGGATAGAACAAGCCAGCCACATTAAGCCAAAGCCTAATATAGAGCGAGGTCCTAACTCTTTTTAATTCTGTGAAAGCTGAGAGAGGTGAGGAAGCTTCAGAAGAAAAGTTTGAAGCTAGCAGAGATTGGTTCATGAGACTTAAGGAAAGAAGCTAACTCCATAACATAAAAGTGCAAGGTGAAGCAGCAAATGCTTATGCAGATGCTGCAGCAGGTTATCTAGAAGTTTTAGCTAGGATAATTGATGAAGGTGGCTACACTAAACAACAGTACTCAATGCAGGTGAAATAGCTTTATATTGGAAGAAGATGCCATCTAGTCATTTCCTAGCTAGAGAGGAGGAGTCAATGCCTGGTTTCAAAGCTTCAAAGGACAGACCGAATCTCAGTGCTAACGCAGCTGGTGACCTTAAGTTGAAGCCAATGCTCACTCACCATTCAGAAAATCCTACAGCTCTTAAGAATTATACTAAATCTACTCTGCCTGTGATCTACAAAAGGAACAATAAAGCCTGGATGACATCACATCTGTTTATAACATCATTTACTGAATATTTTAAGCCCACCATTTAGACCTACTGCTTAGAAATCAAAATTCCTTTCAAAACATTACTGCTCATTGACAATGGACCTAGTCACCCAAGAACACTGATGGAGTTGTATAAGGAGATTAATATTGTTTTCATGCCTGCTAAAACAGACCTTCTGCAGCCCATGAATTAAAGAGTACCTTTGACTTCCAAGTCTTATTTTTTAAGAAGTAAGGCTATAACTGCCATATACAATGATTCCTCTGATGGATCTGGTCAAAGTCAATAGAAAACATTCTGGAAAGGATTCACCATTCTAGATGCCATTAACAACCTTTGTGCTTCATGGGAGGAGGTAAAAAAAATACCAACATTACAGGAGTGTAGAAGTAGTTGATATCAACCCTCATAGATAACTTTGAAGGGTTCAGACTTCAGTGGAGGAAGTAACTGCATATGTACTGGAAATAGCAAGAGAACTAGAATTAGAAGTGGAACTTGTATATGTGACTGAATTGCCACAATCTTTCTATAAATCGTGAATGGATGAGGAGTTGCTTTTTACAGATGAGCAAAGAAAGTATTTTCTTGAGATGGAAACCAATTCTGGTGAAGATACTGTGAACACTGGCAAAATGACAACAGTGATTGAGAATATTATATTAATATAAAGTTAGTTGATAAAGCAGCAGCAAGGTATGAGGGTTTGGACTCCAATTTTGAAAAAAGTTCTGCTGTGAATCAAACAACAGCACTTCATGCTACAGAGAAATCTTTTGTGAAAGAAAGAATCCACGAGTGACTCTTTGGGCAAACCCCATTATTATCTTAAGAAATTTCTACAACCATCCCAGCTGTTAACAACCACCACCCTGTTCAGTGAGCTATCAACATTGAGGAAAGACCATCAAAAAGATTATGATGATACTCAGATGATCATTAGGAGTTTTTAGCAACAAAATATTTTTAACTAGTATATTCATTTTCTAGATAGAATGCTACTGAACACTTAATAGACTATAGTATATTGTAAACATAAATTTTATGTGCTCTGAGAAACCAAAAAAAATTGTGTGACTTGCATTATTGTGATATTTGTTTTATTGGGGTGATCCGCAACCTAACTTGCAATATCTCTGAGGTATGCCTGTATACACACACACACACACACACACACAAACACACAAGTATGTGACAAGTAACCTAACTAGAGTGAGATTTACACAGAATTCTTTGTTTTCAAGTCTAGGTAAACTTATGCCCAGGTAGAATATTGTTATTCCATTTTATAGCAGAGAACAAGAAGGGTCCAAAAGATTGCCCATGATGACCTGAGTGGTATTTGAAGTCACAGCACTAACTGCATTCCATTATGTGATATGGGGGAAGGAATTGGGAATAGCAAGAATTCTTACCTTTCAAAATAAAGCCATGGCATTATATTATACTATAAGTGATAGCAGAGCAGTATTTCAGAGATATTAGGGCACAATGGGGACTCTGTAGCTTCTCTTTAATAGGAGGATGGAAAAAATCGTCATTAGTTGGCCTTATAAAATGTTGCAGAGCTGGACCATGATGCATTTTTTTTCTTGCCTGTAATTCACTGTTTGTCTTTTGTTCACACTGAGAAGTAATAAGCCCAATGGAAAAATTCTTTTCTCTTTGATCTGTCTTGACAAATAAATTTGGGATTTCTAAAACAGAGGAGGATAGGAGATGAGAGAAGAATCAAAAGTACATTTAATTTGTACCACTAGGACTAATACAGTGAAAACTATCTTACCTGTTTATATTTTTCAAGCTTTTAAGTAGGTTTAAATATGTTCTTTGGACAAGCTTATTTCAGCTATAACCAGGCACCAGCATTAGAAGAAAGAAAAAAAAAGGAGGAGGAGGAGAAGAGGAAAAATAAAAAGGAAGCCACTGACATCTTGAAGAACCTGTTTTTATATGATGCCCAAGTTAATTATTCTGCTAGACTATATCATGTGGGAATTGTTATTTTTTTTTTTTAGTAAAGGGGAATGAAGTAGGAAGTTGCAGTAATACTACAAGTATGTGAACAGAAGAGAAATCCCATTGCTTTTGTCTGTGAGATTTTACATTAAAAATGCATGAGAAGTAGATGAAGAGCCCTCAATGTTGGTAACTTAGGGAACCGCTACAGTTTGTTTCTCAGAACATCCTTCTTCAAGATGGACAAATATACTATGATTTAGAAGCAAGAAAACGCAAAGTAAGGAGCTAAAGGGCTTGTTTATGTCATTTTGAATGATTGAGTGCCAACTTGGTCTATTCAGGTTTTCTCAGCATATTGAATATTAGCAAACTTACCAAAAGAAAATACAAAAAGTCCAATTAAATTTCATGATCTAGTGAAATGGGAACAGGTCACAAATGTGAAAGAAAATATTCATGTGCATGTATATATATATATATATATATATATATGTTTTTTTCATTTAAGGGCATTTTCTACGTAAACTCTGATTTTAACGGTATCAGGTTCTAGTTCTATTATTCTTTAATATCATCTCCACTTTCAAAAACTTGTTCTACACTACAGAGTGAAAAGGTAATATTTGAGGGCAAGTCCCGAAAAACCCAAGTATCAGGTGACCCAGCCAGGGAGAACATATTCCTTGACTGCTTCTCAAATTGAAAAAAAAACTCTCATGTTGGGATAAGATCTTCAATCAGCCAGCAGAGTTGGGAATATGAGAAAAAATTCTGAAGTAGCCAGTTATTGTGTAAGACTAAAATTTTGAAGCAGGTTAATCATTTAGAATTTTTCTTAAAGCAGTCCTGAGGAGGAAGGAAGCAACAAGTAAGGGGGCATCTGGCTGGGGCAGCAATGAGGAGGTTCAGTGATGAGTGGCAGAGTCAGAGGCTTCAGTATTGCCCTTTTTCAGTTCTACACTACAGAGTGAAAAGGTAATATTTGAGGGCAAGTCCCGAAAAACCCAAGTATCAGGTGACCCAGCCAGGGAGAACATATTCCTTGACTGCTTCTCAAATTGAAAAAAAAACTCTCATGTTGGGATAAGATCTTCAATCAGCCAGCAGAGTTGGGAATATGAGAAAAAATTCTGAAGTAGCCAGTCATTGTGTAAGACTAAAATTTTGAAGCAGGTTAATCATTTAGAATTTTTCTTAAAGCAGTCCTGAGGAGGAAGGAAGCAACAAGTAAGGGGGCATCTGGCTGGGGCAGCAATGAGGAGGTTCAGTGATGAGTGGCAGAGTCAGAGGCTTCAGTATTGCCCTTTTTCAGTTCTAGAAGATCTACGTGAAGATTATGTTTGCACTTTGGCTTTATAGAAACCTATGGAAGGTCTTTCCCTTCCACTTGAGTAATGAGGTTTTTCTGATCTGAGTATACTGGCAAGGCTAAAAGATGGGCCCAATCTCCAAATCCTATAAGGGACACTAACCTTCAGTCCACCAGAGTCGTCATTCTCTTGCTTCTCTGGTTCAGCTTGATTCAGGTGTGGAATTTCGTGAGAAGTCTGTCTCTGCCTGATTCCACAGGAGGTGTACCAGTGATCTGGTGTACTGTAATCATGAGAGCTTCACTAACTCCTCAAAAATCTAGTCCTAGGGTATAGAGTGGAGAGAGATGTTTTCCCCAGAATCCAATTTCTCTTTGATCTACTCTTGGTTTCTGATTCTAATTCAAGAAATGTTTGAGAAGAAAGAATCAAAATACAGAAAGATTCTCCATTAAACAAACATGTTAAGGTAAACAGATGTATGTACCTCCCTAACCTCCACTAAAATTGTGGTCTTTAAATAATTAATAATAAAGATGTGGACTATATGAAGAGATAAAGCATCCAATTTGAGAATTAGTGAGGATATAAAAGTCAATTTAAAAAGTTAACTCAATTAATTTTGGATGCTGGGAAGAATATAGGCAAGTGGTAACTGACTCAGTATATCTGACAAAGCTGAAAGTGTGAAAGGGGAAAGCCTTTAAGTAGCCAGCTGATGCATGCCACAGAATCCTGGAAAGGCTCAGAAATAGACTACTACATTCCAGCCTGTTTTAGAGAACCCCAGCCTTGAATTCCTGTGATGTTAGAATGCACAACTATGAAAGGTTTGCAACTGTTGTAGGTAAATAAAGAACACATGTGAAATTGAATATCAGAGCCAAGTGCAGCGGTGTTATATGTTCACCTTTCAGTGATGCATCCAAACAGGTGCAAGCAAAGCTGAAATTATGGACATCAATCAGCAGGGCTCATAGCTAAGTCCCCAGGCTCCCTGCCACCAGCTGATACGCAGACAAGACTCTGCAGCTGTCAGAATATCTGGTGCTTGAAGCTGCATTCCATAGCTTTTCACTGATTGACAGGTCTCTTTGGGATGCCTTGGGATTTTGTTACCATGTAGCATTGTTCCATATCCCTTATCTTCTGAGTGCTTTTTGATGGTTAACTGATTAACTTAAGAAAAGTAGCATAGCGTGATTAAGAGTAAGCAGCGATGACTTCCACTTGGCTATACATAGGGAAGTATTCAAGCATTAGGATGTTAGATGACTCATATAAGATAATAATGTCACAGATTCTGATACCAAATCATATGTTCATTTATTAATTCATATCATTGAGCAATTTTATGTGCTGGGAACCAAGTTAAATGCTGAACTTAGAGGAATAAATAAAACAAAGACTGCCATTGTGATGCTCCAACGTTTATAGAGGAGACACAGATATACTCAAAACGTTGCAGGAGAGGGGCACGTAGAAAGCACAGTAAAAATACATGGGAGATGATGAGACAGGCTTCAAGGAGGCAACATCTCTCTTCAGTTTTCAAACGTAAATATGAATTTGCCTAATGGTTGTTATGTATACCTGTATGGCATAGGAAAGGGATGGGAAGAAGCAACTTTTAGTGTTTAGAATTTTTAAGAAACATTATGCAAAGAAGAACAGGGACATGAAATCGCATATTGCTCATGTCTGTGTGTTCCTTAGGCTAAAAAGACGTCTGTATATCTGGAGTAATATACCATTTATAGTTTTCATTTTCTTAGCCAGATGGGCTGGGCCAGAGTCATCTTAAAAGATGTAGGGAATGAGAATACTAAATAAATATGGCAATTTGCTGCAAATAGTTATGTCACTTTAAAAATACATGATAGAAATTTCTGCTGAAAAAAGAAGAGAAAGTTAACTTGAGAAATCTTAATGCTAGGAAGCACAGAACCAGAGGATCTAGGGATGGGTCACATTAGGCTTCCGCTGTTTAGACAAAACTGTGTGGGAAAATCCTTCAACTCGAAGTTAAATTGGAGATGACCAAGTACTTCTTAGTCGTTGACTCTCTCCAAGCACACTCAACTTGTTCTGGCCTAGAAACATAAAATCTACAATCTGTTACAGAAAACTTGGCCACTTGTCGGCAAGGCCAAATAACAAGGACAAGGGGTTTGAGGAGGGAGGAAAGATTCAACCACCTAGATGCCACCTATTTTAACTTTTGCAAAATTTCCTTTCTAGTCTTTGATTGTATACCTAGTGTTTTCATTTTTATTTTCTATATAGCTGTAATAGATTGGATGAGGGGCAAGCAAACTACATTCTGAAGGCCAAATTTGGTCCACTGCCTGCTTTTGTAGGTAAAATTTTATTGGAACACAGCAACACCCATTTATATGTGTTGCCTCTGCTGCTTTCTGTGAAGCAGGTTCACTATGCACTGGTTATTCCAGGTTCCCTGTGCACCAGTTACTCCACCATTTGAGCAAGTCTGGTGAGACAGAATACTCACACAGCAAGTTAAGCAAATCAACTTATTATTCATCAATAGGCACAAAGGACAATAGATAAGTAGGATTTATGATAAGCTGGTCCCCCAAGCCTCAGAAAGACTGCCAGGGCAGATGGGGTCTCATCTGCACATGCCCCACTCTGCACTGCAGCTGAGGGACCCTGAAAGCATTCCACTCTGGGGTTTTTACTTTAATAATAAGAAGCAAGATATATTGAGCACTTACATTGTGCCAGGCACTGTTCTAAAAATATATATTAACTTGGGTAATTCTTACAAAACCTTATAAGGTAGAGACTATTGTTTTTCCCATTTTATAGATGAGAAAATTTATCTTTTTTTTTCTTTTTTAATTTTCATTCTTTATAGATTGAGGGCATACAAGTGATGTTTTATTACATGGATATATTGCATACCAATGAAGTCTGGGCTCTTAGTATAGCCATCACCCAAGTTTTTATATCCCAGGGGATACTCTCATTGCTGGGCTAAAGTGTTGCAGGACATCCTGTTTCAGGAGGGACAGAAACAGCACCCAGGCTGTTCTGGTCAGTTCTTCCTTATTTTGAGATGTTGCACTCCCAGCACACTCTATAGTTATTCTGAGAACTACATGAAGAAAGATGGTGAAGAGCTGAGTCACTAAAGTCATCCAGAGACCTGTCCCACTCTTTCATGCTAAAATGGCAGAGTTAAGTAGCTGTGACAAAGATGGTATATTTACAGATACTAAAATATTTCCTCTCTGGTCCTTTCAGGGAAAGTTTTCTGACCCCTAAATCAAAATGTGAGTTCCATCAGAAAAGACTCTGTTTTATTAACTGTTTCCCGGAGTCTTTACATAGCGCCTGACACATAGTAGGTGATGACACATATTTGTCAACTTCTTGATCTCATACTTATAATATTGACCTTGTTTTTTCATTTCATATTGTATTCCAAAAATCTCTGAATTTTATTCAATAGTTGGCACACCTCAGTTTATTGTCTGTGTAATATTTTAACGGATGTAGGGAGAAGGGAAGTATCAATACTCCCATTTAACAGATACAGAGTAAGCACTTTGTGAACATTTATATTATAATCTTCACAATCCTGTTAGGGAAGAATTCTTGTTGCTACAACTGGGGAAACTGAGTTTCATGGTGGTTAAATAATTTGCATTAATTTACATTCTCCTATATTTAAATCATTTTTTCCCCAGGCTAATACTATTTTTAGAAGACAATGGGGAACATGACCACACTACACATGGAGTTTTCCCATCAATAAATTCATTTCTATAGGATACATCTCCAGAAGTAAAGTTAAAATGTCAAATTTTTAAATTCATATTGTCAAAGATATACATAAATTTATTTCATTATGGATGCAATATTGTTTTGAGAATCACCTTCATAAGAATCACCTGCTTAGTTTGTAAAACACACACACACACACACACACACAATCCTGAATTATTAATCTAAATATCATGAGAATTAATAGTTTAACACATTTGCCAGTTGATGGTGATGCCCAATGATGATTAGTGTTTGAGGAACCCTATTTTTATCTGGGAAAATTTGACATTTAAATAGTCTGATATTTAGAAATTCAAACCTTTAATTTCCCAGTTGGATGGATAAGAAAGAGTTTGCATTTTAAAATACATGTAGCTTAAAGTAAGGTAACCATTTGTTTCCCAGTGGTCTCCCTAAAACCGTTTCCCTGCACCACAGCATAACGAAATAAGCCCAAACCAGCCTTGGAGAAATGGCTTTGGTTAGAGAAGACATTTATACATCACCAAGGTGCAAAAAAATAGATAATAATCAAACACTATTCAATGCCAATGATTTCAGCAATTTTATTTCTCAGCCTGAAAACAGTATTTTCTAAAATATTTCACGTTACTTTTCATCTAAATTGAGTACATTTGTTAAGAACAGAAAGAGGGAAATTGTTAGGTTTACAATCTCAGGTTTTTAGGTCTGAGACCTAAACGTGGTGGTGGGCGGTGGATAGACTGCATTGGGGTTGTCAGGGAAAACCGTGGTCCAGAGAAATAGAGTAGAGTTAGGGTAATGTTTGTGGCTCACTGTTGGAGGTGGCTCTCTAAGATTAGCTGAGGTTATATTATATGTGTGCCACAGTCCCTAACTCAATACACGGCATAGGCTGCCCTTCACAAAAGCAGGAAAAGTGAGGTGGGTGGAAAGAATATGGGCTTTTTCAGATTGTCTCAACTAGTGGTGTGGTCTTGGTGCATTATGTATCCCCTCTGCAATGAGGGTGTTTTGTATGGAGGCTGTAGTAGGTGAGGCAAATTATAGTCCCTCAAATGCAACTCAGTATCAAACACTGAAACTTATTTATTTATTTATTTATTTTGAGACAGAGTCTCGCTCTGTTGCCCGGGCTAGAGTGAGTGCCGTGGCGTCAGCCTAGCTCACAGCAACCTCAAACTCCTGGGCTCAAGCGATCCTACTGTCTCAGCCTCCCGAGTAGCTGGGACTACAGGCATGCGCCACCATGCCCGGCTAATTTTTTCTATATATATTTTTAGTTGGCCAGATAATTTCTTTCTATTTTTTTTTTTTAGTAGAGACGGGGTCTCACTCTTGCTCAGGCTGGTCTCGAACTCCTGACCTTGAGCGATCCACCCGCCTCGGCCTCCTAGAGTGCTAGGATTACAGGAGTGAGCCATCGCGCCCGGCCTGAAACTTATTTTTTAAGCAGCAGTGGCATACAAGTGGAGAAGCCAGTACTGCTCAGAGAAAGTTCCACTTACTACCTTGTAGTACAGCTGGTATCTCCAAGATCCCAAGCAGCTACATATCCTTCTACTGGTTCGCAAGTACAGCTTTGGACTGTATCAGAATCGACCTTACTTCTCACTCTCACTGCCTCAGGCCCACAGAAATGGAATCCTTTTCTGGGAAATTTTTTCTTTGCCGGCTTACATGAAATCCACCTGTCTCTTCCATCGAGGTAACTCATTCAATATCCTGTCCAGATCTTTCTATATCTCCCACTGCTGAACTAAACTGTATTCCATTATTAGTGATTAGAACTACCATCCACCCCTGGGATGGAAAAAGTCATCAATAAAACCAGGCTTAGAGCACTAGTATTTGAGGAGGGAAACATAAATCTTGCCTTTATTCTCAATCTCTTTTAGACGCTGTCATTGCCTGCCAAACTCCCCACCCCCAATCTCTTCTGTATTCACTTCATTTCTCAAAGACTGCTTATTGTTAACACCTGAGATTCTCCGCCCGAGGACCATTTCCCAAGAAGAAGAGCACACTTAATTTCTGGGAAGTTAACACTAGCAAAAGCTATCCTCAACAAATAATGGGTCAGGCTAAGTGGGGAAATATCCTAGACTCTTTGACTTCACGTGGAGTCATGCTGAGACATGTTCTACACTGCCTCTCAGAGTCCCCCAGCAGGACTGAGATCTAGTTTCTCAAGGGGTCGCTCACTTGATAACATATCTACTATTCACTTCCTTCTCTTGTTGATTCCCTTGCCCACTCTCTTACAGGATTCCTGGGATCCCATCCAATATTAAATATTTGCCCTTGAAGCATTGTCTCAGGTTTGCTTTAAGAGAGGACTCAAATCAAGGTAGAAATTATCAGAGAAATTGGACAAGAGACCCACACTCTCTCAGAAGGCCCACTGCCCTCTACTCCAGTCAGTCTTTGTTCTATTGCCTTTGTTCTGTCTTGAGGTCATGGTTCCTTCGCATTTTATGGCTAAAATATTCAGCACAGAGTCAGGCATTGGACCAGCACCCAACTGATACTTACTAAATTACCGTTAATATCGCCAACAGAAGTAATTATGGTAGTAGATGTCATTTATTGAGTTCTTTTCCTATGCCAGATAATCTGCTTCATACTTTATTCATATTAGTTCACTTAATTACCCCATAAATTTGTATCAATTCCTATTATTATCCTTGCATTGGAAAATGAGAATACTGTGGTTTGGCTGAGAGAAGTGGTGAAAAAGGTGAATCTGGCTTCAGCCTTAACCACCGCACTCTGCTGGCATTTCGACCTGCCTAACATAACTGATAATCATTGACTGCGAGGAAGAGGCATGGCAGGAACAAGTGCTACAACTGAATTTTCCTCTCCCTTCAGTCAGAGTGTATTTGGGACTCTTTGTAGCCAGTAGGGTATAGTACAGTTAGGGGGCACTAGCTCGTATGTTGGCATCTGATTCGCTCATCCTCTGAGAGTTGCTCCAAGAGATAGTGAAGGAGGCCTATCTTTCAACCCCTGCCCCTGACCCTTGGAAGATCATCATGCTGTCTGATAACTGCTGTGTGGGTAGAGATTCAAGGAAGTCCCTTGTTCTGTTTGGAAAAAAAATATTGGGTCCAATTCATCACCCTTTGTTTAGTGCCTATGCATACCTTGCATTCAGTAAAAATCAATATGTGCCCATTTAGCTCCATTTAGCAACTTCAGTGTGTCCTTTCTTCTCTATATTACATATATCCAGGCTCCTTTACTCGGTGCAAAAAATGCCGTTTCTGTGGTTACCTTCTAAAGAGAGTCCTATTCTCACTCTGCTAAAAATGGTAAATGTATTCTAGTCTTAAGATAAGAACTTCTCCTTCTAAAGGTTCTGAGTGGTGATATGGCAGGGGGATTAAGATGATAATTTCAATAGAACTGGGATTGTATCCAGGCTCTGATACTTATAAGTGGTGTGTCCTTGTGTATATTACTCTGTGGACATAAAGTCCCTCATTACAAAAATGGGCTCAATATTGCACAGGATGACTAAAAGGATTAAATTAAATACTATACATCAAATGCTTAGCACCATGCCTGGTACATAATAATTGCCCAACAAATGATATATAGTATTACTACCACTACTGTTACACACTACTGAATATAATTTTAAAGACAGTCTCTACCTGCAGTTGCTGCCTCAGTAACTTAAAGTACACTAGAGGATGATTTTGCTCAGAAACAAGGGCAATACACCCTTAGAAATAATAATGACAATCCACTTTTCAGATTAGCTCTGACCGAGGGACAAGGGAAAAAGAAATCATAGTTTTACGAACATAAAGATATAAAGTTAGTTAACTCATGTTCCCAAGGAGCCCTAGTGTTATCTTGTTTGGTTCAGGAAATGCAATTAACTTGCCAAGGCAGATTTCATTATCATTATTCATTTTGATTTGGACTGAAAAAGTGGGGAGAGAACAGAAGGGGGGAGGGAAGGAGAGAAAGAGAGAGAGAGAGAGAGAGAGAGAGAATAAGAGAACCATGGAGGCTGCAAACATACAAATACAGCAACAGATGCACTGCAATGTCTCTTGTTCTGCACCAAACACAGCAAGATCATTGTAGATGTTTGGTAAATACACACACACACACACACACACTACATCTTATTTGACACAAGGGGGAAAAAGGAGGAAAGAACTGTCCTGAGCTTCAGAGACATGGACAGCTTTATCTAAGAACTCAGGGATAAAATGAAAATTTCAATTTTTGGTGAGTGACTTATTTGTTCAGCCTCACAAAGTCCATTTTTCTCCCTGACTGATCCCATTTTCAGATAGAATCATCATACGTCCAAATGCAATTGCCTAAATTGAATACGTGTGACTCACAGCCGTGTTTACATAGTATTCTTTCAACTCTGGAGACCAAGCTACTGATTTTGTCATCATCACAGGGACTCAGCTGCCTCCATCAAACATCCAGAACTCATTTGTTCTCATTAAGTAATAAAATTACTCACCACCTGGGCCACTGGCAAATATGACTAGAGAAAAGATGCAAAACTACAGGGTTGAGGAAGATGGCTTATAGGCTTTATAAAGTAATGATTTCTAAGTCTTACCAACCTGAACCATTCCCTTTTACTTTTTTTTTTTCTTAAACTTACTCTGAATACATATGTCAGAGTAATTTCCCCAAAGCACAGTTCAGATCCAGCACCACACAAGCCTAAAGTCATCTCTAGCATTTTGAATTTCAAGAAGTGATTCATAGAGAAGATAGCATTTGTGCGGGCTCATATAGGAACGGTAGAATTTCCATGGTGGAGATAATCCAGGGGAAAGGAAACAGAATGAAAAAAGAAGGCAGCCTGAGTTTGGAGAATAGCAAATCATTCTATATTTTTGAAGCATAAAGTCTCCGTAGTCCAGCTAATGTTGCAAAGCTAACAGATTTACTTTTGTAGATCCTTGAATTAGAGCAGATTAGATTAGATTAGATCGACAATGGAGGATAGATAGATGGACAGACAGATATACTAGATTTAAAGAAGGAGGAGAGAAAGGGAGAGGGAGGACAGAAGGAGGAAGATACTGAAAGAGTATGGGAGAGATATAAGGAAAGAATAGTAGGGGGGTTACTAAAGAGGTCTCTACACAAATAAGTCAAATATCATGAATAAAGTCTCAGATTACATGTAAGCTTGTTGTTTTGCAGTTTAACCTGTCCTCTCTACACATGAGGCAGGTATTTATGGTTATTGCAAACTCTGGTTCATGTTGAACAGCAAGAAATTCTCTGAATTATTTCCTTCCATGTTCTCTAGCCTACCTTTATAACTGCTATCCAGGTAAGAAAGAGTGAGAAAAAATTTGAACACAATACAAGAAACTACCTGTTGTATGTAAATTTTAACCAAGTATTAAGGTGTTTTCAGAGGTTACGTCAAACAATTGCCCACGATCCCTCTGACCCCCACACCTTTCTAAAGCTCAGCCTAGTTTGCAGTTCCACCAACAGTGTATAAGTGTTCCTTTCTCTCTGCACCCACTCCAGCAGCATCTATTGTTTTTAACTTTTTAATAAGAGCCATTCTAACAGGGGTAAGATGATATGTCATTGTGGTTTAAATTTGCATTTCTCTGAAGAATTAAAAGTAGAGTTATGATTTGATCCCACTACTAGGTACCTACTCAAAGGAAAAGAATCCATTATATCAAAAAGACACCTGCCCACAAATGTTTATAGCATAAAAATTCACAACTGCAAAGATGTGGAATCAACCCAAGTGCCCATAATGAGATTAACAAAATGTGGTATAGGTATACCATGGAGTACTACTCAGCCACAGAAAGGATGAATTAATCCCTTTTGCAACAATTTGGATCGGACTGGAGACTATTGTCCTAAGTGAAGTACCTAAAGAATGGAAAAACAAACACCACAAGTACTCGCTATTAAATTGAAACTAACGGATGCACACACATGTGCACAGAGGGAAGTAAAACTCACTGGAAATCAAACAGAGAAGGGACAAAAACCTACCTAACAGGTACAATGAACACTATTAGGGTGATGGGCACACTCATAGCTGTGACTCAAGCATTACAAAAGTGATTCATGTAACAAAAATATTTGTATCCCCTTAATATTTGTAAATAAAAAATAAAATACAACTGCCTACAATAATTTCCCATCAGTACCTACATGTTCTAATCCCTGCCTAGTGCAACTTCATCTCCTACAGCTCTACTCCTTGCTCACTTAGCAGCAACCACACTGGCTTTCTTTGGATTATCAAAGCAAAGCAAGGTTAACCCTACTCAGAGTCCTTTGCTCCTCAGTGTCTTCATTGGGAATCTATTTTCTTGAACTTGACAGGACTAGCTATTTCTCTTCATTCAGTTCCCATCTCAAATGAGTCTACTAAGGAAGTCTTCCCTAATCACATTGGCAAAATTAGCCCTCTGGTCACTCTTTACCGGTCCTCCACTATTTTAAATTATATTTTTTATTCTTTTATCTACGTGTTTATTATCTGTCTTTCTTCAATGTAGTGTAAGCTCATTGAGATATTGCTGACTGTGAAGCTGCTAGTATTTAAATATTGTCTGGCAGATAGCATGTACTCAATTAAAAAAAAGAAGAACTGAGATCTCTTCAGTTTAAGCTGCAGCATGTAGAGATTTTCGAACCTATCTCTTTTGTCCTTACAAGACCTAAAACTGGACAAAATGAAATTCAAGAGGTTGAAGAAATAATTGATAACTTTCCAAAAAAAGAAAGCACCAAACTCAATTGTTTTAATTCTGAATTATACAAACATTTAAGAAACAAATGATGCCAATTTTCCACAATTTCTTCTAGAAAATAGAAGCAGAGAGAACACTTCCTAACTCATCCTATGAGGCTTGCATTACTGTAGTACCAAAACCAAATAAAGAAATTACAAGAAAGAAAACTACAGACCAATAATCCTCATAAACATACATGCAAATATTCTCAACAAAATATTAGGAAATCAAATTAACAATGTATAAAAAGATGATGTACCATAACCAAATGAGATTTATTATAGGTATGCAAGGCTACTTCAACATCCGAAAATCAATTAATGTAGCCCACCACATCAACAGGCTGAGGAAGAAAAATCATATGATCATATCAACTAGTACAGAAAAATATTTAACAAAATCCAGTACCAATTCCTGATAAAAACTAAGCAATCTAGGTATAAATGGAACCTTCCTAAATTTTGAAAAGAACTTCTATGGAAAAATATAGCTAACATTATATTGAATGATGAAAAACTGAAAATGTTCCTCCTAAGATCAGGAACAAGGCAAGGATATACTCTTTTACCACTCTCAATCAACATTGGTTGGGGCACCCTGGCTACTGGAATAAATAAGAAAAGGAAATAAAAAATATTCAGATTGGCAATAAATAAATAAAATCATCTTTATTTGCAGATGGTATGATTGTCTATAGAAATAATCCAAAAGAATGAACAAAAATCACTCCTGTAACTAATAAGAAAACATAACATCATAAGATATAAGGTATAAGATATACAAAATTTACTTTTCTATATAATAGCAATGAGCAATCAGAATTTGAAATTTATAAAATATGCCATTTACAACAGGACTATAAAAACAAAATATTTAGATATTAATTTAACAAAATACATACAGGATCTATATGCAATCAACTACAAAGCACTGTTCAAAACAATCAAAGAAGATCTAAATAAATGAAAAAATATTTTGTATTAATGGTTTGGAAAAATCAATAATGCTAAAATGTTAATTCTTTCAAACTTAATATACAGATTTAATGTAATTCAATTAAAATTTCAGTAAGCTATTTTGTATGTAATGACAAACTGACACTAAAGTGAAATGGAAAGGCAAAAGACCTAAATGAGGCATCAAAATACTGAAGAACAAAGTTAGAAGACTTATCACCAATACCAAGACTCAATAAAAGACTACAGTAGTCAAGACAGAACAGCATGTTTAGTAGATAACATAGATCAATGAAACAGAATACTGAACCCCAAAATAGACTCAAACAAATGTAGTCAGCTGTAGACACTCTGTCCTTAATAAGGTGGAACGTATAAAGTGGAACTCCCCACTCCTGAAATGTGGGCTCTGCCTAGTAACTTTCCTCCAAAGAGTATAGAAATGGGGAACAAAAGAAAGGCTGGATACGGTGGCTCATGACTGTAATCCTAGCACTCTGGGAGGCTGAGGCGGGAGGATCACTTGAGCTCAGGAGTTCAAGACTAGCCTGAGCAAGAGCTAGATCCCATCTCTACTAAAAATAGAAAAATTAGCCAGGCGTGGTGGTACACATCTATAGTCCCAGCTACTCAGGAGGCTGAGGCAGGAGGATTGCTTAAGCCCAGGAGTTTGAGGTTGCAGTGAGCTATGATGACACCACTGCACTATAGCCTGGGAGACAGAATGAAACAAGAAAGAAAGAAATGAAGAAAAATAGAGGAAAAAAGAATAGCTTTTGGGTGGAGAAGACTGACAAAAATAATTAGCCAGGTGATCAAGATTAACATTAATGGTAATAATAAGTCATGCTAATATATGTGCCCTTCATATGATATGAATGTGATGAAAATGGTACTTTACTTTGTGATCTCCAAAAATTCACAACCCCAGCCTATTCATGAGGAAAACATCAGAGAAATCCCTTTTGAAAGACATTGTACAAAATACCTGAGTATCCACCTTTAAAGCTATTAAGGGCATCAAAAGCAAGGAAAGTATGAGAGACTGTCACAACTAAGAGGAGCCTCGGGAGACTACTAAATTTAATGTGATATCTTTGATGGAATCCTGGAACAAAAAAATAGTTGAAAACTAAGGAAATCTGAAAAAAACCATGTATTTTGGTTAATAAGAATGTAATAATACTACATTAATTGTGACAAATGTACCATACTTATATAAAATATTAACAATGGAGTGTGGTATGTGTGAGAACTTTCTGTATTATCTTTGCAATAATTGTGTAAATCTAAAACTTGTAAAAATAAAACTTGTATTTAAAAAATAGTAAACTCTGTAGTGTATTTCTTTTGAGAATTGATATGAACACAAGAGCACTAAAAGCTTTAAAAAGTCTTCCAAAAATAAATGAATAAATCAACAGACAATTGAAAGCATTAAAACCAGCCAGGGATTAGGACTTTCTCATTCTTGCATTCTTGCCCTCCACTATGTCTCTCACATTAGGCTGAGAATTTCCTGTAAAAGTTTTCATATGTGCTTACTCTTCCCTGCCTCCATATCTCTATCCCAGTTGCTTTTTGTACCTAGAAAAATCTTCCCCATTTAACAATGAAAAATCAAACTCTACCAATCTCTTAAGACCGAACAAGAAGGCTGAATTTTCTTCTATCAACTTGTTCCTAATCCTCCCTTTCAATCTTCCCAAGTAGGAGTAAAGCTCCTGGATTCACAATAACTGTAAGCATTTTTCATAGTATCCTTCAGGTACCATGACTTTTTTACCTCATTTCTGTCCGTATCTTATCTATCTATGAAAAGTGTGATCTTGATTTCCATACCCAAGGCTGATTCATCTTTGTATTCTTTTACAGTCTCTTGCACAAAGCAGAGGATTGCTCACATGGTAGGTACCGGATAAATTATGTACTCAATTTATAAAGGAAAAAAAACACAGTTCGATTCTATTAGATTATAAAGACATTCTCAACTGTGTCTTAATTTCTAATCATATAGGATAAATAGACCCTATGAGATTAATGTTACATGAGCAAGGCAATTGATGTCAAAGGAGAAGGAAAAATCAACATGGACTTCACTTCTGATTTTGATGCATGTATTTTCTTAGGCCTCTGGGTATCAAAGCCTCCCTGCAAGCTTTGATGCATCACTTCATCGTTAATGAAGATCTTCAAACTCTTCTTGTTCACACATCTAGCTTCCCTTGAAAGATCTGAACAAATGTCAATTGCTTTCTGTTCCAGTTCATCACTCAAGATGCCTGACAGCATTCGATTTTAATGAATGCCACTGGAGCGCCTGGTCCCTGTAACACAGCGCTCTTCTCTTCCTGGCTCATGGCCCACACAAACACTGATTTGATGATGTGGATACAGCAGAGTCTGTCGAACAGATGTAATCATAAGCTACCCTTCATTAGCAGTCAATCAATTTAGGTGACACCATGTCCTTTTGGCTAGGTGTTTATACACTTATAACCGTCCTTGACTGCCTATAAAATTCTTAACCAGATTGATCTGTTTTTCTAAACATGTGCAGTGGTTATGTTTTTTGATCCACCATACAGGGCTTTAAAAATGCCACATTATTTAAGTAAATCAAAGTCAATTTAATTTTGAGCCTGTACTTGCCTGGGTGACAAGAAATTCAAGTTCAAGGACCTCTCTTGTCTGGGGTTGTAGGAAATTGTTGAAACTTAGGTGATGCTCAAACGGGATGGAGGAATGGGGAATATAGGGGTGTGGAGTGGATGGGCTTAGAGATAAATTCATTATGATTGTCCTTTAAATATTCCTTATGTGAGGCTGGCTCTTGGTAGAAATAGATCTCTGCTAATTACAGGATCCACAAAACCCAGCCATACTTTTCCAGGACTAGGAATCTTCCCTTCATTCTGGACAATTCTTCCTACCCTTGCTCCAAACAACAATCTTTTTTCGCCGGGACAATCCAATTCTTTATATTCCTGAATTTTAGGTTGTAAAAACAAAGCCTTTTTTAAATGTTGCCCTGAAGCTTAGGGAGGTTGCTGTTCTCTAGCACTTTTGCTGCTCAAACTGAGATCTCACAGAAAAGACATCCCCTGGGGGCTTATTAGAAATGCAGAATCTCAGGTTCCATCTAGACTCACTGAGTCTGAGTCAGCATCATTACAAGATCGCAACTCCAGATCTCAATACATTGCTACTACTTGGGATAGAGGGCAGGGAGGGGGAAAACATAACTAGTTCCTATTGTGTTTCATTCTTCTACACTAAGAAAAACACATAAATTAATTATTCTGCTTAATGTTGCTGATTAATAAGTTAATTAGCAACAGAATTGAGTACCTAGTACAGAGCAGGGAGTTACAAACTCCAATACTTCTAAAGGCCAGGAAGGTAACTTAAAATAGGGAAGCTGGTAACCAAAAGGAGGCATGTTGGGGCTCTGGCAGACCAGGGAGAACATTTTCTTACAGAGTTGCTGCAACGAAGCAGCATGATCCCAGTGTTATGGATATTCTGATTCTCAAGAGAAGTTTGGAATTTGAGCCTTGCTTAAAATCTTTAGCAACCAGTGAAAAACTTTGAAAACACTTGAATAACCAAATAAGCACATTTTAAAACATATGTAGCTGGAAGTGTGATCACTCATGTAGAGTTTGTAACAAATGGTTGGGATGGGCATTTGGAAGGCAGCATATTATAAATGGTTGAAGTCTCTACCACTCTTTTTAATTTTAAACAGATTACATGACACCCTTTTTCTTTGATTTTTTTCATTCATAAAACATAACCCAAACTATTGTCATGAAACAAAAGAAACGGTATGTGTATACAAAGAGCTCTGAGTTTCCTGGATAAACATTAGTAAACAATACTGTCTGCAATTATAACCCTCTCCATATACATACCCACTCCTTACAATGTAAATGTGCAGCTCATTGCATCAAGAAGTAAAGATTATTTTTCTACTTCTTAAATCTAGTCTGGCCCTGCGCTTTACTGTGTCTGATAAAAAGTGGTGGAAGTGACACTGTGTCAGTTCTAAACCTTACTTCTTCCTCTCTGCCTTGCTGCCCTGAAGACAAGCAGGACAGCCTACTAGAGGATAAGGGCCCACATGAAACAGATACAATCTATCCAGCCACCAGTCATGCCGCAGCTGATCATGAGTCCAGCTGATACCAAGTCAGCTGCTCAGATGAGTTCTACCCAAATAGCCCAAAGAATTATATTACTATCATTTTCTTTATATTAATCTTGTTTAGGTTTTGCTAATCTTGAATCTGTGAGTTCATGATTTTTAGCATGTTAGGAAACATCTCGACCATTTTACTCTTTAATTATGGCATCTTTCCTCTTCTTCTGGGACTACAATTACATGTATGTTAGACCATGTGTGCCCTACACATTTCTGATGCTATTTTGCCCTTTTCATCATTTTTGTGCTTATATCCTTCAATTTTAATATTTTCTCTTGCCTGTTTTTGAGTTCACTAATCCTGACTTTTAAATGTCTCTTTCCGTCCATTCTGCCCCCTTTTCCCCAGGATTAACTACTAGCCTGAACTTAATCTGAATTATTCACATGCATATTCTCAGTTATAGGTATTAAATACTTTTTTAAGTTCTAGAATGTCCATTTGATTCTTTTTTATACATTCCAAATTTCAATTGAAATTTTTCATCTTTTCAGCCATTTAAAAAATCTATTTTCTGTAACTTATTTATGATGGCCATTTTAAACTTGTCCACAAACTCCCATATCTTAATTATCTTTGGATTTGCTTTTATTATCTGATTATTCTTTTTTTTTCCCTTTCTTGAAAATCTTGTAATTTTTTGTTTAAGTTGGGCATTGTAAATAAAAAATGTAGATACTAATAATGATGATGTTTCCTTTTCCCACTGAGAGAAAATAATGGAGTAAATTCATTTTAGAATGAACAAATACTAAGGCAGAAAGCAGGACATCTGAATTCTAGTCTTGATACTTTCACTGTGAACCTTCAAAGTTCACCCTAAGAGGCCTCAGCTAACATTAAATGCTATCTACAGTTTTGTTAAATGCAAGAGTTTACAATTCAATGATATATTGCTGCTACAGTGAAGTAGAAAATCTTGCAGAAAGGAGAGAAAGAAACAATTATTTAAGCTTAATAATATGCTTCTGAGATGAGGAAACTCAAGCCCATAACAGTTATTAACTTGCCTGGAGTTGCAGAAATTACTCAAAGCTGTCAAATCAGTTTCACTAGTGGACATTTGTAGTTATTTTTTAAAGTAATCAGGACTCTGATGGGCATATGCACTTTCCAAAAATTCTAAATATGGCTAGTTCAATTGGTGTGGATCTGTAACATCTCCTCTGACCTATTTCATTTAGCCTGTGATATTGATATTTAATAACCATCTAGTGAATACTATTTACAGCAACAATAAAAATAGAAATGAAATGTTGTTTGAATTCAGCTGAACATAAAAGTACCAACAATACCCAAATGCTCTGGAAAGTTATAAGAAATCCAATTTTACTCATTTTTAGCTCATAAACCAGACCCTGAGGTGACATACACATACACACACACACACATACACACACACACGGGCACACTCACTCCTTTTCTTTCATAAATACAGCTTTCTCTCTAGAAAGTTTTGTGCCTAAATAGGTGGCCAGTCTCCAGATGACTATGTAAGGCAGGGGAAAAAATGCTGGCAGTGCTTGTGGATGAACTATCAAATCTACAAACATTTATCTTTTTAATAAACTATAATGTTTATAAGAAAACATACATGACATTTCTCAATAACAAAGATTCACCAGTCACAGAGGAGAAGACTCACAGGTGAAAAAACAAAACTAAGACAAACAGCAAAGCACCTTTTGTTATATGTATCTTAAAGTAATGTTTATTTTGAAATGCCATGTTTTCAGGAAAGTATAGAGAATAAATTTTGCAAACAATCAGGTGTTAACCATCTACTCTTTGTGAAATCATTGTTTTTACATTAATTTTATATCTTTTATTTTAGATCTATTTGAAGCTCCTTATATAAATATACCCATTCAGTTCTTCACCCCCTTCTCCCCAGGATTAACTACTAGTGTGAACTTAATGTTAATATTCACATGGATATTTGATTGCATCAATTATACCTTATTTATTCATATTTGTAAATCATAGTATTATTTTTAATGTTTTCAAATTATATAAGTATCATAGTTTGTCATATTTTCTATTTGTATGTTACATCATAAATTTATATTTTTGAGACTTTGCTATGTACAGCTGTAGGTCATTCATTATTACTGTTGTATCACATTTTATTATACAAATGTATTAAATTGTCCATTCTCCTACTTATAGACATTTAGGTTGACTCAAATTTTTCTATTATAAAACCACTGCACATTAAATGTCTTTGTGAGTATGTTCTTATTCACTTGTGCAAGAGGTACTCTAAGAGGTATTTCTACAAGGAGAATTGTTAGGTGCTGGAGTATACTTATTTTTTACTTTGCTAGATAATGTTACTCTCTTTCCCAAAATGATTGTAAAAATTTATACCCCTAACAATTTATACCCCTAACCATTGCTTCACATCCTCACTCAATGTTTTTATTTTCAGATTTGTTCATTTTTACTAATGTGATTGAGAGTAAAATGATATAAATAATTTTAAATTTTTATTTCCCTGATCATCAGTGAGATTGAGTATTTATTTAAATACTTATTGACTATTCAAGTTTACTCTCCTGTGAATTGATTGTTCAATTCTGTTCTCTACTTTTCTATTGGTTTGTATGTCTTTTTCTTACTGATTTACAAGTATTCTCTATATGTTGAAAATACACAAACAATATTTTTGAGTCAATAGTTTTTCTTTCACCCTGCCATGGGGACAGTTTGTAGAGGAGTTTTAAATTTTATGATATCATAATCAAAATTTATTAATAATTTTCCTTTTTGTGATTTTTGTGTCTTCTCTACAAAATCAATAATAACCTGAGGATATGAAGACATTTTTGTATAGTTCCTCCTAACATTTTATCTCTTTGCTTTTTATATTTAAGATTTTAATCTATCTCAAGGTTATTTCTGTATGTCTTTTGAAATAAAATCTAATTTTGTTTTTTCAAAGAGATTATTATCTCATTTCCATTATTGATTGAAGTATAATTTTCACACAGTTTTCACTATGTTATTTTCATATATAAATGTTTCTTTTTCTGAGACCTTTATTTTATTTACAAATATATTAATGTATTGATGTGTTAACATCTTTATGAAACTGAGTTCTTACTGAAATATACATCTTGCGCAGGACATATGTTCTATTTATTTAGGTGTTTTATATGTGCTTCAAATTTTTTACTATTTTTGTTTGAAAAGTTCTTTCACGTCATTGGGACAAATGTATATTATGGCTTTCTTGGTCTCATAAGTTACATATGCCTTCTCATTTTTTATTCAAGCTGCATATGATTGACTCTGATAGATTGCATATTTTTATATGTTAGAGACTATGTTCTGATTGTATATTTATAAGAGCTTTATTGTATAAATTATGATATTTTATTTTTATAGTCATTTGGCTCATCTATGTAAGCAATATTATTATATGGGAATAACATTTTTATTAAGTC
The DNA here is from genome assembly GCF_020740605.2 of Lemur catta. Taxonomy (NCBI): domain Eukaryota; kingdom Metazoa; phylum Chordata; class Mammalia; order Primates; family Lemuridae; genus Lemur; species Lemur catta. Next base: position 146,455,991 of record NC_059128.1, read on the forward strand.
TTTATAAATCTCTATACTCTATTGCTTCTCTATATTTTATTGCATTTCCTTTTTTAACCTAGTGAGCTAGATAGAAGTTCTTGGTTGCTTTTAATAAATGGCATATTGAACTGCATTAAATAGCTTTTTTTCTGCATATATTGAGATAATTTTATATTTTAATCAGTTAATGTGGTGAATTATGTTAATTAATTTTAACAATTTTAAATCATCCTGCATTCCTGAGACAAAATCGACTTAGTTTGGAGACGTGTGTGTGTGTATGGGTATATATATATATATATATATATATATATATATGGAGAGAGAGAGAGAGAGAGAGACATTGTTGAGTTCCATTTGTTAATATTTTATTCTGAATTTTGCATCTATTTTCATAAATCAATTTGCCCTATAATTTGAATGTCTTACTCTTTCTTTATTTTGTTTAGATACCATGGCCTTAAGCAGACTCATATACTGTTTTGGGCATGGCCTTTTAAAAACATCTCTAGAAGAATTTATATAAGACTGCTTAGTAAAATTTCTGGGACTGGTGTTTGGGAGTTGACATATCTTTAACTATAACACATTTATAAAACTTGTTATCATGTTTTTCAAATTTTACATTTATTTTTCAGTGTTTGGTTATCACTATTTGTGAATGCTTTATTTCTTTTTCAAATGTGTTGGCATATAGTTATTAAGAGTATTGACTTATTCTTGACTTAGAATGCATTTTGTAGCTATGTCCATTTTTCCTTTCTAATATTGTTTGTTTTTTTCTTTCTCCTTTTTATCATCAATACTATCAGAATTATGACATTTTATTAGTCTTTTCCTTTATCTTCATTCTACATGACAGGAAAGACCCACTTTCCACCAAAGATTTATGCTTCTATCCCCATATTGTAGAGGTCCTGCTGCAAAGTGGACTTTTAACCAGGAATATGTTTCCCAGACTCTTCTTTCAATGAAGTACATCTAAGTGACAGGTCCTCACTAATGTGAGCAGGGGAGCTCTGAGAGTCCTGGAAAAAAGGGTCAGCCCTGAGGAAGTAGAAAAGCCCAATCTTTCCTGAGAGATGGTGAAGAAGGAATAATGAAAGTTAGGAAATGGGCTTGCTGGAATGGATATATTATAAAATATCAGAAAACTCACCAGGAATTTATCTTTTGTGGAGGGTCCAGAGGACATCATAACGTCATGATGACTTAACAAGATTATCAGGAATATGCTGGTGAGAAAAACACCAGCATCAGTAAATTCAGCAGTAGCCTTCTCTGCAGGCCAGACTGATGGCAGGAGAGGTGGTTGTAGAGCTAGACATGTTAATATCTATAGGAATGATGGTTAACCTAGAGCAATAGTGTCAGTGGCTATGCTTAGCCACCAGAAGATAGGGTCCACAGATATTGCAATGATAGGTAAATTTGGTAAAGTAGCTCAAAATATTTGCCCTGAAGGGAGTTGTGGAGATGGTTAATAGAACACGATGTTCCTTGGAGCAAAATAGACAGGCAGACAACATCTAGCATAGCACCAAAAGAAAGGCAAGAGTAAAGGAGCAGGAGGCTAAAAGTGATTGCTTCAATAAAAAGCGACAATCCCTTGCACAGTTCCAAGAAGGCACTTGAGCCAGTTTTAGATCCAAAAGCTATTGACTAAATACACAGAAGGACCCAGCAAAACCGTGGCAAGTGTACACTCTGATGATTTTCTCAGGCCTTCTTGAAAGGGACTTATGGTCATTGTATTAGTCAGGGTTTTCCAGAGAAGAATCAATAGGATATAAATACAGTCATCTGTCATTTAACAAAAAGGGGAAACATTCTGAGAAATACATTGTTAGGCAATTTCACTATATTGCAAACATCATAGAGTGTACTTGCACAAACCTAGATGGTATAGCCTACTACACACCTAGCCTATTTGCTATAGCCTATAGCTCCTAGGCTACAAATCTGCACAGCATATTACTGTACTTAACACTGTAGGAAACTGTAACACAATGGTAAATATTTGCATATATCAACATAGAAAAGGTTATAACAAAAATATAGTATTATAATCTTATGGAACCACCATTGTATATGCCATCCATTGGCTCACGTAATTATGGAGGCTGCAAAGTTTCACAATCTGCCATCTGCAAGCTGGAGACCCAGGAAAGTGAATGGTATAACTCAAAGTCCTGTGTATAGTTTGAAGTCTCTATATAGTTCTAAGTTCTATGTGAAGTCCTATGTGTAGGGAAAGTCCAAGAGGAAATCTCTGAAACTGTCCCTCACCCTAGACCAGGACAGAAAATCAAAATAAAATTGTGTCCTAATTGTGCATTAGATGGTTGGCAGAGATTTGCATCTCCATTAAAGACCCAAAGGGTGCAGGGTGATTGTCACTATCATAACTCCTTTATTCTCCAGTCTGCCCCGCAGAAGCTAAATATCGATGGGTCCCAGAGAACCAAGCTCCACCAAACTCAACAAGACCTGAGCACAACTGCTGAGCAGGCCTTGGTAGATACCAAAAACACATGGGGCAGAATTAACTCCAACCTATGAGACACTTGTAACATGAGTTGAGTAATAAATTTCATTTTTATAGGCCTCTGAGTACGTGGGCTTCTTTTTGCTGTGCCATTATCTAACATACTGATACAGAAATGAACAACTGTTTGTGAATGTTAAAAAAAAAAATCTTCCAAAACCCATTCTCTTTTATACATGGACCTCTCTGTTTTCAAAAAGCCAAAAATCTGATTCTTGTCCAGATATAAGAGAGAAGGCAGTGTGTGCCTCCAATTTTCACAGAGGGCTCACAGGTTGGATAAAGATGCCTCCACCGTGCCAGTGAAAGGGTCCAATGAAGAGAAGGAGGGGCATCTCATATACACTTAGTACAGCTCCTGGCACACCTGCAGATGTGTCACAACCATCCCTATTGGGACTAGGACTTGAGGCAGTTCCAAGAAATTTTATTATAAAAACATTTTGTTAAGTGACATGTATCAGCTATGATCAATGCTTTTGAGACATAGTCATGATCAATGTATTTAAGATGATGACACTGGGTCATATACAGAGATAATTACTAGTTTGCAGGATTTCTCACATTCCCCTTTCAGACTTGGAAAGAAAGCTATACACACAAAAAAACTAAAAACAGGTGAAAAGTAGGAAGCACTTTAAATCGAATCCTTTATCATAAAGAAATATTTTACTGGATCCAAATGTTACTTTTAAATACCTATGTCCAAAACACTTTTTATGATTTTGTTAAGAAGATGAAAGAATGAGAATATTTCATAATTGAAAGGGGTTGGTAGGAGCTTTTTCCTAAAGAGAGCTGATTAATTACTTATTTTTTTAAAATATAACAGACATACAGAAAAGTGAACAAAAAAATAAGTGTAGAGCTTGATCAATTTCTATAAACTGAATAAACCTGGTAAACCAACACTTAGGTAAAAAATATAAGATTATCAGTACCCTCAATGTTCCCTTTGTGCACCCCTTTTTCCTTGAGGTAAAGCCCTGATTCCCCAAGCATAGATTACTTGAACTTTATACAAATGGAATCATACAGTAGGTACTCTTTTATAACTAGCTTCTATTGTTCAACAATAGAGCACATTGTTTAGGCACATTGAAATCATTTATTCATTCTCATTGATGTATCATTTTCCATTGTATGACTATGCTGCAAATCCACCATATTTTTAATGAAATTTTGAGTCATTTCTATTTATTTGACTATTATGCATGATACTTCTATGAACATTCTGGAATACATATTTTGTTTGGGGTCTGCACTATTTTTGTTGGATATACAAGTAGGGGGTTATGCCTATGTTTAGTTTTAGTCCATGCTACCATACAGTTTTGCAAAATGACTGTACCAAGTTATACTCCCGCCAACAATGCATAGGAGATCCCAGCACTCCACTCCCTTCTAGCTGTTAGTATTTTCCATTTTTATCCTCTTTGGTTATTCTAGTGGCTAGGTAGTAATATTTCGTATGGTTTTAATTTGCATTTCCGTAATGAAGTTACACATCTTTTTCCATATTTATTGGTCATTTTGATATTTTTAAATCTTTTTTGAAGTATATATTTAACATTTTTGCCCATTTTTCTATTGGCTTTACTGTTTCATTTTTACTGGTTTTAGAATTCTTTGTATTTTTTATATACCACATACTAATGCATTGCCATTTACATGGATTGGAAGTCGTTTGTTTTATTCTGTGCTTCCTTTTTTAATGTTTTAATGGTGACTTTAGATTAAAAGAAATTCTTCATTTCATTTTAAGGAAGTTTAATTTATCATTTTTTCCTGTATCATTAGCCTTTTTATTTTCTATTTAAGAAATCTTTGATTCCTTCAAGGCCCCGAAGATATGCTTCCATGTTTGATTCTAAAAGCTTTATTGTTTTAACTTACACAAATACATTTACAGTACATCTGCCATCACTTTCTGCATATGGTGTGAGATAAAGATTAATTGATTTAATAATTACCCCCACTTACATCTGAAAAATTTATGAAGAATCTTTTAATAAATAAAAAGTATCAGTAAGAATAAAAATAATTTATACTATAAAGAAATAATATACCAGTTAACAATAGCCTAAACTATGTTAAAAATTTCTTGCTGAGGAAAGTTCAACATTCATTAAGAGCAAAAACTAGCTATAAGCTTCCTAGAAACCAAAGTAAAAAGGGAAAAATGATGAATTACAGAGATTTTATTGTTTATTAGAGAGAAGAATGCCATTTCCTAGGGGGGAGAATAAGTTACTGCTTGTATTTTGTTCTGAGAGTAATTGTCCATGAAGATTCGCAGAAAGGCATTAATTGCACAGCCCATTTTTCATTTTGGAGTAGGGGAAGATGAATTATAGCCACAGGCAAGCATTGAATCACAGCTGCTTTTCCCGCCCATTCAACAAATATAGAAATGTTGTATGTTTAAGAGCAACAGAAAACGCAGAAATTAGACTCTGAAATGTAAGAAAGCATCTGGAGAGACCACAACATTAATTTATATAACATGAATATATATTTAATAAAAACATCAAGAAACCTTAATTTCAAACTGGCAAAAAAACTCAGAGAAAACAGGAGATAAAAATTGCTTTCTCTGATCTCCTGGAATTGACTTTTCTCTGTGGATACAACGCTCAGGGTAAACATACACTGGACAACACGGGGTGGGCACTGCCGGCAGCCTGGGCAAAAGCAGCCTCCCTGCCTCGTGTGCGTTTAATGAAAACATCCACACATCACACTCACATTGGTCTTTGCTGCATCACCCTTTGAAGCACAATTACTACTATGCAAATGTGGTTATTCCTTGTAATATAAGGGCTGCGAGTGTTCCGTAGTGTTAATTTTTTTTGTATAAATTCTACAAAGGAGAACTAGGTTTTTGCAAATCTCTCCAAATTCAACATGCCTTTGAAAGCTTTGTGCCTTCTAAAAGAAAAAATTTCCATGGCCTTGAGGCCTTGAGTATCCTTTCTTTTTTGTTTTACATTCAGAGAATTATCCTAAACTCCCTCATGGTCCTGAGTAGCATAGATGAATTTGTTTCTTGCTATTATGACCTAGAAATATTCTACATAGGTAATGTGTCTCTTAGATCTATCAGGAATCTCAAGGGTCATCTTGTCCAAATCTAGCTGATCAACAGAGCCACTGATAAATCTTTCTAAATACATGAAAGCCTGAAATCTGAATCCCTACCCCCCATTTACTGGGTGTGGATCACCCACTTTTCACAATTAAATAGAGCATCCAGGAACATGGCACTGCACCAGAAACTGCAATGCTAGATGCTCAGATAGAACTTCCTATCCTAAATCTCACTTTGCCCTTAAAGTTATCAAGTGAGGGAGGAGTCATCCTCCCTATTTAGGACATTAGTAAATAAGAATTCAGAGAGTGAATAACTTGTCTAAGGAAAGATGAACCCCACAGTCAGGAAGAGGGGATTTCAGTGCAGGGATGTGAAAGGCAAAGGCAAAAACATGGAAAGAAGGAGCCCTACTCTCCTTTATTAGGGGACCAAGAAGCTAAGGAAAAGTGTCCAGATGAAGAAATGTGTGAGGAAATGGAGGCTTGTTCAGTACCACCCAACATACTGTATTGAAAGACGTGACATTTGGTCTTCTTTACCCAAAGCCTGGTTATGTTTTATGAAACACAAACAGTCACAGAAGACTGATGACAAACTTTAGCAGACCACATATCCTGAAGTTTGGCTATAGTTTGAGACTTGCAGTCTTGGGGTGTATTGTGGGTTGAATTGTGCATCCCCCCCATCCAAAAGACATGTTGAAATCCTAATCCCCACTGTCTGTGAATGTGACCTTACTTGGAAATGGGGTCTTGTAGATGTAATGAAGTAGGATGAAGTATTAGGGTGCACCCTAACCCACTATGACTGGTGTCCTTAGAAGAAGAGGAGAAAAGACACACACAGGCAGAGATACACATCACAGATGACCATATGAAGGCAGAGGCAGAGATCAAAGTTACGTTGCCTCAAGTCAAGGGATGTTTAGGCTTCCAGAAGCTTAAAGATGCAAGGAAATATCCTCCTCTAGATTCTTTGGAGGGAACATGGCCCTGCCAACACTGTGATTTTTGACTTCAAGAATCCAAAACCATGAGAGAATATACTTTTGTTGTTTTAAGCCATCCAGTTTGTGGTATTTTGTTATAGCATCCATAATAAACTAATTCAGGGTTTAAAGATAAGATTTTTCAAAAAGAAAAGAACAGAACTGTGTGTGTCTTTTCTGGGCCTCTGTCTTTATGAATTGACCCCTCCATATGAAGGGTGTATTTATCCCAGTGGTTGTGTGGGGCTTACATGTTAAATAAGAATGGGTATAGACATTGCATATTTGAATCATCCCAGTGTGGACACACCCAACACAGACCAGGACTGGGCATGGTGTAGGTGCAGTGAGGACTGATGGATGCTGAGTGAGTGAATGGTGTGCCTCTTCTCCTAAACGAGTTAGGGACCGGAAAGTTCAGCAGAGAAGTCTCTAATGATGGACTCCTTTGGGAAGGTACTCTTAGCACAAGAGAAAACTTAAAATAGCCATTACAAATGCATAGGTTTCCAGAAAGTACCTTAATAGTGAGAATTTCAGGGAATCTTTCAGGCTAATATGTTAGCCTCTTGGTTCATTTAGAATAATAAACAAGAGCATGATATAAAATAAGCTTAACCTCTGTATTTGAACACCACTCAGCCAATGTCAGCCAATATAGATTCTACATTTCCATTTACAAATGTAGAATGTAAAATTCCAGGAGGTTAAGGGACTTGTACAAATCCAACAGTGTGTGTGAGTGTATGTATATATGTGTGTGGGTGGGAGATGTGCTGGGCTTCTGAAATCAGGTAAAGGATGCTTTTTATATGTCATGCTGCAGGTATAGCAACATAGTGGTGTGGAGGAATAACCACATTATGCAACCCACACTCAGTAATCCAGGCTGCCCAAGAGCCACTAACGTGGCAAAATCCATCAATTATTTTTTTGAACAAAGTTTAAATAAGATTAAATAATACATAGATATTATATCTAAAAGATAATATATTAGCTATACATACTTCTATGTCTTTGTATGTATGAATGTGTGTGTGTATGTATGCTACAAAAATCCTAGGGCACTAACACAGGATGGGTTTCCCACACCTCTAGCCCCCTATATTCTCTTTGCTTCTTTCACTAGGAATCCACTTACAGGTTTACATTTTTGCATAAAGAAAAAATATCAGAAGACATCCTAGTCCTCTGGTACAGGGTGGGTCCTTCCCTGATGTAAAGTTAACTGAACCAGGTAAATCTCCAGTGAGGATGACATACAGGCATAGCAAGGCAATAAATCATAAAATGATCTTCCTGCAGATTCAGCTGCAAGTGTTTTTATCTACTCTCCTTTAAACAACTCTTTTAATGGAATCTCACTGTTTCTCCCTTAGGAAATTATTTCATTGTATAATTGCCGTCGCTTCAAGTGAAATTTTCTTAATGTCCAATTTAAATTGCTTCTTTTTTCAGTCTCAGGCCATTGCTCTCTATTACATTACTATTAAGCACCTTAAGTAATTCCTTTCTCTTTTCAAAAGGACGAAATTGGCTTGCACATTTCATTGGAAAATGTAGCCTCATTCTTCTACAGCAAAAATTTAAAACACTTGAAAATGACAAATGATCATGCTGTTTCTTTAAAAAGCAGGTGATTTTCCTGCTTCTGAGTTTTTCACCAGCTTAGAAACAATTCATGGGACTGATACAAGTGACCAAGAATGCACTATGTACATAGCGTTTCTTTCAATGACCCTGTAATAGAAAGGTAAGCACACTCATATCTCATCAAAAAAAAAAAAAATGTGAACCTTGTATTTGCTGAGGTTCACTACTCTTTTATGCAAAAGGGAGAAATGTATGTTCAGAGACAGAGGTGTCTACTCGCTCACTTTCTCAAGAGCACAGGTGAATTGACTACAAGCTCTATATACGAGGAAATAGAACTGCAGAAAGGTAGGGAGTCTTATGGTAGCATCATGGCAATACAGGCATTAATGGTTTCAAACTATTAGCACAATAAAAACTTTGGGGGTACAGGGTGAGCAATATGGCCCTAAGTTTCCCCTACATTTAACCATCAAATCTATTTCCTTAGGCCATTCTTATGTAGGCTCTGGATCTTTTAGCTAGAAACATGATTCAGAACTTCACAATAAGCTGCCCTATTTTTAATTCCAGGACCTTTATACATCTATGCTTTACCTCTCCCTCCCTGGCCTCCTCCCTGGCCTTAACCACTGCCAGCCCTCCCATCCCTATATATACCAGACACTAAAGGGGAAAAACATAGAGCATTCAAATGTGGCTCCCCTTCAATGGGATGCCATCCAACCAAACTGGACAGGGCCTGGGGGTTATCTGCCCATGTGTCACCAGGAACGCTTGCTGGATTTGTTCCTTGACTGTCCATCAAATTCAGACTGGGGCTCACTCCTATTCAGATTTGTGTCTCCTTCTGTTTGCTCAATATCTGACCTCTTCTCTCTCCTACTCCAACAATGAGGGTAAATGGGAATAAAGCAGTAAAACAAAACAAATCAAATACCAAACACAAATGTCAAATTATTCTCCTGAGCTTCTGCTGTCAGGGAGACAGTTAATATTGTTTTATAGGAAGCATCACCACACCCAGTAGAAGAATTAGTTCTCCATTAAGATATCAATAAGGAGGTGATTTTCTGCTACAGAAGAATAGTATCAGATGCCTCTCATCCTTTGCACACAATATCGAGAGCAGCAGAGAACCCAGCTCAAAGAGTAAGAAGCTCTTGCCACTGATCACATATAATACTGGAAAATCTTTTTGTGTCGAGAAGACTGGAGGTTGTGAAACCCCACTGAAAGCAGGTGATAAGATTTGAACTTGAAACAAACACTAAAGCTGAGAACTATTGGAAAATCATGCCAAGGTCCTAAAGAGAACAACCTTCCTTAGTAAAGAGAGGTTTGGACAGAACAGCATGGGAAGAAGCAAAGATTTCTGATCCTGTGTGGAAAAAATGACATCCATAAGAGTACAGAAAAAGGAAATTCTGAGCCATGATGCACAAGCACAGTCGCCAATTTTTTTAACAAGGGGGGATGGGAAGTTGATATCAGATATCACTGCATATTGGAACTGATACTGAATGTATTGTGATGGGGACTTGGCAGCCCTCCCAATGCAGTTTCCAATTTCAGCTCAGTCTGTATTTGTTACCTGACAGATTACAGCAACCGGCTCTTGTGATGCAGTTTAAGACAGGGCACGCACATGCCCTTTTACAGAAGGTTAGGCCCCTAAAGCTTTGCTGTGCATGCAACAGAATTTTTCAGTGTTGAGAGTCTAGAGCTAGAACTCATTTCTGACTTATCCCAATAATGCTAATGGTAGCTGTAGCTCAGTGGCCAACCTTAACTATTACCGTGTTCATCTCTGGTTTCTGAGTGATAGCCTTTTCAGGTCTAATCTATGCTACTTTCTGAGACCTGTACTTCTTTATGCTGAGGTCATATGACCTTGCATTCAAAACTCTCCAGAAGCTGCTGGTTGCCTTTTAACTCTTTGCCTCGCATTCAAGGTTATGACAACCAGGCTCACTATGAACTTTTCAGTACTCCTTTTCCTCTTTCCAGCTGGTCACCTCCTACTGCAACCAATCTATACTGTATTTCATATTTTCCTGTGTTTCTTTTCCTTTCAGGAATTTTCTTTAGCTGAGTTTATGACCCATCTATAGCCATCTCTGCTTGCCCAAATTTCATCTATCCAATACAGTCCTTGACAAAAGCCACATAAAACCACAGACGGAAGCCATCTCTTCTTTCTTTAAAATCTTTTTACATTATTTTTCACATGAGATCTATGACTAATTTCCTATATATTCATTTATTTATATACTGGTATAATTTATTCTAAAAATTCATAAGCTTCTTAAAGGCAGGGGCTCCATACACTGTGGTTCAAGGTCTTGAAATTGGTAAGTATGCAATAAAACCTTGCTGAATAACTTAATGTATAATCACTCTTGTTCTCTTTACAATCACATAGGGTGTAAAGGATCATTAGAGACAACTATATCTATATATTGACATATCTATATCACTATAATTATAGATATGAATATAGGTATCAAGTCCTTCAACATTAAGAATTAAAAAATAAAGACCCAGAAAGTTTGGCACTATGGCATTACCTTGCAGATTAACATATTCATGGAGGAAATAGTGCAATAGTTCACATTAGAGCAGTCATAAGATGTCATAATTGGACGTGAGGTTATGACATTACATTTTTATAAGAACACCGTTTCTACAGAAATTTTAAAAAACTCTATTTGTGCTCTTATTTTCACATTCTCTAATATAATCTAAAAAAATATGGTCCTTTCAGTATTAGTCTTTTGATATATTCTGGGAACAAAGGATATTTTATTCAAGTAAGTTTGAGAAATTATGCAAATTATACCTCCGTGTTGGAAATTCATGATATAAAGTGATATATTAAAGGTTTCCAGAAAATAGAGAGCTTTTAAAAAGATAATTTAACCTTGATTAATCTTGTCTCCCAATTACAATTGTCCTTGGAACAGTCTGTTTCATATAACAACTATAAATATCCTCCCAATCCAGTCTTCCATTGAATTTCTAAAAACTGCATTTACTTTATATTTATATAAAATACTTATATTTATGTCTAATATATTACTTGGACTGCGAAACTCAAAAAATATGTTTTAAAGTCCCCTTGAAGGTGAGGTATATACAATACTTTCTTTTTGGTTTGTAAATGTTCAAGGTACCTGTGATATAAGTGCCAGGGCCCAGGTGAGGGGGCCCTGAATGTTTGTCCACTGTTTGCACCTGTATCTATGGAATACAGGTAATAGGAGGATGGGAGTATGAAAGCATCTCATCACATTTTAGCTACTAGTAACAGTGGAACACAGTCTAAATATGCATTTATTAGATATCAAAATCCATTTCTGCTGCAGTAGTTTTTTCCTTGATTGTATTTGTTTTGTTCTTCAAATCTCTCCTGAAAAACTGCTCTGGTTCATATATACCCCATTTTTAAAACTCATTCACAACTGTATTTTAAGTCCTCCAACCATATCTATAATCAATTACTTAATCCCATTTCCATAATGTTATATAACACACTCTTCTGCCTCCCCTCATATGCTATATAACTATATTAAAACAGCATGAGTATGGCTTAAATTCATTAATATCCTAGTTAGAACATTTAATTTCAACTATCAAAGGGTAACCAAATGTAAAATTTACAAGAGTAAATCTAAGTGCTTTAAATTTATGTGTGTTCTTGTTTTGAATGATGCCACATAATTAGGATGTAAGTAAGTATGAAATAAAATTTTGCTCAAAAAAAAGGTATGCATAGGTCACTTGTTGTCTTTTACATTTACATAAAGGTATAGAAGATCATTAGAAATAACTATAATTATATATTTTTATATTTATATATCTATGTATCCAGAAATCTCTATATAAGCTTATAAACTGAATAATGTGTAATTACAAAATGTGATTGTGACAAAAGTATCAACCAACGTGAAAAATGGAATGCTCTTCTGATAATAAATTAGATTCTGGAAATGCTTCACTAATAAAAATATCTTTCTACATAGACACGTTAAATATTTGGATGTAAAAAAAAAACCTGGTAAGCATAACATAAGATTTAGAATATCATAATGCTGGTGCTGAGGTTTGGATGTGGTTTGTGCCCACCAAAACTTATGCTGAAATTAGATCCCAATCGGGCAGTTTTGGGAGGTGAGGCCTAGTAGGAGGTGTCTAGGTCATGAAGGTGGATCCCTCGTGAATAGATTGATGTCCTCCTGTGGGGGTGAATGAGTTCTTACTCTCTGGGGAGTGGATTAGTCCCCCTGAGCAGGTTGTTAAAAGAATCTAATTTAGATGCAGGTGCCTAATCTTGGACTTTCTAGCCACCAGAATCATAAGCCAAAAAACCTCTTTGTATTCTGTTATAGCCACAAAAAATAGACTAAGATAGCTATGTATAAATATTTAGTGAAAGTAGGGAGGAAGGCTCATCCTGAATCAGTATCCAAGTGGATTTGTACAACAAGTGTCAAATGCCTAAATATGAAAGACTGTGACACATTGGGAGAAGAGGAGTCAAAATCAAATCCACAGAAAAGGAGGCTCAGTAATTCTAAGGATCATGGAACAAAAGGTCAAAAATTCCAGAATTCTGTGGAAATAAAAGAAACATTCAGGCTCATATTTGGATTCTTGAATTTGGGATCATTGCCAACATCTGAAGGTTAAATGGAGAATATATTTTAAAAATGAGTCTATATTGGCCAACACCCTCTTTCCATTAGAGAAAGATGTTAATTAAGCAAAGGCATTGTTCTCTCTCAGAGCGCCGATGGCTCAGTAAGAAAAAAATACATCATTCCCTTTTTATAACACTTTTTTATGGTCAGGGCTTATTTATAATGAAGAAATGAGTAGACAAATTTGGAAAAATTGTCATACTTCACAAGGAATGAAGCTAATAAGAGTATGTATAAAAGTTCTTTTATAAAGCAAAAAGAAAACAATAGTATAGAATGAAGAAATGGTGGTCTGTTAGGTAGAATTTTTACTGGTTTGCTTAACTCTACCCCTAGCTAAACAACATGAAAATGACAAATATAATATGGAGAATGTGATAATGTAAAAAGCAATGGGAATTATCCAGATATACTTACCATATCCCTCATATCAATAATAACAGTTTTTAGGCAGGGAATACAAAATACAAAACTATCAGTCACTGCACTGTGGTAGTAAAGTGAAAGCTTTGGGATTTCATTCCACCATTAAGTATCTTCCAGAAGAGCCAAATCTCAGAGTTCAAAGTTCTTTTATTAGTTTTCAAAGGTTGTCATAAATCAATTTTACCTGCAGAATCTACAGGGAATAGATCATTTTGGGATTAGATAGCCACAGGCATCTTCTAAATGTCTTTGCCAGTGTTCTGAGTCTTTGTGACTAAATCGTAGCTGTATTTGTTTTAAGTTACTAGGACAAACATTAGCACCTTTGAGTTATGGACTCACTGACAATACTAGTGGCATTTCCCATGGTATAAGCCAATATAACAGGCATTATAGCATTAGACCTTGGTTCTTCTAATTTCCCTCTAAACAAAGATGCCTTGTTTTCCGGGAGTATGAAGGAATTCAAAAGTAGGACAGAATTTGGTATAGAGCTGCTGCTACCAAAGACAGGTTTTTCTATTATAGGCGGAGAAGTATAACTATATGCTTTTATTAGTCCTATAACTCAGGGGTCCCCAACCTATGGTGAGTTGTATAATTATTTCATTATATATTGCAATATAATAATAATAGAAATAAAGTGCACAATAAATGTAATGCACTTGAATCATCCCGAAACCATCCCCCTCCCAGCCCACCCCCAGTCCATGGAAAAACTGTCTTCCATGAAAATGGTCCCTGGTGCCAAAAAGGTTGGGGACCGCTGTATACATTTCAAAAATGTGAACTCAGTGAATGAATGAAAGGATGCCATCCTATTTTTCAGGACCCCGGTAGTATTATGACAATAAACTACAGTTGGTTAAGTCTTTGCCTGCAATCTCTCCCCATGGGATGCCAGTTCACTTACAAATACCTGCAGCATCTTTCTCATGCATTATTCATAAAACAGTGCTCAAAGGGGATAACAGTGACACATAATAAATACACATTGAAAGAGAGAGTGAACAAAACTGGTGGTAAAAACATGACCTTCCTTTATAAGGTCAGATAGTTTTATTTTGATTAAACACTACAATACAGTATATATCCATTAAAAAAGAAAACTCTATAGTGTATATAAATTATTCCTTCCATTCATCAATTCTTTTCTTTTCCATTACAGCTTTGGTACAATGTGATTTCAGTATATAATTTTTAAATACTTTTAGCATCACAAACTCAACACAAAGTACAAAACTAATTCAAATTAGGGATATTATAATCTACACAGTGGTATTCAGTGGTAGGAGAAAATCTTACCTTGATGAATTCATGTCACTAGCTAAGCTATAAATGCATACCTAGCAGACATGACAGAAATATGCACCATTAACCAGCTAACATGTGTATTAGTCTTTTTTTATTTTTTACAGAATACCAGCAGCAATCATTTGAGTGTTGAGTGAATACTTAAGTCCTCAGCCAGTTTTCCCATCTTGTTCTTCTTCCCTTAAAGGCCATGAGTAATATATGAAGAAATGTGCCACAGCCAGAACTCTCAGAATTTGACCTGCCAGCCAGTGTTGCTCATACTTGCACAGTTTGTCCTGCAGCTAGCCGACATCACGGGGACGGTGCTGGAGGGGCAGTGTGGGCCAATCAGCCTAAGGTTGTTCTGAGGGGTTGGCGGTGTGACATTACAGTAAACAGGCATTCCAGTGGTAGGGAGTGACCCTTGACCTGCCTGGTTAGGTAGCATGATTGGCTGTTGATACGACTGCTGGGGCAGTCCTTGAGAACCCTGGGTCATTGGCACCTGTAGAAAGACATAAGCAAGAATCCTTGCATAAGAGGCTATTTGGGGGTATACAATAATGTGGTTTCATGAAAAATAGTCAAGCTTTTGTGGTAGATCTAACAGGTCACCAATCTCAGCTCTGCCACTGATCAGCTGTTTCACATTGGGAAAGTTACTTAATTTCTCTGATTCCCTAGACCATTTGGACAGTGACACCTACTTCAAACTTTCACTGAAAGAATTGCAGAGATGGCATACAGCGCCTGGCATAATGCCTGGCATGCAGTAGATGCTCAGAAGGTGTTACTTCTGAGCTGCCTTCCCTCTTCTCTCTTGATGCCCTGCAGGGACTGCAGTCTGGATCTCCTACCCTGGGTTTCTCTCAGTTTGGAAAGCCATGCTTCCTTTCGGGTTTTACATAAACAGAGTGACTTGAAGCCTTACATAGTAAAAGGGGATTTTGTCCTGGTCACCTACAACAGTCTCTACCTGGAGCTTTACAAAACACCTTATCTAAAGAGGAGCCAGGGTAGAAGTTGATGTATCCTGAGTAAGAATAGTCAGAGTAGGAGGTCATAAGAAAGGTCCTTTAGGGTAAGAAGTAACTGGTACAGCTAAATTTAATAATTAAAGCACTTCATTGACTCTTCATTTCTACTTTTGGGGTACTTTGGGACATAAATCACAAAACCGTCACTAACACCTTCTAAATACTCAACTTGGGCTTAGTCTGGAAAATGTAGTTGTTATACCCCATAAATGTCCTTTAAGTCTGCTGTCCCTAACCCATGGGCCACAGACTGGGAATGGGCCACAGAGCTCTGGCGTCACCTCGCTCCTACCCCTCCCAAGGTCTCTGGAAAAATTGTCCTCCATGAAACTGATCCCTCATGTCAAAAAGGTTGGGGGCCACTGCTTTAAATGAATCTGAAATGCCATTTTAAAATATAACTTAAAATTATGGAAAAATGAAGTTTCTTTGGATATGTGCAAAAATGAATGGGACTTTGTCATTCTACCAATAAGCAAAATTTCAATAAAATGCCCAAAGGTCTTTCTGAATAGAACTTTAGACTAATAAATTTTCTTCCATGAATAGAAAGTTTATATGGAAACAAACTTAGCAGGGCAGTCTAAAGACATAATAGTAATAGAAGCATATATTTTCCATTTTCTACTTTTCTACTGTAATCTTGATTCAAAGTCAATTATCAACAGTAGCTGGGCCATGCACCCACCGCCCAGCCAACCACCCAACACAGGGACATACCCACAGCTTCTACTTTGGCAAGTGCTACTTTATAACCCACAATTTTCCAAGCTGCTTATGTGCACCTGATAAGAAGACATTGTTGGGTAGGAAACCATCATGCTTTGCACCGGAGTTCCTTGTTGGTTGCTCATCACGCTCTGACTCTGAGGAGGCTGCTGCACTCCCATCAGGCCTTGGAATCCCTGTTGACCAGACAGGACTGGCTGGTAACCTGTGAAGATAAGCGACTGTTTGAACTGGTGGTGTCAGGACAAACACAGTGATGTTTTATGGGCAAAGAGCATTTGTTCAAAAGGCAAGCCTCAGACATCTCAATCTCCATATCAGGAATGTGTTTGTTACCCAGATGTTTACTTCCAAAGAATGTATTGTTTACTTCTAATAGTTAACAAAATTATGGCTTCAAAAATTCATTGACATTTCTAATGTTATGCAGAATGGTCCAATGAACACGCATGACAATATTAAATTCTTTCTGGCACAAACACAGAAGCCTGTATTGATAGCAGTTGACTGCTACAAATTATTATACCTTTCATATATAGCTTTTTCTTTGGTTTCAATGATATTTGGACAATTCACAGATTAGCAAGTTATTTTAAAATTATTAATAAATTAACTCATTCCCTTATTATCCCATTTTCCTGGACTAACTCATTTCACACAGAAACCATCAAATAGCCTAATAACTTTGCATGAATTCTATGTTTTTACGTCCTATTGAACAAAATGATTCACTACCCTGAATAATTTCCTATCCATTGCCTTAGACAAAAAGGCAACAGCAAGTGAAAGATATGCCATATTTTTGTTCTGTTTAACCACCAGCTTCCAAGAGAATTTTCTGGTAAAACACTCCAATAAGTGGACATGTACATATAATAAATAATGGAGAATGTAACATTTAAAAAATTTATCTGTTTGTGTCCTTCTGGGTGGGTCAGTTGTTTGGCTTCCTTTCCTTTCTTTTTTAAGTAGACCAGAATTGATTTATTCTAATTATTGTAATCCTCACCACCATGAGTGGTTTAAAATGCATTTTTAAAAGAAGGTTTTAAAATGTTCTTATAAATATTGGGAAGAACATTATGATTTAGGTGAAAATGACATAGTGGTAGAGAAATGAAACAGATATACTTTATGCTGTAAACTAAGGTCCTTCCAGAGCTTATATTATTAACCACGCTGAGTACTTGAGAATAAGTAGAACTGTTGTTTGAATACAATTCTCTTGGAGAGAAGAATCTTTAAAATCCTAGATTTTCTTAACAAACACTGAGCTAAGCTTTACAACCATATTTTTAAAACTGAAAGCAACAGTAAAAGAAAATACCTAATCAATATACATCATTAATAAATAACCTATATTTCGGGTATAAGTGAGAGTTCTAACTTTATACTGAAGAAGGATAAAATTATATTATAGTCTTTACAGAAGATAATATTAACTATCCTTTGATATACAAAAATAAACCTTCATTCATTTCAGAAATATTGTAGAAATATGGCTTGTAAATAGTCACTGAATTAAGAGATCAGTTCAATTCATCAAACGAGATAGAAGCAAGTTGTCCTCAGTTTGGAATACCCAATAGAGCAAGCTAGGGAAAAGGGTAATTTGAGAGGTCTGGGCTGTTCCTAAAATTGATGAGTCGAGCCAGTGTGTGATTTAACCCTTTTACCTTCTTTATGTGTCTTCTTGTTTTATGTTCCTAATATTCACTTTAATTCATTTTCACGGTGGTTTTAATTTATTGAATTTTTAAGTTCTTATAATGATACCACATATTATGAATATATTTGAGGGTAATGGCCACCTTCCCTCCCGCTACATTATCTCCACAAGTCAAAGCTTTCCTTTAATTTGCTGAGAGGTCTATTTAAGACTAACAGTATCAGCTCTGAGATCTGCATACCTAGGGTGTTTACAGTGTGTGTAATACAGAAAAACCATCAGATTTGGGAACAAGAAATACAACCCAGGCCATTACTGTTACCACTACCTCCCAGGAGGCCTCATACACTGCGGCACTTTAAGAGAAATTTCTTGGCCGGGCGCGGTGGCTCACGCCTGTAATCCTAGCACTCTGGGAGGCCGAGGCGGGTGGATCACTCGAGGTCAGGAGTTCGAGACCAGCCTGAGCGAGACCCCGTCTCTACTAAAAAAAAATAGAAATAAACTATCTGGACAACTAAAAATATATATAGAAAAAATTAGCCAGGCATGGTGGCGCATGCCTGTAGTCCCAGCTACTCGGGAGGCTGAGACAGTAGGATCCCTTAACCCCAGGAGTTTGAGGTTGCTGTGAGCGAGGCTGACGCCACGGCACTCACTCTAGCCTGGGCAACAAAGTGACACTCTGTCTCAAAAAAAAAAAAAAAAAAAAAGAGAAATTTCTTTTAACATTAATTGCAGAATAACTGTTTTCTATTGTTTTTTATTGTCTAGATCTTCCATTCTAATTTATATATCCAGTTGCCCTGAAAAGTTCTGTGGCCAATTTGGCATTTTATTATGATATTATACCAAACTACATCAAGTTCTTTGTAGCATGAATTATTGTATACATAAGAAAAATAACAGTATAATTATAGAAAACTGATGACCAACAGACTTCCTTACCATTTAGTTCTATAGCAAAGAGCAGGCAATGTGAACTCACTCTCAAGTCCATATAATTGTGAATATAATAAGGCCTTATTTCTAACCCTAATCCTAACCCTGACTTGTGCTGAAGATTCAAAGCACAAGTTGAAAATGAGAGAAGTGTCATTTAATATTTTGGCTCATATTTTATTATACAAGAAAGCCCAGTTGGCTTCAATGGATCTTTTGCAGAATATATACGGCTATTGTGTAAGCAAAAACAGGAGTGGAAGGGAAGGGAGGAGTAGAGGAAAGGAGAGGAGAGAGGAGGGTATGACCTAGTGTCTGAAGATTATTTATGTATTTGCTCATTGAATCCTTCCATCCTTTCACAGAGTTACCTGTTCAAAAACAAATTTAGGTGATCTACAGGAGATTCATTTATTGCACCAGCTTCTAAACCAAAACTGGGTGAAAGGAAAATAATAGAGCTGTTAAGACATTCAGAAAACAGAACGTCTTGGTAGGAAGAGGAAGCAAACATCAAATAATATTCAAGGAGAGAAAAAGAGTGGGGAGGTTGGGGAGCCCCATCCCAATAAACGCACAGAGCCTGTGAGAGCAGAATTCATCTTTGCTGCCAGCACAGATGCACGGGCACTGCAGCGGCATCCCCCACCCCCCGGCCTCCTCCGCCTTGATGATTTGTGAACTTTAATATTCAGTTATGCATAGCAATGGGCTACCAGCTCTGCACTGGGGTTCCCACTGTAAACACACTTAAAGCAAATAAGGATTTATGAGGACAGTGAATACTCCACAATTTCAAAATGAAAACTTAAACGTAAGGAGAGCCCAATTTATATTCATGAATCCCATTCCTTTCTCGATTCTCTCTGCAGGCAAGAAATTTACACCTGGAACAGTTTAATTGGGGGTACTCATTCCTTTAAATTATGTCACAGAAGGTAGGTAGCAGAATGGTCCTTAAGACAGGCGGCTGGCTGCCTGGAAGGTGAATCCGAGCTCTGGTCCAGAAATAGACAAATAGAAATGAGATAGCAGTGACCTAAGAATGAACCAACAGTGTCTGCCGGGGACACAACACACCCGAAGGCAGAGATGGCAGCACTGGTGGCAACCTGCTTATCTTGTCTATTCAAATGAGAAATGTGTTCCAGTTTGTCAATTCTTAGCTGTGAAATGATCACTTTTTCATATTTATTGGGGATTAGCAGGATATAATGCATCTTACAAAACTGAAGCAGCAACAGTGTCTGCCCCGTGGGCTTGCTGTGGAGATGATAAAGACATTAGCTATTTTTATTATTTCTTTTTCAGTCAAGATTGATTCAATTTTCAAGTCACACGTGTCATTTATTTTCTGAAGGTAAAAAGGTTAGGAATGGACAAATGCCTCCTAGCAAATAAAAGAACACACTCTGCTAAAAATCAAGGAGTTTATAAGATTTAAAATGTCTGAATCATATAAATCTGAAAATTGAATAGGGTTTCTATGATAAAACAACAGCTGTTGAATACCATTTGTAGTCTGAAGATATTTTGTTAATATTTGGGCAAAACCATTTCTCTTGATGCAGCATGATTATGAAGAATCAGAATGTAAGTAGATTAAGAATTTTAAATTGTCATGATTGTGACTCTCATTATTTTAACTCTTATTTGAGTACTTTGTTACAGATCCAACATTTTGGAAATGAATGAAATGACAAAGTAGCAATCTCTATTTCTGGGTTTCTGGTGCCCCTACTATTGTTCTTAATTATAGAAGTTGAAGATGGAGAAGACAGTGATTAAGAAAGCAAATTTCTACAGAGCAAATTTCTTGAGGAGCTAGCCAATTCTCACAGCCTCTCCTCCCCAATCCACTCAAGCAGTGTAATTTACATGTTGTATTTATTAAGTGAAGTATTCTTAATATGGTAGAATGTCTTTTCAAATGATTAGAGTTAACAATCTGCTTAATATAAAAATCACTTATCTTGGATGAGCCAAGATACAAATATTTCTCCAAATTCCTAAGGAACCAGCAGAAGGCTTGATTTTAAATTCAAACTCTGCTTTTTGAACATGCTTTGAGGAGGAATTACAGTAGCTCAGCAAATTCTTGACTGTGGTATTCTTGTGAAGAATAAGAAAAAGAAAAATGCTCATCTAGAACTAGCCTGTCCTTCTGCTGAAGTTTTATAGTTTGTACATTTTGCCACTTTCAAATATCTGCCTGGTTCTGTTTCTCGGTTCCCTCTCAATTCCTCTCTCCCTCCATCTTCTTTGAAGATTTTCCATTGTAAACTAGTTATAGTTGTTGATCACTTACTCTAAGCCAAACAGTGAATTAAGTTCTTTGACCTGATCATTATGACAACCCTGGGAGGCAGTCACTATTGAAACTTGACTTAGAAGAATACAGTAACTCAGCAAGGTCACACATACGCTATGAGGGAAGACAAGAATTTAATTGTGGTTTTCTGACTTTAACACCTTTGCTTTTACTCACTAACCTGTAGAACTATTTATTTATACAGTCTTCTAACTCTCATACCCTTTACATAAGCCCTTTTATGTGGTAGGTATTCAATGACTGTTGATTGTATTAACTGTTTCTTCAATAGTTAAAACAAGTAAAGAGGACTAGAGTTATGCTCCACAGTTTGTTAAACAAAATCTTGTTGTTATCAAAGGAAGAAGAAAAGAAAATCAAAGGTAAAATATGATTGCCTCTCAGAACTACTTGATTACAGTTTTGAAGGCTTGTTACTTAGATAATGGGACACGGGACAGAAAGTCGGGGGGTGGCGTGTGGGCGGGGGGTCATTCAAATAGACTCCAGTTCCTTCATTCATTTCATTAGTTTCTAATCAGCTGACACTATGGTTTTTAATTACTAGGACCCTTTCAAAAAATGAATCTCCTTACAATCTTTGAAGAGACTGTATATTTACTCTGGCTGATTTTCTCAATGATCTTAAAATCTTAAAATACAAGAAAAAAAAATAGCTTAACTCTACACTAATATGGGATTATTTCAGTCCTTTGGCTGTTCCAGGTAATTGGCCGCCTTTGAAAAATCACTTGGCCTTTGGAAATAAAGATAGTAATCAGAATATTTGAAAAATAAAAATAGGTAAGAGAAAGAGGATACCTAGGGACTCTGAACAACAACCTAAGGCATCAGATGGAAGCCTGGAGGAATCAAGATTCACTGGGCCACTTGGAGATGGAATGTACAGGTGGCTATCACGCCTTCTAATTCTGTGTGCACTAAGGCTTTGTCCCTGTTTTGCTTCATCACTAGGGCACCATCTCTAAGACAGGGTACATTCTAGCTTCATCTGCTTATAGCACTTTGGTGTTCAAGGTAGCCTTAGGTGGTGGTGAGAACAGATATGTGGCTTGATATTATAGAATTTCTATGATTTCTTGAAAGAAAACCACTGTCTCATGCCTCACAGAGGGGGATTTGGGCTAATGGAGGTCCACTACCAGCAACTTGCCTGCAACTTCCCCCTCGTGTCAAGGTAAAGACAGCCTCGGCAGTTCCACCTGCGTTGAGGCCTGGAAGAACCAGAGGTCCCTGGGCACAAGGAAGGCATCCGCCTTTAGTGGCCTTTACCAACTGTGTCCTTCTCTAATACAACACCCAGGTGATAAATTCCAGTCAGGACAATGTGGACCAAGTGGGGTCAACATTGAAAAGCAATATGTGCATCTTTTTTTTGCCTCTATGCCAACCTCCCAATTTATACACTCTAAAACTCTAAGTAGCACTTTTAAAACAAAAAGCAATATAGACTACATTGAAAGAATTTTTTTTATTTTCAAACATGGCAAAAAGTTAAGATATAATATAAAAAACCTCTTGAAATGATAAGTACTGTTCTATTTTTGTATATGAAGTGAAATAGCATAAAATGATTCTGAAAAATTTTTACAGGGTACACAAGAAATTGCTTTTTCTTTCTTTTTGTCTGTTGAAGCTTTTTATGACTTCTTTCATCTTTGATGCGAATGTCTGCTTTCACCTTATTTAGGCAGTCTCTGCATCCATCCTCTTTCTTTTTTGCACCATTTATCATGCTGTGATTTTAATTTCTTAGAAACGTGGTGCAGACTGACCTGCAGGGAGCCTGCATGGGATGGAGGGAATGCAGTACCTGTCCCAGGGAAGACTGGTCCATCCTAATGAATTTGAGGGAAGCCGTGACAGGCCCTAAGTGGAACCGTGCTTCCTGAAGCAGTAGTTTTTCTTCGTACTTGCTCTTTTGCTCATTAGCTTTCATACTACACAGAGTGTAATTCTTAAAAGCCTCTTTACTGTCCCCTGAGAACATTCACGCATGGGTCATTTTCTAATGGCAGTACATATCAGATGAACCATCCTATTACTGCAAGCTCGGGGGCCTCTTCACTGCAATTATACCATCCTGATCCATGTTATCGCAAATACAAAGCTGGTTTTCTTTTTTTCTTTTTCTTTCTTCCTTTTTTTTTTTTTAAATCAGGGCAAACATGAGAGACATTGTTAAATGACTAGAGGAATGGATCATGCACAGAATTTCAATGAATGCCTCCGAGGGAAGCCAGCATTGAATTCCATTTTAAATGGAAGAGGCTGTCATATTATTGAAGTAATTCTCTGAACTTTCTTGGCCCATAGTGCTGTGCTGACATCCAGAGAGCTTCAACAACCCACAGGGAGAAAGGCTGCATGAAATACTCACAAACGTTTTACTGTCCTAATGAGGTTGCGTGGCTTAGAAGAAAATGTGGCATTCTTGCACCTCTACTAGCACTGTTAATTATGGATATACTTAAAACTAGGTGGGGTGACAGCAAAATGCTGACGAGGCAACATAAGGAGCTTTTCACCCAGACCAAGCTTGGGGCAAAGTCACAATGGACATGGCTCTAAAAACTGCCCCATGAGAATATTCCCCCTGGTGGATAATTTTATTAGTGAATTGCTGTTGACCAGCTGACTAGAACAGGATAATCATGAAATCAAAAGTCAAGGGGCCAACATCATTGTGATCCAATTACTGTCGCATGGCTACAGGATATAACCCAGCCCTAGCCAACTATCTTAAAGTAAGTACTATGTCCACAGATTCAACCTGTAGAAATCCACATATTACTACAACTGGAAAAACTAGTTAATAGGCAACTGATGATAAATTAAAAGTGCCCTCTTTAATTGAATAATGTATAATTATTATTATTTAATAAAGCACTATACATTGTCATTCCCAAGCAACTATCAACAATAACTATCCTCTTTGGTTCCAGATGGGCAGGATTTTTCCTCACACGTTGTTCTAGTGGTAGAATCTACTGGGAGGCAACAGTAATTACCTAGGGCAGAGACAATGAAGATAGGAACTAGGTCAGGGGAGGTAGAAATGTAGATAAGGGACATAACTGCGGTGAACTGTCAGAAGCAGCCACATCTAGGAGTTCCCATGGTATCACACATTTGATGGACATGAGTGTGGATTAACTGACTGCACCATGATAATGAGTATCAGTGGTCTGCTGGAAGACTGACTCCCTGAAAAACAAAAGCCCTGATCTGTAGTGCTTGCTTATTTCCCTGGTGTAAAGATTCCCACTGTGGCTGATTTCAAGCTACAAAGGGCTTAATAACCAGCTGGCAAAATTCCTGATTTTTAAAAAGGTGGCTCTTGTGAGCTGCATGAGACAGCTCTGGCACACCAATGACCTAATATTCAATGTCAAGCAATCAAATTTTCAGTTCTTTTAAATTTTTGTTCCTTTGATCCTTCCTCACATAAACTTTATTGACTATTGTTCTTTGTCATTTGGTATAACAATGACTATAAAAGCCATTCTCAGAGCGTGCACAAGTGGTGGAGACAGGCCATAAATGAAACTTGTAGTACACTACGATAGGAGCATGTCTCAGACTCTAGAGTCACTGAGAGGGGTGATTCCCCTACTTCTGGGGTAGATGGGGAAGATGGAAAGTGTGTGTGTGTGTTGGGGGGTAAAGTGGAAAGAATCAGGGTAAAGCAGGTATAAACATAAGGACCAGCATGGGCAAAGGCCGGAAATGTAAAAAATATGTTCAAAGATTGCAAATATTTAGAGGTGGCAGTAGGTTAGAAATAGGTAGAGGCAATAGAGGAGGATAGAAATGAAGCCAGGCTCAAGTCCTAGGGCTTTGAAAACCATGTTTTAAAATTGGAACTTAATACTGGAAGACTTAGGGTGCCATGTAAGGCTTGTAAGCAGAGCAATGAAATGATGGACAACCATTTCAGAGATTCTCACAAGACACTGTGGGGCTGTATAGCTGACGTGGAGAGTCTACTGGGAGCAAAAGCAATAATCGAAGGCAGAGATGATGAAGACAGAAACTCAGGCAGGGTGGTAGTGACAAAAAGAAAGCACACATCAGAGGGAGACATAGGGTATGGACTATCAGAAATTGGCATCTCTGAACCACAGGGAAGGGGTGATAGAAAGGAAAAACCCAAGAACAAATCCCAGGTTCTGGTCTGGATAAGGGAGTGGACTGTAGTCCTTAGCTATAAATATAGTAGGGACAAGGACCAGGAGATAATCAGTAAGTGAGCAAAGGGACCTGGGGCTGAGGCAAGCAGCCTGCCTTAGAGGTACAGATTTGGAAGTCATCAGGACATAGTTGCTATTGAAGACCGTCTGTTGATGAGTGCATACAGATTGAGAAGACTATCAAAATGGAGTTGTAAAACACAATAATGTGCAAATAATATTGGTCTGAGAAAAGGAAACCAGAATGGGGGAATAAAAAGCAGTAGGAATATTAGAAGAACAGCCAAAAGAGAGGGGTGGGCCGGGCACGGTGGCTCACGCCTGTAATCCTAGCTCTGGGAGGCCGAGGCGGGTGGATCGCTCGAGGTCAGGAGTTCGAGACCAGCCTGAGCAAGAGTGAGACCCCGTCTCTACTAAAAATAGAAAGAAATTATCTGGCCAACTAAAAATATACAAAAAAATTAGCCGGGCATTGTGGCTCATGCCTGTAGTCCCAGCTACTCGGGAGGCTGAGGCAGTAGGATCGCTTAAGCCCAGGAATCTGAGGTTGCTGTGAGCTAGGCTGATGCCACGGCACTCACTCTAGCCCGGGCAACAAAGTGAGACTCTGTCTCAAAAAAAAAAAAAAAAAAAAAAAAGAGAGGGGTACTAGGTAACAATAGGGAGGAGAGTGTTTCAAGAAAGAGAAATATGACAATGGCCAGAGCTGCACAACTGCCAAGGAAGAGAAGAAAGTGAACCCTAGGTTCAAAAAAACGCTGGTGATCTTAACAAAGCCAAGCCAGCGATGGGTCAATCAGCCAGACACGAAGAACAGGGATATCTCTGGGAAGCCTGCAGTGAGGCAAAAAGGCTGGGCAGAAAACTGGGCAGAGAGCCAGAGGGAGACATGTGGTTGATGGGATTTTATGGTTGTTTTTTCTGTTCTATTACCATGGGATGAATGTAAGGATTTTTATATTTTAAGAAAAGGAAATAAGAAGAAAAAATTAAAAATCTGGGAGAGAGTAAGAAAATCTATGAACCTGTCATGATTCATAGCACATTGAACATCGAGGGATGCATACATCCAAGGAGGTTGGGACCTGAGTGATAGAGTCTGAATTTTCTCTTGGAATCATCTAATAGCATCTCCCTACTACTATATATCTCATTTGATCCAGCAGTAAAGTATTCTGCGTCTTTCCTCCCTGCCAACTTGAAGGAAGACACAAGACAACTCAGAGAGGTTATTAGGAGCTGCAACAAAACACTATAACTTAATTCTGGGAAGGCAGCAGAAGCCACCCAAGAAAACTTCTGATAAGAATTTGAAGGAAAAACGTTCTTACTTATTTTATGAATGTGATTAATGTCCTTTGATCCACATGGAATTGCAATAACCCAAGGAAGACTTGATTGGAAATAAATGAGAAGCCCATGGTCCCACAAACTCTCCATTAAAATTAATGGACAAGATCCATTGACATGGATGACATGCTCTATGGTATCTACTCAAGTGGATAATCAAGTGAAATTTTCATGAAGAAACTGAAACAAGAGTCAGTAAGATGTTTTCTGTTACACTGTGGACACATTTTTTGATATATATACATATATATATGTATATATACACACACACACATACACAAAATGCTAAGTGGGAAATTGTTATTTAAAATTATTATTTTTATCTGGACTGAGACAGCAATCAGAAGTCTTCAGCTGGTCCACACAAATACAAATGTGCTTATCTTTTCAGATGGCTGGAATTGGAGCCAATAGCCAACACTTAAATCAGATTTCATGATAATTAAAGTGAAAATGAAACTAAAGTACAAATGGTCTGTCCTGAAGACTCTTTCAATCATCCTTTTAGGGCAGGCTGTCTCCATCATGACAGAGCAGTTTCATTCTTTTAATGGCTTGCTCCAGGGTCGGATGAGAAATGATTCAGATCATTCACTGGTTAAGTTTTCCTTTCAATCCAAGGAATTCAAGGGTAATACTTGCATTTCATCTTGGTTGAAAGTGCTCTAAGTACCCCAGCGGTGGTGGTCAGGAAGCTCTGTCTGAAGCTGTGGCAGGAGCTCCCTCACAAGGCACAGCCAGCTCCCTAAACCCTCAGGCAGACGGAGCTCAGGCTTGAGAGTAACCAGATAATGCGAACACTGGGTCTAAGAGAGCCAAGAACAGGCTTCACACTCTATCTTGGCAGGACACTCTCTCAAGTACCACTGACAGGGCGCTACCCGGTCCATCCACACCCAGCGAGGCCTGCACTGTCTGCCACCCCACCCAGCCTCACCTGGGTGGATGATTCTCAACTCCAGCCTGCCTCCGAATAACCTGGGGGCACTTGTTAAAACACTAACTGCTAAACCCTAACTCCCAGAGATTTAGATTCTGATTCAGCAGGTTTGGGCTGGGGCCCAAACATTTGCACTTCTGACAGGTTCCCTGGTGCTGCTGGTGCTGCTGGTCTGGCTACCACACTTTGAGAATCACTGCTGGGCCTTGCCTCCCAATAAGCACACCGCCTTGAATTCCTATTGTTTAACCCACTTATTTTTTTCCCCCTCACAGAGTGGGCAATGGGATCGGGCAAATCACACTTTGTGGGAGGCCATCTCTCCTCTGATTTCATTTTTCTTATCTGTAAAATGGGTACAATTCTTTTGTCAAAGGGTGCCAACATGGGCTAATTACCCTCCTCCTGCAAGGCAGATACCAGTGGTTGAGCACCTGGTAATGACTAATATATGTGACTGCCCTTCCCTCACTCTTTG